>NC_071087.1:52114992-52823492 GCF_027358695.1 Spea bombifrons
CATGGAAGACAGCCAAGCCGGCACATGCTAGCTTATGATGTCATATCCAGAAGCTCAGAGAGCAGCACTGAGGGGGTAGGTAAGGCCAGGGTCAGCTTGGAAAGTAAAAAGGTCACTGGTAAACTGAGATACAAGATAATGTCTAAAATGTTTATCAGCTCGTTGATGAGTTTCGCTTCAGATTAGGCCTGTGCTGTAGTGAAATAATTTATTCCTATGTCAAATCCTTTATTAAAGTTTTAGGACTAAGGTATGACAAGAATGTTATCTGTATAATGTTATATACATTGAACCTTAACTTCTCAATTGCTGTCCTTTTTGTAAACTGTTAACATCTCCTCAAGTTTACCAGTCCTAATAAAGGAAATGTTATTCTACTTCACTGCTGACGAAAGACTGCTGACTAAAGACAAAAAGAATCATATCGCTATAGGGATAAATGAGGTCCAGGTCAACATACTGTATATTGACAAAAGCAAAGCAAATACATGATATTAAGCTGTAGTTTAGGCAAAGATCAAGGAGACATAGATCCCACAATTATTCATTAGCCAGAAAGCAAAGAGCAGTATATTATAAGCAATACAAGTAACATAATCATTTGTAAACTGTGTAAAATGTTTTTGCAACCCTACAATTTCAATGCACACGGACTATTCCTTTTCATTATATTCATATTATAAAATTATTTTGCAAAATCTGTAATGGTTTTGAATGCATTACTCTATATTCTACGCCATTTCCTTATATTCCATCATTTTTCATTTAATGCATATATTCGTCTCCAAAAACTTGTATTACCCTATACTTTTTATTGCTTTTTACTTATTGAGGTTATTTTATTTCTAAGAAATCTATAGCCAAACTATACATACTAATGGATTCTGCCCCACTGTAAAATAAGGATATGCATTACAATCTAAATAAAGTACAAATAAAATAATATGCTGGACATTCTGACAGTCTAAGGTGAATATGGTTAATAAGTACCGACCATCAGCAGAACAGCAAAGTGGTAATACACATATATAAAGCAACAAAACTGTTTTAGCATACAAATACAGACTCAGAATAGCTCCATACTGCTGAAGTGTCCCCATGTAGGAAGGACAGTACCTCTTTAGGACCTAATCTTTTTGTCGCTCTTTACGTTTACTATTTAGGAGCTTATAATGTTTGCTGATGAGTGCATCAAATTCTCCTTCTAAATGCCCCACTGAATTAGGTGCACGTTACCAACCGGTCACAAAGTCACATACCAGGACGCCCCTCCTCAAACCTCTAACCACCCCTGAAACAAAATTGTCCTTCTTTGACCATTTGAAATGTTAGGAGGTATCTACACCTAAAGAAATGTTTCAACCTGTTGTAAAACTCATGTTCCTTTAAAAACTATAGACAATTTATTAATTCCTGAAATAATTATACGAATGACACATACACTGACACAAATATTCACATTAAATTATTACTTCCAGATATACCTATAGTACTAAAAGATAGTTCTTCGTGTCCTAATAAAACAATATATATAATATGTTTGGTTGTGGCAAAATACTAAGAGGCATGTTCAATATATTAAATTTATACTAAATATTCCAAAAAAAAATAGCCCTGACCATAAAGAGAGTAAATTCCTGAAAGTCATCCAACATCTTGTTCTATTATAAAACATGAATTTCACTCTGTAGTATGTTAAGTAAATGAACCTTGGTGGAGCTGTCATTTACGTGGAACAGCATCTTTAAACCACAAATACATATTATGTCAATTTACTTTTCTTTCAAATATGCAACACCTTGTCTATAAATGTCCTAATACCATGAGATTGATCATAATTTTCCTTTTTAAGAAAAAATATTTAGAAATGTTACCTTTCGTTATTTATTGCATGGTACAAATCATACTTCTCAACTATCTCTAATGTAAGATTGAGTTCTCTCTTATACATTAGGAATGTGGTGTTGTCAGCGATCAGTAAGAGCTCTTCTCTAGACACAGACTGGGCGAGAAAAGTAGTTATTACAGATACAGCTCAATGTACACCATCCGTAATTCAATCTGTCAAAGACAATGTGCAGCATAAAATGGTTCCTCCAGGAGAAAGGGATTGGAAGTCAAGAACCAAACTGATAACATTGAGCAAATTAGAAGGGACAATTTAGTAAAGAGGGAGCTACTATGAAAGACTAAAATGAGACAGGAACATTTTGATTGTGAGCAAAAAAACTAATACGAAAAAGAAAAAAAACCCAAATGAAAAAGATCACTATTATCACCTATTTATTGCAAATGATAAAGACACTCATTTTATAGCTGCATAGTAAATATACATTTATTACACTTGTTAATTTTTTATTTAAGAAAAACCTAGTTTGGAGCATGGACATTGGAGGCCAACTCCTATGTCTCAGGTAGCTGGTTATTTTTTTATTCATCATTCCTCATAATTATTAGTTGTCAAAGCAGCAACCTTGGGTTTCTTGATGTTAGTAGACACATAGGGGTCTATTCACTAAAGGGCTGACTCAACAGAATTACTTTAGTTGCATGAACTTGCCGGCTACAACCTACAACGCGACACAAATATTCAATGCTGTTTGGGGTGGTTTGAAGCCTTTGAATGCCATCTGAATTATTTATATTGGTTTGGAAACAATTTTATTTTGTATAGACAGTTTTATTATTCCTGTACTGAATATCTATGTTTTGTATGATTTCTGTTATATAATAATATATAATGTTATTATTAGATACTAGATATATTATTATTATTAGATATATTAGTTATATTAGACATATTATTAGGTTAGGCTACCTTTACCAGTTCATGCTTCAACCAAGTATGTTTTAAAAATCAGTCTTTCTAACTATGGCTTGGGTATCGCTGATCAGAATCATTTTCTTTACTTAGTATAGAAAAAAACTTTTATTTTTAAAATAAAACATTGATTTTGTTGCAATATATTAAATCATATACATATTTTATACAGCATAATTTCAGATCTGCTACAGTGTAACATACCACTGCACAGCAAAAAGGATTCCTCATATGATGAAGGTAACAATTCAGTGACCTTGCAAATGAGACCTTATCAGCGGAAAGTGAGTCAACATTTCATTATCAATGAAGAAGTTCAGTGACCTGCCTATTACAGTCCTATCAGCAGAAAGATGGGTGTCAAGTTTTCAATATAACAATTTTCAAATCCTCATGTGGTAATGCAGTATTGGAACTCTTAAAGCAGACCTGATGCTTTCCCTAATCCCACTTTTTATAGTTCGCTGCACTAAATAAACCCATACTGTTTACAAATTAAAATAAGCAATATATATGTATTAGGAAACCGTAAGGAATATTCCTTACCGTTCAGTTATCTCTCCCCTTTTAGAAACATAGGAATTAATGGCAGATAAGAACCATTTATCCCGATGTAACGTTTGAATCAGTCCTTGATCTTGTGTTAGATTTAGGATGACTTTTTTTGCCTATGCCTTGCAGATTTAAGTTACTTACTGTATTTCCCTCCACCACTTCTGATGATAGGCTGTTCTACTTATCTACCACCCTCCCAGTAAAGTAGAACTTCCTTACTTTACTTCCTCTGACCCTCCAGTTTTAGATTATGGCCTCGTGCTAACATTTATCCTCCTTTAAAATAAACTTCCCTCCAGTACTTTGTTAAATCCTCTTATGTATTTACATGTTCCTATCACATCTCCCCTCTCCTTATCTCCAAGCTATACATATTGAGAGCCCTTAGTCTTTCCTGGTATTTTTTATCCTGCAAACCATGTTAGTGGCCCTCTTCTGAACTCTCTCCAAAATTCCCCATTATTCTCTAATTGCACCCAAGGCTACTACCGTCCCCTGGATCGTTCCAGCCCCCCCCCCCAGGAGGCAGTATCGCCCACTTTGGGAAGCAATGCTCTAGGTGAGGTCTGACCAGAGATCTGTAAAGCGGCAGAACTGCCTCTCTCTTGCTGCTACTAATGCCTCTTGCTAAACAGCCCTGCACCCTGCTTGCTTTTTGCAATGCTTTATTGCACTGTCCGCTTACCTAGACAGTCTTCCGTTGCTGATCACTGTAGACCGGTTAAAACAGCATTTATAAAGGCAAGAGAAGCATTTAAGACAGAAAACCGGATGATATGTTCGTTTTGTTACCTTTTGATATAGATCTCAGCTTCCCTGACATAAAAAGCCCTTTAAAAATATGTACAAAACTACTACACTCATTGAAAAACAAAAGCCACAAGATGGAGGCTTAATGATCGCTAAACACACAAAAAATATGTATTCTAAAATAATATAATCCCAGAGTGCATACAAATATATTATTCGTTTACCACTTTTTGTTCAACCACTATTCTATCAACATTCTTTTTATCATGATTATCTTTTATTTATATATCACCAACGATCTACGCAGAGCTTCTTACAATACATATATTCAAGGGGTACATAAGATAAAGTGGGCCTTGCTTACAAGCTTACACTCTTGCAGCCTTAATGTCTGCTTAACACGGGTTTTGGAACGGCCACAACACAGTGTCTGCTCCTGTTTAGTGATTTAATGATAAACATCAATGGGATTCTGCGGTGTTTGAAGGTGTGAACATTTTTCAACACTGTCACTTTTGCAAATCCACAGGACCTCTCTTTCGCTTATCACATTATGTTCTGCAGTGTGCACCCCACCGATACAGATGAATGACCTGTCTTGTCATATTGCCAAGCAGCTTTAAACTCACCATTCCCTTTTGTACAGGGTAATAATTAGACATGTTGATTTTAAACAGAAAAAATGATCATTTTTAGTCACCAATGGACACTGGCAAATGTAGGGTCTTGAGGTGCTACCAGCAAAAAATATCTAGGATCTGAAAAAAAAAGCACAAACTAGCATTCTTTATTTTCATTAAAAAACTGTGATATTTAGTATAAAAACAATACAATCACATCAGTCAGTTTGAATTATGGTGCTTGCCTTATACCTTCGGCACTGACCTTTTTTTTGTTATTGATGGGGAGCCTCACAAGATATAGGTATTAGTATTTATTTAAGATAAAAGTTAAAAATCGATTTAAATACATAGATAAAGGAGAGTAGCGTTATTAGAGAATGGAACATGTTTGTCCAAACAAATGGTTAAGAGAATTACGCACAAGAACATAAATGACAAATAAAAAAAAAAGTCAAAAAGAAGTAGGAACAAAAGCGTGGATTTTAAAGTTAACAATTACGATTTAGATGATATAAGGAAAGGTGTAACATTTTATCTCACAGCTTCACTTCATATTATGAAACACCTAGACTGGTAGGTTGGCTGTGTGTGATGGACTATGTTAGTTCTGCATAATGCATGGTTAAAGGGGGACTCCAGCCATCATATGCACTTTAATGCAAACAATAGCTGTGGGGTCCCTTTACATTTTCATGTAGTCTGCAGAATCCTCTCAAATGTATCCCCATGCTCCGGCTAAATGCCCAGCAGCTGAGGTGAAGTTTGTGTGCAGGGGTCTGGTCAGGCCCCAGTACACGTGTGTGAAAAGTCCTCCCGTTGATTTTAATGTGAGCACTTTGCTGCCACTGATTGACAACTTCAAGCAGCCAATCAGTAGCAAGAAATGTGAGATCATGGCGGAAGAGGACAGCTGCAGCACAGGACTTAAGACGTCTGTGTGAGGTAAGTGCTTTATTTATTTTCACAGAGAACTTTAATATTCATTCTTCTATATCGGAGGTGTCAAGGACATTAGACTGTCCCTTTAAAGCGATGATATAATGTCCGATGAATACACATTACATTAAAAGTACTTAGTAAGCAAACATCAAGTTAATAACAAACGTAACTTTCTCGGCTGTTGGTTTCACATCGGTTCTGGGTGCTTGAAGTAGCCATTTTAGCAACAAAAAAAAAAACAACCACTCCCATTAAAATCAACAGGAGCACATTTTGTGCATGTACTTGGGGGAGCCTGAATTTAGCTGTATTGGTGTGGCAAGTAAAGTAAGGATACCGTGAATTATTGCGTTATGCTTGGCAGTTTTTGCCTCATTTGAGTTCTTTTTAAGTCCAAAGAGAGTAATACTTACATTGAGCCTTAAGTACAACTCAGTTTAGTGAATAAGCCTCTTTATTTAAGAACACCCAAGTGGTTATTTATGAATAAATGACAATACTAACATTTATTTAAAAGGACCTTTAAGCCCAAAGCACATATGTTTGTGTTTTTAATGTAATGTTAGTTAACTTTAAGCCTTGACATATAACTCCCGAAAGGTATTATACTCCGAATAACTCAGAGACTCTGTTTTCACCCCTTAAAACCACAACAGCTGCTAAGCTGCAGCCAGACTTGTAAAACGATGAATTTTGTTCCACTCTGGGGTGCCGTGACAAAGTTTAAATAAGAAGCTCAGCATAAATGGTACATAATAACTCACACCCACACAATCATATGTTTCCCTTAGGAAAAATAAAACATGAACTCGTAGAAATAGGAAATATTACTCGGAATGACAACAGAGGTAACTTTTTCCTGTTTCTCTTTCTCTAATATTAAATAAATATTGTATATTAAATTGCCCTTGCAATAAATTAAGTAACGTTTAAAATTCCAGTCCTATAATCCAAAGTGTTCATATAATTCATTTGATGGAATTTATACAGGAAATTGTGTTTTTTTCTAGTTTCTTTGTATTTAATAAAGTATATTAGAATGTGGTTTTGCCTCAAATCTTCAAATCTTACAATTAAGTACACTCAATCCAGCCATACTCCATTATTTTTTAAAAATAAATTAAATTTTTTTTAAAACAGTATCAATAAATAAAGAATTGGTCTACTAATTTCATGCATAAGGCTCTTCTCATCATTCTTGCTAATCATTCTTGCTAATCATTCTTGCTAATCATTCTTTTTCATACTACTGTATCTTTGCATTTTTTCTCTTCCAAGACATCATAGACCATTTTTATTATGAGACCAGATACATTAGTTTCTATGGTGAGTGCACCAGGTGTAGGACCTTGTCCCAAAACTTCTCAAGAATTGTCAGTTGGGTAGGTGAACATGAGCCATTTGCCATCGTTCTTGGTTTGGAGCTCCAAAATGGTGCTTATAGACAAACAAAAGGCATAAGATATAGGCAGACAAAACACTAAGTACCCCTTCAGTATATAAAAAAATATTGGATATGAATGTGTAGATAATGTAAGCTCTCGAAGACAGAGCTTTCTTCTCCTTCTGTACCAGTATATGTCTTAACATTTGTTAAACTGTATCTTGTCAATTGTAATGTTATAGTTAAAAGCGCTACAGAATCCGCTGGCACTCTTTAAATAAATGCCATTTACTTTTTCTTCACTAAAATCTATAAACCCCATGAGTGTTCCATATATTTTTAATATGTATTTTAGTGAAAGATAAGGAGATCAACTTGTCTTTATAGCTACAGTTTCTACTTAACCACCAACAGACTACTTCATTGTTAACGTGCAAGATAGATGTTTCGGGACAAATAGTAATTTATCAACACGTTGCATTAGCAGTTAACGTTTTTAACCTTGTTGTCTGAGTGAAGAATGAAATTTTTAACCTCACTTCTTTTAATGGACAGCATTTTAATCCATCCTGTCAGCCTTTCCAAAAGGATCTCACTTAAGAAAAGTGAACTTTAGAATTGTTTTTGCAGTAGCAGACAATCTATGCCGCTGGTATGAAGGAGGTTTAGGTGGATCTTATTAAAGAAAGGTTTTATGTACAAAAAACTCTAATGGAGACAAACATAATTTTAATAGAAGAAAGACTTTGCATAAAACTACACTTTTTATTTCTTTGTGATAATGCCATTATTTATATTTTTATATACTTATATTTACACAATTTACATACGAATGTGTTCCATATCCTTTTATGTCCAGCATAAATCAATGGTATATGTTAAGTTGAAACTACTACTGAACTTCCCTGGTCATATGCTGCCCAATCAAATCAAGCAAATCAATTTTTATGGCAATTGAATAGAAAACAAGGCACAACATTTATTTTAACATAACCTTAAACAATCTCATAAACAGTATCTGTATTTTCACCTTAAGTTGGTTAATATTAACTGTGTTGCTTTTGCCGTTTTGTTTTCTGTTGAGGTGTTGGACCAGACTCATTACAGAATGCTATGACAACACCCTAAGTATACGTCCAACATTTTAGGTGTCTAAACCGGGACACTTGTGTTACGGGATGTGGTAAGAGGTGGTGTGGTCCAGGGCCAGCTCCAAAAGTGTATGGGCAGGAAGTGTGGCCAACTGCCAATCTTACCTGAATAGCCACCTTGTGACACTTGCATCACAAGCAGGCCACATGGGAGCTTCATTTGTGGTCAAGAAACATCTCAAAACTCACTTCTTCAGAGAAGCCGCACCATCTTAGCTGCTAGAACTTCCTTGCATTGATACAACCACCACACTTCCTCTCACCCTTTCTCTGTGCCTTATGTTTGTCAGCCCATTCTCTCAAGATTGTAAACTTGTGAGCAGGGCTCTCTCCACCTAATGTATCGGTTTGTCTTAGTCTGTCAGTTCTTGTCTTGTTATACCCCTTGAATATATGTATTGTATTAAGTGCTTCGTAAATTGTTGGCGCTATATAAATAAAAGATAATAATAAGGTCTGTCCTGCAATGGCATAAACCTTCATTGATTTTCACCTGCCTGCGTCGGTCAAGGGAGATCAGCGGAGATCTCCAACTTGCCCTTGCCCCCCCCCCCACTGCCTGCAAAAGTGACAATCTATCTGGCTATCCATAAACCAGCACTAAGCAATACGGTGCAGAAAATGTCTCTTGTGGCATTATATATACACTTTATTAAATACAAATTCATATTATCTTTCTATTTAAATTGTGTTACCAAGCTTTTAAGAGTCATATTTGGCACCTCTCGAAATACAGGGTAAAATGACAAATCCATGCAACATGGAACGAAGGTTTTTATAAGCTGAGTTTTCACTAAGGAGGATCTATTATAGCAAACAGCATTGTTCAATCTGTTTGTTTCTTTCCAAATTGACTTCAATAGAAATGGCAAAGAGTGTATTTTATGTCACATTGACCAGCTTTCTGTGCAATACAAAGATGTTCAATTCTGGTAAATCTCGACTTAACTTTCACTTAAATAAATCTGAGGGGTTTTGTCTGACCTTATGGCAACTGTCAAAATCTAAAAGCCCCTGTACTCAGAATGACAGAAACACAATTCTTCACGACAGCAATTGTCACAATAAAGTTAAAGCTAATGAGACCAACAAAATTGCTTCTAGGAATCTACGATTTGTGGGTTTGTTTGTAATTGTTACATATTTGGACCATTTTTTTGTTGTGTTGAAGCTATATGGTACACAGGTTCAATTATTGATACACACATCCCACACAAACAAATAGAAGACATTATAGGGCACATAATATAAATATTTATTAAAAAAATAAGCAAAGCTCAAAATGTAAACATAGGCACTCAATGTTTGTCTGTATGTTAAGTGGATTTAACAAAGTTTATTTCAAATGAGGAAAAATGTTAAAAAATAACATAAATGTTAAAAAATAATATAAAGCTAGAGGGTGAGAGGCTTAGATGCAACATAATTAGGTTTTACTTTACTGAGAGGGTTGTAGATAAATGGAACAGCCTCACAGTTGAAGGGGAAGAGGCTAACACAGTGAGGGAATTTAAACATGCATCTATAGGCATATGGCCTATATCCTGAATGTAAGACAAGACAAAGGATTGATTAATGTCAAAGTCTGTGTTTCAGTCTATTGAGATTTCTAATGCTGGTTATTAACACACCAAAGTTTTTTCCGGCTCTCGCTCCTCTGGGGAGTGGCTTTGTGTAGGGGTGGGGCTATAAACAGGCGTTTAGTGGGAGGAATGTAGATTTTCCTATCATGTAAAGTGTATTTAGACATTTTATCCATATTTTATTACTTTTTGTATAGGTGATGCTTACATAGGTATTTGTTATAAGTTTTGTGCCCTAGGTGTTATAGAAAGGGTTAACCATTTTATCTTATTGTTGTATTTTTGTTGGATATATACATTGTATTATTATCATATGCTATATTTATTATGTTGGTAGTCCTTTATGTGTTTATGTACTTATTTTGTTTATAATTAAAAAATACGTATTAATTCTTTGTGGAGGTGTTTTTTTGTGGTTATTATTGAGAGCGCTGTCTTGTTTCTTTTTAAACTATGTATCTATTTATTCATATTGCATGTGATATGATATGCAGAACTGCCTGGGTTAAAAGCTTTATTCAAGTAACTCTAGGAAATTCGCAGCAACGGGCAGATAATTAAAAAGTCAAAAACTTTGAGTTGTGCTAATGCATTATCCGTAAAAAAAGTTAGACAGTGTGCCTGATGATTTATGGTAATGAGCCAAGGACAATTAACAAACTACAGCTAATCATGAACCCCATCTAATCAGTACGTGCTGACTATTATTAATGAATCACACATACCTCCACAATAAACTTTTTCTAACGAACAGAACATAATTAGGAATATTCATAAATATCACTAATCCAAGGGCTAAAATTGAGGTGACGCTTAATTTTCTTCTTGCAACCATTTCATGATCTTAGGCGTTAGGACATTTGTTTACCCCTTTATTCCTTAATCACTCACTGACAACACAAGGCACTCGGAATTAGACTTTTCCAAAGTAAATTAACTCATTCATACAAGAACACCCGTGTTTTTTTGGGGGGGAGGGTGGAAAAAAATTCCCTTATCATTTCAACTATTCAATAAACAGACAGTCGGGGTCTCTAAATAACTCAGACCCCAGAATGTTTGCTTAAACATAAAAAAAAGCTTATATTTAGGGCCGTTATACACTATAACACTGTCCAATGAATAAAAGCCCAATAATAAAAAAACAAAACTTCTTTTTATGAGCCCACTGGGGACATGTAGCATATATGTACAATCAAAGCCATTCATGTACCCTTCCATACGTGACAGATTGTGGGTCTTGATTTTAATTTATTTCATTAATAATCATTAATATTGAAAATCAGTGACGTGGAAGCTCATTCATTAATTAAATCAGCCCATTAAATTAGGCTAGCATTAGAATGAAGCCGGATTAAGATTGTAGCATTTTGCTGGTTAGCACTGTATATGCTTGTGTAACAGTGCAAAACAATATGATCTCGTCATCATATTGTAGCAATGCGTATAGTGCCTTTAACCCTCTCCACATAACTCAATTCATTAATTTTTTTAATACATTGTTGTAAAGAATGAAATATGTTTTGTAATTCAGCACATTCCAAAATTCAAGGGATTAAAAAAAGTCTAAAAGAGCCTAAAAAAGATCTTGCCAGAAAAGTGGGGTTTTAAGGTATTTATAAATATTTTTGCCGTAAAGAATACTAATATTCCTGTAAACGCATTATAAACAATCAATAGCAAAGTTAATTCATTAAACCGCTTTCTGGGCATTTATGAAAGCTTCTGTCAGATCAGTTTACAAAAAAGCTAGAAACTGCAATTGTTTAAAGCCATGACACAAGGGATCACGAAACTGTGTAACACAGTGGGGCAAAATCAGATTTCTGGAAAGGACAAATATATTTCTTGTACCCACTGGGATAACGAAACGAAAGTTTTGGCATAGAAGTTATGTAGCGATTAACATTAAAACCTCTGTTGGAGCTGTCACATTAAAGTCAAAACCATGGGCGTAGGAACCCCTAAAAATCTGGGGGGACAGCATTTCCCCCCATCAGATCCGCACTTTATCCCCATCTCTCACACTAGGAGTCACACTCCTATCATACCCAGGCAGCCAGTACATGCTGGTACAGGGTGGCTGTAAGTGATGTGCAGACCTGGCTGACTTGGCATGATAGGAGTGTGATTGCTAACAGCAATCATAGTCCCATCATGCCTAGGTTCCAGCACTTACACATCCATGCTATCACACACACACTCATTCATATACTCATTCATTCACAGATTCATTCCCTCAATCACACATACTCATTCAAACACCCTCCCAAACCCCTTACCTGCACTGCAGCGCTTCGATGCCGCTCACAGACTTCAGCAGGGGGGCGGCCTCCCTCTGCATTCTCTGGTACTGCACAGAGGAAGCAGGATGTGATGCTATGTCACGTGAACTCTGCTGGGTTCCGCTTCCTCTGTTCAGTACAGAAGACCCTCCCACAGGTAAGTAGCAGGGCTCGAGGTGCGGACCGCGTAAGATCTGTTGCCCTGGCTGCCGATCTTACGTGGGCCGCACCTAGAGGTCTCGCGGGTCGCATTTGCGGCGTTTCTATTGGGGGGGTTCCTACGGCCCTGGGGGGGATTTCTTCATTATCGGTCCCCCCCGCATGAGTTACTGGGGGGGATCTGTCCCCCCTGTCCCCCCCGGTTCCTACGCCCATGGTCAAAACCCATCAATATCAAGAATTACATAGTGAAGTGGTGTGATATAACTCAGTGGTTTAGGTATTCGGTAACGTATTATAGCACTCCTCCCTGCTAAGAAGAACTAAGAAAGTAAACTAACATCTTTTGTTTCATATAACAAGCACATGTTGATGTACAGAGATGGAGAGAGGGAAGGAAAAATCAACCAAAACTTTTCTAACATAAAATAACATATAGGAGAAAACACAATGTAAGTTACTTACGGAAGGTACAAGAACTTCAAGAATGGACAACATGGTATTATCATATCTGTAAACGGGGCTTGTTTTAGCACAAATATCCTAGGGAGCTTGAATCAGGGAGATGCCAAGCAGTGGCATGTCTGTAAACTACCTGCCTTTATAAATATTCCTGTTATGTAGATTGCCATTTTTATTATTGTTTTGGGGGGGCTGCCAAATATCTATTTACAATACGCCATTAGACAGCTTTCAATTGGTTGAGAGTGGGTATGGCCAAACATGACTCACCTGGAGGCTGACTTGGAGGTGCAGAAAGCATGTCATCTGCAGACTCTAGGTCAAACCTGATGAGTTCTCAGATATGTATCAAGGGAGGGCTGGGACCTTCTGGCCAAGAGGGTATCTAAAGCCAGGTGGACCTCAGGCTTACCCTGCACACACAAACACACAGTCTCACACACATGCACTCTAATCACAAAGACTAACATACATTCAAAGACAGACATAAGTATTTTTTAATTATTTAATGCCTAACCTTTCCTAGAAACTTCTGAGAAACTTTAATTCTTGGCAAAAAGCAAAATATATATATTTTTTTAATAATTGATTTTGTTACTTTGTTTTTAAAGTACATATCAAGCTTGGTCAAAAGTAATCACATAAAACACTTTGAATAGGATAATTTACTTATGTTCTAATGCTGATAACTGGCAAAATCTATCTCTGCCAGACAGAAAGCCTTTAAAGTTTCTAGTTAAAATTCAAGAGGCTCTGGTTGCTATGGATGTCAATAATGTCCGTAATTAATTGCATTGTACAAGGTGCACGGTGAATAGTGTATTGCAATTTTGAAAAAGTAACATCACTGAAATTTCTAGACCACCAAGGTGTTTTTTTTTTACTTTGAATGTAGTTTTCATAAAATGATCAATCTGATTTAAAAGCAATACAGACACTTTTCATGCTGGGATTCACAGAAGAAATGTTTCTGCCTCCATGGGTTATTCTGCAGGTAATATACGCCCAAATGCACAACAACACATTGTCAGATATTTTATGCCAGAAAATAAATATATATAGCATATTATTTGTCACAAAAACAAAATTGAGTCAGAGCCATCTTGTTTTCTCTAAAATCACACAAATGGTTATATTATTTTTTAAACTGACAACAAGGAATCCTTAAAGTGTTGTTATACTTTACAAATAGCTCTGGCTTATTCTGCAGAAATGTGGACCATATTACATTCTCCATTTACTCCAATCAAGCAAAATCCAAATCATTTAATTAAAAATCAGTTCTTTTTAGTTAAGTCCATAAAACAAAACACTCACATAGAAGTACTGTACATACTGCAATGTAGAGGTCAAGATGTATAGTGTATAACACAAATACTCACTCCAAAGCTGTGAGCACCCAGACAGATTTTTCTTTTAAATTTACTTTTCTATGTTACGTTGATTCGCCTTGAATAATCTGGATTTAGAGGCTAAAGTTTGTCTTTTCTACAATACCCAACATTTTGAGGAAATAGCTTGTACTTTAGAAGTTACATTCTGCTTTCTCATGGATACCATCACACCTACAGTGTGTAACCTGTGTGTATGTACATCCTGCTAATTGTGCTATATACTGTAAATACAGCACTCTAGATATATTTCAGACAGATACTTAGTACACATATATACGGTTTAAAATACATAATTACCAAACTGACAGAATTAAAATAGAAAAACAGAATTTGACAGCAGATAAGAACTATTCAAGCCATTTACTCTGCCCTTTTTTTTCTGATGTAGAGACTCGGATCTTAATCAGCCCTTGTTCCTGACATTGAGCTGTAAGTAAGGTTCTTAAAGCCTGTGTATTATTGGAAACATTTCAATGATAGCTTTGGGAAGCTTGTTATATTAATCATTTCATGTTGTTACAATGTAACAATTCTCTTCACAGGAAAAAAGGCACTTAAAAAATGCTGAAAATCAAAAAAATAACTTTTCTCATGGTAGAAAATCTTAGATTATTGATTCTTCTTCTTCTTCTCTGGGTGTAGAAAGTCTGAGGTATACCTAACAGTTAAAAAAGTGTCAACAAAGCAACTTTCACCACCAAAGTGGACCAAATGCTAGTTTTTTAGGTTACATTTAAGGTATATGCTTTAGGTCTCAGATGCTGCCTATCACTTAGCTCCATGGCCACTCTGTACCATTCTGAACACCAGCATATCCTGGAGCGCTGGAGACCCGGTGTTCCATAGTGTATATGTGTTGGTTACAAGGGATATCCACAACTTTTAAGATGATTCTGAGCTAGTCGCTATCTTATGTGCAGCCACCTTACATGAAGCTAGCTTAGAATCATCTTGAACATTGTGGATATCCCTTGTAACCAACACATATACACTATGGAACACTGCGTCTAGCCAACACAGCCTCCATAGTGACCTTACTTCACTTGGCACATGCAGCGCTGCAGGATATGCTGGTGTTCGGAATGGTACAGAGTGGCCGTGGAGCTAAGTGATAGGCAGCAACTGAGGCCTCAAGCCACATCTCCTCCTCCTAAGAAAGAGCAGTAGGAGCACTTTAGGGTCTGCCCTAGGAAGCAACAAATTATGATTACGAAGAAAACTAATTTAAGCCAATGCAAAAGCTACTGTAACTGTGTAATCTAAGATATATATATAGATACAGAGAATCAGTCAGTCCATTATAGCTCTTGGCTGTGAGCTGTGCTTCTCACCTTTAAAAATTAATAGGAATGAATTACTCTCTGTGCAATTAACAGGCTCAGGAGGAGTTCCTAATTTACAGAGGAAGTACCATGTACTATATGCTCAGCTAATGCAAAAATAATTTAGTAACTAGCTAATTAATTTGTAATTGACAATGTAATCTTATCCTAGAGACCTTTTTCATCTGGCCGTCTCGCAGTAGCTGTCGGCCTTGGTGCTCTTTGCACTAATCAGATTATCAAAGCATTTAGCACTTTGCCGTGTGTATATGCCATAAGAGCATGGGTTAATTTACTTATAAAAAAAAAAAGAACTTATTTTGATTTTCAAGGATGAGTTCTATAATTCAAAGACAATTAATTGATTTTCCATTACTTCAAATAATGTGTTGAACTTTGATGTCTTAAAATTCATTTGCTTGGGAAGTCAGTAAAGTAGAAAAGCACTGAATATATTTGTTTAATGAATTTTCTTTGAAAAAAATACGCGGCTTCGTTTGTCATAAATAAAGTTAAAGACACTTCCGAAAAAAAATGCTCTGTATGGCTTTGCATTTTTAAACGTCAGGCTGCAGTATATTGTCTGCATTAAAGGGATACTTATATCAATATTTCTACTTGAGAACACTCTTATTTTGCACTGTTGACTTCAGACATGACAGTCAGATGTTGGACAGCCCCAGACTGTTGACCTGCTCACATGCCAAGAGGGCACATTTTGTCCATTAATGTCAAGTATTTAAAGTATTTAAAAGTATTTAAAGTGCTCATAATAATTTTTAGCCAGAGAAACAATGTTACATTTTGTTTTACTATTATTTTGCCCTTGGAGATATCTCTATGTTAAGCCCAAATTTCACTTTGCCAAAATGTATGTTTTCCATTTAAATATACCATATGGAAAAGTTTTATAAAATTGTATTGCTTGTATTTTTTGCCAAATTGCAAGTTGTCGCACTTTAGTGAGTAGACATGTCCAACTCATGGCTGTGCTTACTGTTTGTTCCTGCAAGAAGGATCACCTTGGCCTGATATACTCCATAGATTATGTTGTTTATGTGCATGAGCGTGTATTCTGGTGTAGTATGTACATAATAAGACAATGTCAAGCAAAACATTAGTTTACTGAAGTGGAAGTTAACGGGTATTTTTACTGGAGCGTTGTGGCTTAAACTCTTGGACCTAACCATTCATTTTGAAGGACCAACTCCAGTGCTCCTCTTATTTAAGTATTAGCCAGTTCAGCCCAGTAGACACCCTTCATAATGAATGCTTAAGTTGTTAAATAGTTAACTGGGTTAAAACCACAACTCTGATATACACCTATAAAAATAAATGCATTTTGTACTTTTCTATATTTAAACTTCCAAAAACTACAGTAAGAATGAAAAGACATTTTTATTGAACAGGACTATTGATCCAACTCCCTACAGTAAAACGGAGGCCAAAATTCAACAGACAAGACCTCAATATTAAGTATCAATCTGAACTCAGTAAGAACAGTGAATGAAACCGTTCTCATCCTGATCATTATCGCTGTCATTTTCTACCTTTTCTTTTGGGCTTGAATGTCAAATAACATTCAGGTAAAAAACAAACATTCCCAAACCGAACATGTTCAAATATGTTTTTCAATCTACATAACCAAAAAGATAACTTCTCTCCAGGTTCTAGAAGGAAGATGAGTGCAAACACTCTCTAAGAATTCTTCATGAACAATGGGCTGACATTTACAGAGATTTCATTTAGGGCTTACTGAGCTGAGAATAGTTCAGTAACAGCACATATTAAGTGCTACCCTGCAGTATGTGGTACACTGCTCTTCCACCCCTTTATCCCCATCTCTTACCTTTCTCATCTTACATCCAGTTGTGGGATTATAAGGTCTGCTTTAGTGCTCCCCCATTACTATGCCCGGGTATTGATGCAGAGTGCATATCCCGGTGCTCGGCATCAATTGCCGGCACATAGTAATTAGGGAGCACAGAAACAGAGGTCTGGAGTGACAGACTTTGCTGTGCTGGCAGCAATGTGATTTACCATGGAAACCCCAGAACACGGGGCCCTTGGGCAGTTGGCCAGTGGCCCATACATTTAGCTGGTACTGTGCCATTTGGTCCTTCAGAGGGGGCAAAAGGAGGAGGCAAGGAATAATATAGGAGGGCAATTGCCCCCTTGTAGCGACGCCTATGCATGCAGGGATATGTGTTCAGCCAACACCCACTGTAATTAAATACATTTAAGGGTATTCTACCCCCATTCAATTGCAAAACAGACCATACAAAAACTTAAAGGGACCATATCATAGATAATATAGCATATGCATGTAGCAAATCACTATCACTTACTAGATTGGCCAGAAAACATTAGCAATCTATTGAGGTAATGTGTGACATGTGTATAAGTAGACAAGAAGCACATTTTGTAATAAAGTAAGTGCATTATTACATATTTGGTAATATAATGATAGGACATCATTCAATTGCAGCTGCTGACTTATGAACCGGAATGTATAACTTGCCTCCTCACCATGTCTGGTGTTACCCATTTGTTTAAAAAGTGTGAAATATTATTTCTACTTTCATGCTTTCTCATTTTTTGTAGCAAATATAACTGGATATTGGCTAAAATAATCTAAACATTCCATTTATGTTACAGTGAAATCTGCTTCAGGGAAAGACTGTCACAGCATTTTAGCCACTGCATCTAGATTTGGATTACATTTTGGATAGGGATATGCAAATAGTTCAGGCAGAGGAGGTCTAGCAAGCACCAGGCCGGGAGCCAAGAGCAAATCCAAGTAGCCCCTTTGTAAAAAGCCAAAAAAAACATTTCGCAGACAATTAACTCAACGGCGCGCTCTCCAACACACAGAGAAAATAGTGAACAGAAAAGAAAGCAACATAACTTATGGATGTTAATGCCGCGTAAGGCCATTTGAACATGTGGGTGCCCTGGCGGATATATTGGCTTTGAAGTAAAACGCAACAAAATGTTACTGGCCCCAAATCTTAAAATTAAGATTTTTAATTAAATTAAAACTGCCCCGGGGCAATTGCCCCCTTGCAGGGGTAGGCAGCAACATTATCGGTAAACAACATTTGACTAAATGATCCATAAGCAACAATAGGTTACACAAGCCACGTTTTTTTTTTTAAGATAACAAAACTATTGTAATATACATTTCTCAAGAAGTAGAGGACAACTGTTTCTGAGATTATTCAAAATACCGTAGATGATAAGTGCTTAGTAAGGAATGAGAGGGTTATGCCTGGGAGGATTGGAGCAAGGGCCTGGAGTTAGCTTCTCAAGCTGCTTGATACCACCGGAATAAGTAATTTTTGGCCAGCATACAAACTAATTAGCATGATATGCTTTGCATGCCCTCAGGGAACAATATAAAAGAAAAAAAGTAAACATCTCAAAAATTACCCAGTGAAAAGTAACACTTTCCAACAAGTTTTCAGATCTCTCTCTAAATGAAAAAAGAAAATGTATTTTGTGGAAACAAGTACTATCACGAGACGCACAAAATCTAGTGGTAGTTTTCCTAACAACGTTCCTATCTTGTAATACTAATGGCATGGCTCTACACAAAAGCATTCATGTTTTATTCATATGTTAATATTACATTATTGTTTTTATTATTATTTAGACATAGAATTAAAAGGAAAATAACACCCTTTTGGCCCATCTACTGCAACCACAACCTTAAACCTTATTTGTTCCTTGGTTATGCCCAAACCATCAAAGTTTACATTTTTTTCAATGCTTAGGTTGTATACTTTCAGAAGCAAAACTTTTGTTGGAATCACCAGGACCGAATGGCAATACCCCATACTTACCCGATCTAATGCTCAAGGCAAGATATTTCCTGCAGGACACTATGTGGGCAAAAAAAAACATAGCGTGTGGCCCGCATAGCCATCCATCAGCTAGCCATTAATGTTAAAAGTGCCAGGGCCACCTCGTGTTCACCAGTCAGCCCCCGGGAAGCACTATTAACGCTAGAGTCAGAGCTTTTACCCGAATGTGGAACATGTTTTACATTGTAAATCATTTGTGTGTGTGGGCCTTGTACACACGGAGGATATTATGTTTATATATCATGTATTGTTTGATAGCCTGTGCACCACCACTCTCTAGATATACCAGGTACTTCTTGTATTTTGGCTGCATTGGGTCATTTCAAATTTAGATAATAGATCAAACACTCCTCCATCTCAGCAGCATAGCCTCCATGTTAACTGTTATGTTCTTGACGTGTTCTTAGTTCCCTTATGGAATGTACCTAATGTTACTCAAAAATGAAAGCACAATCTTTAGAATCCAACCTGCGACCCTCCAGCTGCTGCAGGACTACATCTCCCATCCTGAAAGAGCATTATGGGAGATGTAGTCCTGCAGCAGCTGGAGGGTCGCAGGTTGAACGCCCCTGCCCTAGAAGAACGTCACCTGCACTGAACTCATATTTGACACTTTTTGACATGACCCACATACTTAGGGTAGCCATGCATTAACAAGGTAGAGGCTCCCTTCTTCTGCTTCGTTAGACCCAGTCCATCGTCGATATACAAATTGTTTTACATATCTTTTGTTGTCAGATGGAATGTATTGGGTCCTTATTGTATGATCTACTTATTATGTGAACGAGTTAATTATTGATGCTCAGGTCTGAAAATGTCCAATTTGTTGTATTTGCAATGTGATGTTCTGTATTGTGTTCTGTATTGGGCTCAAAATGCATTGTTTTCAATGGGTTTAGGGGCCGCCCATTGTCATTGTTAAGAAAAAAAGCTAGAGTCAGAGCTAGCTTCTAATATTTGCCTGTAAACACAAAGAACAGCTAAAAGTCATGCATATACAAGCTGTTTCCAAACTCAGTAAAAGTAAATGTTTGTATATGAGGGCATTTTTGCCCCCCTACAAATGTCTTACATCATCAATATGGATTAAAAGGAAAGCCTGCTTGTATTTATGAAAAAAACACAATATGTAATTTATGTGGATGGCCTAAATGTGAAAGGTAAATATGGTTAAACAAAATGCTTAAATTGCTTCTGTTCTGAAAAAAAGAAGTCACTACATGACAATTAAGGGTTTCCAGCAAAAATGATGTATCAGATTGCTTACCTCTCCGATGATACTGTTCTTCTGTAAACTCCAAGTCAAGCATGAGATCATCTTCGTCCAACTCACAGGATCCAAGATTATTCAAAACATCCTGTTGAGAGACAATAAGATGTCAAAATTCAAAAGCTAGCTGTTTTGTTTGCCTTGTAGTGGTAGACCCATGTTGGATTGTCAGTGGTCAATTCTGTGTTTAGCCAAACGCATCTCCTGCAAGCCATGGAGCTAGGGTGCGAGGGCAGTGCAAATATATAGAGTGGATTCCACTGAATTAAACTCATTCATGTCACATAACAACTGTTCTCAACTCCCTGCATTGGCTTCCAATTAAACGGCCAACATAGTCAAGGCCCACAGTAGCTGAAAGGGCTCCTCACACCCTATATTCCATCTCGCTCTCAGCCAACGGATCTCTCCTTTTTGCACCCAGAATAAAAACAAAGTCAATACAAACTTTCCAAAAATGTTAAAGACTCATCTCTTTTATCAGGCATTCAGTGAGCTCATCTGCTCATCAGAAACCATTAATTTATATGCCCGTATATTATTATGTCTTATATATTTGTAAAGTGCTTTGAGTCTCACAGGGATATCATAATTTTTATTATAATAATTATTACTATTAAAAAATATCTTGTGATTGTGTATTTGTATATGTGTGTTGCTATCAGTAATAGAACTGCATTACTTAACATAACAAAATATTGAAAATAACAGAAATTTTTGAATTCTGTGTTGCAAATTCAGTACGACATTTAACATTACAAATTTTTCAGCTCCTGCAGCCATCCCATGAGTCTTTTATCAGGTCAATACACAACAAGAGATACTAATTGCAAAACATAATAATAAAACTATCGATAGCACTGACTCTTATGTTTCTAGAACACCGTATTGATTAGAGTATTTACTGCTCTCCAGAGAAAGATCCGACTGAACCCTTGGAACTAACTTCAGAGCAGAGTTTACGAATAACAAAACATAAAAAAAAGAGAAAGCAAAAAATGCTTGCTTCTCTTATACTGACTTGTAAAACCACAATGAAGACCCACACTGCAATTTCAACCATTCACCGAAGGCAGATAAAGACAAAATAAAAAAATATAACACAACTAAATTAAAAGGATAAGAAACAGCACTGCCCTGGTAATATAACAACTGCTTTCTGAATTACTTTTCAAGCTATGTGACCTTTGATTCATTCTAAAATATTATATTAATAAAGTTCTAGTAATTTCTTTGTAAGCTAATACGATAATAGGTTATTAGCTTGTGTGTTACTGGTATACTGTTTTAGCATAATTAAAATTTAATTTAGTATCTTTCTGGATATGCTATACAATGAAATACCTCTGTGAATAGGAACTATCCTCCAGTGGTAGACTGGATGTGGATTTTGAAACCCAAGCAAATGTCTTTTACTTTCTTGTTGAAAACTGAGCCAGGTTTGTCAGTAGGTATAATTAATATAAGAATTAAGGTGGCATAGGTTGCCAGTCACCGAAGCCTGGTATATTTTTTCATTCTACTTAGATTTACAACATAACAAGATTCTATGTGTTCGGTTGGATTGTGGAACCATACAGTACATGACAGGATGACATACGATGGCAGTTTGAGCCTATGGCAGCTTTTACACCAGCGGTACATTATAATGAAACATGGTCCAGCATAAAACAGCACATATTATTCAGCTATTTCATTTAAGGAATAAGCTGTATTATTCCACGTCTATCAGCTCACACAGAAAGTAGTGGAAATGGGGTTTCAAAGTACAGACCTTCAAGCTTGTGGAATGATAAGTATATATTAAACAAGGAATTACTGAAACGGGTTTATGAACTAAGCAGAAAACACCGTACTTAGGGTGGAATTTAGAGCTGAAACAACGAATCGATAAAATCGATAATAATCGATAACGGAAATCATCGATAACGATTTCCGTTATCGATTAATCGAGTGATCAATTCGTTGTTGGAGCACTCGGCTCCTTTTACTTACCTCCGCGAGCGTTCCCCGCTTCTGCTACACGCTCTGCAGTCTCCGCCTTCTTTTAGCTACGTGACGGATGTGACGCGTTCCGGAGGTAAGTATTCTTCATGTCTATGTGCACGGATCGCACAGAGCCACTCGCACAGAGCGAATCGCTCTGTGCGAATGGAGCCACTCGCACAGAGCGGTTCGCTCTGTGCGAGTGGCTCCACTCGCACAGAGCGGTTCGCTCTGTGCGAGTGGCTCCACTCGCACAGAGCGGTTCGCTCTGTGCGAGTGGCTCCATTCGCACAGAGCGGTTCGCTCTGTGCGAGTGGCTCCATTCGCACAGAGCGGTTCGCTCTGTGCGAGTGGCTCCATTCGCACAGAGCGGTTCGCTCTGTGCGAGTGGCTCCATTCGCACAGAGCGGTTCGCTCTGTGCGAGTGGCTCCATTCGCACAGAGCGGTTCGTGAGTGTGGGTGCAGGGCAGAGTGGGGGTGGGGGTGCAGGGCAGAGTGGGGGTGGGGGTGCAGGGCAGAGTGGGGGTGGGGGGTGCAGGGCAGGAGACTGGGTGCAGGGCAGAGTGGGGGTGGGGATGCAGGGTGTGAGTGTGGGTGCAGAGCAGAGTGGGAGACTGGGTGCAGGGCAGAGTGGGGGTGGGGATGCAGGGCAGGGTGTGAGTGTGGGTGCAGGGCAGAGTGGGTGCAGGGCAGAGTGTGAGTGTGGGGGCAGGGCAGAGTGTGGGGGCAGGGCTGGGTGCAGGGCAGAGTTAGAGACTGGGTGCAGGGGCACAGTGCAAAGTGCTGGGTGCAAAGTGCCAGTGCTGGGTGCAAAGTGCCAGGGCTGGGTGCAAAGTGCTGGGTGCAAAGTGCCAGGGCTGGGTGCAAAGTGCAAAGTGCTGGTGCAAAGTGCTGAATGCTGGGTGCAAAGTGCTGGATGCAAAGTGCCAGGGCTGGGGCAAAGTGCTGGGTGCAAAGTGCTGGGTGCAAAGTGCCAGGGCTGGGTGCAAAGTGCTGGGTGCAAAGTGCTGGGTGCAAAGTGCAAAGTGCTGGGGCAAAGTTTCTTGAACAGTAATAGTCCACCTCTTTTCAGAATGTTTGGGGTTATTTTGTTTCATAAATATTGTGTTTGGGTTCTTGTACTTTGAAAATATTGTTTTTTATTACATCATAACAAAATAAGAATGTTAATGTAAATTTTAAGTTGTTTTTTAACATCCAGTTCATTAAATTCTTTTAAATAAACGAAAAATTTGCATATTGTTTTTTTTTATCCGATTAATCGATTAATCGAAAAAATAATCGGCCGATTAATCGATTATTAAAATAATCGTTAGTTGCAGCCCTAGTGGAATTACATTTTTATAGGCAAGGAAAAAATGTATACAAAGTACGGTAATTTAACAGGAATTGCAATTGTACAGGTCATTCACCAACATCCATTGTTGGGAGACCTACAAAATCAATTGAAGCTCTAAGGAGCTAGTTAAGTTGCTTACATGATATAGCCAACTATTGACTGTGCTTAGACAAGATATGCATTATATAGTATTACATTAACTATTGACTATGATTGAACAAGATATCTGTTATATTTATATCTACCAGGGATATAAAAGGTTCGTGTTTTCAATATGTAATAGTTTAAAATGGCAGAGCATATGAAATTCAACATGATGTATTGCAATTGTAACACAAAGACACAAAGTCAGAAAAAAGCATGTTAAATGAAGGAGATTTTTTGGATGTCTTGTATTTACGTGGTTTGTTTGAAATGTCTTATTTTTACACTGCATACAGAATGGAGCTATGGTTATAAGACGATGAAATATCTCACTGCCGTACAGTAAATGTATCTCCCTACTAGTATACTTGGGGATGTAGTGGGTTGCACCTAGAGCCTCTGGGTGAAATACCGCTTTTCAATGGCTATTTTAATTTCTGGACTGGGGAATGGTATTTGATCATGCCCATTCATGACTACCTGGAGCTTTCATTCTTCTAAAAATGAGGCTTTGCAGTGAGGTAGGGTAAGCCATGTGAGGGGTGTCATTAGCCATGCAAGAGCTGTGAAGATAGCATTAAATCAGTGGGGAGTGAAATTGGGCAGGGAGAACACCGCTCCCTTGCCGAAGAGAAAGAGAAGAGTTACTTAGAGACCCTTGGAAGCACTTTACCCGGAGACTCCAAACCAGGAGATTTCCCAGGTAATATCATGCCAAAACACTCCCCAGGTTCCAATGTTTCCTGCCTGCTGCCTACTCAATCCACTTCTCATTATAGTCAAACTGGGGATAGCCCACACCAACATGTGGTTAGACTTACCCCCTTATAACAAGCACAGTCCCAGGAGAGGGGGCAGTCCTATAGTTGCAAAAGTCAAGCTAGGCTTAACCAGACTCTGGGTTTGACACGTTCATGCATTTTCAGTGACCATACTTCTCCAGTATTGACAAGCCAGGACCAGGCAGGTGTTGGGCTAAACTCTACATCAGCTCTCTAAGCTATAGTCACTACATACTGTACATTGTGTACTGAATACTTAGTAAACTAAGTAAATTAAAAGGGTTATAACATAAGTCCAACTTCTTTTACACCACTCTAGCAAGAAAAAGTGACTTCTGTATTCATCAGAACATCAATAAGTGTCACAAACAAGACAAAAAGTAAAACTAAACAGTGGAATTTATTGTTTATTGGGAATAAAAAGTGTAAGCATTGTACAGTTGTGATGTGGACAAACCCAGACTAATTTATTTTAAGAACTGGCATCATAGCAGTGAGGCACAGTGGCAGTAAGCAAAATCTCAGTTGCAGCGTTAATGATTTTAATGTTTTGGCATAGCTTATTGCCAGTTTTATCTGCACAGTTAAAACGCCATGCCTTCAAATTCCATAAGGGTTTGCTGTGCAAACACTTGGAATACAAATGTATGTAAATACAGGCGCAGGGCTATTATTCACTCCGGAGGACACATTATGGGTTTTGTGAGACAAAAAATGATTCAGATATGCCACTTGAGCATAAAAGCACACTGATCTAAGAAGGTAAATAATATTATAGAATATGTATTTATTTAGAGCAGTTGGTAGCAGAATCTGCATGACAAAACAAGAAGCTTTCATTAAAATTTCTTTTTCTTTGGCCAGGACTTTTCAACTGGAAAAATGAGTCAGCCCTTACAATACAACATTTCAACTGACCTACTTCTTTACTAGGCACTCAATAGATAACTTTAGAAGTCTCGATCACAGTAAAAAATATTGCATGCAACAAGTCAGTCTATTAAGTACTACATTATGGATTAAAGTCCATTTATAGTCGAGCAACCCAGTAAATTGACCTTCTGTTCAATAAGAGCTTTGTGATGTACTACTCTGGAACCTAAAACAGTATAATTAACAATAACCACCTAGCGCTTGTCCGTTCCCCCCTGGGGCAGCCATGTTCTAATGATGTTAAATTAAGTGCTTGTGTTCCATAAAGTACATCAACGCATCATCGAAAGACAGGGTCACTTCTTTACACACGGTTTGGTCTTCAAGAATGGACCGATTATTCCATACATTTGTTCTGGACAAAAGACCAATAGGGCTTTTTACTTGGCTGTTAAGCGTGCTTTGGATTTTTTCATTGCAAAAGTGCATGGTACCATTTTAGGATGTCTCAGGTCAGCTGTTCTGATTGTATTTAATCTGAGAGCCAAATCTTTTCCGGAAAATGGAACTCTGGAGTTAATGGGATATCTTGTTGTTTGGCAGGTACACTACCAATTATGTTTTAAGAGCACACAAATTAAAGGCTGTTTGCGTATATCTTCATTTCCTTTCAGAGGACACTGGTGATGGGCATTGACCCAAGTCATTAACGGTTTAGTAAAATTCCTCCATTTGTATTGAGCGGAGATATAAATAATGCTGTGGAGAATACTACCTGCTGTATCTTCTGCTGGATATTCTTCGCAGGACAGATGCTGTTATCACTGCCAAACGCATAAGGGTCTACCTACTATTTCATTTGCACTCTTCTGCTAAAGTTTGGGCAGACATTCAAGCACCATCTATTAATTTGACTTCCCATGTCTTACAATAGCGACCCAGCTTGTTAATTGGAAATGGCACTTGGTAGCCGACCATTTTGTTATAGTAAATCATTTAGCCCAACTGAAGTGACTTCTTTCGCTTAAGGTATTGTGGCAAAGGACACTTTGCTGGGTGCATGTTTGTATTAAGTATGTGTAACGAAAGTAGGTGTCATTGTTTTTTATGCAGTATAAGCAAAGAGGGAAAGAGAGAGTGTGTGAGAGAGTATGGCTGGATATACTTTTATTAATAGTATATATGCTAAGTTTTTTTGTTAAACAGATAAATAGTTTTTTTATGATATTTAGATTGAGTTTCAGGAAAACGTAAATATTTGACTGAATGTGGAGAAACTAGCATTTTCTAATGGCTGAAGTTCTCTCATTCTTCTCCAATGACCTTACAAAGGCTACCAGATCCGATCAAAAACGTAATGAAAAGAGGTCATATAAGGGGCAAGGTAGTATGATAGGACAACATAAATTTGTATGAATACTTCTAGCAACTAAAGTCACTAAAGCAGCAGCCAATCATATGTACGGTAGCAAAATACCAGTGTGACGATAGCATGCATGTGATTGGCTGTTGCTACTCTCATTAATTTCAGCGGGAGCTCACTTCAACTGGGCATATGCAAGGACTCTACTAATGCTCCCTCTATTAATAGAGGCAGCTGGAGGGTTAAATATATGTTTAATTTTCTTATAATAATATACGTGCACAGGACTCCCTGAAGTGCATGAAGGGGTTCTAAAGAATCCCCTCATACATTTGCAGTGTAAGGGGGACACAAAAGCTGTCATATGCATTGAAGTGCATTTAATGGCTGCAGTGTCCCTTTAAGTTGCCAAGGATAGAAGTTCAATGTGAGAAGTTAGGTTTTTTTTATAAGTTCCAGTTCATTTCATTTTTAGATTGAAATGGAGCAGTCAATAGATTTTACATTTATCAGTGTGCAGTTGTGCTTAATAACACACCAGAAAATAAGATTAGATTTAGTTATTTATAGACAGCGCCTGTTTTTTCTGTAATTGAGCGGCCTGTAGTCTGGACTTTATCAATCCACACAATCACAGTCAAACATACTAGTAGCAGAATAAAACAAATAAACAAACAAACAAAAATTAAGTGCTATTTTATCATTGCGATTCTTTTCCAAAGAAAATTGAAGGACATCACTTTATTAATCTGACTGCAAGCACCATTAAAGCAATACTTCTACCATAACCATTTACTTAACATTTCTGCTCGGATTGTTTACAGATATGGTAGGTTTCTAATATACAAACACACAAATATATACTGTATATGTGCTGTATAATCTACAAATATATCACACAGCGTGTGAATAAACAAAAAAAGGCAGGACTTCATTCAAGTGATAGATATCACATATCTACTTATGGGTTATCTTACTAACGCAAAATCTATTGTCTTCTATTAGCTCATAGTAACAATAGAAGAAAATTACAACAAACAGCTATGAAAACCATCATTTGAAGTTAACATTATCATTCGCTCTGAATAGCATTATATTGCCATGACGATTGTGCTTATCAGGGCTCAGATTATAAACTAGATGAATAGAATGTATTACGTTTACTTGTCTGCTGTAAAATACAGTTAGATAGACAGCTGGATATATTTAGGTAAATGATCCACACAACAATCTCAAAAACAATGAGAATTAAAAAAAAAAATAAAAAAAAACCCTCAAAAAATGGCAGGCACATGCGTGGAAAGAACTCCTATTGATTTCAGTGGAGAGGATTGTCAGTGCAAGGAATAAGCAGGGAGCTGCATCTTCTCCTTGAAGTAATCATATTCTATTAACATACAACGGCAGATAAGACCACCTGGTCAGCCTACTTTGGTGAGGCTGTCAAGGACACTAAACTGTCCCTTTCAGAAAAAAATTCTTACAATATACAATAAACCGATGTACTTAAAATAGAATCGATCTATGTGCTACAGCACCTGCATTTGTTTTTGTCAGGCCATATCTAGACATATAAAGAATTAAATACTGTCTCTTCATTTACTGAAAAATACCCCTCGTTTTACAGTATATTCGAGGTCATCTTATAATCCGACCTCAAATAGAGGTCTGACTATAAGACTAAGATTCTGGTCCCCTGTAAACTCTCTCTGGCAACTGGTGGACGTCTGTGCGATGCGCGCAGACAACCTCTGTTGCTGCCCGGCACTTCTATGATGGAGCGCCGGTGTGACATGACCTTCCGGTCCTCTACCATAGAAGCCCAAGCGGAAGTACTGGGCAGCAGCAGAGGTTGTCTACACGCATCACGCAGATGTTCACTGGCTGACCCCACTAATCTAATGACACCTGGGAATCTAAAGCATGGGGGACAAGTCTGGGGATGGATTGGTAAGTCAAGGGGGTAGAGTGACATATCAGGGGGGCAGAGTGGCATATAGGGGGGTATAAGGCATATCTGGGGGGCAGAGTTGCATATCAGGGAGGCAGAGTGGCATATAGGGGGTATAAGGCATATCTGGGGGGCAGAGTGTCAAATAGGGGGTATAAGGCATATTTGGGGGACAGAGTGGCATATCAGAGAGGAATAGTGGCATTTAGGTGGTATAAGGCATATCTGCGGGGGCAGAGTGGCAAGCCGGGGGGCAGGTTGGCAAATAAAATCAAGAAATGCATTTTTCTCAATCATAGTTTTTATTTTAACCCCTTAACGACAATCCCCGTACATGTACGGGGTTGCCGTGCAACGGGTTAACGACAATGCCCGTACATGTACGGGCTGCCGCTAAATAGCTGCATCGCCGCGATCGCGGCGTTTTCGCCGCGATCGGCGGCTTTGCAGCATCCACGGAAGCCTCACAAGTGAGGCTGACCGTGGATCCGGGGAGGGCAGCCCTCGGCAGCCCTCCCCGGAAGAAAAATGGCCGCCGCCGCACCGATCATCAAAGATCGCGGCGCCCGGCTAAAACAGCTTAGGAAGCGATCTGAATCGCTTCCTAAGCATAAATGGTGTTACTGACATGCCTCGATATCGAGGCATGTCAGTAACACTACCCCCCGACCCCCGATCACCTTGTGATTGCTCCGAAGAGCAACCACAAGTGCCATCCTGTAAATGACGTTGCCGTCATTCACAGGATGGCATCAACAATAAATATGAGTTCATAGAGGGTCTATCCAGACCCTCTTGTGAACTCTCGAGCTCCTCCTGCAGGTTGAATGCAGGTACTGCATCCAACCATGCAAGGTCAATGGAGCCCAGCTCACTAATGAGTGATTAGTAAAAAAAAAAAATGTAAAAAAAAAATTTAAAAAATGTTTAAAAAAAATAAAAATAATATGGTAACATATAAAAATCCCCACTGTCACCAAAAAAAAATAAAAAAAATTAATAAGCAAGTCCTAAAATTCTTTATCTTTACAAAAATTCCAGCATTGAAAGAGTTAAAATATTGGCATTACAAATGCCCATAGGGTGTCTCGTATTAAAAAATGCATGAGTTGATGGGGTAAATTGAATTGGCCGGGTTCAAAGGTGTCCCAAATATGGGACATGGGGGCAGTAGGATCAGATGTCTAAATGGCCAAAAAATACACACCTCACAAAGGCGGCCTTTTACCTCCCAAATAACCCAACAAACCCATGCATGTGGGGTATCACTGCGCTCAGGAGATGTTACTGAACACATATTGGGGTGTTGTGTGACACGGACATATACCAGGAGCGATAAATTTATAACTGAAGTACAACGTGTGTGAAAAAAATACAAAAAAAATGTACTACCATAAAGTTTCACAAAGGCTGGTGGTAAAATTAGTGCATGGAAAGGGTTAAATTACCAGCATGTGAAATACCTTGGGGTGTCTAGTTTTTAAAAATATATGACTTGATGGGGTAAATTGCATTGGCTGGCTTCAAAGATACCCGAAATGGCACATGGGGGGAAGAATTACCAGATTTGGAAAAAAAGGTTTTGAAATAGCAAAACGCTACCTGCACTTATTGCCCCATAACGTGCAGAAAAAAGCAAAAAAACATAAAAACATTGGGTATTTCTAAACTCAGGACAAATAGTAGAATCTATTTAGCAGGTTTTTTCATTCGTTTTTGCAGATGAGTAAAAGTTTTTTGTTTAAAAAGTGAGAAAAAGTAATTTTTTAACAAAAAATCCCCATATTTTATCATTTTTTTATAGTAAATTAGATGATATGATAAAATTAATGGTATCTAAAGAAAGCCCTGTTTGTCCTGAAAAAAACAATATATAATATGTGTGGGAGCACGAAATGAGAAAGAAGAAAATCACAGCTAAACAGCAACACCGAAAAATGTTAAAATAGCCATTGTCCCACAATATACTACGAGTAAAAACCCCTATTGTCCTTAAGGGGTTAAAAAAATAGTTTACATGTGAATAAATATTTACTAGTAAAACTTTTTTTCTATAGGGAAGTCTTATGTTCAGAGTTTCTTTTTTTTCTAAATTACTGTATTTATCAGCGTATAACATGCAACGGCGTATAACACGCGCCCTCCCCAGGACTGGAAGAGAGGGAGACGCGGCTGCAAATCGTGCAGCTCTAGGATTCATTGGCGTATAACACGCAGGTAGGGTTTCAGCTGCGTATTTTAGTTATAAAAGTGCGGTAATATTTAAACTTTGGGGGGTCGTCTTATAATCGAGCAAAATGCGGTACATTTTGCATATGCATCGCCAATTAATGGAGTTACTTTATTTTAAGGGAATATTTTGTAGAACGAAATATTCAGTAAAAAAAAAACAACTACTGCATCATAACACTCTCACAACAAAAAAGTTAATCCATTGGATGAACATGTGACATTTATACATTAGCCAGATGGCCTCCATAGAAATGGACTGTGAAACCTCTAAAGCACTATACACAGTAGGACTATAATACTGACTTTCACCCAATTCTGGAAAAAGCAGAGTATTTTCCAGAGCTGGCTACTGAATTGGAGCATTGTACTTCCAAGCATCACAAAGCCACCACTGTAGGCAAAATTCAGCGGTGACTGCAGCCAACCAGCGCGAGATACCAGCATATCACATAACTATTACAACCACCGGTACAATGAGGACTATGTTTCCTAGGCATGCAGATTGTTATGTACATTCACATACATAATAATGTTAATTAGAAGTTCTATAGCACAGTGTCAGAACCGGCCCCATGTAACCTAAGCGACCCAACATCACAATGTCATTGTGTGGCTGGTGAAATCGTGCGTGACATAAAAGCGGCTTCTTTAAGTCGGTGCCCTTGACTGCCTACTCCTCCTGTCGCTTTATCAAATACCTATAATTCTTGGGCTAGCGTATAGCTATTGCTGTGTCAAATTCCCACACATAATTACAGTATTGATTATGAACGCTGTAATAATATATATATGTTGGATTCCAAATGTAACTGCTTATTCTCATCAGAATCCCTGTGATTGTGGGGAGTTAATATTTAGACTAAAGGAAACAGGAAACATACCAAGCTTTACATAATATGGCAGGACTGTTGATTGAATAGAATGAAGAATACCTATTAAGCAGGAGTGTCACTGTTCACATATTATTTGAGTAGATCTGGTTACCACGGCAACACGCACATAGCAGTTTGATGTGTAATGCAGTGAATCAGTCTTTGATAAAGAAAATTGGATTTTAATATATATTTCTTTATTTTCTCTCCCCTTCCCACTCCCGCCCCAACATACCAATTGTCTGATGGTATTATTGTTTCTTTCATAGGAATAAAACGGAATGATCTCCTTAAACAATGGGGTTTTAGAGCTGCATACCCAGCTTGTAAAGTTTGCTGGCGTACCAAGTCATTGAAACATGCCTAACAGCTCTCAGCAATAATCTGAGACAGACAATACCCTAAGGTTGCATGGAATAAATAACCGCACACAGCTGTACTGTTCTGCAAGCCAAATGGATTGCTTTGCGTCACCCGATGCATATTTAAATTCCTTGGTACGATGATTGGCAGGTCTTATTAGGATAAATAAGGCTTGGTTTCTAACATTAAACAGAAGCCCCTTAGGCTTAATTTCAGATCCGAGCAGAAGCAGAACAATAGAGTTTGCTGGGAGTTGGTGCCTTGAAACTATTCTGTCCATCCCATTATAGTTTTCCAGTTGCATTAATAGGGTGCCAGTAACTTAGTACGGTTGGCTACTCATATTCACAGATGATGGACCAGTACAGAGGAATGAATCGGTTACCTTTGGCTCATGCCATTTTGAGAATGTGATCACTTGGGGTTTTCTGAGTAGAGGACAAATATTACTATATACACTACCATTCAAAGGTTTGGGGTCACTTTTTGAGAAAAAAAGCCACATTTTGTCCATTAAAAAAACACGAAATGGATCAGAAATACAATGTAGGCTTAATGTTAATGCTGTAAATGACAATTGTAGCTGGAAATGGCTGATTTGTAATGCAATATCTTCATAGATGTACAGAGGCCCGTTATCAGCAACCACCATCACTCCTGTGTTCCAACTCCATGTTGTGTTCACTATTCCAAGTTTAAGTTTCAAAGGCTAATGGATCATTAGGAACCCCTTTTGCAATTGAGTTAGGACACGTACCCCAAACGGTAGTGTATGTATGTTGGGAATAATGGAGCGGGCTGGTAAGAGTGGGGTCCCCTTTGAACATAAAAATAAATTCTATGTAGCAGTGACTGGTGAAAGACAAGTAGACTCAATAAATACAGAACAATTCTATAGCCTAAGTTCCAGTCAAACTTGCCTACGGAAACATAACCAGATCAACAAAATCACAGATACGCTAAATAACCTATCTATCTATCTATCTATCTATCTATCTATCTATCTATCTATCTATCTATATATATATATATATATATATATATATATAGTGTATATATTATTTATAGAGCACCATAGGTTCTGCCAAGCTATATAAAGAGTTATACCATAGCTGCCAACAGTTCTGAATTTGCCAGAACAATGCTGTTTTTTAGGTCCTGTCTTGTCAAATTCGGGTCTGTGCCAGCATACAAATACTGCCTATGCATAGTGCATTGCTCTGCGCACAGGCAGCATTACAAAAGCTGGAAATTAAGCTCCAGACACCCAGTATCTGTACCGGTTAGCCCGGAGCTCAATGCTGCAGGGTCACACAGCTTCAGTAACTCTGTCTACTTTGGGCTCTGCACCCTTTTGTCCCCGGATACCTGGAGCAAAATCTGGCAAGTATGGTTATACGATAACACATATTTAGCATATTTGGGCATAAAATCATACACGTCCCAATAAATGGAAAGTAAATTCAGCATATATTTCAGTGAAGCTGGAAAAAGCCATAAACTGAACAAATGCAATCACACACCACAAGAAAGCAATACAAATTATTATTTATGTTGGAATATGTCGCCAGCGAGCCCAACTTCTTGCGACAGCCTTTAGAGTACAATATTATTAGTCGAGTCCTAATGCCAACCTGATGTGCCGTCCAAGCACGCTCAAAGGGTGAATTACATTTAAGAACAGAAGTTTGCTGAATCTATAATTACCCAAGAAATTCCCTATCTAAAATGTTTCAATACATACATTCAATATTTAGTGCTTTGTGGTCTCTGAGTCACATCCTATAACTTTGGAGAGCTCAGGGTGTTAGGATAATTTACTTGTCGAGACAGGTCCCGCTGTGCGGTGTCACATTTTCTAGAGAGACGCGGTACATTATTAACAGTATTGGTGTACTGCTAGTTCGGGCTGTCTTTAAAAACCAAATCTAAAAGAAAAGCGAGCAGAGCTGTGCCGACTACCAAAGGGAGAATTAATCTAAGGTTTCCTCAAGCAATGACCTTGGTCAAAAAGATTACTTCTTATAGAGATGTGTCCCTTTCTAAAGGCTTTACAGGTTCTACGATGTTGCCCGAACTTCGCATTCAATTTATTGTTGAGGCGTGTACCATATCTGCATTTGCGCAAATTCTATTTTTATTTTTAAACTAACAAATGCTGCAGAAGAAAAGAAAAAGAAAAGATGTCTGAATAACTGTATTTATCTATACCTGGCAATTTACGACTACTCAAACAAAACAAAGGAGTTATAAATGAAAGTTTAATATTTGGTTCCTGTACATGTTTGCATGTAAATGCATATGAATGCTAATCGGAAGAATATTAATTTGATTTTACCGCAACAATGATAGCCTGCCATCTAGTGGGTATTTGGGATCATGACAACGGAAGGAAAATGCATGAACCTACTGTATAGCCAATCGCACCTGATTCATTGTCTATCAAACTGATTGGCATGACGCCTTTTGTGCTAATCATTAATATTATTGCTGGTACTAATAATCTGCTGAATTTCCGAGCAGACAAAATTCCAGGACGAGGTAATGTATACCTTTAAAACATCCACAAGGTCTAAATATTGGCTTACATGGCTCAATAGTTTAAATTAGTTTTCATTTTACATTTTACACGGACACTTATTTCATTTTAGAACGTAACACTCTTTGTTGTTATGGCTCCTATTAAATACAAGACATGCCATTGTATTAGAAACAGATGGCCAAATAAGTTTTAGTTTTCACAAGTTTGGCAGTCATATTATTATTATTATTATTATCTTTTATTTATATAGCGCCAACAATTTATGCAACGCTTAATACAATACATATACTCAAGGTGTATGACATACTAGAAGACAATGGGCTTAGCGTGGCTTGTCAGTTAAGAAGGAGGCGAGTATACGTTCTTCCCTTTGCAAGGACATTTTTATGTACGGCGGACGAGCCAAAAATGACTCATGTCTGCCACCACCACTGTCATGTTCATATTGTTTGAAATAGAAACTAAAACCGTGTAAGAGAGATAAGAACCATTAGATATTCTGCAACAATGAACAAATGATTCTGCTAACGCAAACTGTCCTTGTTCATACGCAGAACACAGACACAATAGCCTAACGTCAACCTTGGCCCCCTTGACTATAACGTTCTGTGCAGGATGACAGGGCACCACCCAGCAATATCATGATGCAATAATTCTATTGAGAAAGGATGTAAGATCATTTAATGTCGCCACTGCTGCTGTGCAAAAAAAGCAAACATTCTGCTTCACTTCAAGGTCCTACAACATGGTCCATACTGGCCATGTGTTCCACTGTATCATCATGTCAATAAAGATTCCCCTTAATTTATTGAAGATTGATGTCAAACCTACTGAAAACATGACAATATAGAGTATATTAGGAATGCTCATCACTTTTCTACATTCAGACAGAAGGGATACTCAATGAACTGGCTTAACAGGCCACCCTGTAAAGGTTGTCTAGGTTGAAGAGAACACCTGTGACCAGGTACAAAGGAAGGTTCTGGGGAAATTCGGGGAGGTTTGACACCATAACATCTACGGAATATTGTTCAACATATATTTATGTAAATTTGGATGTTCCTGTTTTTGTCCCTGTGTGTCTACTCCCATCAGCAATATGACATCACAAAATTCTGACTTTAAATAAGTTTTCCTTTATCCTCCCTCACACAAGTTTTGAATTCTCTGGCGAGAACATAAGTTAGGAATCTAATCCTCAATAAACTTTGTCTAATAAATTGACGTACATACTTTTTTTTCTGATGCCTCTGTAAACAAGTATTACGTTTTGCTTATATATATATATATATATATATATATATATATATATATATATATATATATATATATATATATTTACTCACAGAGTCCATTGCACACCATTCCAAATATTCCAAGCCCGGTGCTAGTAACCAGCAGTTTTCATACAAAACATTTTCAAAAGATGGTCAGCACTCCAGGTCTTTAAATTGACAATTTCATTTTATTCAAAGTCAAGTCGACGTTTCAGTCATTGCTGACTTTCATCAGGACATACAATGAAATTGTCAATTTAAAGACCTGGAGTGCTGACCATCTTTTGAAAATGTTTTATATTATATATATATATATATATATATATATATATATATATATATATATATATATATATATATATATATATATATATATATATATATATACGATGTCAGAATAGCAAAGTTTGTGATAGGAAGGTTGGTAGGATCACAAGTCTTCAATCTTATATTAACTTATCATGGCTGAAAGTAGCCTACTGTTACACTGACAGCCAGTGTCCTGTGTGTAATATGAAACATCACTTTTTCTTGGCCACTAACCTGTGGGGTATGCCCTTTCACTTGTCATCCATGAAAGAAGAGAGGGGTTTATTACTCTATACAATCACATGTCCCCTTTTCAGGTATGTTTTAGAGTAAATGACATACACTTTCACATACAGACAGGAAAGTTGCTCCTCTGTTTGTTCGTCATACAGTCTTACCTATGATGGGGTTTTTTTGGAGTTTTAGAGTAGGTCTGAGGCTTAATAAAATAAGAGTACCTCATGGCACCTTTAATACTGACCATTTTGAAGATGCAATAAAATTATATCCCTGCATGGTTTAGGCCCCCTGCTGCATCTAATAGGGCTACAACTAGTAGTTAAGGATGCCTTGTCATTCTGCAGGAAGACATTAAGGTCTTGATAGCTACATGTGTCTTTAAAGCAGTTCTTAAAAAAGGCTGTAATGGCTATATTTTTCCCGCTCTTAAATAAATGACCATGTTATATTTTAAGTGCACTTGCCTTTTCCAACAGGAAAAAAAAAAGTTTACCATAGATTATCTTCCAGTATCTTGAAAACCTGGACTTTTGATGGACTAATTCCTGGCATAAGCAATGATAGGCATTTTTCACAAAAGTTACATAATCTTCATAGAAAATCTGCAAGGTTTTAATGCGCCGTGGAGGGCAGCGAGGTTGTATCTGTAATATTACAGAAAAGGAGGGAGTATGATAAAAATATGAATTACGATGTAGTAAAAAAAGTGGATTTAATTAAATTACTGAAATTGGCTATGATAGAACAGAACAATATTTAGATACTATATACATTAAACTGTGCATTAGATTATACAGGGTATAAAATAACTTATAGCAAGAACATCATCCAAGGGCCTTACAGCTTGCAGGTGTTGGAGGCGCTCACATGAACACCCCAAGGTAATTTGATACCGTTTAATGGTATTATCAACCTGACTTGAGAAAGATTTGTTTCCTAATGGTTTAAGCGTAAAAAAATCATAATGCAGTTTTTTTGATTAATCATCTGCATAATAGCTATACCTCTAACAGTGGCAAGAGATCCCAGTAATAATAATGTCGGGACAGTCACCTAATGTAAATGAAGATACATTGTTTCACTTAAGTTAATAATGAAACGGCAGGGTAATAAGAAATGCAGTAGTTTCATTTTATACTTTGAGTTGAACAAAGTAGATAGCTATTATTTATTATTTAAATACTAAGCATCCAACAATAGGAATTTCCAGTGAAAGTAAACTTTTCATGTTAAACTATAGATATCCTTTTCCAGAACAAATGAGAATTGTACTACAGTACACTGGTATATCATGTGTCTTTTTTCCCCCCGATGAAATTAATGGCATTCTCATATGGTGGCAGTTTGACTAATAAGCAAAGGTATTTGCTATCGGCAGCAAATTTTTCCCATTAGTGATGCTTTTGCTCATCCCAATTATTTTCAGGAGCTCTGCGACATGCTATTTAATCATGTGAGGCGAGATAAAGAGAATATAAAATGAAGCAGAAAATGAAGAAATAATAAAGGTTCCTTAACTAAGCTATCTTCATTCCTGAGAATTGTGAAGACCTTTCTCCCGGCCCTGAGCTAATGCACTCAGCAGAGAATAATATGTTCCTTAAACTAGCTGAACTGCAAACAGCTTGAAAAATTCACTGCAGCAGGACTTTGAAACAATTCTATATAAAAAAAAACCCCATAGCTACCTTACACAGCAGTATTTTTATGGCTTTGCCTGTTTAAAACAATATAGTTTTCGTTGTCGCTGTAGCCAAAGGCTTCTGGGGAATGAAATTTTATGTGAAAATGTATTTCCTGAAATGCTGACCACACGCTTGCTTACCTTGTTGTCTGCGATGGAAAGCCTTTAAAAAAGGAAAAGCCCATTAGCACAACTTTACATAAGTTGACTTGGGCAATAAGAGGAGAGAGAGAAAGAACAGGGGTGGAAGATAATAAACTGAATCTATCTTCTAAACAATAAAAAATACAGTAGGCTCCTCATAGTGTATTGGGTACTGGAACAACTTGCTGCATGAGGCCTAACCTAGAGAAGTTCCACCAGCCTCCCACTTTGCGCCGTCATCCTTGTCTGACTGCCGGGATGAGGGCAAAGAGGGCTGGGTGATATTAAACTATGGTGGCTGTGCATAGTTCTCTATAGTGTTAAAGGGATATTTTGGGAGATCTCCACACCCCTTAACATATGTTGGGGTGCAGTACGAGGTGCAAAGTCGATTTGGAAGTGGGTAAAGCAGATGGCGTGGTCCACTCACTTTACCTAAACAACTAACTGGTGTCGTGATGGCCGGTCAGGACAGTGGCACAGCTACCTTAGACATGAGAACTCAACTGAGCAGTGGTGTTACAAGAAGCCTAATGAGGACTACCGCCACTACCCAGACCTCCCACCCTTGATAGAATACTCCACCAAGTCAGTAAAAAGTACGGAATGGCAGTATAAAGTCAAAACTGTTGGATGACATTCAGATATATTTTGCTAATGTTTCTAAGTGTAGGGAGATATTAAGACAGTAGTTAAAAAAATAAAAGAAAAAAAAAATACATTTTTTCGTTGACGCCCTTCAACAGCCTAATCTAATTAAGGATATCACTTGGGATATATAATTGCCTTTATTAGGATGCAAAGTAGTTAAAAGATGTGTCTGTCAGTTAATTTAACAAATTCATCCTTAACTAGAAGTAATGTGAAATTATCACACCCCTTATTTCTTCTATCACAGGCCTATTTTAAAAATACTTATGAACGTTTCTCAAATTAAGCCAGTAAAACTAAAATGTATCTCCAATTACTCCAACAATAAAGAATGTCTTGTCATTCCACAGAGGCGCTAACATTCAACTCTGTTGTATTAATTGTCAGCTTACTTAACCCCTTAATGACAAAGCCCGTACGTGTACGGGCTCAAAACGCATTGTTTTCAATGGGTTTAGGGACCGCCCATTGTCCTTAAGGGGTTAATGTAATATCCAGTTTCATTTTAACATCTGGGTTAAAAAAAAACACATTATTTTAGTAAAGCCACTATATTTTATTTTAATAAATATTGTAATAACATTTTATCAGATTATCATTACACAGTCAGGCAATACTTAGATTTATTGGACTCTTATATATCTCTCTTAAATATATTTCTCTTAAATGTTGTTTACCATACTAAGTGGTGTAAAGAAAATAAAGAATAAAAAAAAAATATATTACTACTTCCTTTAATAGGCGCCGTAGGAAAAAAAGCGCATGTTAAAATTACACATTTAAGTCAGATATTCTAGACAATCAAAAAGCGAGTCTAGAAATTTGTAGACAGAGAGCAACTCAATTAACACACTGTTATAAATTAAAGCTAACAAAGGAGTCTAAATACACGTTAGCATTGACAAATTATCAGTTTCATTGCTGTGTGGCAGAATTGCAGTCAACACAGAATAGTACAGTATATTAAATGCATATCTCTATCATTTAATAATTACTGATAATAAGAATGATAATAGCAATACTAATCATTAACACGTTAATAACTGATTGGATGCCATTTATTTTAAAAAAGTAAAAATGTACCAGCATTAGAAAGATTACCCATTTTACTTACCATCTACTCTGTGTCTCTTAATTGATTTCTGTGTGCTAGCATTGCTATATGTTAACATTATTTAAATCCAGGCTAACCCAGCCCCAGATAAACTACAAAATATGAAACCAATTTGGAAATATTGGCTTTCCAATCTGTATTTCCAGCACTAGAGACCACTACTTGCATTGTGATATATCCTGTTTTGCACTCATCCATGGATTCATTATTATTGTTCATTGCCAATTTAAATCACTTTTTTACATTTATATAGTCACCACTTACATTTAATTACTACTCATATAAGTGTGTGTAAATAATACACCATGAAAATACATTGTTATAAACTAATATGTAAAGGTTGTATTTATTTTGTAGGAATTTCAGTTTGTATCAAGGGTATCTGGACCCACTTTTATGGCTAGTTTGCTACTTTACCCTAAGATAATGATAATACTATATTTACAAAGGGACTGTTTGTAAACAATCTCCAGTGTTAGATGATCATATTGTACCCCGTGAAGCATCCAAAAGCATTCCATTCACTTGAGATTTGTACCAATAGAAGACAACAGTGATAAAGCCACCGATTCTATCTAATTGGCCTCCTCAGTTGGGGTCTTGTACAGGATAGCTTTTTCTTCAGTTATGACCTCCCTCTCTTTTGATAACATGGGGGTCAAAGAGACCTGCATTTTTTCAATTATTTTATTTATTCTTTCAATTTTTCCTTTTTTTTAATATGTTACTGTTGTTGGGACTGACACACATTATTGTTATGCCATGGTTCCATTATTCTCACATATTGGTCTATGTCTAGTTAATTCATGACAATAACAGAAAATGTCACATCTCCCTGCAGGATTTTTATATTTTTTTTCGCAGTTATTTGAAAGCCATCCCATTTTTGTAACAAATTTGATTCCTAAATAACTATTATAAATCTTAAAAAAAAAAACTACTTCTCTTCCTTACGAATAGGTACCTTAAAGTGTGTGCTTTCAAAAGATTATAATAAGACTTTCTTTGTGATAAGATCGTTTAAAGCAACTGCAACAGTTGTTCAGGCTGCATGTTAAAGTGAAAAAAAAATTTAGAAAGAAAGGGCACGAAATACTGTGTGAATACTCAATTGCAATAAGGTCTCTCAGGTTAGAAATATTTTTAAGGATGAATCTGGAGATTTGCTAAAAAGCATATTTACCACCACTTCCACATTCATTGTGTGCTGTATAGCAATAAAGGTCTCCCATTTCCATGCAGACTGAATTAAAATTAAACAAAGTAAAATAAACCATAAAGGTTTTTAAGATGAAATGTTATAAGCCTTTATGTAAGTTAACACAAACAGCTTTCTATTTGAACAAGATAAATGGGATTTCACTAACTTTAACAAATAATAAGTACCGGATCTTAACCCATACCTTTATTCATGTGCCCATTTGAGATATGTCTCCTAATTGTATCTGATAATTCTATTGTAGCTGCTGTAGCAGGCCCACTTGTGATCTGATGGTGTTGCTTGGGGTAAATTTCTCTGCTCATGGTCATGATTTAAAAAGACAGTATATAAGACCTGTGCAAAATGTGCATTTGCATCTGTTTGGTAAAAAAATAATGTAAGGTGAGGGAGTGAGAAGCCACATCTCCAGATGTAAAAATAAAATCCCATCATTTAAGCAGTAAACAGCATGAACCTCTCCATATGATTAATGTGAAAGAGGGACTACGTGATCCCAGCCACAGTCATCTGTTTCTTTATACTCGGATGTCATGGAGTGCAGGGTTATTCCATATATTACAGGATGAAGAGAATGTTAATCCCAAGGCAAAAATATAAATCTATTTCCTATTGCAAAAAATACAAGCAGCAAATAATTAACTTTGGTGATGCATACTGGTTCACTCGAATTCCTGTTCTTGTTGGTCTAAATGCATATTACTAAAGCAAGGTGATTATATATATATATATATATATATATATATATATATATATATATATATATATATCTCAGATAATCTATATTATGTTCCAAAAGTAATTGTTAAAAAAAAAACTTTTGGAACAGAAACAAAAATTTTTGCCTTAGAATATCTTACATTTTTACATGTTTTTATTAAATATGGCAAAGACATTATCAAAATACTTTTTTACTTAAATGTAACTTCAAATTTAAATTTTATTTAAATTTGTGTACAATATGTATATATTTGTGTATGCGTGTTGACTTTATACACACAAATATATTAAATCATAGGAGGTGGAAAAATACTAATTGGATGTGCAGAATCGATATATGAATGGATACTTGAATTACATTTTGATCTCACCTTTGATCTCATTGTCCTTCAACGCTTAGGCTACCAGAGAGTTACTAAATTATTTATCATCACAACTAATCTGTGTTTGGCTTACATTTTTAGGTAAGGGCATGCAAGTTCAATGATACTCACATGTCCTTGCCTGAAACTCACAAAATACTATGATGCCTGTTTGTTTGACCTCGTCTGCAGTGGGGGGTAATAAATTAAACTTGGCAGTGTATATTCCAAAACTACCGTATTTGCTTGATTATAAGAGGACCCCCCAAAATCTGAATATTAATTTAGGAAAAAAAAAGCCTGAATATAAGACTACTACAGGGGAAAAAAGTTTTACTAGTAAATATTAATTTGTGTAAAGTATTTTTTCATATTTAATAAAAGCTATGATTGAGAAAAATATTTTTTTGTTTTTATTTCCTTTTATTTGCCAACCTGCCCCCCAGTTATGCACATCTGCCCCCAGGCTTGCCACTCTAACCCCAGAAATGCCTTATAACCCCCTATATGCCACTCTGCCTCCCTGATATGCCATATACCCTCCTATATGCCACTCTGCCTCCCTGGTATGCCTTATACCCTCAAATATGCCTCCAGAAATGCATTTTAACCACTTATATGCCACTCTGCCTCCAGAAATAACTTGACATATCATGGGACAGAGTGGCATATGGGGGTGTATAAGGCATTTCTGAAGGCAGAGTGGCATATAAGGGGTTAAAGGGCATTTTTGGAGGCAGGGTGGCATACAGGGGGCGAAAAGGCATATCATGGGGCACTCTGCCTCCAGAAAATCCTTATGCCACCCGTACAAGACTCCCCCCCGACTTACCAGTGCTTCTGACTCCCTGGTGTCTGGTGGGTGCAGTGGGTGTTCCGCCGGAACTTCTATGAGCACCGGAAGGTCATGTGATGCCGGTGCTGCGTCATAGAAACCACGACAGAAGTACAAGCAGTAGTGGGGGTTGTCTGCATTCATTGAGCGGACGTTCGCCGGCTGGCAGAGAAGAGAATTCCCTGGCAGCCGGGGAAGGTATGTGCGATGCGCGTAGAGCACCTCCGCTGCTGCCGGCACTTTTGCCGGCGCTCGGTGATAGACGCCCGGTGTAGGTGGCGGCAGCAGCTGAGGTTACCAGACAGAAGGATCCAGGTCCCCTGCATCCTCGCCTTATAATCCAGCAAATACGGTATACCTCCCTCACCTATTCAAGCCAATAGAGGATGCAATGCATCTTCCAAACAATAGGGCCTGATGGTGCACATAAGTATAAATACACATGCTACTGTTTAATTATCAGTAATCAGGCATGGATGGATTACATTTAAATTGGGGGGGGGGGGCTTGCGTTTTCTTTTTTTTTTTTTTTTTTTTTAATGGCCCCCTTACTTGAGGCTGAAAATGAGAATCATCACAGGATGTGCCCTAACAAAGTAAATGATAATCTTTCTTTCCACAGTTTTTCATCCTTGCCAAGGGGGTGGAAAGAACCCCAGGAACTGAACTGCTGGAGCATTAAAACATATCACCTTCAATTAACAACTCTATTTTCTCAACTCACTTCCTCTTCAATGGGAGTGCTACTGAGCATGTGCAGGATGTATGTTTCTTGCACAAAGTTCCTAATTTCAACACAGGCAGGAGAACGAGTTAAATGAGAAAGAAGTTTCATTTTAAAACTCAATAACTAAGGAATGCATGCAGAGATCTGCATGGAGTAAAATATGTTGGAGTCCAAAAAAATATGGGGACTAGAGAGAGGGGATGTTTCAAAATCTCAAGTCATGGTAATTACAACACATCAGAAGGTAAAAATGTATAACAAGAGAGTGGTAGATCAGTGGAACAACATCCCAGCAAAAGTGATACAAGATAATACGGTGAGAGAATTTAAACATGCATGGGGTAGGCATAAGATTAGAGACCCTAGATAAGGGGACGCATTCACAAATTGAGTTTCAGGTCTTATTGTGGTTACTTCAAAGTAATATGTGTACAATATAATTGATAGTATTAATCGAATTAAGATAGAATAAATAGCTCTATAAATTAGTCAATTAAAAGAGATAAATGATGTATACTATGTGTAGAAGTATAATAACTGGATGTGTAAATATAAATTAGAATCAGTAAATCAATTGATCAATTAAATAGATTGTAATCAGTAAAAAAAATTAATCAATGAACAGATAAGTAAAAATCCAGTGTCATATGAAATAAAAAAGTTCAATAGTTCATGAATTGCCTCCAGCCACTTCCACTTAGGTGCCAGGATTAAAATAGCACAAATGCATGATAGCATTTATTTATTCTATACGAAAAAAAGACCATAGTGTATTCCATAAAAACACTGCACTTCCTATTTAAGTTGTTAAAATAGCCTTCGATTTTGCAGTCTGCTATTTGGATGGGCGAGTACAGTTAAACATATACCTTATTTGTGATAATTATGTATACGTTTTTAATTTTAATAATGTCAATTGATCATATTGTTGGTTTTAATAAAAAATAATTAGTAAACTGATTAGTTGATTCTCTTAATCCCATGAGTTATTTGAATTAAAATGAGTGTGACTAATTGTCCCTAGTTAATACCTGAAAGACGATCCCAAGGACTGATTAAGATTTGAGTTTTTACATTAAGAAAAATGGGCAGATTAGATGGGCCAAAAAAAAAAAAATTATATATATATATATATATATATATATATATAAAAATATATATATATTTCTTAGAAAAAGAAACAAAAACAACCTTAATGTTACGGTATAGAGTAGGATTCTGTCATTTTTTATTTCATACGTTATGGGATTTTAATTTTATGACCTTTGTAATATTACAAGAAAATCAACAGAATCCATATTGTACTCCTTCTCTTTTTCACCGATGTTACAAACAAAATGAATTTATTATGAAGAGACTCCCTGTTACGGAATTTTCTTCTTGTTTATATCACCTTTGGTTGTTTCTTTTTAAGTTTTAACAATTGTATTGATTTTCAAAATATGAAAGCTACAAAATCGACCGAGTAACAATGATTACAATATTGCAGTCAAGGCATTGTATACGGCTCGCATTGAATTGACACGGTTTATTTGGTGGGGTTGGTAGTTTCTATTTACATGGTTATCAACCTGGCGGATCTGGAAGATTAGAGAAGGGCAGCATTAGAAGAAATCGCTCCCCTGTAGAACACAAGTAGATTCTTGTTAAGCTGATCAAGAGGAAAGCAAACCAATCAATCACCTGCCTGATTCTATTAACAATGCAATGAAAGCAGATAGGGATGAAATTGAGAATCAAGTCATACCATGGACATTTAATACAAATAAACAAGGATAAATACAGGAGAAGTGTTGTCTACACTGGTTGGCCAAACAAGCCAAGGTACATAAAGAAAATTCTGAAAAATTGCAAGATAGTAAAGGAAAGGGGTTTTTTTTTAAAGTCTTTATCCAGACAGTAAAAAAAAGCTCACAGAAGTGTTCCCTGTGGATCAATACGTGACAGAGTGTCGAAGATTTAAATACCATAAACTGATTATTAGGCAGATTATGTATTTTTTCTTCTTCTTCTTCTTAAATAAAAGCATTCTTCCGTGCTGTTATCTTAAGATAAGCTTAAACATAGCATTGTTCAATGATTTCAAGAGAACATAAAGACGTATGCAGAAATGTGCTAGTTATTTTAAAGTCTAGACTACTGTGTGGAATATAAAGACATCCTGTGTTCATGCAGTACAAATATGCAAATAAGAGTTTCGAAAACATGTCTCCATCTTCTGTTAGACCTCATCAAAAAATCTTATATATGATGTGTTTTATATGCATGTGATCTCTCAACAGTCTTGTTATCGGTGTGACAAGTGCAAATCCATCGGTAGCTACTGAGGATGTGTAATAAGGTAAAAAGAATGTCCATGTCAGATAAAGCAGAACGCGACAAATCCCAGGTGCAAGGTTAACATGGCTCCTAGATTTCTAGATATGGCCCCGAACTCTTTGTGCCATTTCGTATTGATCTCTACGTTTGTGTCTCTTTCTGATTTCTAAAAACACCAAGTTGGCTACCAGACTTGTCCGTTTCTGAACCTTAACACAATTTCCCCAGCCCTAAGCCAAATCAAGGTCTGATGGAATAGAATGAATGTCCCACAGCACCCCAAGTAATCTCCAAACTATGTAACATGGCTAGTTGCCAACAATACTAACACAAATTATCCCACTTAACACAAACACTCTAACACACTAAGACATAAATTACACACACACTAAGATAACACACACTTGGTAAAATACTTACACACACACAGTGACATTAATATGTAATACATGCACATATTAACACAAACACATTAACATACTAACATACTTAATACACACATACTAACACACATTATCATACTAACATGGTTACACATGTTAAATACTTATAACATATTTACATAAACACAGTAACATACTAACATGCACATGCTTACACACACTAAAAGACACACACATCTTTTTTACCACTAGCTTTGCTCAGGACAGCTCTTTTTCTCCTCACTCCCTCGCAGCCCACATACACTTGTTGTGTTTGAACACCGGGAAATTATGCTCAGACGTCCTATCCCCATGCAATGTGGGGCCTTAGTTACAGCTTCTATGAAGCTGGTGAGTTGCTGGTGAAAGTGCTCCCTAAAACCCTAGGCACTGGTAAGGGATTTCTGGTGGCCAGAAATCACAATAGCAACCAACGCAATTGGACCATTCCCCTAGTTGTTTTTTAAAACTTTGCACCAAAATTGCTTGTCATAAATAACTCCAAAATAATTTATGGATTATAAACAGTGGTGCAATTATAAATATTCTTTTTCCAGGCATTTATCTTTGAAGAAACTATTCAAAATGTACTATTTACCAGTATATCTTTATTTTTAGAAACTGTATTTGACCTTTACATTTTAGCCTTGTAATTTGTTTTCTAATCACTTGCCAATATTTCTCTTAACCTTTAAAATAGTTTAAAAAGCATGCTTTATTTCCAACAATTCAATTTTCTATCTCTATGCCACTAAATTTTATAAATGAATTATCAGGTCAGATGCCAAGAGCTCTTAAACAAAGGGAATTTTATATGATATGTCAATCAAAACAACAATACAAGATTTTCCAATGAAAGTGAGTACAAAACATGCCTCATACTTTCACTGAAATAAATAGTAGAGCATATGCCATTATAAGGCACATCTATGTTCCCACCATCATGCTTCCACAACCGTTTCATATTAAAATTAATTTTACTGCTTTTAAGATGATTCGACTATATCATTTTCCAGAATAAAATCATTTTTACCCTCATCATAGAGCAAGAATAAAATAATGTCAACTGCAAAGAGACCCGTATTACACATCTCAACAAGCAGTAAAAGTCATAATAAGTCCACTCAGTTGAACAAACGGTAAAACAAAAAAAGCTTGTATTCATATTGTGAACTGGGAACATCTAGGAACGGAAACATCTCAACAGCAAAGTAGTAGGCCTCACTACCCTACAGAATGGGAGTGCTGAATCACAGAGCATGTTCCACATTAAACTCACCAGGCATCAGTTGGAACACTCAAGATCAACATACTTGGGAACAAGGGAACTCTAGGTTTGACCTGGAGTCTCTGGGAGAAGTTCTCATTTGCTAGGTCAGTTTCTTCTTTCTCTGGGCAGAGAGCTGTGTTTGGCCTTACCCAGTCTCCACCAACTATCAATCTACTTCTCGTTTACTTAAGGCTGTCTGGGACTAGCTATGCTCATACATGTAACTAGCCCCCATCCTTACATGAAGCCACTCTTATTGAAGAAGTCGGGCTCTGGGTAGCCTACCCTGAGAAGTTCTTTGGTATGACTACTGAAAGCCTACTGAAACTCTCCCTGAAAGCAACATCAGCATCAACTATAAAAGTTTGATCACTAAAATAATCCATGTTTTTTTTTTACAGTGTAATTAGGTTTTGATTTAATATAAGGAACTACTTTACTCCGGGAAAATTGAGATCTGAAGCAAAAAGTAAATTTTTTTTCAAAATATGTATCAGAGAAGTCATATGTTGACATGCTTACATCATTCTACTCATGTAGAATTAATGTAGAAATCATTTCTGGCCACTCCTAAGTTTAAAAAAATTGGTCATATACCTCTATTGGGGTGCGTATATATATATGGATGCTTTACAACTGACTCGTGAAGTCGCTTTACACCCAGTATTACTGATAGGACCTCTGCTCTGATACAAAACCTAATTTACTAATTTAATATGATTATTACCTTAATGTATATTTGACATCTATGCCAGCAGGTAGTTCTCCAGCTGTTGCTGACCCACAGTCCCTAGCAAGTATTTAGCTTGACATAGTCACACCACAGTCGCCTATTGAGTGCCCCTGGCCTTTGTTAAATGTCACAACATCACTGCCTGACAAGCAATTAGGAGCTATTACAGTCCTTTTGGATATTATACATGGCACGGTGAATGCAAATTCTTATTGATTAAACAGTTTGCATATAGTCAAACAAATTATCTTCCTACTCTTGCGAATTCTGATTAAATATTTTATATCAAAACCTCACTACTAATATTTTAAAATATTTCACAATGAAAAAGTTTCTCAAAAAGCAAGCGATCAAGGCAGCTCACCAGGAAATCACAATGACAATGCTTGTCCTACTATGGTTCATTTAACTTGTTCTTGGTAAATGATATTGCTGGTTGATGTACCATGTTATTTAGAATATGCAAATATTTTTGTTTTGACCAACTGGATGGTGAATGTATTGGTTAATAATATTCATGGAGAGCAATGCCATTGTCACTACCTATAGCTTGTGCTTACAAAGACTCCCAGAATTATTCATCAACTTAACAACAGGGGAGCTATAAGTTAATGGTAAGGAATAATGCCTCCATGGTATCCAGATAAGGTGGGTCTGAATTACACATACTGTATATTTGTCAATACTTGGAAATTTTTCTAGTATGGTAAACTGCAAAATAAAGAGCTTGGGAAAAGTGGCAGCTCTTCTTACTAATCACTAATTTAGGAGACTTGGTGGGTGGTCTAAGTGTTTTAATGCTAATATCAGCTCCATGTTTATCCCAAAACATCTGGTGCAAAAAAAAGAACAATTATTATTGTCATTAGTATTCCTACAAAAGTAATTACAGTACTCTTGAAGCAAACATCTCAGAAAAGCAGACATTATTGCTTTCCTGCTGATATGATGCATTAGTGTTAATACAGTCACAAAGGTAGTCATCAGTCATGACCACAGAACTTTTATACATCAAAGAATGCTACACGGATGTGTTTTGTTCTTTAACTATTACAAGACCTCATTTAATTTCCATCTTGATTCTACTTAACAAAAAACAACAATGCTCTGCCAAGATCTTCTGTACAACCCTCAAGCAACCAATGTTAGTGGTGAAGGCTAGCACCTGTATGTTTCAAGGATGGCATGAGTAGTCTGACATTTCACAATGACACTAGAGATCTCTGTTAATGGTGATCGAACAAAACCTGCTATTTTTACACTTTGCCAATGTGTTGTATTATTTTAAAGTAAACTTATAATAAAAGTTTAATAAAAGGCTATACTGTACTGTACAATGCAAATACACGTGACCCTTGTGTGAATCATAAAAATATATCTAACGAGTTACCAATGGCACATAATATTACCGACATAACATACTACCAAGGCTGACTATAGAGTTTGTACTGTCCTAAGCAAAGCATATTTGTGTCCCCCGTCCTAATGTAGGTGAGAATATCATGGTGATGCTCCCAGCTGATCACCCTAGCTACTGTATATATGGTATCAGGGGCTTGATCAGGCAAGTGGCAGTAGGGAGTTGAGGAGACAGATGGGTGTAGATGGGTTGCTGAGAACTTTTTCATGAGCGAGCCACTTGTTCGCGAGAACATTTTCAGCTACCGTTCGGCGCCCCTCTCTCATCTGCTCGCTGCCTCCTGGGTGCTGTGAACCCCATGCTCGTGTCTCAGTGCAGCCCTGCATGGTATGTCCAGCACGGCTTACCACCTTAAAAACCCTAGCCAATAGGCACACTCTGTATTTCCTACAACATCTCACAAGATCTTGCATCAATAACTAGTTAATGAGAGATCACAAAACAATAAAAATGCCCTCTGTAATCATAGTTTCAAATACGTAATGTCCTTTTCAGTGCGGTTCGTGTCTCAGCAGCTTGAGCATGCAGTCTGTTGCAGTTTTTGGAGGCATTTGGAGAGCAGGATGAGCCCGTGCTCGAAATTTGCAACAGGCTGGATGCCTAAGCAGAGCTTGCCGGGTCCAGTTCAGGCACAGGTGCTGGGCATTAAAACCGCCTAAAGCCACACAATCAGAAACTGTTGTGGGGACAGGAAGTTTCCTTTTTGCTCCCAGGGCAAAGAGAGACCCTGAGGAAGGTCCCGAGCCAAGTGTGAGAAACATGCCTGGACGCGTGTGCGCTGTCTGGGTTGGGTTTCCAGAGTCTGGATTAGCTGGGTCTGGCAGGGACATGAAGTGAGGTAGTCAGGCCGGTCAGTCTTGGCCAGCAAAGTATAGCCAGACAGGACTCCAACTGGGAGCAAGGCTTTTCTTTTATGATTTTCTTGGGTGTTTGATTTGTCCACTTTGCAATTATTTGAAAGTAAACTTCTAATAAAAATATATCTAACGAGTTACCAATGGCACATATATTACAAATATAACATACTATCAAGGCTGACTATAGAGTTTGTAGTGTCCTAAGCAAAGCTTGCTGCAAATCGGTGCTCCTGAATCTGATTCCTCTAGAGGACTGTGCTTAATATCCTGAAAAGTGACATTAAAAGCCCTCAGCTAACAGGGTTTGTCACAATATATATATATATAATCAATGCCAGTGATTTCTGAATGGATTAGACCTAGAAATATGTCTGTCAAGACAGAATAACACCTATATTTGTGGTTTTAACATAGCACAAATAGGGCACCAGACACACATGTTCTGACACTAAATTATCAAGATAAATTAATAACTTTATGATGTGATTTCAGAAAGAGGTGAAAAGTTCAAGGTAGCAGAAAGCATCATACGACCTTTCTTTTGGTACTTTAATCCAGATTGTTATGAGGTAGCTCATCTCACAAGGATGAATGTAAGCAATAAGTGCCAACTACTCATCAAACACATAACAGAAGTATGCAAGACCTGGTTTAAAACCTCCACGTTAATGGTGGTAGTCCACATGCTGCATTTTGTAAAATAATTTTGTAACAAAATCGCTTAACAACGTAATTCAAATCTTTTTGAATCCATTATATATTTTTTCCAGGTACTTATTTAATGGTTTAAAATTTTGTATAACTCATTTATTTTGCCAGGAGCGCATAATTATCATGTGACACAAAAACAGATACTGATAGGCTGTTGCCATAGAGACTGAAAAAAAGGCTTCTTCGGTATGGTCTGCATGGGATTTAACCTTAGAAAAAAAGAAACAAATGATAGACATGCTACGGTTTATTTGCTTACTTTATGGGGCAATTAAAGTTCTGTGTAACTGGAGAATTACTTTTTAACAAGCTTTTACATTGTATTACATTTTACAGTATATGTTCCAACTCCGACTAAAACGGTTAAAGAGTTTACAGTCACAAAGCCATCAGGAAAGCCATTTTAATAAGCACATTTATCATACCTGACTGTTTAGTTTTTAATAGCCTTTATGTCACCACAATCATCTGAATGATGAACAACCTATCGTAGATTTGTTTTAAAATTCTCAGAAAACACCCCTCGGTATTACAATGGTAGACTGAACAGGTTCTCAAGATGTGGTAGCAGTAGAACTGCCAATAATCTCAGCCGGCTGAGGTGGACAATAGGCCTTGTCCTACACCGGTTTAGCTACGTTCACCGAAGATACTGTAGCTCTGTAGAGCCTATCCGGGAGCCGCGTAAACACACATAAACATTCTACAAACCACAACTTCGATGAAAGCCATACCTTGGATTATTACTGCAAAACGGTAATTTCTTCACTCGGAAGTCAGCAATAAACAACAGTGGTACAGCAGTTGATTTAACCGTTCCCACTTCTGTCTTTACCCATACTTCTTGAGAGAGCACAGCACATTTCTCGTTATACTTTTAACATTTCTTTTAAAGCCAAGCAGAATATTTGCAGTTTTAGGTTTTATACTTTAATCAGATCCTTCTCTGACTTATTTGGGCCTAAAATCTCTTGATCCCAAAGCACTTAAAGTGAGGCGCTACCATCAAAATTTACAAGGCTCTGCGATAACAACCAATAAGCTTCATTTTTTGTTTCTGGCATGACTAATTTGAAATGTAGACTGCTTGATTTACACAATAAAATGCACCAGTTTTCATATTGAAACAACAAAGCGCTTTGGATGAAGACTTACTCTTTTTCTCTAATCATGACTGATATAGTGGTTATTAGCAGCGAATCTTGCAATCAAGCTGGCTAGATTGCATAGCTGTCCCTTTGTTCTAAGCTGTCCACCCTTCTTAGAGGAAATTGACCTGGAAGACGTGACCTATGAGAAATTGCATATCGCACAGTTGCTTATACAGTGATCAACCTAAGATACAAAACAATGCTAATTAAAATACAATCAGAGTACTTGTGGCTGCCTCGGCTATGTACAAATGAGATTCTCTATTTCTATGAAGTCCTTTCATTAACTGATGTCACCTCTCATAGCAACTGTTACAGGGGCACTTTATAGGTTGACAGGATTACTTAGCAGCTGAACACCAGCATGAAGTGAAACTGTCACAGATATCACGTGCGCTCATCAGCACTATAGCCACACACTGCCAATCACAAACTGTATATGCATTACAGACCCGCTACAAATAACACAATATTTGCTTGCACACTGGTGAAGATGACAAAAAAATCCACTTTAAGAAACACTATGGGTTCTCACCTCCTCTATTTTTGCATCCTCTATCCTGTTGATTTGCTCTTATCTGCTCTCATTTTGCCTTCTCATCTCGCTTTTCTTTCTCCTCCCCTTAATCTTCTCTAATCTCTTTCTACAGTTTATCACCCTTTGTTTCTCTTTTTTGCTTGTCTCTCTTCCCTCTCTCTTTTCTTTATATATTTTTTCTCCTCTATTTTATCACTTCCTTTCTTGCTTTTCATTTTTCCCTCATGTGCTTTCTCTTTTCTCCCATCTCTACTTTCTTTCTTCTATCCCCTTTCCTTAGTTTCCTTTTCTCTCCTTTCCTTCCTCTGTCTTCTTTGTTTTTCCTAAACCAGACATTTTAGCCGCCACAGGTCAAGCCACGTCAACTGGCACAAGAACTGTCCAAGAAATATCTCTGCAAAGGATGGCCACCCTAAAGACGTGCTGTAGAAAAAAAAAGATTGTAACCTTTTTCTTTGCCTCACAAAATCAATGGAAATATGTGTAACAATTTTTAATAACATTACAGAAACGTAACTGTTTAAATTGTGTATTTAATTGATTAATTGATACAAAGAGAGTATCCCACTATAATTATGTGAGTGAGACAAAATCTAAGTAAAGTTAACAGTAGTTCAACCTTGCAATACAATAACGATAATAACAGTTATTGGCTTAAAAACAACTCCACTGCAGCATATCTATGCGAGGATGGTTTGGTGTGCAAAAAGTTGGGCTAAACAGGTCAACTGCCATCTAAAAAACTCTGGCGGCTACTATTCATGGAGTTCTGACTCCACTCAATAAAAGAATGCTCCGCCAAAAAGTCAGTACCTGCCCCTGAATACAGGTGGCATAATTAAAAAAAACTTTACCTTTAGGTTTTAAACATTTTGAAAAAGAGGAAAGCAGTATTTTTCACTTGATTTGGATATGGAACATAAAATAATGTATTTTCTACAAATAAAATAAAACTTTTACAGTCCACATAACAAATACTCATGTGTCACTGTGCTCTCCAAATAAAATTATTTTCTTTGGTAACACAGCCACCCCTCCCTCCATTTAGGAGCACTTGTAATTACACATACAAACATCTCATGTCAGCATGGCCAGTGACAATGCCACTAGACAATAATTTAAGAATTGACAGGCTAAGACAAACCAATACATTAGCTAAAGAGGACCATGCTTGCAAGCTTCCGATCCAGAGGGAATAAGATACAGAGATAACATAAAGTATGAATAAAGCAGAGAGATGGTGCCCTAGATGGATGTGAGGGTTGTATCAGTGACAGACATGTTCAAGCTCCAAAAGTGGGTTTTGAGATTGAGAGGGGTGAAAGCTGGAAGTTAGGTGGAAGTGAGCTCCAAAGGTATGGGGCAGCACAAGTGATGTCTTGTAAGCAAGAAGAGGTGATAATTAAGTAGGGGAGTATCTTGTTAAAAGGGCAGAAATGTATGGGGGAGAAGTATTATAGAGGTCTTTCTATGCCAGTAGAAGGATTTTTAATGTAAATCTGTGCAGATTGATACCTAGGAACTCTCTTAGTTTTAACTGCAGTCTCCAGGGGAAGCAGAGTTTGGCCATGCCCCCTCCCCACCCACTTTAGCCTCCTCTGTGCCTTCCTCTTCTTCCCACTCCTCGTCCATTAAAGGATGTCTGTGGCTAGCTCTGCCCCTATGTGTAGCTACCCCACCTCTTCACGAAGCCACTAACTCAGCAGAGGAAGCGCTATAGGTATTCTACCCTAGCAAGTTCCCAAAAGTGATCATTACTTCGTATGTATTATACTGAAAATAGCAAACCAAAAACATATCTCAATTGTCCAACTTTAAAAGAACGGATAGTCTCTCATGCCTATTCTCCCTTCCTTTTTCATTGCTTTACTCAACAATACACTGAAAGTAGAACATAAAAGATCTTAGTAATGATTTGTCTCCTATCAAGGTCTCTAACTACGTACGCAAGTTTTTAGAAAGTCTTTTCATACGTATTTAGATTAAAACGGTCTAAAGAAATATAGGGAGACACCTTTAAGGTTCTATTATTAAAATCTCAGCCAGACGGGATGCTTGACAGCAATATGCACCTCCAGCCTGGGATTAGGCAGCCGTTCTACCTTCACCCAGTTTCATTTTCCTGGCTTTTATATACTGTAATTCGACTTAAGATATCACCACCAAAATACATTTGCTTTTATGCCTTCCTACCATAAAAAATAGAAAAGATTTGTGCTCAATTATTATAATGACAAGCTGTCTTACGGCGCCTTAACTTTGGTAGCAGTTATTAAGCATTATATTTGCAAAAGGCTTGTGTTTTCCAGATATAAAAATACCAGCATCTGTCAAAGAACTGGCACAGTGCAAACATAGTGTTGCGGAGGGAGCTTCTTAAACCTGAAAAAAGCCTACATCTTCGCCTGTTGGCATTGCTCATACTTGTATCAAACACCAGCAGGGATGTAATGCATTACTCAGTATTACAATGCAGGCCTTCCAGGGGATGAAACAGTTATCATCTACACCGGTAGTATACATATCTGTTTCTTCTGATGCCTACGTGAAAAAAAAATAGCTTTCTTTCACAAGAAATCTGATAACGCAACCTTTGAAATGTCACCAGGTTACTCTGTCCGATAAAATGTCACCGCTTTTATTCTGATGTACAATACGATGGCCTGTGCTATCAGAGCATCTCCACTTCCAGGCAAGAAATGCATAATTTATCTTCTGGCAATAATAATGAGAAGAAGTAAATAAAGAAAGAAGTTGATCTGTTAAAAGCTAGCGAGCTGTTGTGTTTTTCATTAAATATCAAATGCTACAAAAGGTATCATCATTCAAATGCCTATAAAAAAAAAAGAATAGTCTCAGGAAATAAAACCTGCTTATCTTATTCTTTGTCAACTGGATGGAAGAGAAAATGTATAGCAGATCTAACAACCTTAAAAGAGTCTATATTGTATGCAACAATGCGATTGTGTACAGGGCCAGATTTACCTTCCATGGACCCCCAGGTACATTGACCCATAGAATCCCCAGCAGGGATAGACTGGGGATTTAAATACACCCCAGTGGCCGCATAAGGGACCAGATCTGCCGCAAGAACAGCAGTATAGGCATTGTTGTCTGGTTTACCAGATCGCCAGTCCAGGTCTTCCATACACTGCTTTAAAATAAAGAAATAAAATGGAAAATGACATTGTTAAAGGGGTAGAAAAAAGCAGATCATAGACAGGAGTGGCCATTCATAGTGTTTCCGGTACCAGTCTGGACTGCTTATTGGAGAACCCAGCCATGAACAACATGTCTGTTTGTTGAGTTGACTTACAGAGCTTACTTGACCAACCTGTTGACGAATTTTAAAGCTCAAATTTGGCTTTATCAATCTGTAAGGTGTATCAGACTATACAGTGCTCAAGTGAGTTGTGAAACTTTTTAGACTAATTTTACTGCAAATGTAATCAGTTATGGGTTCTAAGATGTTGATAACATCACGTTGGACCCTTTTTGAACTCAGTTTACTGTTTTTGGAGTAGCAAGTTATTTTTTTTTACAATTAACATTAGGAAGTAGGTGACCAAAGTCCAGATGATTCAAATCAACTAGACAGTTGTTACTAAATAATGCGACAGATGTTCATGACCACCCCACTGACCATTTCTAAAATATATAAAAATATGAGACTTTTTTCGACGGTATTAACACCATCAAAGGTGGTCAAAAATGCAAAAAGAGATGGAATGTCCAGTAAGGTAAGTGAACACATGCTTTATGCAGTTCTGCCTGTGGGTAAAAGTTAACCTACCACAACTGCACAGCTGCCACTGAGCAAGAGCGTCCATGATTAACCCCTTCAATCCCAGGGGTTTTTGGTACCTCAAAGCCCAGAGCAATTTTGCCATTTTTGGGGTATGTCGGTTTAGCGATGATTCTCTTTTCCTGTGAATAGCGTACCCATGTAAACTATATATTGTTTTTTCAAGGAGAGATAGAGCTTTCGTTTGATACCATAGTTGGATGATTAGCTGAAAATTTCGAATGAGAAATTTAGTAAAAACTAGCGAAGATTAGAAAAATAAACTAATTTTTTTTTACATTTTCCCTCTGAATCCACACAAAATTAGGTAAAGTGATGGAAAATCCCCTCCAAGTTTATCAATTCAGGTGTCCTGATTTCAGAAATATCTAATTTATATAGATTTTCCAGACTTTCCCAGCACCAGGGAGCATACTATTAGGTGTACAATTTTGTATAATTTTTATGCCTATGGCTTAACGGGTTTGGGGGTTGTGAACGGGGGCAGGAGGGTTATACTGGCTAGATGTTATGCTAGGGCAATGGGAAGGAAGGTTTTTTTTAAGAATTTTTTTATTATCTTTTTTTATACATTTTTTTTTAATTTTTTTTTATTTTAATTTTTTTAAATTTTTTTGTATTTTTTATATTTTTTTTTTTACACAGTAATGGTAAGAGGTCCTCCTAGGGACCTCCTGAACATGCCAGTGATGTCACAGTGACATCACAGCTCACATTATAATTTTTTTTAGTATTATTTATATTATTATTTTAATGATTTATTTAATATTATTTTTTAAATGAATTAACTTTTTTTTTTTACAGCTTTTCTGTTACTGGACGGGAGGGGGAGTGAGAGAGATGATTTCTCACTCCCCTCCCCGCGATCCCCCTGCACCGATCACACTGTGATCTCTATGCAGGTCTTCACAGACCTGCATAGAGATCGTAGCGTCTCTGTGCCTCATCGGAGGGCAGGATATCCCCGCAGGGGATATCCTGTCCTCCGATGACCTTCCGGGTTACGTCGACAGCCTGGTCTCCCGTGCAGCGGCAGGGATGTGTCCCTGACGCTGCACGAAGGGCTGGACGTAACGGGACGTCCATAGGGGTTTCTTTGTGGGCGTTTTTTGGACGTCCCGGTACGTCTATAGGGGAACGAAGGGGTTAAGCTGTCTAAGATGATCTAGCATCCATTATTTCCTTGATCACAGTCTGGCCTATCCACACATACACTGACCAATCCATTAAATACAGCACTGTGACATTAGTTTGAAATCAAGTGTTGAAATCAGAAGCAATTAACAGTAATCGTGCAGGATTCTCTATTGGCTTTGTCAGTGTACAAACGCTCCAATACAATATATCACCTTAATGCAGCAAAATGCATGATACTCCTATTTCATCATTTAGGGGTTGGGTGCGTAGGGTGGGGGAGACCAGAGAGGTTGAGGAGCTAGTTAAGCAAACCTCAGACCAGAACACAGCTTACACGTCAGCTTGGCTTGGGTGGCTAGAGTTTACCTCTTCTGCATATCGCCCCGACTTTTTTCTTATTTTGTCCATTGGTAATGGGTTGGGCAATTGGGAGGCTTGGGCATGTTGAGGTTCACAGCTTGAGTCCTTTCCTATGTGGGCTATCATTGATACTCTTTTTGTATACATTTTCATTTTGGTTCAGTGTTTGTATCAGTACTGCCACCCACTTTCTCCCCTTATCCCTGTATTTGTTGTGCCGTTACACTTTGTAATAAGTCTCAATAAACTTCTATTTACAGCACCTGTGCAAGGGACTGCATTACAGGAGTGTTTTTAGTCCCCATCTGTAATAGTTACCAAGATGCTGCTAATGCCCCTATGCATACAGTCCAATTTTGTCCAGTTTTATTTTATATCTTGAGCAAAATGGGGATAGGTTGACAGGTTAATTAAACGTGGCTAAAGTAATTATAAAAAGTAGCAGAAAAACACCATTAATCTAAACGTAAATGCAATGTACAACCATATTTATTGCTTCAACCCTAAAGTAAATTGGTTTTTAGACAACATTCCAGCTGCACACAAAATATGTACAAGGAAACAGTCTGAGAAGCCACAAAGTAGGGTGTGTATGCCTCACCCTATTTAATCCGTGTCCAAGAAAGGGCTAAACAGAACACATTTCCTCACTTAACATCTGTCCAGCAATTTCTGGGTGAGAATCACAAGCTTTGAACCCATAAATCTTGGCGCTGACCTTATGTATAATATCCACTTAGAGATATTGGTAGACGGTTGTTCGTTTTATCGAAACTCTGGCTGCATTCCATGTGATTTGTCTAATATCAACTTCCGTGTCCCCACACAAAGAGGCCAAGTCAAGTAAAAAAGGAGAAATTAGAGCGGGTCACCGAGAGACTGGTTTGAAATTGATGCTGTCAGATTTCTTTCATGTGGAATGTGAACTGTAAAACTAGACTTTTATGGTGTTAGTGCCAGGGGCACATGTATGAAAAGGGCAAAGTAAAGCTTGTGGTTAGTGCAGCTTATTGACAATGATTTTAAAGAGATTAAAGACATGGGAAATTGACTTATAAGAATTGTATGCACTATTAAAAAAAATTAAAGGGGAACTCCAAGCATCACATACACTTTAATGCATATGATAGCTGTGTGGCCCCTTGACATTTTTATTGTGTCCCCCCCTTGCAAATGCAGAATCCCTCATATGCATTTGAAATGTTCAGCCAAACACAAGTGATATACTTAGCGCCAATCAGCTCCAGGGCTGGCTTGGTGACCAATGTGGGCGAGGGTCTGTTCAGACCCCCGTGCACATTCATTGAAATTGATTCCATGGGATTGCTTTACTGCTACTGATTGGCTGCTTCAATCCGCCAATCAGTAGTAACAAATGTCAGACAGATGCATTTTTTATTTTTCTTCCTCAAAGAGGGCTATCAGAGACAGTAAACTCCTATGTACATTAAAAAAATCTATGATAATGTTTACACTTTTTGTAAGCAAAAATGCAGACTCAGACCCAAATAAACTGTACCTAAACAAACACGCTGCTATAATTTATTGTCACATAACATTTACTTGAACCACCAGACCTAAATTATAGACTAAAGCAGGAACAACTGCAATGATATGCTGCCACCGTGTGGTATATTGTGTTAACTGCAACCTACAGTGACATACATAAGCTGCCAAACAATTTAAACATACAGCAAGAAATGATGATTCAACAAAGTTAACCACATCCATCATGCATAAAAAGCAGGATGTATTTATGTTGTGAATTCACACAACCAGAAGATCTACAAAGTATAAAAAGGCCCTATAAAGTTATATAAGGATTTATAAATATACAATATTCTATGGAACCTGTACAAGTGAGCATCTCACTGTGCTCTTTTGATCGAGTCGGCTTCTGTACTGTTGGAGACCAGTTCTGAAGTGGACAGTTGTGAAAAGTTGAGTAAAAAGTGGAGTCTCTGAATTGTTTAAGAAAATTATTGTGCAAACCTTACTTTTAACATAAGAAACTGAGATGAACTCAGCAATAAAACCAGAAAGCAGCCACAGGACAGATTAAAAAGGCTTATTCTAATGGTAAAAAGCACAGAGGAAAACATCAGCGCCCCTTTAAAATGCATGGAATGTATTGGTTTATTCAGTATACTAAAATATTAATTAAGGACATAGGCAAGCATCCCTGCATACATGTTTATATTCTTCAAAACTGTAGGAACAAATTGCATAAAAAATATATAAATTTTAAGTGTTTATTTTTGTTAGACAAGATTTTCATTTTACATTAGTAATGGTTCTCAGTCTGAGATAAAACTTGTGGTTGTACAGCAACAGCAGGCATTCGCACTGAAAAGCCGGTAAACACAATTAATTATTTACACAAATGGCTGAATATCTAATCCACCGGAGACACTGGCTAGGATATCAATGTACTGCTCCTAAAGGTTTTTTGCCAACTTTTGCTGCCAAATGATGCTATTTACTGAATGTTACTAGGATTATTAAGGTTTCCAAATGCTACCTGACTATGGCTTTATCGATACAGGAGTTTATATGGTTGCTTAATAACTGTGACTTCAGATATTTTGACTAAATATATTGGATCATCACGTACTGAATGATAACGTTTCCAGATAACTAATATTCTATAATATATGTATATATATTTGTTGAAAAAAAAATATCCGGCCCATAATTTTTCCTTCCGTAAGATTTAGGACAGCCATATGCCTATCCAGGTATGGGCGAAGTGCAACAATTTGATTCTTTTAGGATACACCAATAAAGGTACATTTTTAGATGCAGGATTGAAGTTATTTTATTATATTTAAATTCATTTGTCTACCAATCTCCCTTATAGTACATCTAAGCCTTTGACCCTCTGAGATATATGGTGAATGAGAATCTCTTCTGAATAATCAAACATATAAACTATAATTCATTTGTCATTAAGGAAATACATTGATGTTCCTTTGGTTTAAAATACTAAACATATTGGAGAATGGTCAGAGAAATGACAAATGAGATTTAATAGTGATGAAAGTAAAGAAATATATTTGGATAGTAAAAACACACACGCTAACTATGAGCTAAATGTGGTCAGATTGGGGAAGTCATTCCTGTAAAAATATTTGGGGGTAGTGGTTGCCTCCAAACTCAGTAGCCACTTGCAATGTCAAGTAGCAGCTGCTAAAGCTAACCTTATTACCTGAATGCATTACGAATTGGTATCAATACAAGATCTGAAGATACCTAGAATTAGAATTCTCTGGGTTTGAAACATTATTCTTTTTTTTTTAGCCATGTCCCAACCTCACCGACTCCCAATCAATGCAATGCTCACTAGGACTAGTCCTATCCCTAGCTAAGCCATTCCCTCAGAAGACAGAGAGCTCTATACAAAATATAATTTTTGCATAGAATATTCAGTTCAATTTTGCACATCAATTTATCAAAGAAAACATGTGAGTGAATTGGAAAAAGTTCATCAACGAGCATCTTCAGATGATTAGAAACAGGTAAAGAAAAGAGACCCCATTAATGTACATCTCCTGATGATCAGAAACGGCCAGAGAAGACAAAATGTGTCTTCTGAACATTTCCGCAGTAGATGACTCTGGTTTAGTTTTTTTTATAATAAAAGTAGATCCAATCTGAACAATGATGATCGTGAAAAACACTTTTAGAACGTGTTAATATAAAGTTGTCTTTTGTTGGGAAAGTCTATTACAGAGTATGTATATCTATGGCAACTTTAAAATAGCTCGCAGTTGAATTCCATCTGAAAATGTATAAAAGTTTCAAAGAACTACCTCAGGGTCTTCATCTAACCTTTCCATTTCCCCTGTAATGTTATTATAACTGTCATCATGGACACTACTGTTCGGTAGTTTTCCTCATCTTCCTCTAGGCCACTTATGCTTTGCAATAATGTTTTTGTTATTTCAATACTCCAAGAACACGAAGCACAGTTTTGTGGCTGGTTTATAACTTGCCAGCCTCAACTGGAAGGAAGTATGTATTAAAATGGACATTTCATGTTAAAAATATTTATCTAGAAAGTGCTCTATAAAGAGTAAGCTCTTACCAAAGATCCAGAAAGGCCACATGGCATACCAGGCAGATGCCAAGTGGGCGGGTGGCTGGCAGGGCCTCATTACTTACCAATACTCCAGCGGCATATTGGGTCCTGTGATGTGGCACCACACACTGCACAACTGTAAAAATGTAACGTCCGACCTGTGCATATCACGCCAGCGGCCACATTTATGTCATTTGCCGGCCACCAGCCTTAAAGTGGCGGGACCGCCTAGCCATCCCCAATTTATGCTTTTTGTTGTGTTTATTTATTTTACTTTAAAATGCATTCTTCTTCACTGGGGCTGTCATACGAAGTTGAAACAAGTGTATTACTGTTATATATATCCTGTTTCTGTACTTTAAAATACATTCTTCTTCACTAAGGCTGTCAAACAAAGTTGAAGCAATTGTATTACTGTTATATATATCCTGTTTCTGTACTGCTCTGGTCCAGCGCTATAAATTATTGTGAGTGTGGTCCTCGCACAGAAATAAAATATATATAGAAATGGGGTTTTGTTTCTTGGTACCTGATTTTCTTGCAAACATCTTAGCAGCTCTATTAACACATAGAACACGGCATCTATTGAACAGTACATCGTAAAACAATCGAAAATGTACCACTGTGAGATTGTTTCAATGGAATGGCATGTGGTCACACACACCATAATTATAAGAAGGCAATATGATTTTACTCTGACCATAACGTAGAACTTTATTTCATGTCTAAAATAGAGACACAGAGTACATTCCGTTAATGTAAAACAAGGGTTGCCTAGATTCGACAACTGAGGGGACAAAATGATATACCAGCAAACAATTTTCTAACTAAAATTATCTCTTTGACTCTAGTTGATATCAGCAAAGGTATTTGAGTTCTCATTTCAGGCCCAGGAATCAGGTTACCACTAATCTTAACATTTACTATATATGTAATAAGGAAGGCGTATGCCAAAATTTACTGAAAAAAACATGTCTAAAAGCAATTAGCAACATACAAAAAATGTATGTATCTCTCTCCATTCAGTCTCTCTTCCTCTTTCTTTTTTCTTCTCTACAGTTCCTCTTCTGCTCTCTCTTCATTAATACTTCGTTCCTCTCCATCTCCCACACACTTCCCACCTACTATATTTCTGAGTTAGATAAGTCTCTCTCTCTTCTCTCTCTCGCTTATATATATATATATATATATATATATATATTGTGTCTGTAATGTGAACTAGACTATATAACCGTAACCGTTTGTTCTTACCATGCTATTCATCTTGGAGGATGTTGAAATTGTTCTCTGTTTGCGTAGACAACTCCCCTCCTCTACGTTGCCCTCCTTTGGTTTGTACGTCATCCTGCTACTTCCAGATGTGCCTTCAGAGGATGACCTCAGCCGTCTTTCAGAATACCTGCCTTCTCGGAATGGACTTAAACTGCTGGCGTAGTTAACTGAGGACAAGCAAATGTACAACAATTCCTAAGAATATTACTTTGGTAGTTTCACAGTATCTAACCATGTTGTGATGGCAGTCACCTATAAACCAACTGGGACAGATATACCAATGTGGCGAACGGGTCATTATGGCAAGTCGGTGAAAAGCAGAGATGGTAAAAGGTCATTCTGGCAAATTGTACAAATAAAGGACTACTATAGGACTGTGCCTAGGGAACTTTTTTTTAAAAAAAGTTTCCTGTTTCCTGCTACAAACTTACCTTGACTACCAATTGTCACGCACTCAACCTTTTGGTAAATCGAGGCATTTTATTTACTAAAACAATAAACCGAACAGAGTATTTTTAAGATTATTAAAACCGAACGGACGCTTCATACAGTCTTGTTTTATCAGTGTATGAAATGATTTATCAGGTTCATGTCTAATTTAGGCTGAAAACAGGCTTGATCCTCTAAACGCAACTAATACTTGGGATTTATGTAAATCCTTACATTGCCAGAGGGTATATGTAATTAGTGAATAAAATGGATGTAACAACATAAATGTTGAACTTGAAAGAAATATGCTTTTCAGACATAATACTTTAGGATGGGAAAACTCTGAACAGTCTGTCCTATGTATATTTTATTATGTCTGTGTATACATAAAAGCAAGAAGAAGGCATATTTTATGTACTTTGCTTTATATGTATTGGTTTAATGAGCTGTTTTATTGAAATGCATAAAACATAAGTAAAAAGCTGTTTGAAGGGAAAATGTACCTCTAGCAGGTCCATGGTGCATCAGGGGCATCTGAGGATCAGGAGAACAGATGTTTTTTGATTCTGATATAGACTGGGGGGGTTCCGGCCTTCCCGTTGATACTTCACACCCATCTACCGATGTCTCATGCTTCTTTGGCAGGCTTTCTGTAGAGACTGAGTAAGTGCCATTTGGAAACAATAGAGAGTCTACATGTTGTCCCACTGTACCATTCTCGATGCTCGGAACATCGTTTGTAGACAGTTCAGAAATTGGTAATAATACTTTTGCTTGGCAAGCACTAGATCCAGTTAATGAATGATTTGAATATGTTCTGTCAACATCTGTCTCATCTTTGTGTTCACTATCGCACTGGGTGGTATTTTCTATAATGTTTGGGTCCTTATTTGCTTGAGTAGCTGCCAAGTCTGGGCAAGGGAGAGTTTGTGAGGTAGAAACAGCCTGACAAAAATGCTGTTTGTGAGGTTGCTGGTTTCCACTGTTTGGCAATATGTCAGCTTCAGAGGCAGAATCATCCATAAAAGTAAAATCTGATGGGGTCTGAGGGGCAGTTGTGTGATCTGTTGAAACCAGAGGAGATTGTAGAGATATTTCTGTGTAGTCTGTACTCTCAGAAGTAATGGGTAACACTGGCTTTACTGAAGGTTCAGTTTCAAAGCAATGCTTTTGAATCTCCTGGGAATTCTGCATCAATGATGGTGACTGGCTTTGAGATGAATGTTTGGAAAACCTGTAATTGGTTGAAAAAGACCTTGGAAGCAACTTTCTTGTGGAATGTTTGATGGAGTGCTTACTGTGTTCTTCAGAATAACCTGAGTCATCCCTTTCACTTTTTCCTATGCAGTTTGTGAATACATTCCTGTTAGAGGAATGGTCTTTCCTCTTTTCAAAGTCCTCAGTGTGAGATCTTGTAATCTTCTTTCTGGAAGAGCTAGGGACTGCAATATAACTTCTTCCTTTGGTTTTACTTTGTTCTTCCAAATCCACTTTAAGTGAGTTGCTTTGGGATGCCTGAGCACCGTTAGAAAGGTTTGTTGCATGGCTGGTAGAGTCAAGTTTCTGATCACTCTTTTTCCTGTGATGAAAAACCAAAGATGGAGTGCGAAATATACTTCTGCGTTTTCCAGTGCTACCTGAGCTGGAATTAGTACTAGATGGGGATGAGCTGTGAAATCCAATAGTATTGTTGGATGAAGGTGAGGAAGGCAGAGAGTCTTGTCTCCTTCGGCCAATACTATGTCTAAATATTGGCAACCTGGAAACTAGTGTAGAACGTCTTGAGTCCCCCATCAGAGCAAAATTGTGTATCAACTGAAAAAAACAGAGATTTAAGATCAGTGGCAATTGATGTGTTTCTACTCAAACCAAATGTGTTCTTTGACACTACTACTTACATTTTGTTTCTATGTACCAATACACATGCAATCATTGAGATCATAATCAAACGCATTCCACCTTCCATTCCATATATATTACTTTTCAAATCAGTAGACCATACTTTTAATGTGGATACACATATTATTAAGCTTTCTTTTAAATCTAGACAGTGGTTTGTAAATGATTAACATCATTATTACCACCTTTCGATTGTTTCAGAGATTGCATTTTAGGTATTATCAAATCTATAAAACTGCGTCGTCTGCTTTTCTATCTTAGTGGAAAAACGTAGACATCATATCTCTACACGGTCCTAAAAAGTGTCTGTAGGCCATCTGCAAAGGCCATCTTCTTACCAAGATAATCTCATACCATTTTGTGGGCATTTCCTCTTATTGAGAATCACTTTCCATGTAATAATATGTAGAGCACAGCAAAATCACTGAAGCAGACCTTGTCATTCACAAAGTCTTTGCATGATTGGCTCCCTTTAGAACTTTGCAGTTATATTAATTCATGTGTCTTTTTACACCCATCATGTACAGTATGTCATCATGGAGGAGTGGAAGAGGACTCCAGTGGCAACCTGTGAAGCTCTGTTGAACTCCACGCCCAAGAGGGTTAAGGCAGTGCTGCAAAATAATGGTGGCCACACAAAATATTGACACTTTGGGCCCAATTTGGACATTTTCACTTAGGGGTGTACTCACTTTTGTTGCCAAGGTTTAGACATTAATGGCTGTGTGTTGATTAATTTTGAGATAACATTTGTAACATTTGTAGCATTGTAGCAGAGTGTCACATGAAAAGATATAATAAAATATTTACAACGATGTGAGGGGTGTACTCACTTTTGGGAGTTACTGTAGCTTACACTAAGGCAGAAGCCTTAAATAAAATCAGATTTTGATATGTCCGATGCTATGTCCATTCATTTCCACCCTGTTTATCGCTTATCTTTGTAATTCTTCTCTTCAACCTTCAGCATTGAAGCTATAAAAATGTAACAATGTTGTTCACCCTTCAGACACAACAATAGAACTGACACTGTTCTGACATATGTTTACCGGCCTGTCTGACAAGAACTAAAATGCAAAAAACGGCTCCTTAGAGTAACTCTTTTAAGACATTTTGTTGTAAGCAACTGGATTTATAAATATAGCTTCCTGGTGTTAACATATTTCAAAGTCAGTCTCTCTTTGGTATCCGAATCCTTTTATCATATCATTTTTTCAATGAAAGGCCATAAAAAGCAGGGCTGTCTGGCTCTATTTAGAGTCAGACAGAATTATTTTGGATAAGGGCTGTATTTTGGACTAGGCCTGTCTACTCATGAACATAGAACCCAGTATCAAACCCTAACCTAGACCCTAACGTGGTGTAGTGGAGCTTATTGGCAGGGCATCATATCACTTCATTGTTTGAGTGGGAGTAGGGCTGCAACCAACAATTATTTTCATAACCGATTAGTTGGACAATTATTTTTTCGATTAATAGATTAATGGGATAAACATAAAATTTAATTAAAACAATTTAATGAGGGGACCGGGGGAGTTAATGATGGAAACTGGGGACCAGATCAGATCAAAGTGTGAAGGGAGTTTATTTAATTTTCAGACCAGAGGGTGAGAGGGGGTTATTGAGGGCATGAGATGGGATGAGAGAGAGAAATTAGGAACCGGATCAGACCGAAGGGTAGGAGGGAGTTTATTTAATTTGCAGACTGGAGGGTGGGAGAGGGTTAATGAGGGGGACCAAAGGGGTTAATGATGGGATAGGAGAGACTGGGGACCGGATCAGACCAATGGTGTTAATACATACCTTTCAGTAGCCTGCAGTCTGGCATGTATTCTCCACTCAGGTCCGAAGAAGCATCTGTCTGAAGTAAGTTAAACTTTAACTTAAAAACAGTAGTGCGCACCCAGACCAACTAATCGAACGGCCAACTAATTGACAATGAAAATCGTTGACAGCTATTTTCAATATTGATTATTAGCAATTTAGTTCATTAGTTGTGTCAAAGCTCTGCCCAAGTCCATCCACTCTTTATTTGCCCAGGTCAGGATGATTGCTTTAGAAGCCATGAAGATACAGCTTATTGTAACGTACTGGCTCCTTAGATGTGGCGCTTTTACTAACAAGTATCCAAACATTCATATCAACTATCAAAATGTAACTATATAAGAATCTACACAGTGTATGGTCACGTCTCAATGCTAATGCCCCAGATAGACCCTGCAAAAACATTCATTTATTTAGGCTTGGTTTAGTATTTTTTAAAATGGGATAAGCTCCTAGCATTTTATAATGGAAAGCCCAACAAAGCAAACCTTCTGCTTTGAAAATGTTCAAAAAATGCTTTTACATCTAACTTAGTCCAAGATAAAAGGAGGAAGAATCTAGATAATGTATTTATGGAATATGTGATCAGAAGTGGGAGGGGGGGCTGCCTGTTTGTCCAACATAGACAGGACACTGTTATTATTCATTTGTTCATTAACAGAAAGTTTGTCTTTGAAGATACTATGATTTACTAAGACTGATAATCAAACAGCCTAGATGAGCTACATCAAAGACTGTCTATAGCATGGAAATCGGGAACAAAATAAAAGACCCTAACAAAATTACAAAATCATGCTAGGATGGGCTTAGCTATTTTTTTAATAATTTCCTTGACCGTAAAGCAAACATAACCGGTTTCCTTTGAACCGTGGATTCAAGGTAAGACGTTGTCGTTTGGTTACACCATTTAATTGTAAACCAAGCTTAACATAGAATGTTGAAGGTATTTTATAGACTCTTCAAAAAGTTTCCGCCACAGCAGGTACTAACAGCGCTAGCAAAAGATTTTCCAAGTCATTAAAAACCCAGATAGGATGCAGCCTGTTCGAGACTGAGAATTCGAGAATACTGATGGAAACATTCAAAAGGTTCCTTATCTCTGCCAAGCAGGAGCTGGTGAAATTTGAGAGAACTTCCTTTATGCTTCCGTGTGCTGGCAAAGGTTCCCATCATTTAATAAGTGCTAAACTACCCAGTAATTAGAAACATAAACGTTTCCCCGCACCAAAAGATGGCATAGAAACAATTTTAAATGAAAGTTTCAATTAAATTTCTCCACAATATGAAAATATTCCTCCAGTCATATCACTCCATCAATTGAGAAAACAAAACTGTCTTTAACCCCAAAATTTATAAATGGGTCATCCTTCTAGAGAGCAAGCATGTGAGCCGGGCCCTCTTTGTGTATCCGTTTATCTTAGTCTGTCAGTTCTAGTTTTGTAATACCCTTTGCATATATAAGTATTGTAAGAAGCACTGTGTAAAATGTTAGTGCTATATAAATAAAATATAATAATATAATAAATTATTATTATTTTAAATAAAAGATAATAATGATTAATCTGGTAGGAAAGTCTATCTATAATCAGTATCATGTGTGTGCATGGCGATAATGGTGTAGTTTCAGAAAACCAGAATGTATGTGTATATGAATATCCTTAAACCAGATAACAGCCATAACCTTTGAATCAAGCATCTAATTGAATGAAACAGATGTTGTTTAAAGCAATAACACAAAACAACCACTAGGTGTCAGCAACTACAAGTTACCAGCTAGCATAGTAGAAACTGAAAACAATACTGCAGTGAAAACACTGATGTCTACTCATGAAGCACCAAGAGAATAGACGTTTGCAGCTGCAAGAATCCAACTTGCACAATCATTTTTTAACTCATGTTTGTCCTTGCATAAATGAACACTTGCATACATTCAATCGTAGGAGAGCTAAGTTCATGCCAGTTTAAAAAAGCAGGTCATTTACTAATTCATTAATCCATGATATGTTTGCTCTTGGGGACACAAGCTGAAATGCAAATACCAACCCAAACAATACTTAAAACCCCATTTGAACTTCACCCTATTTTATGAAACTGAGGCTAATAAAAACAAAAAATGAAAATGAATGACGAAAATGCACCCCACCCACCCTCTGCCCCTACCACTAAAACCTCCAGGTATGTTTGGATAAGTTTCATTCAAGGCCCTTTGGGTGCCAGGAGGGTGGTCACTTAATAAGTAAATAGAAATGCTATATATTTTCCACAGGACAGAAGGGGCTGCTATCCCAAGCGCTAACATCTGCAGATGCCTTGAGCTGACCGTAGAGTAACGAAAGAGACTTGCCTTGGTTAATAGGTATGAAATGCACTTACACATTACTAAACCAAGTTACATATATATAAATATATATATATATATATATATATATATATATATATATATACTGTATATATCCATACATCCATTTAATACTATATGTAAAAAATGGGGGGGAAAAAACAAAAACAGTTTCTTTAACAAGTTATGACATGGAATTTTTAATTTTACATCAACATTTAATTGTTCCTAACCTGATTTAAGTTCAAATTACTTAAAATTACTGACAACTTCTTTAAGCCTAATTTCCATATTACCATCTCATTAAATACTAATGAAAACCAACAAAGGCCAAACATATACATCATCACCTGATAATAAAATAATTAGTTTCAGCCATCTGGAGAAGGGGCAGCAACAGTTCATAAACAGGATTATGAAATAATGGCTAATTACAGAAGATTTGGCCATTCTCATTAATTTCTCTTTGCTAAACTACAAGTGTATGAAATTCACCGCGAAAAATGAATTTCCCGATAATTGCCATATGTTGGCATATAAAACTTTATAGATACCTTATGTCATGATTCATTTACATTTGTTCTTTGGTTCTCATGTAATTCAAAGAATGGAAGCTTTATGTTTTATAAATATTTTGCTGTTTAGTGAAATTGTTACATTTGGACTGGGTTTATACTCCAGGAGCCCCTAGGCATGCGACAGTAAGAGATTGCTAGAAAATCGGGACTGTCCCAAGAAAAATGGGAAGATATGATAATAATGCTTTCTATGTTCTTCTATAGGGTAGAGCACTGGGAACTATTATTTTGTTCCATGAAATTCTCACCTCTTAGTAACATTGTATATTTAGAACAACAGCACATTCTCACTCGCTCAGCTCTATTGGGTCTGCTCTAGAACAGTGGTTCCTAATCCAGTCCTCAAGGCATAATAACAGTGCAGGTTTTCAGGTTTAGAACATTACCAAATATTAGGCACACTGTTTAAAGTAATTTTAATAAAAGTTAAGCATTATGAGTCCTTTATTTTCCACTTTTTGATGATTTAAAAAAAAAAAATAAGATCAAGGACTCATTAAGATCTGAGTCTTTAAATCAGGAAAAATAGGCAGACTAGATAGGCTGAGGTTCTCATCTGATTTCAAATTCAATGTTTCTGTGTCGGGGAAATTTACATAATGCAATACAACTATGAGAGATGCCAACCATGCAGCTGTTTAGTGTTCCTTTGTTTGAGAAATCCAAAGTTAGAATATAATGGCTCTACTCAAGATTGACCAGTAGAGGGCAGAGCACACCAAATAACTCAAGATTTTCTCTTTTGTTTGTTTCTCAGACACTTAAGTGACTAGACAGGAATAAAAGAAAAATAAAAGAGCAGACAGATCAATGACATTCGGATATATTTAGCTCATAGTACAGTATTACGTAATACCACTTTTTATAATGTATCTTAAGATTATCCAGTTCTGCAGAATGTATAAAAATATATTTATGGACTTTTTTTTTGCCAATTTACCAATTTGCCAATCTATTTAACCTTGGGTTTTCTCAGCACTTGTGAACGTGACGTAATGTGGCTTTGCAACATTTTTACACGTGTTCCCATAAGCAATTAATGCCTTTTACAAAAAGCTGGCACACCAAGAATATTTAAAATTAATTCCTAGCATTTAAGGTTTTAATGCTCGATTTGTTAACAAATAAAAAAATATATATATAAAACATCACTAAAACCTTCTTAAAGCCAGATAAAGCAATGCATCTAACAAGTGACCCAACTCAGTAGTAGACTTTTCAACGTTATGATAGTGACACTGCCTTGTAGAGTCAGTTTTTTATTATGCGTGAAATAGGGTCATCAAACCTCTACTAAAAACAGGAGACGTTTGTAATATATTTGCGGCGGGAAAATCCATGCAGTCTATGGGTTTCTATTAATCGGTCCCTTAGTTAAAGGAGATGTCTGGGTATACAATATCCATGTAACCCGTTGTGGTGCAAGACAAAATGACTCTGGAGGACCCATGGAATGGAAGGAGTTAAAGCCATTGCTGTAAAACGAAGCACGGTTTAATACTCTAATTGGCTGAGCCAGCTAAACATTTAATGGTTTTTAATTGTGTTGGAAGAATGCTACACGCAGTGCAATGCGATTCAGTGGAAACAGTATGGCATTAAAGTTACCTATTGCATTCCACTTCCATTTTAATTAAAGGGAAGGGGATAGTTAGCGCTTAAACACGCTGTGTGGATGTTAATTGCTTGCCACACGGTTTGCTTTAACTCTTAATGTGTTACACAGGGTAAGAATGCCCAGTACTCATGCCAAACTGTTATATATGAGGTCAGCAAAATCAGAATGAAAAGGGCACAATTTATTTTTATCTTTTAAAATGTTGACACGTTAATAACACTGTCCCACTTGTTGCATTATTTTGTGTTACTCCAGCATTATTCCTATTATTATCATTATTATTATAAGGCTTTTTTATGAAAATTACTTATTAATGCTTCCCCAAAATGGATATTGGATATATTACACAAGGGATTTTCTAAAAAGACTGGGATACAAGCAAAAATATAGTTGTAATATACAACGTACAAAGTACAAAATGAGGATCTATCATCATGCTAACATTTATGCATAGTTTCAACTTGTATGGACACGAGGGGTTAAGCCTCGACACTACCAACCCACTGTGGGATTCATACAACAAAATGCTGTTTCCAACGTACATATTCTTCTCATTAAATTTTAAAATGGATTTCTTCTAAAAAGGAGAAAAAAATATGCTTTGATATTATGGGTTTTGACTAACCAGAAATAGTGATAAATAATAATAATGGGTCACCTCCCTTTATTTAATCCCAGTCATTTTCCAAAGAAACGTCTAAAAAGGGGCATGAGATATCTTTTAATAAAAGAATACAAACTTCAGGATAAATATAGGCAGTTGCCTTTTTTAATGTCCACGGTATTAAAATTGAAAATAAAAACCCTTTGAGAAAAAGAATACCTTCCCAGCCGAATAACATGCGCACCGTACATTTACATTTAGACATACTGTGGAAGGTTTTGCACCGATCTAATAAACACACACAACATAAAATATATCGAACAAACTGCTCAGATACTGCAAACAATAACAATCAAGGGCAATCTGTTTTTTTGACCTGGGGTTTGTACTAATCGCTGACTCTGTTGCCACAGCAACCAAAGTAAATACTAAAGATATTCTGTTCAATATTTTATTTGTAGACTTTTAATAATGGGGAGAAATGTGTGTAATACTTCAAATGAGGGGGAGAAGTACGTGTAATAGTAAAAACAAATAAAATAAGTTTATTGATGAGGAGAAATGCATAAACTAGCAAAAACAGAAAATACTTCTAATGATGGAGAGAAGTGTGTGTAACATTAAAAACATGCTTCTAATAAGGAAGAGAAATGCATGTAATAGTAAAAACACAGAAAATACTTCTAATGATGGAGAGAAGTGCTTGTATTAGTAAAAACACAGAAAATACCTTTAATGATGAAGAAAAGTGTATGTAATAGTAAAAACATAGAAAATACTTTTAATGATAGGGAGAAGTGTATGTAATAGTAAAAACATAGAAAAATACTTCTAATGGGGGGGGGATACATGTGAACATGAAACCAATAATAGCTGGACCATGGCGCAACTGTGATCAGTTCTGGTAGAAGCCAAAGGTTATGTCCATTGGGAGCCTTGATTGGACACTCAAGTTATAACTATGCTAAATTAAATAAAAAAAGTAGTAAAAATATATCTTTGGTTAATCTCAGCATTCAATATATATTCACAATGTTTATTTCTAAATATTCCGTTATTTTCAGTCAAAATGTTAGAGACAAGTGCTTTTTAGGAAGCAGCGAGAGTATGAAATATTTCTGTGGCTGCATGTTGTTTTTCTTGGAGAACTCAGTGCTCTGCTAATGCATCTTGATTTAGTGATGTCTTGGAGTGCATAATATATGCCTGCAACCTGCCTGAATAACAGACCAGTATTTCATGCACTTCCACTTGCTCATATTATGTCTGGCTGGTGTACTCGTATGCAGACAGACAACACATTTACCCCCTTAAGGACCGGGCTCATTTTTCGTTTTCTACCCTGTGGGACCGAGGCTGTTTTGACACTTTTGTGGTGCTTGTGTTCAGGTGTAATTTTCTCCTCACCCATTTAGTGTACCCACATAAGTTATATATTGTTTTTTTCAGGACAAGATGGGCTTTCTTCAGATACCATTATTTTGATCGTATCATCTTATTTACTATAAAAAAAAATAAAAAAAACATGGTGAAAAATTGAAAAAAAAGACATTTTATGACTTTTATTTGAAAAATATTTTACTCACCTAAAAAAGCAAGTAAAAAAACTAGCTAAATAGATTCTACTACTTGTCCTGAGTTTAGAGATACCCAATGTTTTTATGTTTTTTTGCTGTTTTTTGTACGTTATAGGGCAATAAGTACAAGCAGCGTTTTATGATTTCCAAATCTTTTTTAACAAATCTGGTCAGTCTGCCTCCATCTCCTCTTTGGAACATCTTTGAAGCTGGTTAACTCAATTTAACCCATTCAAACCATATATTTTTGAAAACTAGACACCCCAGGGTATTCCAAATGCTGTAATTTTAACCCTTTCCATGCACCAATTATACAACTACACTTTGTCAAACTTTGTAATAGTAATTTTTTTTATTTTTTTTTCCACACAAATTGTACTTTAGTTATAGATATACAGGTTCTGGTATATGCCACTGTCTAACAACACCCCAATGTGTGTTCAGGAACATCTCCTGAGTACAGCGATACCCCACATGCATGGGTTTGTCAGATTGTTTGGCTGGTAAAAGGCTACTTTTGGGGCATGCGTAATTCAGGTGGTCATTTGGTCATTCTGCCTCCATCTCCTCTTTGGAATATCTTTGAAGCCGGTTAACTAAATTTAACCCATTCAAACCATATATTTTAGAAAACTAGACACCCCAGGGTATTCCGAATGCTGTTATTTTAACCCTTTCCATGCACCAATTATAGAACTACACTTTGTCAAACTTTGTAATAGTAATTTTTTTTCACACAAATTGTACTTTAGTTATAGATATACAGGTTCTGGTATATGTCACTGTCAAACAACCCCCCAATATGTGTTCAGGAACATCTCCTGAGTGCAGTGATACCCGACATGCATGGGTTTGTCGGGTTGTTTCAGATTTAAAATGCCACATTTGGGAAGTGCGCTTTTTTTCTCCATTTTGGTCAGTCTGTACCTATGCCCTATCTGTGAGCTAGGCCACTCCAATTTACCCCATCAGCCATTTTTTTTATATATTAGACACCCCTTGGGTATTTGAAGTGTTTTTATTTTAACTCTTTGAGATTTTTGAGAAATTTTAGCACTTGCTCAAAATAATAAACTTTATTTTTTTTTATTTTTTTTTATTTTTTTAATACTTTTTTTATATATTTTTTTACACATTTTGCTGGTACTGGATGGTTCATCTAGTGACATCACGCCCCGGGGAGGGGCCAGACATGGCCCCCGATGCCGATCTCGGCCTTGCTGAATGCCTCGACATCGAGGCATTGCAGCAAGGCCGTTTAAGCGAAGAAAGTGATCCTTGATCACTTTCTAAGCTTATTTAACTTTTTGACGGTTCAGGACCGTCAAAGGTCATTTAGTGACCTTCTTGTCATGACGGTCCTGAACCGGCAAAGGTCGCGAAGGGGTTACAAAACAACATCAAAGATTGTATCCAAATACATTTTTGTACACAGGTACAAAGGATATTTCGTTTGGTTTTGTATATACTTCATAGCAAAGGGTTTACTTAAGGACTTGACATAATATGCTTGCGCTTTAGATGGACCTATAGTGAGGAAGACAACTACTAGATAAGCCTCTCACCCGCAACAGCCCCTTTTACGTAGAGGCTGAGCTTTATTAGCAAAGGCCTAAACACCCCAGAGCAACGTCACAACTGGCACAAAATGTGTACAGTGTAATTTGCACAACGGACATAAAAGATGCAAATGGCATACAGCATTGTAAATGAACGGAACATAAAAACACAAAAAGTGTATAGAGAACTGTACATGGCACAAAAAGCCGCAAATTGTGTACATTTTACACAATACAAACATAAGAGATGCAAACTGTGTATTGCATTGTACACGAGACAAACATATTGCGCAATGCCCATACAAAGTGCTTCTTCTGCACAGAGGATAAGAAATAATTTGTCCATGGGCCTGGCCCTCGGTCCTGACAGGTAAGTCCGGGCAAAGTTACAGATGCCTTAACACATTTTTATGCGCCTGCTTATTGATAACCTTTAAAAGCATAAAAATATTTTTTACCGTGTATTTCATTTAATCTTTTAACTAGTAAAGTTGTTGTTGTAAAAAAGCTTCCTAATAAAACCAGACACAGCCACACAGATAAAAAAAAAAATCAAACCCGAGGATGGCGAAAATGTTCCAGCATGTCTTTAATGTCCTGTGGATAATCCTTCTATATGATGTTACACTACGTAGACATGTGTGTGCGCCCTCATGTGCAAATTCTGTTTATGCCCTTGCTTTTGTGCGAAAAATACCATATGGTCTACTATTTTCTTTTTCGCTTTTTAAACCAACTTAATTGCATCTGCATGGCAATTAGATTTATTCATAAATTGAATGAATAATGCATTAATGTATTCTTACAGTATAAAACGGAAGTTGAATTATGCATAAAACTAGTTCAAGAAAACAACTGAGTAATCATGGCTGTTATTTATTGCATGAATTAGCATGTCTTTGGTTAAAATTGTATTTTACTTGGACAAGCAGAACACTAGATTTTAAAAGCAACATTGTAGATTTACTGGCATAAATTCCCCTTTTTACAGAATAAACAAATCTGATTCAAAGAAACACTTTTCCTAGTCAACACGTGGTTTTCATTTTGCATGTTCAATGCATATTTAAGTCAATATTTGATTATTTATACTGTCCCACCCTCCTGGGTTGTCCATCCCTTGTCCTGCTTCACCAGGAGGTGTTGGGAAAATATAAATGCTAAGAGTTATATAAAAAAGAAGAGTGCTGGTGCAAAATGGTAAAAGTGGACCAGGAAAACTCCAATGGTTGCTATGGTGATTCCCTATTTACATTGACCTGTATACGAGACAAGGCCCAACATTAGATTTGTGCCACACATTATCGATTGTTGTTCTTTATGACTGGAACTTGGTCAAACTGTTGATTTTAAACAAGCTAACACTAGGTGGCAAAAATAGTTTATTTTAACCACAACAAGGCAAGCGCTGCCTAGGCCACACTAGGTGAGCTTTTTTATTTTCGAACGCCTACACACACCCTCACCACCACCATTTTAACATTATCTGCACCTTACAGCTATGTGCTAAAAAATCACACAGAAACATTTCTTCACATAAATGTAGCAAACTTTAGTCCAGGGAAAAATAATTAATAAAAAACAGCAATAATGTTTTTTTTTTATAAGTTATATCGGTATCATATAAAGGGAAACTGTCATATTTGGGGTAAAGCCATGACTGAATCCAGCACTGAAAAGTGAAAACCATCTATAACATCCATTTTTATTTCTACTTAATGACATGTTTTTAACTTTATTCATATTTTTATTTTTCCACCACAGACACCGATTCTTACATTCAACGCAAGTGTATGTCATTTTCCTGGATTCTACCCAGGATTCTACTTTTATCAAGAGAACCACCTTGATAAAAGTTCTGAGGCGGACTGAAATATCAAGCTTCTGTATACCAAGATTATATAATAAAAAAAAGTTATTCATGCAAGATAAAATTCCTTGGTGTACTCTCTCTATATATCTAACTGCGTCTTAGCAGCTAGCACTTAAAGGGACAAAGCCTGTAAGCGCTGCCTTTGTCTCTGTTATCAGCGTCTCTCCTTCTCACTGTGATCGTGAGCTGAAGAGATACAGAGAACAGTAAAAAAAACAGTGTTCCCCATGGGGGACCCAGGTTTAAAAAACAAAATTTCTTTTAATTTTACATATTTTTTTTTACTTAACCCTAAGGGGTTACATTTTTATATTCACTTTGTACTTTATAAAAAAACAAACATACTGTGTATAATTTATATAACGTTAAAATTGCAAATAATGTGTTTACCATCTTTTTTTTTTGTTTTACATGTTATTCACAAAAGGATTTTCTTTTATATCTAAAACTATGTTTAAAAAAAAGCTGGAAAAAAACAACAATATAATTTGTGTGGGTACTCTAAATGAGAAAGAGGGAAATAACAGTTGAAGAAAAACATACCAAAAACACAAAAATTGCTTTGGTCTCGTAGTGTAAAATAGCCAAATGTATTTTTACACAATGTTTGTAATTTTTTTTTTCATTCAGTAACAAAAAGCAAAAACAGATGTTCTTTACATAGTTTTCAATGACTGTGTTCAAACTCTGTAGCTACGCAGATATGATGGATTCTGCGATCATCACACAGTTATCATTTTATTTAATTATTCCATCAAATTTAACAGTTTCTACATGAAAGTCAGACAGTCATTTTAAATATCCCTAATGGAGCTGAAACAACGACAGCAGAGGTAAAGATACATGACACATTAGTGCCTACAAGCCTCACACTTCAATGCATGTTAATTCTGTCTGTCAATAACACCACGTCAGCATATTTCAACTTGTTGGATCTTTTCGAGGCAAGATCATACTAATCATACTTATACTAAGCTACATGAACACAAACTACCATATACATCATCTAGAGAATCCCCAATAACTTAATTACTGTAATATATATATTCTTGATTAAATGGTTGTAATACCTGGGAACTCTATCCGTCTGACCTAGAGTCTCCCAGTAATGCCCTGCTTCCCCTAGGTCTCCAAGTCACTCTTCACTTTCTCAAAGAAGCAGAGTGTAGCTGTGAATTTCCCTTCCACTCCCATTTAATGCAATCTGGGACTATCTCCACCCTTTACATAGCTAACCACGTCATTGCAGGGCTAACCCCAGCTTCATATGTGTATAGAACCACCCCCTACTAAAGCCACTCTCTTAGAAGTGGGAGAGCTGGCCAAGAGAAGATCCCAGGTATGATGACCATTCCAGGGAACTTGTGGGCTTTGGCACCTTGGAGAGTTCCCAGGCATAATGATGACTTTAAGCCGACAAGGGCAGGACCCTCTTTTTCACCTCTGTAACAGCGGCATTAACATTCTGATAAATGCATTTTACGAATCAAAACTGTATTTTACTCTATCAGCCAGGATAAGCTGATCACACTGTATGTAACTGCCACGCTGAAATGACTTTTCTATATGCATTTAACTGTTGGCATTTTATCATGTCTGCATTGAAGGTCAAGGTAAGGTTATTTTTTTTTTTTATTCAAATAATGTTTTAATAAAAAAAAAAATGCCATAACCTCTTCTTTCAAGTCATCAGGTTAACATGGCTTGAATAAACTTCAAACGGGGCTGTCTTACAAAACAAATAGCCTTGGGAAAAGACCCAGGTCAAGAAAATGAAAGACTTGAAATGAAACAAAGGAAAGGGATGAAGTACATTAATTTTGAAATATAGATACTGTGGAAATTGTCATAAATATAGGCTACCCCATCAGTCTGCACCTCCTCACATGCAGTAAATCTACAGGCTGAGTTATTCTGCAAGACACACATTGCCGGAAAGAGAAAAATGCATACATAGAACACTGAACAGTACAAAGAACAAAGCTTAACACATGCATATTCTCATTGTACATCCTGTACATTGTATATTTTGTGCAAATATTGTTCAGAATTGAAAAGAAGCAATATATTTGTGTGTATATATATATATATATATATATATATATATATATATATATATATATATAGTCTGCAAATAGACTATACACCCACATATGGCCTACACATCAATGTAGCTTTTTTGTTTGTGATCAAAGTACGCCTGCTACTTGTATTCCTTGCCTAAATGTCTTCCCTCCCCAATATATACAGTATATATATATATATATATATATATATAATTATATATATCTATATATCTATATATACAGTATATATATATTGCTTAGTGTGGTCACTCTTTCCTTGGCCGATGACTGCGTATAGGGTCCTCAATATTGCTCGTTTATTTGTGCTTAATCAAAAGAGCTTGGACAGAACATCTGGAAACCCCTGTCTGCCTTGAAATTTCTCCGGTAGAGACCTTGCTGATGCAGTATAACTACCCTGTGTCTTGTTGCTGTACTCAGTCTTGCAATGGTGTATGACTTTTGCATACCTTCCAACTTCTACCCTCAGAAAATTGCAACACTGGGCAAAGCTTGGGAGGTAGAGTGCCACCCAAACTAGCAGCGCTACTGTGCATGCGAACATTTCTCCATCAGTAACACACTATGCCGCCAGTGACTCAAATCATGCAGTGCCAGACGTGTCCCCCTGCTTAAGCCAGTACATGTCCGGGCCCGTCTGAAGTTTGCTAGAGAGCATTTGGATGATCCAGAAGAGGATTGGGCGAATGTCATATGGTCAGATGAAACCAAGGTAGAACTTTTTGGTAGAAACTCAACTCGTCGTGTTTGGAGGAGAAAGAATGCTGAGTTGCATCCAAAGAACACCATACCTACGGTGAAGCATGAGGGTGGAAACATCATGCTTTGGGGCTGCAAAGGGACCAGGACAACTGATCCGTGTAAAGGAAAGAATGAATGGGGCCATGTATCGTGAGATTTTGAGTGAAAACCTCCTTCCATCAGCAAGGGAACTGAAGATGAAACGTGGCTGGGTCTTTCAGCATGACAATGATCCCAAACACACCGCCCGGGCAACGAAGGAGTGGCTTCGTAAGAAGCATTTCAAGGTCCTGGGGTGGCCTAGCCAGTCTCCAGATCTCAACCCCATAGAAAACCTTTGGAGGCAGTTGAAAGTCCGTGTTGCCCAGCAACAGCCCCAAAACATCACTGCTCTAAAGGAGATCTGCATGGAGGAATGGTCCAAAATACCAGCAACAGTGTGTGAAAACCTTGTGAAGACTTACAGAAAACGTTTGACCTCTGTCATTGCCAACAAAGGGTATATAACAAAGTATTGATATTAACTTTTGTTATTGACCAAATACTTATTTTCCACCATAATTTGCAAATAAATTCTTTAAAAATCAGACAACGTGATTTATGGACTTTGTTGTCTCATTCTGTCTCTCATAGTTGAAGTGTACCCATGGTGAAAATTACAGGCCTCTCTCATCTTTGTAAGTGGGAGAACTTGCACAGTTGGTGGCTGACTAAATACTTTTTTGCCCCACGTGTGAAAAAGAAAGTACACCTTCTTTGAATTCTATGGTTTTACATATCGGAACATAATAACAATCATCTGTTTCTTAGCAGGTCTAAAAATAAGGTAAATACAACCTCAGATAAATAACACATGATACATCCCACCATGCCATGATTTATTCAACAAACATAAAGCCTAAAGGGAGAAGCCATGTGCTCTGAACTGCAGTTCTATATCATTCCCTTGTCTCTTCTTACTCAACAAAAAGTGGTGTTGTATCAGTTGCACATATATTTTAACATTTATTACCTCTGGAGGCCAATGTAAATGCATAATTTCCACCCTCACCAACTTTTCAACATAGACCACTTTCAGGGGCTGATTCTGGGCATCTCACCCTTGGTTATCTCACTCACACTTAATGGGACATCATCCAATCATATTGCAGTATCTCGCAATGTATTCAACATTTCCAGTGGTTGCAAGCCTTTAATATACATAATGTATATATAGAGAGATAATTTTAGATTATGAAAAATGATGAGGCACCTTTATCTAAAAAACTGGATAGGAGAGGTTGGACACTGAAACTTGATATTTCGCCTGTTGTGCTGGCTTTCCTTTCACCTCTTTTATTTGGTGACGTGGAAATATAAAGTGTTTTTTATGAGGTTAGGGGGTAATTGTTTATTTCTATGCATCTTGTAAAACAACTCCTTACCAAATTAAAAATCCCATAAATTGCATCCAAAACTGGCCTCTTTTGAGGGAAATCGAGAAACATAGACAAGTTGCACCGGAATACTGACTCAATTTTAAGTGAATAAACTTCATATGCATTGTGCCAGCTTGGTTTACAGCACTGTAAATGTATTGTAAATTGTTTATAATAACCTATCGTTATAAGGAAATAATGATGTAACCTACAGTGGACGAGATCTTTTTCTGCTTTGGCGCCAGTTAACCACTTGGACACCGGAGAGATGTCATCATGTCTGATAACCAACAATGATCTGGAAGATTAATGGTGAAACACATGATGTTTCACACTATAATTATTAATGCTATATCTCTTGTACAGTTCCTTCACTAGAATGACTATAGAGAGTGTAAAATTGCACCATCCATGAAAAACCAGTACTGCTGATGGGTAGTTTTAGAAAGACACTTTTGTCAACTTACTAACAAAAAAAAAAAAGAAGCTTTGTCAGCAAGACCAAAGAACTCATTAATAATCAGCTTTCGATGTCATAACACGATTTACATCTGCAGAGGTCAAGCAGCATAAACTGCTGGATAGTCAGACTGTAAAATGCTCATAGCATCAGGTAAAGAAACGGATGATTTACTGGTAGCATGTTAAGCATGGGCTTCAAGTCAAAGTGATCTTCTATGGTGTGATATCATTTATTAATTCCTCTAGCACCATCATATTCCGCAGTGTTGTACAACCCATAAATATTTCAAGAGGAATACTCCATTTAATCAAAACAACAATTGAATCCAGCACTTAAAACCACCTATCACTTGTGCTATTATTATTATTAATTGATTTTTATATTTACTTTTTAAATCATGCACGTTTATGTTTTCTACCCTCTGACATCACGGCTGTCTTCAGTAAAAACATGGTAAGGACATTTCATCTAAGTCTCCCTCTACATCCTATGGTTTCTATGTGAATATTGAATTGGGAATCCTGCTGTTAGCCAAAGACAGAAGCTATAGCAGACTATACTTTATTTATATGGTTTATTTCAACCATGCCCCTTATCAAAAATAATATGAAAATAACTACAAGGCAACAGCAAGCTCTGTTATATAGCACACACAATAACAGTGGTATTATTTATAGTGATACTCGCGTGAAAATAAAATAAAAATATTATTATTATGTAGGGAGATTAACGTTTCCCTTTGAGCAAAAGCATTATATTGATTTGATTTTTCCCCTACAATGTTAGTCACAGCAGTTGTAAGAATTCGCTATAGATGAACACATTCCCTATGGCTAGGATATTTCATTTACAAATTGTTCCACGGTGCATTAAGCACAGACAACCAAGAAGAGAAAAAGATTGCTAAACCAATAATATAAAACGAATTGGACATATTCGGAGCCAAATTTGAAAAAATTGGGCACATTTTGATGCTTGCAGTTACACTGAGGTCCTGCTATCAAATTATATTACATATTTTAGAGTAAGCCATATCACTGGTAATTATAATGTATAACCCCAAATAGGTGCCCTGTATTTCTTTTTCAGTAGGTAAAACCTTGCTGCATTTCCAAACACTATCCTAATATGTCTACTCACCAGGAAAATATAGATTTTTTTTAACCATTTAGCACTTTGTATACATCCCTCCTTTTGGTTAAAGCACTGCTGCATCCCAGGTCATTGAACTAATTGGAGGAGAGTGGTTCTGTCATTTAAAATCCAGACAAGATGACGCCTTTCATAATATTGGCTTTAGTGTACAGGCTCCCCTTTATTTTCTTGGATATAAAACTGATTGCCCTGTTTTATTGATGTGTTAGTGTCCATATAATGCCCTAGAGTTATTCTAGCACATAGAGATTTGGTTTAAGGATCATCAACTCTAAAAGCAATCCAAAGCATTAAGATCGGAAGTATATTTCAAATATCTGTGCGTTTCTCATACAAGGGAACTTCCCAGAAATAATTCTCCATTTCCAAGTGAATTGGGACTTTGGAAAAACACATTTGTTTAATTAGTTATATACAAAATGTATACAAATGGTAACCAGGAGGTTTCCGGAGGTAATTGAAGGACAGAAATAGGGTAGGGGATGCATAGAATGGATAGAGACTAGGTAATTGAACAATGCCATGCTTCCAACTTTGTGGGAACAGTTTGGAGATCTTCTACTCCAGCATGACTGTGCCCCTGTGCACAAAGCAAGGTCCATAAAGACATGGTTGGATGAGTTCGGTGTGGAAGCACTCACACAGCCCTCACATCAACCCCATGAACTGGAACTGAGACGGCGAGGCCAGGCCTTCTCGCCCCAACATCAGTGCCTGATCTGTTATTTTCAGATGTCACTGATCCAGCTAATCTTTAAGTATAATCTCTTAATCACAGAACCCTTGAAGGAATGACCTGTCTTACTTCACCAGTAGGCAACATTGGTTACTTTGTGAAGGCTATGGTGAGAAGAAAGACTTTCTAAAATATTGTTACTAGTGGGTGATTTTTAAGAACCGGTCTGTTACGTGAATCTTTAGTGTTTCCTAACTGCAAAATTTTTCTTTTATTGACAAAGACAACGTAATGACTTTAAGGGATTTAAAAAATCATAATGTGCATAATAGTATTAAAACCAAATTTTTGTGCATCCCATGGGAGCACCAATTTTTAGGTTCTCATGGCCTGCATGATTATTCACTCACTTAACTTATCTCTATTGTTAGGTTCCTAGTGGGGGGGATGAGAAAACTTCCAAGACAGGAATTAGTTGGCTGATTATTTTTTCGATTAATCGGATAAAAAAATAAATGTAAATTTTTCATTTATTTAAAATAATTTAATAAACAAACAGGATGTTAAAAACAAACGGCAGAATAAAAAAACTTTGATAAAAATGCATTTCTTGTTTTCATTTCCCACACCGCCTCCCAAATGCCACATACCCCCAGATATGTCACATACCCCCAGATATGCCACACTGCCTCCCACATATGCCACATGCCTCCCAGATATGCCACTCCGCCCCCACATATGCCTTATATACCCTATATGCCTTATACCCCCTGATATGCCACTGTGCCCCTGATATGCCTTATACCCCCCAGATATGTCACTCTGTCCTCCCTAGATATGCCTTATCCCCCAGATGTGCCCTCATAGATTCACACTCGTTCACACCATACTTTCATAAATAAACAGGATTAATCTTCACTGCCCCCAGGATTTAGATTCCCCTTAGTTTGCCCCCTTTACCTCTAACTGCACCTTAAATTAACTTTTTTAAATTAAATTAACCCTCAGTCCTCAGCATTAAATTAACCCTTAAGACCCCAATAACCATAACTGCCCCTAAATTAACCCTAAAGACCTCATCAACCATAACTGCCCCTAAATTAACCCTAATGACCTCATCAACCAAACTGCCCCTAAGTTAACCCTAACGACCCCATCAAACATACCGTATTTGCTCGATTATAAGACGACCCTGATTATAAGACGACCCCCCAAAATCTGAATATTAACTTAGGAAAAAAAGAAAAAGCCTGAATATAAGACGACCCTAAAGGAAAAAAGTTTTACCAGTAAATGTTAATTCATGTAAACTATTTTTTTTAATAAAAGCTATGATTGAGAAAAATATTTTTTTTTTGTTTTTATTTCTTTTATATTTTCTATTGTATTTTCCAACCTGTCCCCCAGTTACGCACATCTGCCCCCAGGCTTGCCACACCAATATGGCACTGTGGCCCATGATATGCCTTTTAACCCTCTATATGCCACTGTGCCCCATGGTATGCCTTTTGACCCCCTATGTGCCACTCTGCCTCCAGAAATGCCTTATACCCCTATATCCCATTCTGGCATTTAGGGGGTTAAAATGCATATTATGGGGCAGAGTGGCATATAGGGAGGTATAAGGCATTCCAGGAGGCAGAGTGGCATTAAGGGAGTTAAAAGGCATTATATAGAGCACTCTGCCTCCAGAAATGCCTTATACCCCTATATGCCACTCTGGCATTTAGGGGGTTAAAAGGCATATTATGGGGCAGAGTGGCATATAGGGAGGTATAAGGCATTTCAGGAGGCAGAGTGCTCTATTAAATGCCCCCTTAACGCCACTCTGCCTCCTGAAATGCCTTATACCTCCCTATATGCCACTCTGCCCCATAATATGCCTTTTAACCCCCTAAGTGCCAGAGTGGCATATAGGGGTGTAAGGCATTCCAGAAATGCCCTACACACACACACACACACACACACACACACACTTACTTACTTACTTACCGGTGCTTCCAATTTCCTGGTGTATTGCCGGGGCAGCGGGTTGACGTCTCATTCCGCGGCAGCCGGAAGGAGGTGGAGTTGGCAGCGGGGGTTTGTATGCGTCCGTCGCAAATACCTTCCCCGGCTGTCAGAGATCAGGAACTCTGGAACAATGATCTCTGACAGTCGGGGAAGGTATTTGCGACGGACGCATACAAACCCCCGCTGCCAACTTCACCTCCGGAAGCACCGGTAAGTGTGTGTGTGTGGGGGGGGCGACGACAGGAGGATCCAGGTCCCCTGCAGCGGTGCGGGGGATCTGGATCTTAGTCTCCTAATCAGACCTCTATTTGAGGTCTGATTAGAAGACGACCCCGATTATAAGACGAGGGGTATTTTTCAGAGCATTTGCTCTGAAAAAAACCTCGTCTTATAATCGAGCAAATACGGTAATTGCGCTTAAACTAACCCTAAACATCCCATTAACCATAAATGCCCCTAAATTAACTCTAAACACCCCATTAACCATAACTGCCCCTAAATTAACCCTAAACACCCCATCACCTATAACTGCCCCTAAATTAAACCTAAACACCCCATCAACTATAGCTGCCCCTAAATTAACCCTAAACACCCCATTAACCATAACTGCCCCTAAATTAACCCCCACTTCCCCTAACTTTCAGCAGCCCAAATATTAATTTTTTACTCACAGTTAAAGCCATGTGGATGCTATAAGGAAACTGGCGGGGCCAATCGGCAGTGACTGCAGGGAGGGACTGGTAAGTAGTAACTGCTGTGAGTCACACAAACGGATTATAAAACGAGGGGTATTTTTCAGAGCATTTGCTCCCTCTTTTTTTAATCAATAAAAATCGATTCAACTAATCGAGAACTAAATTCGTTGGCAACGATTTTCATTATCGATTTTATCGATTAGTTGTTGCAGCCCTAAATTAGACTAGAAAATGCTAGTTCAATTTTTAACAATGTATATTTATTTTGAGTATTTTCACCAGTTAATTTTAATTTATTGATGCAGTAGTAAAGAATATTCGCATAGTAGAAGGACACCCTTGCAGTAGCAACTAAGAAAAAGTATTTTCTTATTATAATAGATCAAAGGGCAGCATTAAGTGACAAGTACAATATCGGCACAGGTGATTCCCCCAGAGTACTCCTTTGCTGCAATACAGGTAGGTCATATCTCATGTCAGGGATATGCTGTATAACATTTAGCGGCAGGCCGGCACAAGATTGGAATTAGAAAACCAATATTATTATGCGGCTCTGGGAGTTCACTTAAATCTTAATAAAATATATCCCACGGGTTATGAACTTCTTCTGTAAGAAGTCTGTTATTGTAGTCTTAGAAAATATAATTCAAAAGCCTCGATAATCTCTAAATATAAGCTACATTTTTTTTCTGGTGACAGGAGGACATCTCTCCTTTGACAACAATTAGTGAAAGCAATTTAGATGTCACAGTTCTTCAGCTTTGTGCTTGTGGTGGGGGAAGGGTTTGAAAAGTATTTGAGTGAAGATGAAAGTACTAATTAATTATATATAAATTCTGATCTTTCTTTTTTAGAATTTCAAAGAAACTGTGTCTGGTTCCTCAGCCGAGTTCCAAGTCTAATCTTCAAGCAGTAACAAGAAGGCCTGCTACAGGAACTATTAAAAAGCCACATCTAATTTTGTAAATTAAATAATTAAGGAAGTTCAAATTTAGCTTCACTCCCTTATTTCAAAAGGTTGACAGTCTTAGAAAGTGGCCTTGTCACCACAGCAACCAATCGAATATTCCTGTTTAATGGGATACCTGACTGTTTTTTGTTTTTTATTAAATTTTTTAATGTCCAGCAAACCTCAAGCATGTCTCCTGTAGAAACCGTATGTACAAGTCTTGAAGTGTTGCAATTGATACAGATCCATATGAATCTTTTTCTGTTAGAACATGCACTGTTCCTTTAAAAGAGGAAGCCCTACCAAAAGTTAGTTTTTATTTCGTGCCATAAAAAAATGTTTTCAGAAATAGTGTGTGTGTTCTAGCTCTATCTACTAAATGTCCATCCTGACTCCTTGTGCTAAATAATAGAACGACTCAGTCTTAATCACCTGACTAATAAGAATGTAAGGGGAAAGGATATAATTGGATAAGCAGGATGTCATTAGCATTGTCATAAAGAATCAGTTGGTGTTTGTGATCTATATCACTGTATACTGTACAGTACTGTTGTGAACGTTCAAAGAAAAATACTCTTGTCAAGGGTTTTCCCATTCAATATGGAAATGCATTCTAACAACATCAAAGGAGAAGATACCTTTTTGTCTATCACAAAGATGCAGTAGAAAAAAATAAAAAAATATTATATAAAACACTATAGTGACAATAAAGAACCTCTATTTCATTATAAACATGTTTTTCCGATTTACTATAAAAAAATATTGTCCATGGTGTGGGGATCTGTAATAAAATACAGTTTCCTTCATATTGAAGGAACAGACAGGATTGAAGAAAACTTAAAAGCTTCATGGTCCCACCTGTCTCTTTTCTCAAATGATACAATTTACAGTTCTATAGATTTAACTAAACCAATAAATTGTACACATTAGAATATATATATATATATATATATATATATATATAAACAAAAGTATGTGGTCACCCGACTATTACACCTATATGAAATTGTCTGGCATTCCATTCCCGAACCATGGGAATTACTTTAGATTTAACACCCCCCCTTGTGAGCACTCATCACACAAGATTTTGGTGTCTGTTGAGCGTCTGTTGGAATTTGTGAGCTCAGACGCTGATATTTTATGAGGCCTGACTTGCAAACGGGATTCCAATTTATCACAAAGTGTTCTGTGGTTCTCTGTGCCGGCTACTTGTATTCCTCTGCGCTGAACTGGTGAAACCATGCCTTTATGGGCCTTGCTTTGTGCACTGGGGCACAGCCATGCTAAAAGATGAAAAGGCCTTCCACAAACTGGTGCCACAATGTTGGAAGCATAATTGTCCAAAATGTCTCTATATGCTGTAGTTTTAACATTACCCTTCACTGCAACTAAGGGCCATAGCCCAAGCTATGAAAAACAGCCCCAGACCATTAACCCTCCTCCACAAATCTTTACAGTAGTCACTATGCATTCCAGCAGGTAGTGTTTGTCTGGCATCCACTACTCCAAAGCCCAATGACATGCGCATGACATCACTCCAGCCAAAGCTTGGAATCGCTTTGGCTTATGTGCAGCTGCTCGGCAATTGAAACCCAAGCTTCTATGAGGCTCTCAACACTCTCTGTTGTAATTGATGCTACAGATAACAGGTGATTTTTACTCGCTACGTGCTTTAGCACTCAGCGGCCTCCCTCTGTGAGTGTGCACGGTCTACTGCATCGGGGCTGAGCCGTTGTTACTGATAGACGCTTCCACGTCACAATAGCTTTTACAGTTGACCAGGGCAGATCTAGCAGGAACCTGTAACTGACTTGTGGCAAATGTGGAATTCTATGGCATGTTTAAACTCACTGAGATCTTTGGTACGCCCCATTTTACGGCAAATGTTTGTCTATAGTGATATCTGTGTTAGCAATGTGTGTGGCTGAAACACCTAGCCTTTAATAAATAGAAGGGATGTCCACATACTTTTGGTCATATAGTGTGTATGTATGTATATATATATATATATATATATATATTTATTTATGTATTTAAAACTTGTGTTTGAACCAACTAGTTACAAAACAATTAAACTGATAGGAAACAAGCACATGTTGATAGTTATTTTAGAACCATTAGTTGTGCTATTACAGTCCCCCTTATTTACTTTCACCTTTATAAGAACGAAACAAAAACAACAGTTACCCTGGAGGCATGTGTTTCAGACAGGAGCTTTTCTGGTCCCAGTAACTTCATGCTAAATTATTCACCACAATAATGAACACCCCCTATTAGCCACTAACTAACTCTGCATCTAATTGTGGTGCAGTGTTGTGATTTACTCATCATATACATGATTGCAGATCCCTAGGCTGGACTGGCCCAAGGCTTTCTGGCAAGCCTGTGTTTGTGTCCCCCACTGGCATTTTATGTAAATGATAATAATCTAAAAACACAATGACTATAACTTATACAAATGAGTAACCCAAGTATATATATATATATATATATATATATATATATAGCAAAACATTAAAACGTATAATAGCACCATATAATAGCAAAGCAGAATAAATAAACACGCCTCTGCATCTGTTTCCAAGCATCAAGCTGATAGTGTGAGATTTCAAACTCCATAATTGCATCTGTTATTGCAAATTGGAGGTGTTCCTGGCAAAAGACTCTAGTTAGCAGTGAATAAATGGGACGTGATCCCCATCTAACAGCACGACACCACTAACACCTCTGAATCAAATGAAATGAGCAGATACCAGTTTGGCTCCAGCAAGCATCAAGCCACCAACTGGAATGTAAACTGTAAAGGATCTTTTGTATAAAGGGATTAAAAAGAGATATTTATATTTTAGAAGATGTTCTATTTATACCACAGAAACAGCACATCTGCTAAATGATATCCCTTTTTATACCACGGAAACTGTATTTCCTTTAACGGTATTGCCAGATTCCCTGTCATTATTTTCCACCACCCAGTGCTAAAAATGCAAAGACATCTCATTACTTCGCTAAGGAAGCCCCTAAAAGCCCGTACATTAGCTTCACTGTCATCATGGTGAGCTTGCAGCTTCCCCAATTATGCGAGTACACTTTGAAAGATCAATACGGACTAAAAGCCTGCTGGGAGTCCACAGACATAAATTCCCATAGGCCTCAAGGGAGCATATGCCCAAATATTAAAAATAAAAAAACCCGTCTTTCATGTCAGAAGGGAGGACAATCCATTGAAATGAGTACTGGAGAAAGAAACATTTATATATAAAAATTATCAACATATTGTAAACATATAAAAGTTCATTGTCTTGTTTAAGGTCCAGATCTGCTGCTAAATACAGCAAGTCACAAATCTGTTACATATTTACCATTATTCTTATTATTATATTTTATTTATATAGCATCAATAATTTATGCAGAGGTTATTATAGTAAAAATATCCATGACAAAACTAGAATTTAGAGACTAAGACAAACTGTTACATTAGGCAAAGAAGGTCGTGCCTGCAAGCTGCTTTGCTACCATATCCAGGGGAAGTATATTTTATACATATTGATGTTAATTAAAGATATATCTGTTTATATTCTAGGAGGAGGCTGTAGTTGTGGTTTTGGTGACTCATCGGCAGTGTGCTTATACTCGAAGAGTAGAACAGTCCCTATGACATCAACGTTCTATGTAAAACAGCAGTATCAATAAAGGACATGCAGAACGTGATGGTAAAACTAGGGTGTCAATCAGTAGATATCTACTTCTCAATGTCATCACTCAACATGCCCCTAGCTGTGCATGTTTTCTGGATTTCTTTATGACAACTACAGGATGACCTGCGCCAATTACCCTTCTGTGATTACTTAATTAGCCAAGAGTAATCGTCTTTCATTGATTGTTTTGAAAATAGTTACCAGTAAAGGAAGAGTATGTTATGGGGTAAATAACTTTCAAACAAGCCTCTTAGTACTCCTGACCACATTGTCCCCGCAAACACCAAGCTAGGTCATGCTTGCCTTTTCCACCTGTGTTTTTGCATATTGTTCTGTTCAATATTAATGCCGTTCTCCAATATCCTGAATTAATGTCTGTTTAACAGAGCATGTCCTGATCCTGAGCACACTTAGCTACAGGAGGATATTAGTACTATCTTCATTTCATGGTTCAGCCATTACTTTCACAATATAATTTGACGTGATCAGATTACCGACAGAAGCTGCAAAAGCTTTAGCCAAAACTTTTCTCGTTCCAGGCTCAAAAAATAAATGTAGTAAATTGTCAGATTGTAAAATATGAAATGGATACCATGCACTTTTCAGATCTCGACTCCCCCTCATTTTGCATGCTTCCTTTGCCCAGTAAATTAAACATGTCACGATTCTCTGATCAGCAAGCATCACTTGGAAATTATATATGTATAGATAAGAAAATACAAATTTACATTTAGATTTTATGTACAAGGCGGCAAGATATTGTTGGGCTATTGTTAGACTATGAGTAATTTCACAGCAATCCCAGACTTGGCAGTATGTAGAACAGAAGCAGTGGATGAACGCTGAATAACAGCAGACTAACCAGCATTTCCAGTTTCCCACGATGGAGCCACAATGGAACAGTGGTGGACTGGGACTTTGCCTACAATACGAGGTGTGACATCATGTCACACTACACCCACATTACATGTTCAAAATCATGACATCACTTGATGTACAACTAATTTCCAGGTTCTTCCCTTTTTACAATGTGCACAGCGCCCAGTTTGGACTCTGTGGATACCATATGAATATAGTAGTCGACTGCTTCAGCAAATTTGGGATTTTTGCTAACTATGGAATAGACAATTTGTACGGGAATAGAAAGAGCTTTTCCAGTAAATATGATATTAACTTAAATTCTTATGTAATAACATAGAAGGAAAGGGAATCTGCAGACTTCACGAGTCATGTACTGCACATACCAGTGTCTAACATCTTGTTGGCCGGGTAGTTTATTTTCTGTTTCACTGTATATGTAACTTTGTAATAAATTTGTATCTAGAGCCCTATGAATAATGAAAGTAACTCTACTTGATCTGGAAGCATGCGTGCGCGCACAGTCATTGACACCCACTGGTTCCCGTTGCCTGGTCCCGGCGATGACTAAGCCATCTGTCAGGAAAATGCTTAATTACTCCTTTGAGTAATGTAGACATCACTTCATGAATCCTAATCTGCATTTTTATATACTAAACAGTAAATCACATTTGAAAAGTGACATGATCTGTAATTATGTTTTCTTTGTTTATTAACAGGACGGTATAATGGCATATATATATATATATATAGTACCCTCGCCAAAAAATAATGCATATTAAGGTACACTATATTAAATACTTTAAATTCTATAAGTTCAGCACAATAAATAAATAAATAACCGACTGTTCTAAAACACTGCAGATCCAGAGTTGCAGCACACAGGGAAAGCCAAGAGTTTTGCACAAGGGTTAAAGCAGGCAATAACTGTCAGGAAAGCGCTCCCATTTAAATCAAATGGAGCACTTAGACCACCTGGAACTCTTCTGTGAGCCAGTGATCGGCAAGCAGGAGATGCTTTTGGCCAAATGCATGTCCTGCAATTGCAAGCCAAAAGGCTGGTGGGGCAGGTAAACAGTGCAGGGGCAATGGGGGGATCTACCGAATCCCTTCATGTCCTCATACTAGGATAAAAAAAAGATGTCATGGCTGTCATATGCATTAATGTACAGTTTCCTTTTACATTTTTTAAATCGGACCATAATAATGTGCAGTAAAGTTGGTGAGTTGAAATATTCAACTGAAATGCAAACTTCTGAGTTAGTGAATATACCTCCCGGTATTGCATCACCAAGCAGACTTTTTTTTTGGGGGGGGCTTTTTATGCTGTGTCATGTGTAATGTGTAATGGCTATAAGTGCTTTAAGCAAGAGTATCTATTATGGGCTGATATGTTACTGGGTTGGCTATGCTCATCCAAGTCCCAGTAAACACATAGCTGAAGATTGCCTGCCTTCCTCTGCCAGCATAAGCCAGCCTTCTGTGTATGGAGTTGTCATACTGGATACTCGGAATCTAGGACAGAATTCTTTTTACACCCCATACCCACTGGCCTACAACCAAATTGTAATTGTAAACATGAACCTTTTGCCATTATGATTAGGACTGTAAGGCCAAAATTCATAGCCAGTAGCCCAAAAAAAGTCATTATCACATTTTAATATCATGGTTTATATAGAGCAAGCAATTATGACAATTTCTGATGGCATTTGGCTGCATTCTTCCTAAATAAGCTTAGGAGAGACTGCGACAGAGCTAGTTCTCATTTTAGGCTAATAGGGTGAAGAAAGTGAATCACTTAGCTACGGCGGTACATGGGAACATTAAGTATTAAGGCAAATGGCCTTCATTGGAATAAAGGATTAGACACATTAGGTGGCCAAATATACACTGTCAGCCTTATTCGCCCTTCTGCAGGATGTTTTCTGGTCCATATCTGTCCATATCTTTCTATATTTTTCACATCAGCGGGGCAGACCTTTTTTATACAGTTCTAACTTTAGCAATGTCATATCTCAGGTTAATTATTTCCTACTCATTCCTGTTATTGTCCAAATGCTACTGTATACAAACTAGTAGGTTTCATTTATTTGTAAGGGCGCTCTTTTAAAAGGCATTCAATAAATCATAGAATAAATCATGGAATAACATATATTATAATATATAAATATCAAATAACCCAGTTAATGATGGTACACTAGTATTTCTAATATATATCAGTATAATTGTGAATGCACATTGTCAGCCAATTACGAGATTTAAAGTGAACGTTACATTGGTGTTGTCGCAAAACAGATGACCCACTTCTTAATGACCATTCAACAAGTCACATAAAGCCTAACGGGCTAACATTTCGCGAAACTCATCATTGCGTTCTATTTAGAATAATAGGCTAAATCTCTGCAACAAACCCCTCAGAGATCACATTATTTATTGTAAAGTGTAGACAATGTGCTATTAGCTAGTAACAGTAAATGTGATTTAATATGTAGCTTGTTGTGGAATCACTCAATAGATAATGGCAATCCTAAAAGGTCAGTTAGTTTTAATGTGTACATGTACATCCATTACCATATACAGCTAGGCAATCAGCGGTCACTTATATTATTATTCTATCTGACAGAACGGATTGCTCCAAATGAACGAGACATTTTTCTGATTCGTTGGATAATACAATCATTTCAGTTATTGATATTATCTCGGAGGAAACAAAGAACTTGTCCAGCACAACCTTCATGCAAAAAGCTTGAATCTCACAATGAATGCCTGGTGCCTTCAAGCAAAACAAACTACCGTAATAATGAAGCATGTATTCTTCAAAGTGGTAACATCATCTTAGTCAGGGCTCGACAAATCCCAGGCGCCAGGTCGCCATGGCGACAGAGAATTTTGCCCTGGCGCCTAGGTTTTGTCAGCCTCTTACATCCAGAAAAGATTGTGGATGTAAGAGGCTGAGTCACCACACGGGGGCGCTGCTGTCTGCCCAGGAGTCTGGGCAGACAGCACAACCACTCAGAGCCCGCCCCCGAGCCTGAGATCACTCCCACGGAGTGAGCCTGTAGGCTGAAAACGCGGTTGCTGCAAAACCAGCAATCGTGTTTTCAGCTGCCACAGGCAGCTTCAGGGAAGGGGGTTGTGTGTTGATTGGGTCCCCACACAAGTGTGGGGACCGGACCCAACACCCCCCAGCTGCCTGATCGCTCCATGAGAGCGACAGTGCAGCGTTAACCCCTTCAGTGCCGCGATCGCGGCATTTAGGGGTTAATTCACGTTTTGTACGGGGCTCTGCTGCTGGTGGTCTGCCTGGAAGCCCAGGCAGACCAGCAACAGCAAAAACGAGCCCCCACAAGCCCTTTGATGATCCCTGTAGGCATGGAAGCCTACAGCAGTCATCAAAGACTCCCCTCCCTGCAGTGGCTGGTCTATAGACCAGCAATTGAGTCCCAGCTGCCAGAGGCAGCTTCAGGGACAGGGGAGAGGGTTCTTTGGTCTCCACATGAGTGTGGAGAGCAGCCCCAACACCCCCCTGCTGCCTGATCGCTCCATGAGAGCGACAGTGCAGCGTTAACCCCTTCAATGCCACCATTGTGTATGACACATTCGTGGCATTGCAGGGGTTAACATTTGTCCCCACAAGCTTGTGGGGACTAAATATCAATCAATGCTGTGCTCCAATGGAACATCAGCATCGAAAGAGTTAAAAAAAAATTTAAAAAATTAATTAAAAAAAAACCAGCACTGACCTGAAAGTCCAGGGTGCTTCCATGTCAAGCGCTGTGAGTTTAGTAAGTGGGCTGATGATGATCAGATCACTCCTGACCAACTGTTAGTTTAAAAAAATCCTGGCTCCTAACTTTTTTACCTGGCGCCTAGATTCACAACAAATTTGTCAAGCCCTGATCTTAGTACAGAACCATACCTCCAAAGTGTCCTGTTTTTTCGTTGGATTGATTTTCAGGCATTGCTCCACTGTCTTGCCGAGCAGGCAATGGGGATCATGGACCAGTTGAGGAGATCCCATGATCAAATACATGATGTGGATCTGCCCACAATAAGTGGACCCAATGCCGTAACATGGACCGTTCAAGTTACACGAGTGATGCCATACAGCACATTGCACCCAGCAAAAGGCCCCCGTTGCACATTAATTGTCCATGCACTGCTGCCTACAGTCCCAAAATGTAAGCCTATATGTCAGCTTTGATACAGTATATTTTTTTCTATTAATAATTTAATTGAGAATGTTAATTCTATTCAAATGACAACTCATTTGGATTGGTGATTTTTTTCCAGTATATAAAAATGATGTCTTGTATAAAAAAAAACATAATAATAATTAATTGTTGAAAATTTGCGTTCATTAAAGCAAGATTAATATTCTTGAAATGTAAGCAATATGGACTGCTTCAGGTAAACAGGGTGCTTCCTGTTAGACAAGCATAATCTCATCACAATGGCAATGATCGGTGTTTGATAAATCCCAGTTGTAATGTAAAAATTGATGAAAACTGTAAAAGCAGTCAAAATTAACCATAACCGCGGTACTAAATGGGAGCTTCGCATATAACTTTGCCTTTATCAGTATGCGGCGGTAATTATTTCAGACACAATTACTTCCTAAATTACATCTGTGCTCCCACCAAGCACAATACAAGCTGTGTGGTTTTGATCTCGCGACTAGATGAAAAGCATCATAAACGTTGTAAATGGCTAATACGTACACTTTATAAGAAATTTAATTTGCTTTAAAAAAAAAAATGACATCTGCAGAAGATACTGTCTTTAGAATGTTCAGCCACAAAGACATCGGTATAATCAAGTCTCTTGTGTAATACTTAAGGAAGAGACAATGGCTTATCTACCAACATTTAAGGTGGCCAAAGACGCACACATTTGTTTTGGACGGTACGGTTGTAGCTACGGTCCAGAAGTGTATCAGGACTTTTTACAAGCAGTAAAGCAGTTTAAACTATATTAACCTATTTTAAATGGTCATTATTGTGCGTATAAGGGCTGTAGAACACTGTGATACCCTCACACCCAGGGAATGGTATAAGGTCCTAGGAAAGGGGGACAACCGTTGAGGGAGATGGAATTTGAGGACCCAAAGAGGGATTGTTTCCCAAAACCAGACATACTTGGCAGGTACGTATGTGTATGCGTGTAGGGGAACATATAATAACATGAGCATTTTTGATTAGTACAGGGGGGCATTTTAATATGAACATTTCTACAGCACTGGGTGGGAGTGCTAGAAGACACAGTGGGATAATTGCTGATACCTTTTATATTTGGGTATTTTTTACGTAGGCGTTGGAGGGCCTGGAAGGAACCGTGGGTAACGCCATGTGTGGTTGATACATTTTTTAATATTGTAATTGTTAAGTTGCAGGGGTTCGGAAGACAGGGATGGGTGTTATTTTTTTAATATGAGCATTTAACAATACATTTTGTATTACGGAATCAGGGGAATTTTTTCCCCTGATTTTATTCAAGGTTCAATCTGGTTCAAAATGTAAGATTCACAGGACACTATCATGAGGAACTATCTAAAAAATATAATTGTCTTTGGGGATCATTCGCAGTATCTCTACCGTGTAGGAACAAGTACCTCTTGCCCTCTGCAATTAATCGATCACTGCTAACTCTCACCTATAATCTCACAAAGAGTGGCACACAATAAGCTCAAGTACTTTAACTGGAAGCACGTTCTTTCCTAATGTATTCATACTTTTGGTACGCTGTTCATAAGGTGTTAGACCATTTATTATATCACTGCACTCATTGGACCTTTTTCTTTCATTCAACTGTAAAGACCTAAGAAAATCTATTCTAATCAGTGTTGAATAAATCTATACCAAACGCACATACAAGAACAAAGTAGCCTGACCTCACTGATGAGTGCGTATCATAAATAATGTCGCTCTTTTTGTTATTATGTATATAACCCATTTTTGGGCACCACACAAGCTTTCACATCAAATGTTAAAGAAAAACGTCCACATGCAAATATTACCATTAACCCCTTAAGGACAATGGAGGGGAGTATACGACATGAAGCCCTGGCAGCAACTCTTTGCTATATATCACACAAAAAAGTTGTTAATTGCAATTCATGTATGCTCCAAGAGTGCCTACGTTTATTTGAGTTTAATTATTGAGGTTGTGCTGTCCCTCAGTATAACAGAATTATATTGGAACTACATGTATTCTAGTGCGGTGTGAGAAATGATGCTGTCACTGGTTATTATTTGCACGGGCGTGAGGACATTCTGTATATTACTACTGGGAATTTCTCAACACAGGACTTCGCTGTTGATAAGAGCTTACAATAATCCAGGGGGCTGTGGGTCTGTAGCAAAAACATCCGACAGACAATACCGAGGGAAGGGTGGGCAGGAGATAAACAGAGGCTTGAATAGGGAACATACATCATTCGCGCTGTATGGCACATTGCTTGTACACGTACAGACAAAAGAGAATGGACCATTCATACCAATTCACTAAGCCTGTAACACATTTACTGTCATAACCGGTGACAACAAAAAAAAGGACATGACCGCGTTAAAATAAAATCAGTATTAAATTATGGAATTAACTCTTTAAGTGCTACAATGTGCATTTGCCTCAAATAGGTAAACTGGTGCTCATGTTCTCAGACCTGATCAAATATCCCTGGTAAAATTTGAAGAATAAGTAGTCCAAAAATAATATCCTTCCTATCCTTTGTTTTTCTGTAAACCAAGTGGTTTTTACTCCGAAAAACTGGGTTTAACCCTTTCAAGAATGGGGTTCCGCAACCCTAGTGAAAGGAGTATTTTTGCCATATTTGTATTAGTCATGATTCACCTTTTTTCGTGGTTAGTGTATACACACAACTTTCATATTTGGATACTGATTTGTAGCACAGAGATGATTTTGTTTTGAAATTACTTTATAGGTATAGCCCATTATTTAATATAAACAGAATTTTTGCAATTTTACTTAGTTGCAAAAAAAAAACCCCAATTTATTTTAGCAACATGTCTCTCCCCTAAGTACGTAATAGCAAATATTCATAGGTTTCTTATGTTGCTCCCTTATATACTACACTAGAGTAGAGAAGAAAAGTCTGATAAGATATCAGTTCACACCACTGTATCGGTGCATTCATAGGTGTCCTGCCATCGCAATGACAAAAAGGTTTTTTTTTTTCACAAGAACATTATGAAGGGCACAAAAGAGAAACAAAATACAATTCATTTTCATTAACTTTGGGATCACATACTGAGCTATGCCATGGCATACTCATCACGGGTTTAACAAGTGGAACAGAAACTCTCTTCTCGAGAATCATATATAAATAATGTATTCCGTTTCATAGTTAACACATGTGTGTAGCATCTCTTAGGAGAGAGGACTGTGTTATGTACGTCAAAAAGCCCACACATCCCTGGCTTCGGATGTTCTGTCATGCCTGCACTTTTCTGCAATACATCATTTTAACGTGCATGCAGCTTTCTTAATATTGAGTCCATCATGAAACAAGCTACATTAACGTTCTCAGGGCAGCGTCACTTCATTGCTTCATTAAGTGTGCAACTTTAATGCTAAAATATTCAGTATCACTATAATGTACTAACACTATCATAATCAAAAAAAGTAATAGTTACTGTTTTTGTACCCATCTGAGTACCCCAATAACTTATTAGACTATCTGGTTTATTTTAGACAACGTTCCTGAATTATGTGAGAAATGGGTGCAAGCTGTTGGTCTTATTTAAAAACAGTCATGTCGTACATATATCCATCGTTACACTTCTGGTTTGCTGTCCCTGTTCATGTTGTCATCACACCTATCATTTTAATTCGTCCGACAACAGTCAGAACGCAAATTGTCACGCAGAATAAACTGAATTTAAAGGGACTATTGCCTGCCATAAATGGCCTCTTAACCAATGAGTGCGTATTAAATTACGTATTAAGTACATGCAGGGGCATTTCTAATAGTAAGAAATCTACTTTCCTTCTTAAAATGATGCAGCTCTGGAGCTACGTACTGCTGCCACTCCTTACATGCCATCTGTTTCAGAACCTTTACGCAAAAATACATGCCATTCCCACCAGCATTTTAAGTGTCCGAAGTAGGAAACCTTACTTGGAACGTCATGGTTAGAGGCAGGGCTGGGTGCAGGACCATCTACCTACCCTTGTCATCCAGCCATCTTACAATGTTTTAAAGCAAATGCCAAGATATGACGTCATATTGCCACACTGCTTCACTACATCACAAGGTGGCCACATGGGAGCTGCAGTTGAGGTCTATCCTGCAAACCCCCATCGATCTTCTGACCTGCCTAACTACACCATGATCTACACTGCCAGCAAAAAGGGTCTCTTCCAGTACTGGACCCTCTGTTTCTTGACCAAGCAACTGACTACTCAGTCTGCCGTTGACATTAAGCACTACTGTATATGTGTTGCACATTTTCCCCAGTTTCTTTCTACAATTAAAAACAATGTTTAAAATATGGTCATACATGTCATTGACATGTGCTTTACTATACAAGCAGCAAGCTGAGCAAACATTATCAAAAGCCCATGGGTTGTGGCACCTAACACTGAAATTCAACACCTTTGGTTTGCAATATTTTTAGGAATTTTTTTAGGCTTGATGTGTACTATAACTGGTCCAGCCAGCACTGGCTCAAACTGGTTTCCAGTCCAATGGCTGGCTTAGCCCAGCTCATAAAGAACTAAACTGAAATAACATTCAAATGAAAATAAAACACTTTAAAAGATATAGTAGTTAGAATAAATAAGTTCTTTTTCCTAGTTAATTTTGTAATGTGTTCCAGTAAAAGAGATAAGCTCATTATGTCAAAGGTTTAACGGTTCATATGCAGCCAACTGTCTGGGATATCGCTGGCACAAGATTAAGAAATCCTTACACTAATTAATGTAAAATTGATAATGTAATAGTTTATCAATTGAAGTAATGATCAGTGGTGTTTATCACAATGTATTGACGCAAAGCGAAAGGTCAACTGTGGAATTGTAATTTAACTACTAATTGATTATTGATTATTCATAATTTTGTATTCTGCCTCATTGTGGAGGTACAATGAAATCAAAGGTATTTATTGGGTTAATTTTCTTCATTGCCTAGTTACTACATAGGCACTTAATGGACAGATGAACATTCAGATAAGATGACAACCCAGACCAAAGTGGAACAAGATAGGAAGGAGAACTATGGTCTGGGTTCTCATCTTATCTGAATGTTCATCTGTCCATTAAGTGCCTATGTAGTAACTAGGCAATGAAGAAAATTAACCCAATAAATACCTTTTTAGCATTCTCAGAATCCATAGTTGAGCTTAGTAATATCTATTGTGCCATCGACTATGTGAATCTACCCACTGTGATCCAATATAATATAGATAATTTAGCCCCCCAACCTTTGATGGTTAATTAAATATGTTAATGGATTTTTATTCAATGTATTGAAAACATTGTATTTTAAAGGAATTAAATAAATATTCATTCACGAACCTCTTATTCATTCATAATTTTGTGTTTCCCATTCAGATACATACACTGCATCCTCATCCAGACAACAGAGCATGCCACTTACTCAAATCGCCATCAGCAATAGCCACAGAGCTTCCAGTAAACTGCCGGCTGTTGAAGACATCCAATTTAGCTGCTATTCCCTCTTGTTGGTTTCCTTGAACCCTTACTATCTGCCTTTCTCATATCTTTACTTAGTGACATCTAATTCCTTTCTAATACTGAAACTCTTGTTCTTATCCAGCCATCTTCCATTTTCACCTAGCTAATACTCTGTTCTGTCTGACACCATTTATTCTCTAGCTGTCACACATTTTATTCCATTTCTGTCTCTGTTTATCCTCTCTTGCCACAGTGACGTTCTGTATAGTTTCTTTAAGAAGTAGATATACATGATGAGCTTTTAAATATGTTGGTTGGGCAAAATCATAAATCATTGGACTAACTTCAGTCCTAGACTGGGTACATAAGGTGATAAAGCATTAGAGCATGCTTAAGACACACAGAAGATAAATTCCATTTTTTCATGCTTGCCATGCTTCTATATTCTCAACAAACTGATTGTAACTTAAAATAACTGACGATAACTTAAAAAAAGGTAATTCATACATATGTTACGTTAATATTTTAACAAGCTATTGGCCAAAGGATAAACAACCTGAACAAATACCTAGATGTCAAACTTTTGGCTCTCATCCAAGAGACAAAGAAAGGACATAAACTAGAATCAAAGTAAAGTGTTTTTCCTATAGCTGACCTAATAAACACCCAAGCCAGAGCTGAGCGTCAATTAGATCCAATGTTCTCCCTTAAAACAAACAATATGTATACAAATTATTTGCAATTATGTGCACCCCTGGGACAAGTTAACCGTATACTATTGATAGACTTTTCCGCTCTCAGTAATAACTCTTTATATATTGGATTAACATTCAATTTAGAAGACAAGCCTTTAGGAGTAACAACCTTCTGTTACAAAGTCAATCCAATAAGCAATGTATTGTGATGTACTCCTGTACTCTGTTTCTAGAGTTTTCAGAAAAGGTGGCGAGTACAAGCTTCATTTGGTGGTGAGATGGAATACACTGGGAATTTGCCAGTAAATTCTAAAATGCCCCAGTGGCCCCAAGTGGCTACTTGAACAGACCCCATTTTCTTGAATGGCGTCCACAGACCTATTTGGCTTGTTAAAAACATTTCTTAAAATCCCTAACTTTTTTTTCCAAGCCAGCCAACTTTTATGATCTCATCTTTCATAAAGACACAAGTCAAATTACAGTTAAAAGAAAAAAAAACCTAGAATAGCTTTTAAATGGAATGCTATTCAGTGAACAAATCGCTTGCCAGAGGCAGCTGACAGGTGGAAGCAATGAGCCCAGCTAACCCACTCTTCAACTTGGAAACTGCACGATCAACACAAGCTGATTTCATGCATTGTAATTCTGCAGAGCCATACAGAACAATGCAACCAAAATAAGCATAAATATATTCTGGCTGCGCCGAGGGGGAAAACGTGAGGACGCATCAGATAAAATATTATATCCAACTGATAATCCAATAACCGTTTCCCGCTTAATGACTCCCCTATCTCACCGTGCAGTGAAGAAGAGGTTGAATGATATTTTTATTTATTCATAAACAATACATCTCGTCAACAGAAAAGATCAAAAATATTATATGTTTTTTCATTTGTTTAGTAAAATATAGATCATAATATGAGAGATCATGGGGGTGAACAACAATGTTTGCGTAGAAATAGCATGTATTTCCGAAATAATTTCTGCAATAAGGAGCCGTTTTGTGACAGCTGCAAAAATATAATTACTATTTAAGAATCTTGTCACATATAATATAATAAAAAGGTAACCTTTTTATTGGATCGTTTTCTGGCATAATCTGAAAAAATATCTATTCAAAAACATTCAGTGCGAAAAACAAAAGCTCCTTGATTCTGTGTATGTTACTTTAATATTTCTTTATGGTATTCAGTGTAAGTCACAGACCGGCTATTAATATATCTGTTTGTGCACTAACATGCCATTCATTTCCCGCTGATCGTTGGAAAATACTTTATCTAGTCCCTAATACAATAAATATGTTTCACAATCTGGTAAAGGGTATGTTAGCCCGTGTACATACGGTAAATTGGAATACAACGTCCAGCGTCAGTCAGATGCATTCACGCATAGTGATTTTGGAGATGGGATATCCGCTTGAAGGAGACCTCATATGAAGGACCAACTCCAGCGAAAAAGAGTTGAGCTTGCGCTATAACACTTAATTAAATCAATGATATAACATTCAGGAAACGTTTGCATATTAACTATGCCGGGACCAGCTCTACCTTCCTACAACAGACTCACAAAGACGCGCTGGGATTGGTCCTTTAAAAAACATAAAACTGAAATGAATGAGGTATCAGGCTCAACTCTCCTGCAAACACCCAAGTTAGCAAAGACATAGCTTGCCCCTTATTTAAAGTTGCTGTTCCACCTAAATGTTTTTTTCCCTAACTTTCCTAAACACGTATGTACTTTGTAAACATGTTAAATAAGCTTATTCCTGTTTTAAAATCGTCCTGTAGGTTCTTGTTGTAAATGGTTCAGTGGGGCCTCTTCATTTGTTCCCTCGGCACATCACAGAAAGGGGGTTAGCTTGAATTTCTATGAATTTAAAGGGCATTGGAGTTGAGGCTGATGTGATGTAATACACAAGGAGGGCATTGGCAGAATGATATGACTCTGTTTCTAAGCAACTACAGTATCTCAATAAACCCTTGAATGCAGCTTTTATGTAACAGAGTATTGATGAGGAAGATAAAATGACAGATATATAGGTTTAGTTTGCTTCTACTTACACAACAAAACACTTCCCTGGTTAGATTTTATTAGGCACCCACAGTGGAACAGCATCTTTAAAGTATTGTTTCTTTGTTCTAAAATTATAGGTACAGGTACTATCAGAAAGTTTTATAGAAAAAGTGACAACTAAATCACTAAATATTTGAATTTATTATTTAAAAGACAAATGTAGATTACATAAAACTGCCTCTTTTTATGTATATTGAATAGCGTCATTAATTGTCAATAAGCGAACCTGGTTTTTCAGGACCAGTAGGGCTATCTTTTGACACAATATGAATGTAAGCCATCACTTAAGCTGAATAAAACTTGAAACAATTTGAGGGGAAAAAAAGCATTTTTCACAGTTTTACATATAATAATATCCACATAACTAAAGCAGCTGAAAAAATACCCCAAAATATTTGCATGGGAATTCCATCTATTTTGGAAATAACAAGGTGCACACATTTAGCTGGTTTCAAATTAGTATGTAGGGTAACCAACGGTATCCATAGGTTAGTTTTGTCACCTTTCATGCAGTCCGTCTAAGATCAAAGGTTTGAGGCAAAAAGTCAGTTTTTCCATGCATAGCTTGTAACTTTTTCATGTATTCCTTGCAGAGGTGGCGTGCAACTGCTAAAAAACCCCACCCCCGATTATGCTGCAACACCAGAGTACTGCTAGCCTCCATATACATGTATTCCTCACATGCAGGAGAATCTACTGGGCAATGCCAACTTTCCAATGCAAAATAGCCCTGATGATAAATGGGTCTATATGGTTTTTTTTTACTTAACTCTAGACCAATTCCTCCTGATTTTGCCCACTAGAAAATTAGAAACAATGAATAGTCAATTCTATCAATATCAAATCATGACAACTGTTTTCACTGCATGTTGTTTTGGCAAACATGTTAAGCTAAACTTCTAGCAAATGTATAAATACTATGTAAACATTTAGTGTTTGCCTACTTAATGATGAAAGGGGTAAGCAGTGATGGAAAATCAGATCTAGATAACATTTGATCTATGCATTTTCTATACACAGAGTGTATGTAGATCAGTTTTGTTCAACCCATGCCATTGCAAAGTACTTATGTGATTAAACCCACATTGCTAATATAAACGATTGCATGGATAAAAAATACATCTTTCCACCCTTAACCTATTTAGTCAAAAACACAATGTTTTGCCTGAAGCATTTTTTTCCATTATTAAAATATAAAACTGCATTAGCTTATAAAATACCAAACTGCAAGTTCCTGCCATTTTTCATACACTAAAATAAACATTGCTGGCATAATTTCCTACTTTAAGACAAAAATGCACTTGGCTTTACTGGCACCATATTTAACACCTTGGGGCTGCAACTAATTTTAATGGTCTCAAAAGGATTGTTTAGATGTGGTTGGAACAAACTGACAAGAGCTAACAGCCAAAAAAACTCAAGAGGTTGATGTTTTTTTCAAGCAATTTGCCAACTACTGTTAAATGGTTTCTTTAATTAGGTTTGTCGTTAGGGGAAACATCTCTAATGCTTTTCAGGGAAGGAGATTACCAGAGAATGGATGTTAAGTGGTCACCAACCAATTATTTTTTAACAGAAATAAGGGAAAATTCTGTAGCCAGTGAGCAGACAATATTCACTAAAAGTCTTAAGTGTTCCCATTGCCCAATTCATATTAAAGTGGCAGTAACGATGTGGTTTTATTAAAAGTAAGGTTCCACAATCATTCTCTTAAGAGATTAAGTGAAAAAATCCTCTTTACTAGCCAGACAATGCTTACTTGCTCCTGCGCACCTTCTTTGGCCATGCTACAGTCATACAACATTGAACGATCCTTGCTGTCAAGTGCAACTGTTGAAGACAAGCTGCATAAAGAAGTACAAGGAGATTTCACAGAGGAGGAAGTAAGAATTGGCAGGTGTCACATACTCACTGGCCCAACATCGGGGCAGACTTCTTTTCATCGGGGACCCGTCCTCCAATTCACAAGTGGGGCCGCATTCTGTCCAGCGCTCATCACTGGAAAGGGGGTCCTGCAGCTGGATGCCCTCACAAATCCTGTTACACTAAACCTGCTGTAGGGCTTCACACTAAGGATGGCTGCAGGCATGTCCAAGTTAAAGAGGGACATCCTTCCATTTTGAATTTCCTCATAGGAACCCCAGAGACCAGCAATATATGCCCTCATTCGGTCATACCTGTGCTAGTCATAGTGTATTCTTATCTTATAGATGCTGTGTTTGATCCAAACTCGACAATGACTACTGTCGGCTCGGGTTAACGACTATCCTGAACTCTAGTTTCCTGAACTACGACTTGTCACTGGTTATCCTGCTCATGCTAGATCCCAAAAGTCTCAACTCAAGGGGAACAAGTTGGAGGGACCTACGGGCTCTCTGTTTTTGGTACACTGTGTCCTACCCTGCAATATCATGCCCTCTGGTATGATCACTATTCTCCTCAACGATGGTGCCACCCTTGGTTTATTAAGGTTTTCAGTTTAATTCTACACACATTTGTAATATGTAAATGAGCATAACAAAATAACACCCCAAGAAGTGAAAACAGTTTAAGGAAAAACAGCCAAAACACTGAAAAAAGAATACATACCACAAATACAAGAGCACAATTGTATTCACATGTAACTTTCATAATATAACATATGACCTAATTTCTTATTGTATTACCACAACACATAAGTCTATCCCACTAGGACTAGGATTTCCAGCTTTGAATTCTTCAGGGAGCAGGGAAGCTAGTTTATCAGATCACCTTATTTTACCGTACGATATAATCACCCTGACACTGGGTAGGAAATGGGAACCTGACCCCCAGAAGTTCAGACAGCAGACATAACCAGTAACAGTAGCAGATGATATATCATTGTCAAGATACTAAACATAGCCTCAGTTTACCAAACAAATTAACCTCCACACGCACCTTCACCTCCACAATCCAGCTCGGACCTATAAGACCTATCAACTGGCACCAAATTGTTTAGAACAATCCAATGAAGACATCACAAAAGGTAAAAACGATCACTATTCTCCTCCAACTAAGATGATAAGCCAGTATTTACATGTACCAATCAGCGGCATGTGAAAAGAGTTCAACCCTAGCCTCTATGTGAGGAGAAAGCCTATGCTACCTAAACCAATTAACAGCAATCAGCAACTTAATGATAAAACAGAAAGAACTTAATGGGGAGGAACAATCATACAGATGTTAAGATACTTTTTCTCATTGTATACACATACGATGAAGTGTATGTACTGCTAATTTTATGTAAAACAAGTATATTTGATTTACCATTCCTATATCCGTGTATAGAAATCCACTTTGACCTCCTCTATCTTATTGTAGTTGTTGGCAAAAACGGAAAATCTGCACCAGATAATCACATATCGACAAAACGTTGTTGAACCAAATACCTTTGGTGTTTGGAAACATGTTGTGGGCGCTGAAAGCGTTCAGGTACATGTAGTTTATAAATGAGAAAAAAAAGTAGCCAGCTATACTATAAGCCCAGAATGTGTGGTTCCTTGTAATGCTCCTGAGATTTAAGCGTATATTTGAAATTAATAGGAAAGAAAAAAAGGACCCATTCAGTCTTTGCATTGTTGAGAAGTTATTATAGCGCACACAAAGATCACAGGGGTTCAAGTGACGATTCCTGTATATTAATATTCTCATGCGAGCAGACACAAAGGAGCAAGGGCAATAATAATCACATTCACTTCCTCATCACTTCCCTCATCGATAGTGCCAATTGTCCTTAGAAGCTGCTCCTCCATCGAGAATGAACCGCAGAGGAATCAATATGGAAAGGAATTACAGCTACCTAGCTAGGCTCATATTGAAATAATTCATTTCTATACACGGTATATATATATATATATATATATATATATTATTTACCTTTCCCATTATTTGCCATAGAATTTAAAACCCTATCCAGACTCACAGACACACAATGCAGTTGAAGCAGTAATTGGGTAGCTCTCTTCTTCATATATTCTGATATTATTATAAGGGGTATGAGAGAGATTAAATAAAAATCATCTTATATCAACATTCCAATCATTTTCAGTAACCAGGAAAATGGAAACCTAGCAACGTGCTAAAGTATTTCACTTGGAATCTATACAGAATGTTGGCAATGTAGAGAGCTTCCTATACATCAGTGTTATTAAGCACTTGATCTCCATGCTATATAGACTAAGCACTCTTTGTAGCCACCATGTCTTTTCATAAAGCACCCAGAAATCATATGACAAACCGTCCGACACTGGAGTCAGCTTTACACACTCCTTGTAGCCATCACACGTAATTTAACACATTTGATACCTGTGTCCCCTTTAAATTAACATTCTTTCTCCTTTGCAAATACATGATAGGATTTAGCAGAGCCCCTATGCATTTGCCACTTTCCGCACCTCCAGATCCTTGGCTTACACTGCATACAGTCATATGTCTGCGTGCTTGGCTTGCTAGTGTCCTGAAAAGTTGTGCCTTCTCCTAAATGTATTTATTTATTTTCTTTAACCAAACCAATGCATTTTACCCACAAAGTACTCTAACATGCGTTCTTTTAATGGTGGGACTAGATAAGATTAGTATTTCACAGCCCACTGCTCATTTAACTAGTAAATCAAAAGAATATTTTACCAGGGAGTACAGATGACAAATGACATGGAATGACAAAGAGTACTGGATTCCATACATACAGCCTGCAGCGCTACAGAAAATATTAACCATTTACATGTGAACATTAAATATACGCAACGGCACTTAAGGCGTGTTTCTTAAACATAATGTTTGCGGGCATAGGAATTGTTATCTCCAATGGACTTTACCCTTGTTTGAAACAACAGTATGTAGGCAAATTGGTTTAAAATGCTGACAGAATGCATGATGAATCACGTTGCCTTGCTTCGGTATTCAGCTCTGACACATACATACAGAACACCAGACACTATAAATAGCAATCCGGAAAAAAAAAGTTTAAACAAAACCTTATGTAGGCTTCTGCAGGATTTCTGCATCTCTCACAAGAAGAAAGCTAGACATACAGACTGTCACGTCTTCCATCCAGCATAATAATGTAAATTCAATCAATAGAATCTCTCTATATGCTAAAGGCTCCATGCACCTTCATTATTCAGCCACGAGAGCAACTCAACTATCGCATTCACTTGGGTGATTTAGAAAGGTGTACCAGGTATGAAAAATGCATCAAAAACCCCGGAATACAGAATGCATCTGTCACGACACAAAGTACATATGCAAACAAAAAAAAGGTGCACATTTGTACCAAAAAAATTAATATGGATATTTTATCAAATATTTGCTCAAAAAAACATAAAAAATTAAGTATCACATCAAAAGTAGCATTATTGATATCAATATCAGTGATTCCATTTACACCTATCAAAGTATTGGTGTGGACAGCAGAGGTGTTGGAGGGTTAGGACAATCTGGGGGGAGGGTCCTGTTTTTCCTGGTAGACTGTGCCTTCACTCTTAAAGACTTCCCGGTCAACTTTCCCCAACAGTGTAGACTGTTGGACAAGGCAGGAATCGCAAAAGCTGAGCTTTGTCAGACCACCCATGGACATACCTGGGAATTCTCCAGGTTTGGCCCAGAGAACGCCAAGAGACGCGCTGCTTCTCCAGGGCAACACCCAAATCCAGGTAGGGGAGCAGGGTCCTGACATGCTATTTCCCCCTTAACTGGAGGTGTTCCGCACTGACATGGCCAGGAATGCCCCTAACATCAGTGGGACTGCCCACCGACGTCAACGGGACCATCCACCGACATCAGCTGGACCGACAACATCAGTGGGCAGTCCTGGTTGCGCCCTGCAAGGGTAGGCACACAGAGCACACAAGATCCCAGGTATGTTCATGGGATGAGAACAGGTGGTGGACACCAATTGGCACCCTTGCAACCTCCTTAGTCACCTTTATGAAGAAGCCAGCTCCAACAACAATGCCTTAACCTTTGAAAATATGCACAATATATATGTATATTTATATTGATTCATGGATAACTATATCTTATTGGACTAATTTTCATTATCACACAGTTAGTGTATAAAACTGATCCGTTTCTAATTTATACATGTCTTATTTCTCAGACAATAATAGTCTATGACTCAAAGTGTCAGCACGCATAATATTAAAAAAAGAAATACCATGCAAAACAAGTTTGAGATGCTCACAAAGAATGGACAGCATCTTAATAGCCTGTCCTATGGTGCGTCACTGCTTCGGAGCATCTCAACAAGAGAAGTCCAGAACTAAAATGTGAAGCAAATCTGCCTTGCATGAGGGAACCAACAACACAAAACATACATTCCGGCCTTCATGGGCCTCATCAGTTGGATCCAGTTGGTATCCCTCTAGGTACAAAAAAGCAAGTACTAGGAGGTCCACGTCTGGACTCACCTTTTCACTTGTGGTAAACCCCAAGAGATCCCCTAAGGTTGAAATACCATACAAAACAAGTTTGAGATGCTCACAAAGACATCCCAAAAATTATAAAACTGCAATTTCACAAATGTTTTAGATTTGAAAATTGTATTGGTATGTATTTTTGAGATGTATATTGTATTGTTTACCTTGCAAAAAATCTTTATTATTATTAATGATCACACCCAGCTAGCTTATATATATATATATATAAGCTGGGTACGATCATCAATACTCTCCTATTGTATTTTTTATATTCTGCTTGTTTATTTTATTTGTTTAATTATTTTTTATTTTTAATATTTACATTGGCTATAGAAAAAAGAAATATTTTTTTTATTTCAGAGTCTTTTTCTAAATGTGTTATTGCTGGATTAAGACAGACAGTATGTTATTCTGCTACAGGAAAAGGTCAAAGTACTACATACATACTGGTGGAATCAATACGGCTATTATCCCTTTGTGGCCACATGTCAATGTCCCAGTGCTGGCTGGGGGATTCCATTACAGAGCTTAAACAAATATATGCTAAGGGGTATTGACCTAAACAAAATTCAAACAATAATCAGCAATGCAGAATAACTCAGTGTCATCCCGTGACCCTGTTGGGGGTCATTAAAAAGGACTTCCACACGATTAACAAACAAAACCACTTTAAAAATTGAAAGTATTTTAAGCATCATTATTATAGCATTCAAACACCAATAAAATAACCTTAAATAAACTACTTTTAAGCAGTGTTTGCTTTGGTAGCAGTTAATTCTGTTTGTCCAGTCACCCTTTTCTTTTTTCTTTCTTCTTGTATTGAACAGCGGTTTGACCTTTAGTATCTACGCTACCAGAACACCACCAGAAGCTCTTTAAATCTTTCACACACTTTATGAGATGTGACTGAACAAATAAAAAGAGATACAAGCTTAATTTTCCTCCTTTATGGGGACGCATCTAATCAAAGTTTATGTATACTTTATATATATAGATGAATGCGTTTAACAGCAAAGGGTGTGTTAATACCTGGAAAAGAACTGGATTTGACATGGCTGGCCCCGGTAGGGATAGTTTTATTGGCAGTGGGAGAAGCGTTATCTATCTCTACTTAATCACACCCAGTTTTGCTTGCTTGTCAACAGTTTTACATTGCAACTTAATGGGCACATAAATCAAAATTTTTATATCACTGGATTGGATGAAAGGGAGGGAGGTTCTCTGTCTCACCAACTATAGATGTTGTTTGGGACCTACTGTCACACTTGGCTCTCCCGTTAGAAGTAGCTGACGATGAAGATCGCAAGCATATGTGCAGGAAAAAAACTCAAGCTATGTCTTGGACAATAGACACTACTTATTCTTTACATGATTTGGCATAGGTGTATTTTCCTCATCACAATTTTTTCTTCAAACAAATGACTTTATAAGTGAGGAAATTACTCAAGAGACAATAGGTATCTTCACTAACATAGATCATATCAGGGGCTGAGGGTTCCAGGCAGTCAGACTATTTTTGGAGTACACTACTTTTACCCATGAGTTAGTTGCTCAAAACAAAACGTATTGATCCTGGTGTGGTAGAACAGTCTTTTTCGACGTTTTCCCATGAATGTTTCTTTGGCTGTATGCTATAAAGTTACCATTCTAGAATTCCCTCCTGGGATACTCCTGTTCTCTTGGCTTCTCAAGTCAGTTTTTGTTTCTTTTTAGTTACTGCCTATTTTAGATATAGATCAACCAGGTCAAAGAAACAGCCCAAGCGTCAGTTAGCCAATATCTGTTGAAAAGCACAGTATATATATTTATATGTGTGTGTGTGTGTGTGTCTGTGTGTGTGTATAGCTGCCAACATTTCAAATGGTCCTTGCGGTATTTTTTTGGTTTAGGAGCTCTGGTTTTAGGGTGGGGGGGGCAATACTTTTTTAATGTAACTGTGAGCTACTCATAGCTGCATTTGTAATTAAGGCATTATTACATGCATTTCAAAGAATAATAAAGAATAATATCTTATTTATGAAATATAAACATTCCGATTTGCTGTGAATGATCTATTTCTTAGACATGACAGGCAAACATATTGCTGTTTAATAAAAGACGTAATCACTAAACTGAAGGTTTGCAAGTAAGGTAAGTATCTGATATTTCCAATATTACTATGAATTATGACAGGCTACCCAAAGAGCTTCTGTTGTGAAAAAGGATGAATTCCCTTGCACAATCTATACTCAGTGAGTTGACTAAGTTGAGCTTGATTGCATGGACATGCTGAGGCAGTGACTTGGGTGGCAAATGCCCAGCAGGGTTACATAACATGCATTATATGACCCGCTGTAGTAGAAAGGCAGTGGTGCGTAAGCTGGAGACAGGTCTCCACTAAGTGTGGGAGAGGGCAGTGTATATATGTATGTATGTAAGTATGTGTGTGTGTACTGTACTGTGGTGCTAGAGTCAGTGTATATAGTGTTACGAGTCAGTTTGTATGTATAGTGTTAAAATAATTGCGTGTATATATGTATAGTGCTAGTCAGTGTGTGCAATGTCCTGTGGCATTAGAGTCAGTGTGTATATTGGTTCATGTTGTTGAATAGTGTGTGCATGTGTGGTATTAACATGTATGAACGTATGGTGTTGCATGTGTTATTGTGTGGCATTAGTGTGAGTGTATGTAAGCATACAGTGTTAGAGTGTATGTATTAGTGTATGTGTAGCTTTAAATCTTCTATGTTGGGCCAAAAAATGGAATCAACTTAACGTAAGAGATGCTTTTGTTATATTTGTGATTTTATTCTGCACTAGGCCTACAGTGAAGGAAAAAAATATTTGATCCCCTGCTGATTTTGCCCACTGACAAAGACATGATCAGTCTATAATTTTAATGATAGGTTTATTTGAACAGTGAGAGACAAAATAATATTTAAAAAAATCCAGAATAACGCATTTCAAATAAATTATAAATTGATTTGCATTTTACTCAGTGAAATAAGTATTTGACCCCTTTGCAAAACATGACTTAATACTTGTTGGCAAAACCCTGGTTGGCAATCACAGAGGTCAGACGTTTCTAGTAGTTGGCCACCAGGTTTGCAAACATCTCAGGAGGGATTTTGTCCCACTCTTCTTTGCAGATCCTTTCTAAGTCATTATGGTTTCGAGGCTGACGTTTGGCAACTCAAACCTTCAGCTTCCTCCACAGATTTATTGAAATGAATAATAAGTGTGGCTTTTTTTTTTTAGGTGTGGGGGGTCATTTTTGGCCAAGTGCATCCCTTGTTATCACCCAAGATTTGACAGTACATGGCCCCATCAATCGTCCTTTTGATACAGTCATGTCCCGTTAGCAGAAAAACACCCCCAAAGCATAATGTTTCCACCTCCATGTTTAACGGTGGGGATGGTGTTCCTGGGGTCATAGGCAGCATTCTTCCTCCTCCAAACACAGGAGTTGAGTTGATGCCAAATAGCTTGATTTTGAGAGAGTGCTCCTAATCTCAGCTCATTACCTACATAAAAGACACCTGGGAGCCAGACATCTTGCTGATTGATAGGGGATCAAATACTTATTTCACTGAATTAAACTGCAAATCAATTTATAACTTATTCTGGATTTTTTGTTGTTATTCTGTCTCTCACTGTTTAAATAAACCTACCATTAAAATTATAGACTGATCATGTATTTGTCAATGGGCAAACGTACAAAATCTGCAGGGGATCAAATATTTTTTTTCCTTCACTGTATATGTTGTTGGTTTCCCATAGCTTTTGTGGGATAGCCAAAATGTTCCTCTAATATTTTCATCCCCAATATATTTCAAATAATAAATGCCATACAATAATGGCAATATAATTATTGCCCAGGGCAGAACGTCATTAGAATCTGTAAAGAGATTACTGTGTGGAAGGGCACTCCAGCCATATGTGCTGCTCGTATCATGTGTTACTGCCTCAAGCAAGAATATCATTCCAGATGTGTTCTACACCGCACCTCCACCGACACAACATAAAATAATGGCAGGAACATTGGTCTGAATTGTTTGGAAGAAAACAACAGCTGCTAATTACAATACAAAAGCAGACGCCATAATTAAATTGCTTCATAGATGATGTTATTAATATACACAATGCAAGATATGAAAGAGGTGCATTGTGTCATTAACAAACATCCAAAGCGTAGTACAGCTGTGATTCTGTGCTTAGCTATTACTCAGCACAAAAACAGGAAATAAAGAGTGTTGAAGTGAGAAGGCTTCCCTGCCAAGAGCTCGTGTAACAATGAGCAAAGTGCTAAGTGCAATCGCAGGAAATCAGCATCCTCGTCTGACTTGCTAGACTGAGGAAAAGCCTTGCCGGCGTGTGTCTACAGACAAATCCTTATTGCAAGCAAATTAACCTAGAATGCCCTTTTATTTCTAAGATATAGTAGATAGAGAATGGAGCGACACATTACATTGGTACATTTCATTCACCACGTAACCATCTGTGATGGCCTTTATTTGTTCAAATGACTGGTACAAATACCAACCTGTGTCGTGTACACACATGGTTTTGATGGCTGCACCTCAGAATGCAACTCTATATGTTGGCAAGATGTGAGAGGCTTTTTACATTTTGTAGGGACTTGTCGAGCTTGCCCTTTAGAAAGTTTTAATTCCAAAGTGTCTCAAGGATTTAATGCTGACTTGCATTATTACAGATCAAACGTTTCCACCAGAACTTTGAGGATGTACTAGAGGACAAAGGGGGACCACACACTCTGTGTGACCCTGCCGCATTGAGCTCTAGGCTACCCAGTACAGATACCGGGTAGTTTGGAGATCATTTACAAGCATTTAGACATATACATTTAAAACACAATGCTGCTGGTGCACAGTGCAATGTACTATGCATAGGCAGTATTTGACTGGACAGGACCCCCCAGACACAAAAAACAGGGCTGTCCCTGGAAATTTGGGACTGTTGGCAGGTATGATAAACCCATACACGTTTTGAAGTATGAAAAATATTTATGCTTCAGTCCACTGTTGCCAATGTGACATGCACACATATTGGAAGCCGCAGTGAGCAACATCATTATCTACTCTCTATTTCTCAATGCTCTAAGTACCAAGTTTGCTCTCACTGCAGTGGCAATTGAGAGCTTACTTTAGCTATAACCTGAGATGTTTCTCATCATGCAAAAAACTATTTTTAACTTGGGGAATACCAATTCAACACATAATAATATAAATAATCATAAATGACACCAACCATGCGCTTCCCAATTGATTAATTTTACTAACGGGTTTTATTTTATCAATGTTAAATCTAAGTGTGCATTTATCAAAATCCATAACGGACAAGTACATTTTATCTTCATTTTCTTGATCTCTACTGTGTTAAAAGTAAGTCTGAGACTGCTTTTTTTGTTAAACAAACAGTAGTCTAGAGAGATTTTCCAAATTGTCCACGGCGTGCAGAAAGCATTTGCACTCAAATTGATTAGTCTGTCAGCTCCCATGGACAGGCAGGATACACACAGGAAGAAAAGATATGTGTTACTTACACTAAATCAATTGGACCAGATACGAAAAAGAATGTTTAAAACGTGCAAATGCCACATGAAGCTAACTTAGTTGACAATAAACAAAATATAATAAGGTAGGCACAGTTGAAAATGCTAACAAAGTACACATGCCCAAACATTTGCCGTCCTTTTTGTGCATCTAGTGCACTTGCTTTTGATGGCTTCAACTTCCAACACCCTTAACTCATCAGTTCTTTTTTTTAAAGGTAAAAATATAAAGGAAAAATATATTTCACCAAATTAATCTGTCCTAGTGTTCTTATTTTTTGTATTCTATTTTATAGGGGAGAAGTGTTGGGGGGCATCACAATCATTGCTTACTTGTACAATACCAACACTATGCTATACACAAGAACTATGTACACTATAAAGATGATAACATATGGGATCCAATGAAGCTGTGGCTAAGGAATTAACATCCATTGTCTCCTTATTTGCACATCCCAGGGTAGAATTCCTAGAATGCTTTCAAAACTTCCATTGCACTCATTTATTTATAGAGTGTCAGCAGATTCTCTAGCGCTGTTACAATAGAGAGAGAATGAAAATTAACAATAACATTAAACTGACAATAAACAAGATTGAAAATAACATTAACACATGTTTAGACATACTGCTACAGAAGGACGAGAGGGCCCTGCTCTTGCAATCGCACAAGCCATTAGGGGGTTAAGGGGAATGATGTGATTGTAGCAGGGTTTCTATTTTTTTAATTATTTAAGAAGGACTGTTTTTAGACATATTCATACTGACATAAGTGTTTTTTCTTCTTCTTAACATGCCACAGTACAAATTTTGTCAACATGGCAGCAACACAGTTAATAATATATATCTTTTTTTTCTATGCAGTTTTAACAAAAACAGCATTTGGAATGCTGTAAAAAGCTACTCCCTCTATCTAAATCCTCGTCGTGTGTCTTGCTTTCCAAGGAAATTCTGAAGAGCCTAAATTACTTTAGGATTTAGGAGAGATTAACTCAGCTTCCCTGGGATAACAGAGGAGCAACATACCGCTTGCTGAACAGACCTCTGTATTGTTTAATGGGACTCTATCATTATGACAGTCCTAGCTCAGCAGCGCTGCCATGTCTGGAGCACTTATGTCAAACACAGTTTATGACCATGGAGAACCCTTTTTATATGAAATGTAAAATAGCTTATTTACATTTTATATAAAAAAACTTTCCACATGGTCATATATATATATATATATATATAGTCATGTGTAAAAGAAAGTACACCCTCTTTGAATTACCGTATATGTTTTACGTATCAGGACATAATAACAATCATCTGTTCCTTAGCAGGTCTAAAAATTAGGTAAGTACAACCTTGAGGAACAACACATGACATATTATAGCGTGTCGTGATTTATTTGACAAAAATAAAGTCAAAATGGAGGATCCATGTGTGAAAAATTAAGTACACCTTATGATTCAATAACTTGTAGAACCATCTTTGGCAGTAATAACTTAAAGAATCGTTTGCTGTGTGACTTTTCAGTCTCTCACATCGTTGTGAAGTAGTTTTGGCCCACTTTTCTTTACAATGTTGCTTCAGTTCATTGAGGTTCGTGGGCATTTGTTTATGGACAGCTCTCTTAAGGTCCCAAAATTTCAGTCGGGTTGAGGTCTGGACTTTGACTGGGCCAGTGCAACACCTTCATTGTTTTCTTTTTCAGCCATTTTGTTGTAGATTTGTTGGTATGCTCTCTGAATACTATACAAAGGGAATCAGCAAAACAAATACAATAATACTTTATATTTAACATTTAATATTTATATGTGTGTTTATTTTAAACAAGGTTAATCAGAACCTAGCAGACATATAGTCAGAATTCTTAAAAAAGCTATAATCTCTGTCATAAAACAGAACATACAGTATTTGAAGTTCTTACATGTTCAGGTAAATTTTTATGCTCAGTATACTTTTTTATTTCCCGGTCCTCAAAAATGTTATTACTTACAGCTTTCAGTAGAAAAAAAATTCACAGAAAACTCAACTTTAATTATAAATGCCCTAAGAGTGTTCTGTCAAATTGATCAGAACTGTCAAAAAAAACTAGATAGGGGTTCAATAGAAAAGCTTAAAAATACAGTTTTCCATTCATTTAGTGTTGGCTATGATTGCCTGTAAACTGTGTATTGTAATTATAATCTAGTAATCATATTGCTACATTGAATTAACACAGAATATAGTGAGAGACAAGACAAAGTAGGGCTCCATTTTAGCTTTATTAGGCGAGGGCTGCACATTGCCTTTTTACGCTCAATTGGCTTGTGGCCAGGCATTTTCAGTCCGTGGCCACACACTGCAGCCCCCTATCTGCGGTTGCAACTGCAAATGGGGTGAGTATGGCGTGCTGTCAACCAGCAGCCCACCGGGAATTAGCCCAGTGTGTCGAATGGTCATTTTGACCAGCAATAACATCTCACCTGACAACTCTAACTTCCCTAAGTCCGTATTAACTGCAAGGCCAACATCTGAACATCAACCATCCCTGTTCTATGATTACCTTCAATGTTAATAAAGAGTCCTCGACAGCTGTTTTCATATGTAGTAAATATTCATGTACATAGAAAGTAGCTTTTGCACATAAAGGGACGTTCCACATAATGACAGGGAGTGATTATATTCAGTCTGTTACTGGCACTGCTGTGAAAGGAGTAACCTAGCGCTGCTTTATACAGCACGGTTTGATGAATCGCCATCGTTTGTTTTATGAAGTTCTGGGTCGCGTGTTTACAAAATACAGGGCCAACAAGGCAACATGGTGAAGCAGACGGCGTGGTCCATTATATATAAGTATAGTTACTTGTGAACAATTATTTCTATCATATTCTGGAAACTCCTGAAGAATCAGAGTACCAAAATAAAAAATAAAAGTCTAATCCCGTTTACCTTTATTCAGGCCTTTTAGTACCGTAATTTAGTGGAGATTTCCATTTCACTTTTGTGTTATCTTATACACAATTATATGCCTGCGACTGCTATATTTGTCAAGTTAGGTTTCTCCATGTCATGAAATTTAATGAATATTTTCTTTTCTTTGCCGACTGAATAAATTTAATTTGGCACAGAACTGCTATATGTTGCAAAGAGATACAGTAGTGTGCTTTGTAATCCTATTACTCTGATTCCCCTTTTCCTTAATCTACCAAGTGCTGATGCCTCTTCACTTAAAGTGTTAACTGTATGTTTTGGGGGGTTTTTATGCCAGATTCAAACCTTCTTGTGTGAGACATTCCACAAGCCTGTTTTCATGAGGAGGTGGTAAGAATATACATTTAAAGGCTTGTGTCCCAAAACCATGCTTGTGTCCCAAAATATTATATATTTAGCAAAAAGTTCACAACTATTACATTCAACATATTACTACACTCCAAAAAAACAAGAGTTAGTGAATTGATCACAACGTCAACCAATTAGATGGCCCTGATGACTATCTTTTCAAAATTTACACCATTTTCACTTATACAAAACATTTGTACATAGCATACAGTAGATTGTGTACAGGTTAGATGTTATATTGCAATGCTAGAACTCTTCGCTATTATTATGCCTAAACAATGAATACAATAGTCCACTAGAGCAATGACAGCCAGCCGGCAGAACCGCAGGTGGGATAAAGCCCACATTTGTTTTTTTTTTAGTCTGTCTGGAAAATCCATACAATGTATTTTACTACATCATTGATCTGCAAAGATACAGCCTGCAAACATCTCAATAATATTGGCATCACCATTGAAGTTAAGGAATACTACCCTACAGAGACCAATATACCAATACCACAGTATGTCCTCCACTACCTATCCAGCTGTGTCCTGCTTGGCCAGAAAGTGGAGCAAGCTCTCCTCTCCTTTGGTAGCTTGCATGTGAGGTCTTTCGGCGTTGAGCAGCTGATTCAGAATCTACCTTAACACTGGGAACAAGAGAGCAAATATAAAGAACTGTTGCTAGTGGACGTGTTTACATGAAATGTGCAGAAGTTGTTGTGTTGCCTGGTGCTTGCATATGTTTTAATGCTACCGAAGAAAGCAATTGCTTTTGTGAAAACCTTGGCTGTGGTTCAGTAGTTTGTGGGTCTAGGTGGAAGCGCTCCAGTTTCTGACTTGCCTTTTGGCTCATATTGTGCCTTGTGTGGACGGCTCACCCATTTTTAGCAGAAAACCACACAGATTTACTAACCGTTCAGGATGGTGTATATTGTTATGCTCTACTAATATAGTGGGAACTGTACCAAAAATTTAACTTTTGCATAACTCCCCTCCAAAACATGTGTTCTTGGGTATTCCATGCTGCCCCAAAAAAAATAGTACTTTTTTATTGATTTTATTTATTTGGCCAATTATTTTGGCTCAATGTCTGCCTTTTGACTAGAATACAAGATGAAAAAGAATAAACTAAAGAATAAACACTCATAAAGCTGGTTATATACCTTGGCATGTGTATTTCCTTTGTTTGGTGAAAAGAAACAAAAGTCCTACTCTACTAACGTAGTTTTTTGTTTGTTGGTTTGTTTGGTTTTTTAAAAAGGTGGTGGCTCTCTTTGCTATTTGCCTCTACGACGAGACCTTGTTTCTGTGCTGGCAGCATTCTCATGCATGTCCCCTGGCATTTCTCTTTCCACTCTAGAAAACTGCTAAATAAATTGAAAACTATGGAAGCAGGAGAGTTATTTGCAAGCACTGGCCAACGAAACAGTGAACGAAAAAAAAACTAAGCAAGGGACCATGATTCTTGGATGCTGTGTACTCTGACCATGTGTGTCAAAACATGACATTTTAGTGGTCATGCATGAGTTCAGCAAGTCCAGGGGGAGGAATTACCAGACAGGCATGTCCTGTGACACACTCTGGGACTGACATAGCATTTCAGTCACATCCCCGCATAGTCACTCTACTCACTTATCCTCAACGATGGTATAGACCAGGCATGTCCAAAGTCCGGCCCGCGGGCCAATTGCGGCCCGCGTTCCGGACTGATACGGCCCCCAGGTGAGCCACGGGACTTGGCGTCATCAGCCGGCGCAGGGAGAAGGAAAGCGCGAGATTTGGGCTTTCCTTCTCCCTGCGCCGGCACACACAGCCACAGGGGCATCGGATGAAGAAATTGTGTAGGGGAGGGTTAGATTTCAACCCTCGTCTACAGTAACTTTAAACAGGGTTGAAATCTAACCCTCCCCCAGTAGCGTACCTAGCGGGGGGCGGTCCGCCGCACCGGGTGCCGCTCATCAGAGGGGTGCCAACTTGCCGGCACCCGGCTCCCCTCCAGAGACGGACAGTAATGTCCGCCGCTGGAGGAGCAGGCTCGCAAGGGAGCGGTATCGGAGGTCTTTAACAGACCACCGGCTCCCTTGAGTGATTTTAAGCCGGTTCAAGGATTTCCCTTGAACCTGGCTTAAAATCACTCAAGGGAGCCGGAGGTCTGTTAAAGACCTCCGATACCGCTCCCTTGCGATCCGCGCGGCAACAGCTGTTGTGCGCCGGGGTTTGTTGTCAGATCCCGGCGCACAACACTGAAGCCGCGCCCACCGCTGTCCGTGCCCTCTGAACCCCGTGCCCTCGGAAGAAGAAGGAAGAACTGAAGAAGAAGAGGAGCGAAGAGCAGGAAAAGGAGCTGTAAGGAGAAAAGAGGAAAGGTAGGAAAGCATACAGTGAGAGTGTATTGGTGTATGTGTGTGGATTGGTGTATGTGTGTGGATTGGTGTATGTGTGTGGATTGGTGTATGTGTGTGTGGATTGGTGTATGTGTGTGTGGATTGGTGTATGTGTGTGGATTGGTATGTGTGTGTGGATTGGTGTATGTGTGTGTGGATTGGTGTATGTGTGTGTGGATTAGTATGTGTGTGGATTAGTATATGTGTGGATTAGTATATGTGTGTGGATTAGTATATGTGTGTGGATTGGTATGTGCGTGTGGATTGGTATGTGCGTGTGGATTGGTATGTGCGTGTGGATTGGTATGTGCGTGTGGATTGGTAAATGTGTGAGAGTGATGGGTGTTATGCTGTACCATTTCCAATGTATTTTTCATTATATAATTATGCTCTAAAGTACATCATAACTCCCATCACTCTATACTGTTCCATACAGTGGCAGAGCTGGGAGACCGAGGCCTTGCACCCCCACCGCAGGACTCCTGAAAGGTAAGTGAACTTCAAAGAGGGAGAGGGTAGATAGTTAGGAGGGGTAGATAGGGAGAAGGGAGTGAGAAGGGGTAGATAGGGCAGAAGGGAGCGAGAAGGGGTAGATAAGGCAATCATACTCCTATCATGCCAAGTCTGCGAGTGCCTCCTGGAATCTGGGTATGCCTGGGCATGATAGGAATGTGATTGCTGTTAACAATTATATATATATATATATATATATATATATATATTGTTATTTAATTGTTTTGTCCTATTTTGGTGTGTTACTTACTTTAAATAAAAGTGTTAGATTTTTTTTATGGTGTGTGTGGGGGGGTCATATTCAGTTTCGGCCAGGTAGTTTTAAAGTGTGTGTGTGGGGGGGGTGCCACATACAGGATCCGCCCCGGGTGCCAAATACTCTAGGTACGCCCCTGCCCTCCCCTACACAATTTCTTCATCAGATGCCCTTGTGGCTGTGTGTGCCGGCGCAGGGAGAGGGAAAGCCCAAATCTTGCGATCTCGGACGTCGCTAGATTTGGGCTTTCCTTCTCCCTGCCCGGCACACACAGCCACAAGGGCATCTGATGAAGAAATTGTAGGCAGTGGCGGAACTACCGGGGTCACGACTGCGACCGGGCCCTGGAGTTCTGCCAGTCAGTGGGGCCCAAGGGGTGCCGAGCGGTTGCTGAAAACGACCGCTCGGCACCTCTTGGGCCCCCCTGACTGACAGAAATCCAGGACTCCTCTGCTCGCCGTCGCTGCCACCGCCGCCTGCCTCTGCGCTGCCCAGAGTGCAGTGTTGGAAGCGTGAAGTGTTTGTCTCGAGTGCCGACGCTGAGCGCCGGCATATGACGTCATATGCCGGCACTCAGCAGTGAAGCGCCGGCACCCGAGACAAACGCCTCACGCTCCCAACACAGGAGTTGACAGTAAGTGACCTACAAAGGGGAGTAGGGAGGGAGTGGGTAGATCGTGAGAAGGGGGGGTAGGGAGGGAGGGAGAGGGTAGATCGTGAGAAGGGGGGGAGGGAGGGAGAGGGTAGATCGTGAGAAGGGGGGTAGGGAGGGAGAGGGTAGATCGTGAGAAGGGGGGGAGGGAGAGGGTAGATCGTGAGAAGGGTAGGGAGGGAGAGGGGAAATTGTGAGAAGGGGGTAGGGAGGGAGAGGGGTGATTGTGAGAAGGGGTAGGGAGGGAGAAGGGTGATTGTGAGAAGGAGGGGTAGGGAGGAAGAGGGGAGATTGTGAGAAGGAGGGGTAGGGAGAAAGAGGGGAGATTGTGAGAAGGAGGGGTAGGGAGGAAGAGGGGAGATTGTGAGAAGGAGGGGTAGGGAGGAAGAGGGGAGATTGTGAGAAGGAGGGGTAGGGAGAAAGAGGGGAGATTGTGAGAAGGGGGTAGGGAGGGAGAGGGGAGATTGTGAGAAGGGGGGTAGGGAGGGAGAGGGGAGATTGTGAGAAGGGGAGGGAGAGGGGAGATTGTGAGAAGGGGGTAGGGAGGGGAGATAGTGAGAAAGGGATAGAAGTGGTATGCCGTTTTCAATAAACTTTGCATAAAATAGTTAATTTGCATTTAATTTTAATGGTTCAGAAAATGTCAGGCAAAATGGTCGGCCCTCGCACATGTTCACTTCATCAAATCTGGCACTCTTCGAAAAAAGTTTGGACATGCCTGGTATAGACAAAGGTATGTCGGGACCACTTGGAAACCCCCCCCAAAATAAAAATGCACTTGCAGGGTTATTTAAAAGTAGTTGTGGGATAAACAGCAGATTAAAGGAAGGCATATAAACAGATCAAGAGCTAAATGGAAATTATGTCTTTGATTTTGGCCATTTCCCAAACTTCAGATCCCCCCTAGATCTTGAAAAATTTTCATATTTTGTGAAACACTCCCACTGTAAATATATATGATGTACATATTTATTTGTTTTGGTATTTTAAACCATGAAGGTTAAATACTCAGTTGAAATCTCCTCTCTTAATAAACATGCATAAAACAAACAAAAAAGATATTTTGTGATCTGTGACTGTGAGCTATTATACTCTATATAAAATATGCCAGAAAGATTTCCCTATCATACGTGAACAGTAATTTCCCCTTCACAATGTATATAATATTTTTTCCACCTACGTGCATGTATTCCAAAAATTATTGAGATACATTTCAAGATTGAGGGAATAGTGATGAACCATAGGAAAATATAGAAGGTCTCATGCATGGACCTACAGTGGGATCCCTCTGTCAATGCAACTAAATATCAAGAAACCCTTGGGTCTAGTGGGGGGAACTTGTTTCTCAATATCCCAGCCTTATGCTATGAGCCCCGGGATATGATGCACTGAAGAAATAAAGAGGTCTACGCTAGTTATTAGACATAGATTTTACTTCCACTGATAGACACCACACATACGGGCTACTGGGTATGTAGAGCAACACACTCAAAACCATGGCATGTAGTTACACAAGTATTGGATTTGTTCCTTAAAGGATAAGGTGGCATAGGATATAACTGAGACTGACCATGAGTATAGCTCTCCAACTGACCTACAAATTTGTCCTTTATTGCCTGATTATACCCAGAGGTTTTCCTGGTCTACTGCCATCCAGGGTCACCTCTAAAGTGAGGATGGGGCAATTTGTCATATGTGGGAGGGAAGAGTATGATGGAACAGGCAGAAAGTGAAACACACAGCCAGAGTTTAAAAGGCTGCCCTGAAGACACAGCCATCCAATGCCACACACAGAGCTTCTTGGAAATCCTAGAGAATTCCCAGATATGCAGTCTGGTTTGTCTACTTGGATACACAGTTATTGTGGAGAAAGCTTCATGTCTATTACACAAACCTATAGCCCCAATGCAAAATAAATATGTCATGTTAAGCACTCATACAAAAAGTAGATCCACATAAGCTTTCCATCTAAAGATGGGACCTCCGAGGTCCTGAAAAGCTTAAGTGACCATCAGCTTTTATTTATAAATATAAATTTTAACGTCCACTAAGAGTGCATATTACCAAAATAAAGCATCTACGTTAATATTAAAATTGAGGTAATTTGCCACCTTAGGGCTCAATAGCTAAATTACTGCTAAATTATGTTTTATTGGTGAAAAAAAAAGAGCACATTTAAAGATCTACATAATAAAATTTTACCTTTTTGCTACACTACAGCAAAAGCAAATTCAGAGAATAAAGTTTCCTGGCAAAATATTTATCAGTCCCCCAAGAAAACATATTTTACCTGCCTTGGCTTCTATTTATTCAGTTTTACTATTAAAAAATCACTGATGTTCCAAAAATTGACAAACACGATTCTTCCAACCTTCTGGAACGGTTTAAGGCATTTCACAACTAACAAGAAAACAGCTGAGTCTATCTATCTTAAAAAAAAGGATTGTGCTCCTTTATAATCAATGAGATTTTACTATAGCGGCAGAAAAATGACTGAAGAAATCCAATAAATTAGGATTATACTGTAGGACACCAACCTTTTTTAGAATCTGTCCTCTAAAATATGCCAACTAAACATTTTTCCTTTGGCAATTTCCCCGCATGTTAGGAAGAACCCACTGCCGCTTGCTCAGTAATATTTCACGACACTGTCTGGGAAAGCATGGATTGTTTAAGAGGCGCTGTACATATCTTTAATCAAATCTTTTTATGATTCCCATTACACAGAGGAAATGACTTGTTCATTCATCCCGTGGAACATGTATAGAACTGTGAAGAATCCTATTAAATTAATGAAAATTGATGGGGATGCTCCGGGGTTGCAGATCTGACCTGGTCACGGAATCCCGTCGGTAGTGAGACCAAGCAAAAATCTGCACAAATGATACTGACTGGTAGACTTTGCTTTATTCTTCTGTTGTAAATGTTGTTTACCCGTATTGTTTCATTAATGGTCCATTCCAGACGCAATTTCACGTTAAATGCACATGCATTAAAATTAATTTTATATGGACTCCAATGTATCTTGCTGCATAAATCAGTTAAGAAAGACTTCTGTCTCATTTAACTCATTCCTTTCTGTCTCTACTTAAAACAGGAAGGTGAAATCTGATGTTAATTTGTTTACCTCTCCTCGCATTGATTTCAGCTCGCATTCACATTAAGTGCTGTGGTACAGTGCATATGGAAGAAGTATACTTAATGATGCCTCCTGCCTATCCTTTCCGCTTTCTGAAGAGGCAGCTAGGAGAGAAATGAGCATATTTGGGAACTCTCGAGGTTTGACCCTGAGTCTTAGGGTCTCATGGTGAAGTCTGGAACTGACTCGAATATGTTATAGTTATAAAGTTATAATTAAAAATATTTGTTTCTTTAAATAATGACCATACCTGGGAACTCTCCGGGTTTGACCCATACAACTCCGGAAGAAGCACCGCTTCTCCAAGACCAGGAGTGGGGTCATGATACGCCCCACTCCATGCCCAATCCCCCTTTAAATGGGGGTGTTACAGGCTATGTGAGTGGTAATGCCCACGTCGGCGGAACCGCCCACTGACATCAGTGGGCAGTCCTGGCCGCAACCCGCAGGGGTAGGCTCCGGGAAGCCGGAGCCCAGAAGTTCCCATGACAAGTCAATATTTCCATGAAGACTACTGTTACTGCCATTTGGTTAACATATATGGTGAATCTTTGATGCAACACTACTTTTCTACTTTAACCGTGTTCTGAAGCTGAAGGAATAGTAATGTTTCATTACTAGCCTATTGCTAGAAAATAGAGGGCTTCTAGATGAGACATTTTATGGGCCCACACTTCCAATGGATTATCACTTTATAGTCATCACCTGCACCTCTCTCCTTTTTTATTCATGTCATGTATAATTATTGTAGATGTTTGTATTATTTCTAAAAAAAAAATAGACAAATGTATTTTTTTTTTAAATTATCTAAAATACATGCATAATTTGTAACTTATTCTATATTTATTTAGTTCCTCAACATGTTCAGACTACATTTATAGGTTGAGATTCCCAAAAATGATGACCAACAATCCATGTAAAACAATTCAGAATCCACTAATATAATATAACAATTACCTTTTTCTTTTTATTTTCCCAAATCTGTCATAATAAAGCTTTATCCATATTAAACATGTTTTAGGATGTTAATTATATTATAATTGAACTATTTGATGTCACATTTTTTTAAATGAGTATTTATTGTTTTTAAGTCTCATTTTAAATTGAATTGAAGCAACATCTTTGTCTGATTGGCTGAGGAGTTTAGGGCTCGATCTGATTGGTTGCCTTTATTCTAGTCAGCATAAAACAATGTTATATGTAGAAACCAAAAAAAAGGCGTTTAGAGTTTTGAAGGAAGAGAGAGCTAGCCAGATGGAAAACTGGTGGATTGGGAAGAGCTGGGAAGGGGGAGACAAGGAGAAAAGATGGATTGAGAAGGGCAATGATTAAAATAAACATGGATTAGAATGAGACGGCTCCATAATGAAAGCTCTGATTAAACTACTGCATGGCTGCTTTAAGAATGAGAGATTGAGACTTACAATATGGTTGCTATTTGTTCAAATTCATATTAAGTTTGACTCATAAGAGCAGAGGAGCTCAGAGACACAGTAGCCAAATTACATCTCTTAATATATTCAAAGCAAATATGTCTTATAGTCTGGGAGATAATTACTGATTTGGCTTCTTTTTCATCTAGGGAAGAAATACGGTCTCCGTGACTCAAGCAATTTAGGAGAGGGGTCAAAGTCAGATCTAACAATAACACGCACTTAACTTATACATATATCTTTATTTTGTGGATTAGCATATGGCATGCTGTCAATTCTCTGATGTAATAACGGCCTCATGTTTCTTCTTCTTTTATTCTTTCTCCCAATTCGAATATATAAGCCCTTTTTTCTTTTCAAATCTCCGTTTATTGAATATGCATAACATCCACAAACAGCAGATATAAAACATAGAAGCACAGTATGCATAACGTGATACAAATCAAAAGAAAATCAAATACATTTGATCCAGGAAGTCACAATAACAATTGAAACAGTGACAGCAGAATAGCCGGATCACCAAAATACGACATACCAGGGCCCGTAAAAACCATACGAGAAGTAGTGTCAATACACAACCTTAAGCCGAATACGGGCAGGCGATACATATAGCAACGGAGAGGTAACAAAAGTAATATAAACAAAGAAAACAAGGAAAACAGAGCACACACTGTCTCGAGAGAACTCAAATAAAGGCACTCGCGGAAGTAGACACAAAACAGTCATCGTATACACATCCAGTTGTAGAAAACCAACAAAGGAGGAGGGAGGCCAGAGGGCATGGGACGGCATGACGGAGGTACAGGCATAGTGGGATGCCAACAAGCCTCACGTAGACCAATGAAAGGGAGTTCAGACAAGGAAGATCAATAGCAAATATCGAGGAGGCGGGAGGAGGACAAGAAAGCCACCCAGGGGAGCCAGGTCACATTGTGTGTAAATTCCTTGCCCCGGGAAATAGCCACCAAACCCTCCATTTGATAAATAAAGTTAACCCTGGCCAGCCAAGCGTCGATGGGAGGGGTACCCTGGGTCTTCCAATAACGGGGAATGACCGACTTAGCAGCCTGAATAAGCCCTTTTTTCTTAACCTTTAACAATTCATTTTATACACAGCATTAAGGTTCCATCAGCATCTCCCACGGTCTCCCAGCCTCAAGTTAGAGAACATTACCACGCATAATAAACTCGAAAACGAATACATGTCATTCGACTTTTTTGTTATGCTGCCTCCAGGTCTGCATAAAAACAAAATTAAATAAAGAAACATGTTTATTTTTTCATAGGTGGACTGCGATTATACAAGAACCTGAATCTGGGCCTAGGGTCACCTGCTGGACAACAGAGGGTTTAGGTTAATGTACTTTAGTACAGTCAGGTTCATCTCAGTTCTAAACCTGACTGTCCAACCGGCAATCTGGCCAACAGGGCCACACACTCCAGCAGCTGGAAATGCCTAGCCGCACTCTATGTTAGAAGGACTATTGTGGCTGACTTCATCATTCATTATCAAGGAACATCCCTGGAAAGAAGGGTTGAGTGGGCCCTGTAAAATGCATAGTTCAATCAGTGACATTTTACTGATTTAACTACTTAATATGCAGGGCTCTCATATCAACTCCCACTTTAGCGAATAAACTCTCTTTCGATTCTGTCTTAATTGCACCAAAGCAATAGAATGATACAGTAAATTGAGCATTGGAGCTACACAGTCATCTATTTATACCATGGATTTCATTTAAATAATATCTGTAGGTGCCGCTTATGTATAATAAGTTCCACAGTCATACCATTTACAGTCTTCTCCAAAGAAGCGGTATAAACCTGTGTGTTTCAATACATTTAAAACGTAATGGACAAAACACCAAGCGATCTAATAGAGGAAATGGAGGATTTAAGAACAAGAGGCATCTGAATGTCCCTAAAGAGAAGAGAAAGTCCATTCTCTGCTTCCTGTATTAATTTCCTTGAGTGTCAAGCGCTCCGCATTCCCTTCTCTATAAGGAATTCCTTTAGTAAACAGCAGTAAGCTCCTTCCTGCAATACTGTGAACTCTCGTCCAGATCTGTTAATACAAAGCGGTGAAGAGCATTCTCCTGCCCTGACTCTTTACAACCTGTTTTCTGTAAATAACTCTAAACAAGTCCCTCTTCATAACAATCACGTGAATCACCGGCAGAATCACTCTACCTGTTATGTAATAAGCTCTTTGCACAAGTACTGTCGAACACAGGGTTTCCGCAAGTCATTAACTCCGTAACTACCAGGGCTATACAAAGACATTCCTCTGTCAGTGTCAGATGTTGTAAGCCCATCTTAAACAACAGATGTTGTCAACCCACAGGTGCTGATCAGTAGAGCGTAAAGATGAGTGGAAATATATCTATCTAGCTATCTAATATATATATATATATATATATATATATATATATATATATATATATATATATATACGGCTGAATATCCTATAGAGTATTCATTTTCAGTATAACTACAAATAGTGGCAAAACGTAAAAACTACAATGAATATGCCCTGGCGGAATACTTGTCTGTGATGACGAGCCAGACCACAATATCACATAAGATTCATTCACTTCTTCCATGAGTGAACCATGAGATGTAGTATCCACCCACACAAAATATAAACATGTGATTACCTTGATTATATCCTTTTGATTGTATTCCTATTAGGTACGTATTTTTGTTGAATTACCTAAAAAAATAACAATTTACTGTAGAATTTGTAGTTCATTTTACAACTGAATTTCATTTGTTTTCATTTATTTAATAATCATTGCATCCTCACTGTACACACCCCGCTATAAGTATTAAAACATTAAGTTGTCGGCCTCTACTGAGTCCAGGCAGATCTAGAAGTGGTAATAAACGTATGCATAATGTTTAAAAGACTTTAAAGTAGGTGTCACAAGTCTAGAAAAAAAAAGTTTATGGAGCATTTAACAGAGCGTCCAATGATTTCCAGTAATGGGATCTCTCTACTATAGTCAGTAAGTCGCCGATGACATCATTACATCACGTGGCAAATTAAATGTCCAAGAATTGATTCAGGGATAGCTGAAAACCTTACTATCAACAGACCCATACAGACCTCCTTAATATTTAATAAGGCCAATAATATTCTTATAAAGAACACAATATATTTATATATGTACATTAACAGATAGGTAAATCAATTATTTTATGCCAAACACTGCTTGGCGAAACACAGAAAAGAAGTACATTTAAATTAATAGTTATGACATAACACATGGCCATGCTTGTCTAAACAGAGAACAGGATAACTGGATATTCTGGTACATTTGCCCATAGACAAGGACACTTATGATCCCACAGCACGTGTCCACTGTTTGAATTCCAACATATTCCCGAAATAAGAGTTCGGCTTAATTTTAACCCCTGCAGTATCAAAGGCATGAACAATGTAATTATATACCATGTGCAAATGCCTCTTGTTGGAATGTAGAGGGTTATTCTAGAACATTAGAAGGGATGCTTTAGTAATCAATAATTTTCATATACTAGTATTACAACCCAGGAAGATCAATGTCATTTAATTCAATAAATAATATAAGCACTGCTATGGTTAAATTAACTGCTTTCGACTACTACAGAAGGAAGAGGGGGGGTAATTACTTAATGGCAGTTCACATCTGGATTATTCTAACTGCACTAATGATTAAAGTGCATAGACATTTAGAGGTGTCCCTATACTTTATGCTTGACTTGAGCTCATCTATAATTAGCAAAGACCCTAAGGATGGAGCTGTCAGGCTTCACATGGGTGAGTTACTTTCTGCCTGAGCCCCCCACACCAGCAGCTCTTTAAAAACCCAAAGCAGAACAAAGCAATTTGTTCCGTCTAATTCGCTGATGGGCAGAGTGTGGCACATTCCATCAACAACAAAACAAACAAACAAATAAATAAATAAAAAAAATAGGAAATCCAAAACAACTGAAATATTCTCACCATAATATTAAAAGAAAAACAAAAAAACATCCTCTGTAGGCAATTACTAATTCCACTGACTGCAGCTGTCACATGCTGCAGTACAGACACAAACATACACACAGTGATCAGGGCACTGAATACACATGGCCATGACAGCATATCAGGGCACTGGTGTCATTCATACAACCTGCACACCTGTCTGCTCCTTAACATGCGGCATGAGCCAGGTGGCAGCAGGGGACATCTGACCCCCACATCACCCCATCTACAAGACACGGTCCTATATTACCCAAGGCCTGGGGCATAATAGTTGGCAGTGCACCTGCAGAGGGTCATTCTGTCAGTGCTGTTCTAGCAGAAACTCATATCGGATCTGACAAGTGCTGGGGGGATAGAGAGATAGAGAGAGGAGGAGGTGTTGAAAAAAATATCTGCATTAGCAACGACAAGCTCCTACCTTACAGTATGTGTGATCTTGTTCCTCTTCTGCTTTTTTTTACACTGCGCTTCCTGCTGCAGCTGCTGCTGTAGTGACTGTAGTCTCCTATGCCAACCAGATCCTAGGCAGTTTTTTTTTTTTAGTTGATCATAGTAAGAATCCTCATGCCAGGGGTTTCCATGCCAAGTCCTCCACAAGCCTGGTAAGACAGAGTAGTTGTGAAGTGGACCGATTGGTGGCCTCTCTGGCAGCTGATTGTTAAGGCAATGGGAGAGAGGAGGAGCTGATGGGAGGACTCTGTGCCTGAGAGCCGTGTATGTGTGTGTATGAGTGTGTGTGTGTGTGTGTGTGTCCACTGTGTGTATATATAATCTGAGGATCCAGCACTGCCACCTCATACAAGCAAAGCAGCTCAAGATCAGCCTCTTGCTTTCCTCAGCCTTCCTCTCCTCCCAGAATTATTACGTGTGGACGTGGGTCCTGCCTTCTTCTCCCACAGCTTTATCGAGCAGCTACAGGGCTGTAGTTTAAAAGGCTGCACACTGAAGCCGGGAACATGATATCTGTCTCATCTAATACAACGGATGGAGATAGTATAGTGGCATTGGCAGGCTGGGGGAGTAGGGTTTGCTGACAGTACTGCCACTCTATAGCTGCTTATAAATTCAACATTCTTTCTTTTTTTAACATTAACAAAAGAGAAAAACAAACAAACATAAAATCAGGGTACATTCTAAAGGTGAAAAGGGGCATCTCCTTCATCTAATACAATTTTATGTTTTTTTTTTCTTTTTAGTGTTGTATAATGGCTGACAGCCTTTTAATGAATACAGGTTATTTAATCCAGCGTACCTTTAATGATTGACTGACAGGTTAGGGTTTCTATAAGAATGGTAACTGGCGTAGGGTGAACCAATAGTTCATTTAAAGGGACACTCCAGCCATCATATGCGCATAATGCACTTTAATGCATATGATGGCTGAGAATCTCCCCATATACATTTGTGGACACCCCCTGCACATGGATACTTACCGCCAGTCAGCTGGCTCAGTGAACAATGCGGGTAGGGGTCTATTGAGACCCTTGAACATCTTTGGAAAGCTTTCCCATCAATTTCAATGGGAAGACTTACCTGCCACTGACTGCTTGAAACAGCTAATCAGTGGCAAGAAGGGAGTGAGAAGCTACAGCTCTGGAATGCATATGAAACTACTTATAAGATCAGTTTTATTGTAAGCCCAAAGTGCAGGTGCTTCCATATGACATGAAGGGGTTGGGGGTGAAACAGAGTGCTCACGAGGAGCCACAGTGGATTACAAAATACCATCTTTTTTGCACTCCACAAGAAGGAATGTGAATTATTCCTTCCCTTCCTGGCCAAAGTGCCTGCAGAAGATCTTTCTGGTCCTTCTTTGAAGAGGGGAACCACTAAAATCTTCAAGGGCATCTAGGAGCCTAATACAGCAACCTAGAATTGTCCTAGAAGGGACCTTCCTAGCTGCCTAGGTTCCAAGCTGTACCCTAAGGTCAAAGGATCACCCCCAACCAGTGTTCCCTCTAAGCTGTGCGCTTGTGCGTGCGCACATAGCTTTTTTAGAGAGCGCACACTTCCAAAAATTGCGGTGCGGATATTGTGCGCACAAAATTTCTGCTCTGTGAAAATTTTTGCACAAGAGAAATTTTCTGTGCACGCCAACTAAGAAAAATTAGATGGAAAAAGCAGTGAGACTAAGATAACGATTCTAATTAGACACGATTTCTACATTTTTGTAAATATCCAGGAGCTATACCAAGTTCATCTTTGGCCTGAATTGCTGCTCTTACCCAGGTGCCCAGTAACTAAGGCTCTTGGCAGGGTCACATAGCACAAGCTATGGTAAGGAGGCCGCTCTCACAGACAGTACGAGCTGCAGTAAATGCAGAACTCAATGCAATGTAAGAGGCAGGGAGAGGAGGAGGTAAAAGGTACTGATGATAGGAGACAGATAATATGTGTGGCTGTATGTATGTTTTTGTCACTGGTGTTAGAATGAGTGTGTCTTAGTGTGTGTTGTTCGATAGTATGCATAAATGTAAGTGTGTGGTGTGTTATTGTGTGGTGTTTCTGTATAGCGGTAGAATATGTATGTTAGTATACGGTATTAGCATGTGTATGTGTGTGAGCATGGAGTAAGTGTGTGTGAGCAAGTTACTAGTGAGTGGTGTGTGTATGGTGTTAAGAGTGTCAGGGGTAAGCCTAAGGTCAGTGGTGCGAGAGTGAGGGGATAGTTTATGTATGTACGTGTAAGTGTTGTGTTACACAGAGTGGGGCTGGCGATGAAGATATACTACACTCGGACAATGCATATTAAAGGACTCAGAACATGTTATACTAGCACTTTACATGGCAAGCCTCCCAATTTAACACCTCCACCCTCCTGAGGCTTGCTTGAGTCAAGTTAAGAGACTTTTGTGAATATACAAGAGCAACCAGTTAGGGCAGAGTGGCCAATTGTGTACTGGGAAGTACTAGGGATTAGCAGATTAGTAAACACTTTAAGTGTTACACAGAAATGCGTCATTAAAAATATTTTTAAAACTTCTGTGGAGGATTAAAAAAATACTAACCTAGCATGCATTGCTGGCTATGATACAGCTATTTTATCTACATAAGGCACTCAAGAGAGCAAAATGATACAGTGACATTTTAATAGACAGAAAAGAGTGGGGTAAAGAATACATAGTTACATATATAGTTACATAGGCTGAAAAAAGACACGGGTCCTTCAAGGTCAGCCTTTCCTATATCTGTTAATTGCTGTTGATCCAAAAGAAGGCAAAAAATCCAGTTTGTAGTTCTTTCCAATTTTGCAAAAAACTAGGGGGAAAAAATCCTTCTTGACCCCAGAATGGCAGCCAGATCTCTCCTTTATATATATATATATATATATATATATATATATATATATGCAACATACACAAATCCCTGCATTCAAGTTGTGTGTCAGCTTCTCGTTCTCAGTTTCCATGCTGCTAAATGTTGAAGGGAAAAACAGGGATTTTCATGTCAGTTTAGTTTTTTTGTTTTTAAACTCTTGGTAATAATGTCTGCTGATGTTTACATTGATCCTACAACTGAAAATGAAATAATCAAGATTTGTACAATCTGTGAGTGCACTTCCTTCTCTGCATGTGTATATAGACAAAGAGAGAAACAATATGTAAAGTAAAGTAGACGGATCACGCACTGGTCTAGATAAAGTTTGATGTTTTCATTATCATTATCTATTTTTATATATTGAGAGAGCAAGTAAGAGTCAACTATATCCGAGAAATGCTTTCATCTCTCGTTTGTGGGATCTACTGTACAGATATTGATTACTGACATGGGTTATGTTTCTTTGCTACACATATTCTAAGATTTCAACACAAGTATGAGGTCACCAAGTCTTGGTTTTTCCACAAGGTCTTTCCTCTTAGAATTACAGAATATCAGTGTATTGGTGGAATGGAATCTCTACAACCCCCATTGAACAATTTCATTCACTTTGAACAAATCCACCTCCATGCAAGAATTCTGCAGCCCCTCAAGAAATGCTCAGCTGAACATAAATATATTAAATGCTAGCAGCCTACGTCGTTAGCAGTAGGATATGGTAGCAGTGCATTGTATTATTCGCTTTTTTTTTCAATTAGGATTTTTAATTGGAAAATCTGTATTAATTCAAATATTGCCTGCAGTCAGATATACAGAATACAAAATGTGAATCTTCAGATATTTGAACGGAAATAAAAGGTAGTTATAAAACGGGCTGAGATAAGGTAGGGTAAAAGAGTAAAGGACCAACGCTAGGAAAAAGGGAAAGGAACAGAAGGGGAAATTACCTAAAAAGTGGATTCTTACAAGATTCTTAAAGTAGGCTACGTTTTAGGCTAACATTACTCTTTGCTAATTGAGACTTTGCTAACTATGACTGTATAGAGAAATAAAAGGGAAGAGGCACAGAACGAGTAGGTGTGGAGGAAGGTGCCTGTGTAGGAAATAATGTCCTCTATAATCCATCAATAATGATTGTTTAGTCTTGTGGCCTGGGTAGTTTATGGTTATTTAATGAGAGTCCATAGCCTTGACCCTGTAAAATTAGTGAGTACGTTCTAACTTCAAGTTTGCTTTGTCCTTGGAAAGAAGTTAGGTGATGCATTGCATTCTATTGTTGCCTGCTTCCAAACAGGATACTCACTTCACCTCCAACCAAAGGGTAGGTCATGATATATATTACAGGTACCCGTAGGTTCATTGGATGGTAGATTTAGTGGTAGGGTATAGGCAGAATATGGGCAAACAAGGTTAACATGTTTGAAAGGCATATCAAACAGGCAATGTGTTGTGTTAAGATTAAGCTACTCTCCCTTTGCTTCCTATAGTAACACTATCGCTGTTTGTACTTGGTTAAGTTGCTGATCTTTGCATTCTGCTCTGTGTCATGGTTTGCCCGGTGTGTAATGTATGTTTGGTACTTGAATAAACGCAACAAAAACACTTAAACGTTGGCACTTTATGAACAGGTTTAGTCTGATTTATTGAGAATCCCTAAGGAGTAGATACCCAGGAGAATCTGTACTACAAGCAAGGGGCCCACTGGTCCACAGCACCTGTCACCTGGGCCTCACAAACACAGCTTAAAGCATTACGAAATGTTATGTGGCTTACATGGGAAAACAGTAGGCTTTAGCATGTGCAATTGATGTTCTGCAGAGGGAAAAAAACTTGTAGAGGGACCTTGTGGGGCCCCAAAAGCCGAAACTTGCCCAAGGTCCCATTCCATTAAGGTGGTCCTGCTGTAACTACCTGCTCTAACATGCACCAATATTTACAAGCCTTTTCTTGAATTTATCTCAGCATTGCATGCACAATCAGCAGTTTCATACCTATACCACCGCTTGAACATTGTTTCTCTTGCTGAATCAAAGCAGCACCATTAACTGTGACTTTGTGACTGGAGCTTTATTTGAGGTGTATTCATTTGTAAACCAGCCCTGGCTTTAGTTTGCTCAGTAATCAATAAAGATTGTATTCCCTCTGGACTGAACAAGTAGTGCCTGCCACTCCAGTATTTCCTCTTTGTCACCTTAGGCTGCCCTGCCCTGATCTTGCTACAGGAGGCTGGGTGGTAGAGAAATTAACTCACTGACAAAGCACTCAAGACACAAGAAAAGAAAGGAGGAAAAATGTTAACGTTCACATACTTATCTTTGAATCAGTTAGAAAAAAAACATAGTTGGCTAATATAACAAAATATTTAATGCAACGTAAAGAAAAGAAATATATAATAACCATTTAAAATAACTTTACGGCCAATGTAGGTCTCAGCGTAGGTATATTGACTCAAGGGCATTTAATAAGATCCGATATCATATTTAATAAGTGGGACAGAACAATCAGCGAATTATACAAGGATGCACACAAGGATATTCCATAAATCTGACATTTTAAGGAATTCTGTTGCTAAGTTTCCTGTTTATTTGAAATATTATATCCTGTTATATTATGAAGTCACTGTGGCTCACTGAGTCATCTGTTTTGTGTGTTTTTTCATCCGCCTATTTAATGATAAAACATACTGTAATATCAGCATCTGACAGCAGCTACAACACAATTAGCATTATTCAAGTAAACTTAGACTGGGAGGGGTATTTTGTCATTCATACATACAATTCTCTGGATTAATTTGTCAATTCCAGTGCAGTGTGCCACGAAGCATAATAAAATAGATAGGACTCACATTTCTTAGGGTACTTTCACGTAGTGGTAGACAAAGTAATTTATGACCATGTAGTGTGATGGAACCCCCAGTTTAGATCTCTTACATATGTGTTTTTTAAATAGCAGTTGCTGGGTATGCGCTGAATTCTTGCTCTGTTTTGTGTATTTATTGGTCATTATTCTCGCAGCAACCCAGGAATCTGAATTTGTATGCGTTGTTTAGTTGTGTGCTTCCCTTTCTATATTATTTTAATATAACACAAAGACAACATGAGTAAAAACACATATTTATCGAAAAGACTTATTTAAAACTTATATAGCTCATGTGAAAAGGAAATTGCCCCCCTAAACCTATTAACTGGTTGTGCCCCTCTTGATGACAACTACAATTAAACCTTTTGCAGTCTTTTACGTCACTGTGGATGAATTTTGGCCCACTCGTTTTGGCAAATTTTTTTTAATTTAGCCACATTGGAGAGGTTTTGAGCATGAACTGCCTTTTTAATGGCATGCAACAGCATCTCAAACGTATTTAAGTCAGAATTTTAACTAGGCCACTCCAAAAGCTTCTTGTTTTCATCAGTTCACCCAGGTCCTGAAGCAACAAAGAAGGCCCAGACAATCACACTACTACAGCTGTGTTTCACTATTGGTATAATGCTCTTACTGTGGACTGCTGTGTTAGCTGTATCCCAGATTTAATGGGATCCATGTCCATGCCTGGGAATTCTTCAGGTTTGAACAGAAGATCTCAGGGAGAAGCACAGCTTATCCTGTTCTCCGGGTCAACACCCAAATGTCAGTCTCTTCTTTTTAATGGAATCGGGAACGATGACCTCAACTAAGGCAAGTGAGACTTGCATTTCTTTAAATGTTAGTCTGGGTCCTTTGTGATCTCCTGGATAAGATGTTGAGGCTTTCTGCGAGGAATTTTGCTAGGCCAGCCATTCCTGGGAAGTGAAACAACTGTTCCAAGTTTTCTACGTTTAAAGATAATGTCTCTCAACGTGAGAAAGCCCTAGAAATGGCTTTGTTACGTTTTCTGACTTATAGAAGTCAGTGACTTTGTGTCTCAACTGTTCTTGAATTACGTTAGATTGTGGCATCATGTGCTGGTTTTTGAGACCATTTAGCCTACTTCACTTTATAAGACTGGTCCTATTTAATTGTTGTTTACATTTAACAGGACTGGTAATAATCATGCCTGGGTGTGTCTAACCCAATTATTAATTCAATTTAATTAATTGGTTGATTTAGTAACTAAGGAGGAAATTGTTTTTTTCACACAGAGCCAGGTAGGGTTTTTCCTTCTATAAATGAAATCCTAATTTAAAAACTGCATTGTGTGTTTGTTCAATTTATGACCTGACAGTGGGTGGTATATATTAGTTATAAGTTAATGTTTTACAAAGAGGAAGGCTGGCCCGTGTGGTCAAGTCCAACAGACGAGCTACTGTGCTGAAAAGGTTAATGCTGGTTTTGATATAAAGGTGTCAGAACACACAGTGCGTCTCGGTTTGTTGTGTATGGGGCTGCGTAGCAGACCAGTCAGGGTGCCCGTGCTGACCCCTGTCCACTGCTGAAAGCATCTACAATGGGCACGTGAGCATAAGAACTGGACAACTGAACAATGGAAGAAGGTGGCCTGGACTGATGAATCACATTTTCTTTTATGTCATGTGGATGGCCGGATGCCTGTGTGTTGCTTACCTGGAGAACACATGGCACCAGGATGCACTATGGGAAGAAAGCCAGCTACCTAACCTACCTTCCATGGCTACGATATTCCATGATGGCATTGGCCTCTTTCAAAGCAAAAATAGTTCAGGAATTATATGCTTGGATAGCTCTTTGGTCTTGGCCATGGTGGAGTGTTTGGAATCTGATTGATTGCTTCTGCGGACAGGTGTCTTTTATACAGGTAACAAGCTGATATTAGGAGCACTCCCTTTAAGAGAGTGCTCCTAATCTCAGCTCGTTACCTGTATAAAAGACACCTGGGAGCCAAACATCTTGCTGATTGATAGGGGATCAAATAATGTTCAAATAAACCTACCATTAAAATTATAGACTGACCATGTCTTTCTCAGTGGGAAAACATACAAAATCAGCAGGGGATCAAATATTTTTTCCTTCACTGTACATAAAGGGGTTAACAAAGTAAAAAGGGCTAATTAAATTTTAAGGAGGTAAATTGATAAAACAAGATGTTTAGTTGTAATGTTAGGAAGTCTTTTTTTCTATGAGGGAGGTGGTTACATGGAATGGCCTTCTAGCAGACGTAAAGGAAGAAGTTTTTAAATAAATACAAGAAGAAGAAATGCACCCAGTGTGACAGCGGGTCACAAGTCACAATATTCCCTATCAAGATGGAACAGCTTCTGTATCTGCCATCCAACTCTGAGATATTATTATCTTAACTTTAACTGCCTGGTTAAAGCGTGCATAAGACATAGATCACATGATTTGTGCACTTTTCTTCTTTCTTAGTTTTCTTCTAAATTAATTTAACTAAGTTATACAAATATAAATAAAAATATTCTATGTACAGACACACACACCAGGACAGGCTCTGCCACACCAGCACACAAACACACACCAGGACAGGCTCTGCCACACTGACACTCAAACACACACACCAGGAAAAGCTCTGCTCACCGACACCCAAACACACACACCAGGACAGGCTCTGCCACACCGACCCCCAAACATACACACCAGGACAGGCTCTGCTATACCGACACCCAAACAGACACACACTAGGACAGGCTCTGCCACATGGATACCCAAACACACACACACACATCATGACAGGCTCTGCCACATGATGCCCAAACACACACCAGGACAGGCTCTGCTCATTGACACCCAAACACACATACCATGACAGGCTCTGTCACACGGACAGCCAAACACACACCAGGACAGGCTCTGCCACATGACACTCAAACACACACCAGGGCAGGCTGTGCTACACTGACACCCAAACACACACAAAAGGACAGGCTCTGCCACACCGACACCCAAACACACAAACAGGACAGGCTCTGCAACATCCACACCCAAACACACACCAGGACAGGCTGTGCCACACCGACACCCAAACACACACACAGGACAGGCTCTGCCACATGACACCCAAACACATACCAAGACAGGCCCTGCCACAGTGACACCCAAATGCACACACCAGGACAGGCTCTGCCACACCGATACCCAAACACACACCAGGACAGGCTCTGCCACACTGAAGCATAAAAAAATTATTTTCTACGCTGCTTTGTCATTAACTGCCCCTTTTGTATTTTTCCCCTTGTGTATTGATGCCCCAGCCAGGCCCCCTTTAGTACTGATTAATGTGTGCCCCCCACAACCTTGTGTATTGCCCCCTTTGTGTATTTATGCCCCCACACCCTTGTATATCAATTTATGTGATGCCCCAGGCAACCCCCTCCCTTGTGTATTGATGCCCCCACCCTTTTTGTATTGGCTAATGTGATGGCCAACCACCCTCTTGTCTATTGATGTCCCCACTGCCATGTGTACTACCCCCAGCCACCCACCCCTATTTTGTAATACCACAACCCATCCAACCCCCTTTTGTATTATTTAAATTTTGTCCCAAGGCAATCCCCCCCCTTCATTGGATATGGGTTCTCTTTCTTATAACCCCTAACTATTTTTTTGGTAATAATTACATTTTTGTGACGATTCTCTCCCTGTCAGGAGGAACTCTTCTGTGAGCCTGCCCCCTTTAACGCCATGTCTTAAAAGGGGCGGGACGAAGAGCTGAGGCACTGCTGCTATGGGGCAGCCGCTTTAACTTCTTTGGGCAGCCCGCGGAGCCGGTCTTACAGCCGCATGATGGCTGCTTTGAATTTCATGGCCGCATGACAGTTGCTTTCAATGTTAGTCTGCCAGCCCACAGACCGACCGGCCCACCGGGAAATTTCCTTGTGGGCCAGTCCGGCCCTGGCCTGAGAGAGGAGGATCCAGGTCTCCTGCAGCGCTGCAGGGAATCTGGATCTTAGTCTTGTAGTCAGACCGCTATTTGAGGTCTGATTAGAAGATCGCCTCAAATATAAGACAATGGTTATTTTTCAGAGCATTTGTCTTATAATCGAGCAAATACGGTATATTCTTGGAACCTATGGTTTGTTGGTGCTAGAAGCACATTGTAAACAGAAGCGTGCCATAAATCCAGACTATATCAAATAAGAAAGGAATTTTGGCAAACGGCTGCTTTGTTTTAACCAATTGGCAATATGCTATGCATATCCCTACCTAAGCAAAATTGTTAATTAGGTGATTCATTGCAAAACATGCAATATTATTATTATTATTATTATTATTATTATTATTATTATTATATTTTGAAAGTGAAATCATCTTCTGCAGTTTTGTTTTAAATCTCCTGACAAGACTAATTTAAGTACTTAGGCATTACATCAATTAAAAATGTTAAATAACATCTATAAAAATAACAGACTTTTTAGGAAAAATCCCATTGTGTATTACTGCTGGTTAATGAGTACATTCGGAATAAACTGAGAACAATAACAAAAAGGGATGATTTAAAAGTGTTTTTCATATGTCTCCACACCCCAGAGAATTAAAGCCATTAAGACAATAATATATGCTTTAAAATAACAAAGGGTATATTTTAGATCAAAGTGAAATACAACTAAATTGTTTTTTTATTGTGGGGTTCCTAAAGAGGGACATACACTTAAAATGTAAGGTCACGCATGCCAAGAATGGTACTTGGTGCATCGCACCCTGTTAAGATGAGGCACGGTGACAGATATCTCAAGCAGAACACAGGCTGTGAAGACCTCAGGGCTGTACTCAGCGGACTCCAATTAAAGTTAGATGTGAACATGACAACTGGAAACACACTCTACATAGTATATTCTACGACAACTTCAACCTCTTTCTATGCAAAAGTGCACTTGATGTGATAGGGTTAGGTATAAATTGTATACTCATGTCAAAATGTTTCCTATTCAAATAAATTGTTAGACATTTCCTAAATTACAGGTCCTGGAATGGACACTTTGGGGAAAGACAAAAACCACCAGTACCGTATAATGCTTTCTGCTGCTAATTAACACTTTGCAGTAATCATTTGTACTATGTTCTTTGTTTAGTGTCAGTGATTGCTTTTTGCAGATCAAACTGAGTTTACTATAAACAAAACAACTCTTAAATATTCATATGTAATTCCCCGTCATTTATTGAGCCCCCTCAAAAAATAGCAATGAACTCGACATGGACATAACAATTACATTTTTTCAGAAATGAATGATTTAAGATTTTTTTGTATCGACATTTAATCAATGTAGTAAGAGGCCACACACGGGATGCCAATTTTTATATAATTAATTAATATATATATATATATATATATATATATATATATATATATATTAATTACTGTTCAAACGTTTGGGGTCACTTACAAATGTCCTTGTTTTTTAAAGAAAAGCTAGTTTACACTCAGAAATACAGTGTAAACATTATTAATGTTGTAAATAACTATTGTAGCTGGAAAAAGCTGATTTTTAATGGAATATCTTCACAGACGTACAGAGGCCCTTTATCAGCAACCATCATCCCTGTGTTCCAATGCCACGTTGTGTTTGCAGATCCAAGTTTAAGTTTAAAAGTCTAATTGATCATTAGAAAACCCTTTTGCAATTATGTTACTGGTTTACCATGAAAATAGCTGACCCCACATTTTTAACAGGAATTGGCTACATTTTGGATGAAATTTGTAAGTATAGGTGCATATTATTATTATTTTTTTAAAACATGATTATTTGTTTATGTACCTCCCGCTACAAGAAACATGATTAATGTAAATCCGACAGACTTGCCAAAAACAAAAATGGGAAAAAAGTATCTCATTATCCAGATTAATTATATACTTGGCATGGAAACAAAATTATGTCCACTTGACAATTCAACAATATGTGTTGATATCCCATTTGCACCCTCAGTTTCAATTCCCACTTCTGTTTCTTATCCAAGGATAAAGTCCCCGGAGGATGCGGATTTGAACATGAAAGACCGATAGGTGTAAAATTGCTGCTGTCATCGCTTATGTTTTTACACCTCCTTCTTTGGCCCTAACTGCACAGGGTGGATTTAGTTGTTTTGTGGAACAATATACATATGTTCAGTATAAAACCTATGAAATAAGACAGGAAGCATTATGTATATTTTAAAGCATTAAAGCGGTGGATGCTGGCCTTAAAGTGCCAGGGCTGCTTAATGATCCCCAGTCCGGCCCTCAAAGTAGACTTGGTTATCCACAAATTTGTACATCAAGTTGTGGTTCTGTTATGCAACAAACAACCATCTCAGAACTTGCTAACAACTGAGTTAGATCTTAAAGAACTGCTCAATGTCAATAAAGGTGAATTTCCCTAAATCGGTGCTCCATAAATCAGTCCCCAAAGGAAGTCTAAGAATAAGGCATTAAACAAGTGTTGTAAAAAAAGATGTCTGTAAATCATATGTTTGGATTTAGTAGTAATTCCCAAATTAATGAGCCTGGGATTATTTCTGTCTAAAAAGCAGCTGGTGACTTGATAATTGATAATGGATTTTAGTGGTATCTGATGCACTTTTAAAGTGAACCTGTCATTCACCATTAATTTTAAGTTGAATTATGTTACCCATACATAATTTCTATTGTGATAACAATAAATAATAATAAAAATGAAAGTTTTGTTTTGCCTAATTGCAAGAATGTTTCCCTTGAGCAAAGTGGGTGCAGCAAAAGACAGACTAGGGCTAAGCCCTAGTCACAAACATGTAAGAGGAAGCAACTTCTTAGTTCTCTTCTGACATGTCACCAACTGGGTTCTAAAACAAAGTGTTTAAAGCACTGTGAAAGTTCAGGCTCCCAAGAAGGCATTTGACAGAATTTTGTAAGATAGTAAACATGTTAATGGTTTAGTTTTCCTCCCAATAGCTGCTGTTACTGAAATCAGGAATGTATAATTAAGAGGTGTAGTGCTCCTATTGAAGTGTCCAGATAGCATCCAATTGGTTTCAATGGTAGTGCTATAGGGTATGAGCAGGAAGCTAAAGTATCTCTTTAACTTTAGTGTAGAATCTTGGAATGGCATAGTGTTATGTGTAGTAAAAAATATACACCGTGCACAGAGTACGTTGTCATTGAATTGCATAGTATTGTCAGAGGAGGTTCCTCTCTTCATACCGAACACTGTGCTGCATCAGTTGCATAATGCTCCTAACACTCTGTGTCGGCTCTGTATAACAGGAGATATGTCCAGAATAGTTTCAGTCTTGCCTTTCCCATCTCAGTGATCTTTACCAGGCAATCCAACAACATTTTTCTATCACCTTTTCAGGATCAAGGTCCAGATTTCACAAGGCCACCAAAAATCCACCATTTCCTTGGCCTTAAAATCTAGTAAAATCTGACGTGTGGTTGGTGGGTTATGATGCCCATGACAGAAATTCCACTGTTAACCTAAGAGATGTATAAAAAAGGAAAATCAGACTAAGTCCTTGTGTGTTAAACTAAATGAGGAAAAAAAGAAATACACCAGCAGTAAAACCAAATAACAATACACCAGTTATGTACAAAGGAGTATTCCAGCTGAATTAAATGAATGAACACAAAAACATTATGCAATGATCTAAATGCGCCTAGTTACTAACATACCTGTTTGTTTTGCCACTCAGTTTAACACCCATAATTAGGATTAGCAATGAGTTAAATTTGGTCTGACATACAAGGAAAATGTTGCCTATGTCTCAACCCTAATTCCAGGCCATGAGGATTTCATTCATTCACACTGCTATGCAAGACATGACAAGCTATTGTATTTGACGAGACAGGGGTGTGTTAAAGTGTGACACGTCAATGAATTACACTCACTACTATGACAGCCATAGTGACTCTTGAGGATTAAAAGTGATTGACCAGTATATTTATATTCTCAGTGCCATCCCAGTGGTCAGGTCTTGGTAGAATTATTGCCTCGGGTACATTTAGCCCAACTTGCCATTAGTGATCAAACTCTCTATGATTTAAAGTATTCTACCCTGATAGGCTTCAGTACATAGAAGTCTAGTCTCCTGGAACCTGTGGTACAATATGCAATGATTTCAAGCCCATAGTGATATGAAAGCAGACTTAAAATCAAGAGGGGGAAACTTAAATTAAAATGGTTTCATTTTAATTTTACTGAAAGTAAAGCATCCATAGTGGTAAGTTAAACTTATTTTAATGTATTGTTGTGTAATTTAAAGTGAAAAAGCTATAGGTATCAATAATAATTTTAAAAAGTGTAAAAAAAAAGATTAAAACACTGTCTTGATTCAGTAGCACTTGGGTCTCAGGTGTCATAGTGTCTTTTGGAACATTTACCCGATCATACCTGGGAAGTTTCCAGAGCTGGTACCATGGATCTCTCTTTTTCACCTGCTCCTTATGGGAGGTTGGAGCAGATGGGAATGTACTGAGGAGGCGGGATAAGCTGTGCACATGTAGCATCATGTTTGGTGGTCAGCATCACAAGCCTTGGAGACAGAGCTGTTGTGAGGGTCTTTTTAGCCGAAAAACATAGATCTCCCCATCCTACATGGCACCATACAGGCATCTGGCAGGGTGGTCCTTTGCTGCTTGGTTACTACGGGCACAAAAACCCTGGGGCTGGACCTGATTCCTCCTCTTACTAAAAGGATTTTCTTCCTGTATAGTGGCCTAGAGTGCTCCATTCCTGATGCAGCCAAGAAACCCATATGTCTTGAATTGAGTTGTGTTAAGAGTAGCAATTGGCCATTTGCACTGTGAGACTGTGAACCCCAGGGAGTTGATTGGCATGGAATCTGGGTACAGCTGCTATGCAGATCATACATATGGGTCCCTGGGGTGGAGCAATTGGAGAGCAGGATGGGCCAATGCTCCGTTCCCCCATTCTGTGGAAATTCCATCCCGGCTTTTCCAGGAGGCTAGAAGTCTTCAGGATCCAGTCTGGGATTCCTATGGGGCCGACATCAGGCACAGGTGCTGGGCATTAAAAACTCCCGGAGCCTGAGACTCAGAGAGACTGTTGGGGGAGAAGAAGTTCCTGCGCTTCCAGGGCAAAGAGAGGCCCTGAACAAGAAGACCATCCTTGAGCCAAGTGAGGCAATACCTGTCTGGACATTTTGTGTGCTGTCTGGTGGAGGTTTTCCAGAGCCTGGCTTAGCTGGGTCTGGTGGGGAGGTCAAGTTAGTGGGTAATTAGGATCAGCATTGTTTAGGTAGAGAGGGCTCCAATTGGGAGCTAGGTTTTCTTTTTATGATTTTTTGGGGGGGGTTTAAACGGTTAAAAATAAAGCGCTGTTTTGTTACAAGCTGGTATTCCCAACTCTGATTGCCCTAGAGGACTGTGCTTAGGACCCCAAAATGTGACATTTATGGCCCTCATGCTACAGGGTTTGTCACAGCACATACAAAATTTGATTGCCACAGATCACAATGCTTTCTTCAAGTGTCACAGGATTCATTGCCTTCGATTATGCACATTACATTCATCTTTGTGGGTATGTACGTGGACCTGAAGAAGGAAACATCATATAAATAAACCTTCTATATATATTTTTTTCCCCAACGTGTGTGTATAGCTTTATATCTTTCTTTATTTTTATTTTTTTGAAAAGAAGAGATTCTAATACAAAGTTTGAGAAATTGTATTAACCATTGAAATCCTCCTGCTGATCAGATCACTCCATTAGCTGCTATGGTAATGAGACCATAGAATACTTTTTTATATAATGTTTCTTTTTGTTCTGAACTATTAGATTACATTTTAGAGTAATTGTTATTGTGAAACTAACAATTTAATATGTTTCATGCTTGCAACTGAGCCATCAATCCTTTTCAATAGCATATTACTTTCTTTCTTTTCATAAAGAACTGAAAATGAGAACGTATATATATCCTGAGTAAATTACAGGTACAAATACTATTTATGTATATTTTGATACTTGGTTAGGAAGTACATGTCTGTTGCACGCAAAGAGAACTGTAATTATAAATGAAAAGCAAACTAAGTAGGCATCTTATAGCCTGGTGAACCATTTAGTTCATCAATACTGTAGTAGTCGGTTCCTGGGCCACGTCAGCACAAATTCTTTCTTCCTGGATATTTGGGCATCAACATGGGCCTGGGCAAGGACCTTTCTTAGATGGTGAGTCTGGCTCGATGCGCCAGTCTTAAACATGGATATGTAGTATACATATATTTGTATTTTAATATATAGTTGGTGTCGTGGCCTTCGGGCACATGGGGCAGATGTAGCAGGGAGGGGTAGTAGTTTATGTGAGTGTGTGTATACTAGTGTCAGAGTCAGTGTAAATGTGTGTAGATGTATGGTGCTGGAGTCAGTGTGTATATGTATAGCATACCTCCCAACATTTAAAAATGTGAAAGAGGGACACTTTTTTTTTTAATCGCTCTCGCAGGACTCACCCATACAAGCAATTGCACTTTTCAATGTCGCGTTTGCATTGCTACTCAAAACACTCTTCATTTTTGACAGCAAAGTCATGCATATTAAAAATAACCAACACATTGAATTCCCATGAGGCTCAGCCAGACATACTACTTCCATTAGGTGCTGGCTGAGCATCATGGGAAGAACAGTTAACAGTAGATGTTAGCCGTGAATTACAATTCCCATGAAGCTCAGTCAGCCAGGTGTCCACCATGACTAGGCATCGTGGGAGTTTTAATTCACAACTAACACCTGCTGTTAACTACACTTCACATGAGGCTCAGCCATACATACTGCTTCCATGATGCTGGTTGAGCATCATGGGAAGTGCAGTCAATAGTAAAGCTGCAGATGCTAGCTGTGAACTACAATTCCTATGATTCTCAGCCTGCCAGGTGTCCACCATAATGCTGACTGAGTATCATTGGAAGAGTAGTCAACAACAGCAGAGATTGTCTTTTTAATTTTAAAAAAAAGACTAATGTTAGCCTCCCTCTCAGGACCCTTACACACTGTGTTTACACACACCTGCCCATAAACACACATATACACATACACTGTCATTACACACACACATACATATGCTGCTCTCATACACACATATACACATATACTGCCCTTACACAACTGCCCATACACAATTACGCTGCCCTTACACACACATATATACATACACTACCCTTACACACGCCTGTCCATACACACTGCCTTTGCACACACCTGCCCTTGCACACACATATGCTGCCTTTACACACACATCTACACATACACTGCCCTTACACACATATACACATATACTGCACTTACACACAGCTTACAAATACCTATACTGTTCTTATACACACCTGCCCATACACACACACAAGCCTGCAAACACATACATACACTGCCCTTACACCCCTTTCTCCCCATCTCTTACTTCTTCCTCCATCCTTCTTCCCTGTTCTTTAATCCTTTTTCCTTCATTCTTCATCCTCCATCCTGTATCCTGTGGTGGGAGTGCGAGGCCTGTCACTTCAGACCTCCCTTTACTGCTCCCTCATCACTACGCGCCGGCTACTGCTGCAGAACACAGGGATGACGTCATATCCCCGCATTCGGCATTATTCCTGGCGCGTAGTACAGGCGCGTAGTACGTAGTTTAGTACAGCTCCCTAATGTTGAGCTGACTAGAGGGGGATTGTCATCTCCTAACTAGTCCTGCTGGCTGCAGCTGCTAATTGGGTGGCTGTGCGCCCCCCCCCCCCGCAGCTGCACCTGAGGTAAGTGCCGCTCTTGCCTCACCCTTCCTCTGCCCCTGCAAAGCGGGACAAAGGTAAGGATAGGCCGGGCAGAGACCCAAAATCGGTACAGTTGGGGGGCATGGTATAGTATTAGAGTCAGTGTATGCATAATATAGTGTCAGAGTCAGTGTGTTTTTGTATATATATGTGCTGTATAGCGCTGGAGTCAGTGTGTATATGTATAGTGCTGGAGTCAATATGTCTACTGTATTGTAGTGCCAGATTCAGTGTGTATGTGTCTATAGTGTTAGAGTGTGTAATTTTATATATGTATAGTGTTAGCCAGTGTGTGGGTGCATGTGTGTAAGAGTGTGGTGCTAGCGTGTATGGTGTTGCTTATGTTACAGTATGGCTTTAGCATGAGTGTGTATGTCAGCGTGGTGTTAGCGTGTGTGTACATGAGCGTAGAATGTTCGCATATGTGTGTTACTGTGAATATAAGATGTTAGCGTGCGTCTGTTACTGTATGGTGTTAGAGTGTGTAAATGTTAGTGTATGGCAAAGCTCGACAAACCCCAAGCACCAAGAAAAAAAAACATGATTGCGAAGGGAAAAAAAGCTGGCTTCTAACTTTTTTGGCTGACTCCTAGATTCAATCCAAATTTTATGGAGCCCTGCATTAATTTTATTCCCAACCACTTCAGTAGGCCCAGTCACCATTTCATTTGACAATGAAGAATGACTGTGCCAGGACATGGTTTATGATACACATATTTGGTATTCGTGGAAGACTGTACCAAGATTGGATAGTGGCATTTTGGCACCAATAGTAAATGGATATTTGACTTCCAAATAGATTAATTTTATTCTATATAACATCTATTCCAGGATATCAGGAGACAAGCATGGAACACGTATACCACAATCATAAATAAATAATAGCATCCTTTATCGTATACACTGATTTGCATTGATTTTAGGAATTTTTGGGGAAGCATTATCAATAACATTTTAAAGGACTTAGCGTAAATGCAATAAACATATGATCATTTTCGAGTAAAATTAGCAAAGTCAATGAAGTGTTAATGTTTGGAAAGCATTTTTTCTTAGATTTCATACATACTAATTAATCCATATTAAAGGGATCATTTGCTCTTACAGCTTTTAGCATAAATAAATGTATTTATTAAAACAAGCTTTAGTTAGGGCATTTTGTTTGTCTGAGTCATTTTTTACAGATATTTAGTTGAAAAGATTTAGAAGCTGAGCTTAACAGCAGCCTCTGGCAGAGTCAGCATTATCTAATCAATTTCATCCTTTTATTTACCCACCTTTATAAAGGCTGCCTGAATCAATCAACAGCAGACAGATTCTGAGAACAGAAAGTTAAGATACCGTCCCCATACATATTTATACACATAACGTGGGTTTTAATGCATATGTATTGCTCATATTTTTTAGTATTTTATAGTATATAAAACTGTATCATTTAGGATTTAGGAAAAGTGACAGATACTTTTTAGGTCTGTTAAATTTTCTAGAATTGTTTTCAAGATATAATTTTCTTACTCCTTTACTGAACTTGTGTTAAAGCCTATGAGCACTATACTGGCTGGATGGTCATATCACCCTTGTCCCAGGTGCCAAGCCCTAGCTCCTAGATGGTTGTATGTGAGTTTGCGCCATATGCACTTGTTGTTTCCCTCCAGAGGCAGTTTAGGAGTTGTGGTGTGCGGCCACCAGCTGGATATGCCCTGCCACATGCTATGCAAGCATAAAAACAAACACATGCTTAGGTCAGTGGGCCTTAAAGTGCCGGGGCTGCCTTGTTATCCCAAGTCTGTCCCTGGCAAGTTGTACTATTGTGTGCCATTTCATATCGATAACTATCGGTATATCCATCATTGGTCTTTTTTTTGTCTTTTCGTCTTCATGAAATTCACCCAGTAAGAGCGAGCACCTTATGGCATGAGGGACAAGTAAAACTGAGTAAAGCTGAGCTTCATGCACATTGCTGCAGGGTAACAAACACATGCCCTAGCACACAGTCACCACACACTCATAAATGTACACCACACACTCATAAATGTACATACACTCACACTTACAAACACACAAACACCGAAACATTTTGACTCCATCATCATACCTTACTTATCACACCTCTCTCTCCTTTACCTTTCACGTTACATGACCCCACTGCATTCCAACCTCCGTGAGTGGGCTGGTCCAAGTTGGACAGCCCCCGTTTAAATAATTTTGGACCGGCAATTGCCCTCCAGGCGAGCCAACCCCTCTTCAGCACCTCTGGCATAACTAAATTTATATATTAAAACAACCTATGACTAGCGATCCCATGTCAGTAAGTGTAATTGTGTTGAAGATATGTTATTTACCCTAAGAGAGATTAGAATCAGCCTGTGACAGATTCAACATGATCGGATCTAACGCTCTCTTCCTTCTGTCACTCACGCTTACAGAAGCTACATCAAAACAATCACCCACTAGACAATAGGAGCACGATAAAGTTAAAATACTTTTCCTAATTGTATGCACAACATTTGTTGCTACTATATAGGTTTATGTAGGGTACATGTAGGTTATGTAGGTGTACTGTAGGGTTTTAGGAATGTTACAGATGAGTTAAAGGCAATTTGCTAAAATGCCACTTTGTGGATTGCAGTTTAAAAGGTCAGACATGCTTAATTTGAATAGCTAAACAGTCTCCATCTACCCAAAATTATCGTCCATCATACATACAATGGACACTCAAGGTGCCAAAAAACTTACAGACCGTGACTGCTGGATATTACGAGATCAACCACCTGAAAATGAAGCTTTCAGGCTATTCTCAGCTAACTGTATTTGATTGCTGTACAAAGCAGCACATGGTGTAGGTGATACCTCAAGGTTATTTGGTATTGGATGATCAGAGGAATTTAGAACTGGCACGTTGTACTCAATTGTATTAAACACATCCATTACCAGATGTGGGTCACTGATTTCTTGGGTCTGTTCAAACATAAAAAGCTGTAGGAGGTTCTTAGGGACACTTGTAAAATATACTTTGAAAATTCTTATATTTAACGAGCTGTGATAATATGGCATATCTCCCAGAATTCTAGGTTTATGATAAACTTATAAGTGCCAGTTTCTGCCACAACAAATAATGCCATGAAGTAATCTGTCTTAAATTCTGTTTGCCTAAAAGTAAACTGAAATCTGTTAAATTCATCAAAGCAAACCTGCTCCTCACCTCTAACAATACTGTTGGAGATTATAGGAAATGTATTTCTTAATTGGATCAAATTCTATTTGATTTCATCCCTTTCCTTGCCAAAAATGTATCATTAGGTAGTGCGTTCCATAAATTAATTACCATCTCTGGAAATAATTATTCTGGAAAATGTATGAACATTGCCAGACTGGAGGTTAAAATTGGTCCTGGAATACCAAAATGATAAAATGATGCATGTGTGGCTGCCAGCTGGATACACTTGGCCGCACTCTGTCCTCTTACACTTTTGCAGCCGGTGGTCATGAGCTAAATGACGGGATCCGATGTACTTGTGGCAAAAAAGGTGCATGCAAGGTTTTGTTGGGCCGGGGCCCACCTGGCATTTGCGCAGTTTGCCTAGGGACTAGTTCGGTCCTGGGTATGAAGACCAGTTCTAGTGCAAAGTGGTATAAGTGGAACAATCACCATGGAATCCAAAGAAATACCATGTCCCATTATATTGTTGTTTATACATAATCTCTATTTTTCTCTTTTTTAAAGCTGAAACTGTATTTCATTTAATGTTAAATAATGTAATTTGAATTTGTTAAATTTGTTATTTACTGCAAATGTGTGGCATTTGCAGTAAATAGATAAATAGATCTAAATAAAGGAACACCCGTTTACTTAAGCAGTGTAAAATGGGCAATAATTATGAAAATGCCAGAGCAAATCACTAACCTTGAAATAATCACCATCTGTTTGTCTGTGGATACTTTTTCATTATATGTACAGTGTACGGTGAGGGTTTCTAATGGTTTGTTCAGGGGTCTGTGAAACTATCTGGTGGAGCAACATGGAATACAGTGCTATAGATTTCAGAGATCCACGCCGCAGACCAACTGACTAATCTGCACCCTAACAATCGTAAGAAAGACATCCCAAACCCTCAAACACTACTTGAAGCCTCTTGTCAGCCTCATGCAATGGCACGGCAACTCCAGCCATTGCCAAAGCAAGAGCTGTGACAATACATGGCCTGTAAAAGGAGGATCCTCAGAGATCTGATATGTGCCCCAACATAACTTCTTTTTTAACTTCTCAGTAGCTACCCTGGGGTTGGCTAAAGCTGATTTTAAGATTTTAAGAGAGGGTAAGTCCCTCAAAAACCCTCAAATCCTTCCATCAGTAATAAAGCTGCTTTTTGGTTTTGCATTCCAGCACCTCTGAGGGAGCGGAAGACCTGGCTGCAGGTGGAAAGGGGGAAAAGACAACCCGCAACCACAACACAATGCCTTTGTGGGCTCAACACAGCCCTTGCCTTAACACAATCCTTTGACTAAACCGTCCGTTGTAGCGTAGCCACAACTGACTGTTATAAACCCAGTATGCCTCACTAATACCGTCCAGGTAACAAAGCAGGTCAGATACATTTTCTGATGCCTTTTGTCCTATTTCATTGGCCAAAATTGCAAAAGCCTGCAGTCAGTTCGTTAAGGTCTAAGGAATCAGATGATATCTTCTTTTTTCTTTGTCGTCCTTTTTACTTACCTAACCTTTCACAGGCTTATTCAAATAAAATTTCTCCAATCAGGGTAGAGGGAAAATTGCAATGCACCCCCCCCTCCAAATCTTCCCTCTAACCTGCTGTTTCAAGTGTGTGCCCAAAGGTGCTTCAATGCACATGTAACCTTCCCCTTTAACGGAATCTGGCAGCTTCACCAAGTTGCAGTCCTCCTGTTTTTTTTTTAATCCCCAGAGGCACTCAACTTTGTTTTTATAAGGCACTCTATGCCCTAAGCTCCCACCCCCACGTGATCATTTACAATAGACGTATTCTAATTACATCTAACTACACTCCAGTAAAGAGGGGTCCTGTATTCACCCCTGTCATCGGGTTCTGTGTAATTCTCTTCACTATGGGGCTGTTCTTTATAAAATGTTCCATGTCAGTTACTGGTCTGCTACGTACAGCAAATTCTCCAAGCATACCACCTAATTTCCCCCCCGAATTTATGAGTAATGATTGATATCATTATTATTTCCGATACAAGTCATTATATATAGATATCTTTGCTTTTTTCCTACAGCTGCTCTTCCTTATCTAATCATAAATTATGCAAGTTGATTCCTCCGGTGTCTCGCAATAAATAATGCATTCTGTCTTTTCCGTAATGCTAAATTATTTTATGACAGTGCTACGTTACATCCTAGATTTGCCTATGTTCGGAGACTATATATTCGTAAGCATATATGAATGCTTGAATATAAATATATAAGACATGCAAATTAAACTATAATGCTAAGTGCACAGATTTTCACCTGGATCGATAGATAATAGGTGAATGTGTTTCTACAGTAAAAGCTTATTAGCTGGAAGGGAAGACTCTACATTTACTTTTTGACTTCAACACTGAAGGTCAGATTTATAGGCTTGTCTTTTTATTATTTCTTATTTCATCCCTTGATGACGATTAACGTGCCAGGCACGTCATGGAAAAACATCCTGTTAGCGCCAATTAAAGTGCCTGACATCTGGCTGATCTACAGTCACTTTCTTCTCCCAATTGTGTTACTGCAAAGCCTCGATGTCAAGGCATTCAGCAACACCGAGATCTGCAGCAGGCTCGACGTCTGATTGCTCAACCTGTGCCATGTTGAATGGCGCTGTCCAATAATCGCCTCCCAAGCTTAAATATTGAAAACCCATCCCAGGGCACACTGTGACCACTCCGCATAGCAGTCACAAGCGCCATAGTGAGAGACTTTGCCTTTAGCTAGATTCTTAAGTGGGTCTCTCCAGACTACCTTCAATCATGCAAGTCAATGGGTCCCTGCTTACCAATCACAATATTAATAGCAATATTTTAAAAAGATAAATAAAAAAATAAGATTTTTTTTAAATAGTTAAAAAAATAAATATGTGGTAACATGTTAAAATAATTCCCCAATGATGTAACCATCAGGGGAACCGTCCAGTTCCAGAAAAACATAAAAAAAATCCATATATATATATATATATATATATATATATATATAAATATAAAGTCCTAAAGTTTGTGCTATATCTTCACAAAAATTCTTGCATGGAAACATTTAAAATACTGGACTCAGGAGATGTTGCTAGACACACACTGGGGTGTTGTTTGGCTGGGGCACATAACGGGAGCTTTAAATACATACCTAATGTAGAATGTGTGTGGGAAAAAAACACACAAAAAATACTACTGCATACTCTGACAAAGGCTGGTGGTAAAATTAGTGCATGGAAAGGGTTAAAATATCAACATTTGAAATACCCTGGGGTGTCTAGTTTTCAAAAACATATGATATGATGGGTTAAATTGAATTGGCTACCTTCAAAGATCTACCAAATAGGACATGGGGGCAGAATTTTCAACATGTCAAAATTCCAATTTGAAAAATGCGCACATCCCAAATGTGGCCTTTTAGCCCCCAAACCATCTCATAATCCCATGCATGAATGGTATCACTGTACTCAATAGATGTTGCTGAACACATATTGGGGTGTTTGACAGTGATATACCAGGAGCTTTAAATTCAAACCTGAGTTACAATGTGTGTAAAAAAATTACTTTGACAAAGGCTGGTAGTAGAATTAGTGCCTGGAAAGAGTAAAATACTAGCATTTGAACCATCCTTGGGTCTCTAGTTTTCAAACATATATGATCGGGGTAAATTAAACTGACCGGCTTCAAAGAAGACATTGCCCAGTATTACCAGATTTGAAAAGAAAATGGTTTCAACCCCTTAACGTCCAATGACAGGCCAGGCATGTCACACAAAATGTCACGATCACTTTCTTTGCTTAAACTCGATGTCGAGGCATTCAGCAACACCGAGATTGGCATAAATATCTTAAAAAAGAGAAAAATATGGTAACATTTAAAAAGAATTATGCATCAGAGGAACCATCCAGTTCCAGCAAAATTAAAAAAAAAAAAGTCCAAAAAGAATAAAATAAATAACATTTTAAAAAAAAGTTTATTATTATGAGCAAGTGCTAAAATTAGCGCTGTATCTTCCCAAAAATCTTGACATGGGAAGTGAAAGCATTTCAGATACCCAAGGGGTGTCTAATTTGTTTAAAAAAATGAATGAAACACCAGACAAACCCATGCATGGGGGTATCACTGTACTCAGGAGATGTTGCTGAACACATATTGAGGTGTTGTTTTATACGTATACCTAGAGCTATACATTTATATCTGAAGTACAATTTGTATGAAAAAAAAATACAAAAACAATTACTACCACAAACTTTGGCAAAGGCTGGTGGTAGAATATCATGCATGGAAATGGTTAAAATACCAGCATTTGAAATACCCTGGGGTGTCTAGTTTTCAAAAATATATTGTTTGATCGGGTAAATGGAATTACCCGGCTTCAAAGATGGCCCTATTAGGACATGGGGGCAGTAGGACCAAGTTAAAAAATGCGCACTTCCCAAACGTGGCTGAACACAAAGTGGGGTCTTGTTTGAAAGGAGCTGTAAATCCATACCGGAAGCGCAATTTTTGTGATAAAAAAAAACACAAAATAAATTACTACCATAAAGTTTGAAAAAGGGTGGTAGTAGAATTAGTGCATGGAAAAGGTTAAAATACCAGCATTTAAAATACCTTGAGGTGTCTAGTTTTAAAAAATATATGGTTTGATGGGGTAAATTGCATTGGCCAGCTTCAAAGATACCCGAAATAGCACATGGGAGAAGAATGACCAGATTTGGAAAAAAATTGGTTTTGAAATAGCAAAACGTTACTTGTACTTATTTCCCAATAACTTGCAGAAAAAAGCAAAAAACATAAAAACATTGGGGTTTTTTTAAACTCTGGACAAATAGTAGAATCTAGTTAGCAGGTTTTTTATGAGCTTTTTTGGATGAGTAAAAGGTTTTTCAAGAAAAAATATTTTTTTCTAAATTCTTCACCATATTTTATACTTTTTTTTATATTACTTTATATGATACAATCAAAATAATCGTGTTTAAAGGGAAGCCCTTCTCGTCCTTAAAAAACAATCCATAACTTGTGAGGGGACAGTAAATGAGAAAGAAGAAAATTACACCTAAAGACAAACATCGCAGAAATGTTAAAACAGCCATTGCCATAAATGGTTCTAAAAATAAAAAAGCAGCTCTGTCATTAAGGGGTTAATTTAATTTTAATTCATAGCACAGTGAGGAAACAGTCAACAATTCACTGATATGTTCTAACTTTATTTTGATTTTTATGTACAACTAAGTAGGATTCATTTAAGGTGTATAATTTTATATCATACATGTATTTTTGCTTTTCCCATATTCCATATATATATATATATATATATATATATATATATACATCTCTATTTGAATGCTAAGAGGAGAAACCCCCTTCTTAAGATGTCACAATATGCTTCAAAACGATTTTCAAGATGGCCACTAAAGTGCTCTAGTGATAGTGAACTAGTGGATATCCCAAAATGGCTGCCATAATATCACAAGAACTCCTCCAGAAATAAGTATGGCCACCACAGTATGCCAAATATGTATGCAGACCTTATTTATTTTTTTTAGTATGGGACTATATACCGTAAATGGGTAGTTTGCATGACTCCAAAAAAAGAATTGGAGTTGTGCAATAATGTGGATCTCTACATATCACATGGATTTCTGCCAACTGATTTTACTTGCAATACTGTGGGGGATCATTTATTTTACATGTACAATAATATACAGTATTTAACTTCTTATATATACTTGTCATTGATTTTTGCTTTCTATAATTCTGAACCCACTCGCAGATAATCCATTTTGGGTGAAGTTCGAAGTGGAGAAATCTCAAACAGACACTAACACAGACACACACACTAACACACCCAGACACTCACACATTAATGGAACTTATTTACCCTAAGTGAAGCCTCACTGTATCTTCAATACAACTGCTGCTTCTAACACTGGATCATGTGATGCAAAACCGATCACGTGACCATGCTGAACTCTGTCTCCGTCAGAAATAGGATGCCACTCACCACCATCCCAGTAGGTTCCAGGGCCTAATGAGGTTAGTCTGGGACTTGGGACTTACCTCTTTATTCCGGGATTGCCCTTGTCAAACAGGAATGGGTGGGGCCCCTGGTGTCAATGGGCATGTTACAAGGGAGATCTTTAATCTTCTCAACTTGCTCATTTACACTATATAGGTGTGTGTATATATCTATATATATATAAATATATATATGTATATATATATATATATATATATATATATATATATATGTGTGTGTGTGTGTGTAATCATGTAAGTGTGCGTTTGACGATGACTTATTCCAAAATGTTTATTTCCGTCAAAACTAAATGCAAATTATTTCATTCTGAACTAACCTATCATGTAGAAAGACCTACAAAATAAGCCACTTTAGTGATCTCCCTCACGGTTTTATATTTGCATTTGGATTAAATGCCATATCTGTTTTTCATATGTCCTGAAGTGTGCTGACCTATAATACTATTTTCTATTTCCTACATTTTTTTTGCAATATATTCTTTCTCTATCTCTGTAGATGAAGCCTATATTAACTGAGGCTTTGAAATAGAGAAAACGGAAACATTATATTTCATACACCAATGCATTGTGGTTTTGATGAATCATCTGTATAGGATATGAGCGATCGACTCTATATAGAATATCTCCAGGATATGTCATTAAAGATTATCTCCTGTGCTGGCATCTCTAGTAAGAAAACATTTCTTTGCATTCTTTATTAGTTGAGAGATACAAGTGAAAAATATATTTTACAGAAAAGATTAATATATGACAATTCTTGAATTGAAATATTACACTGCATGGTGACACCATGAAGATTAACCTCAATAAATCTCTGTAGTAGCAGAAAGACAGAATATCTTTTAAATTAGGTTCCCTTGGCATTTGCTAAGCATATGAAAGAATCTATGGAATTACTTTTGGCTAAAAAAAATTAAACATCCTTAGTATATTCTAAACGTGAGTATATCCTTCCAGAAATGTATTTTGATATTTCAAATTTAAAATCTGCTCTCTGTTTAAGGAAAGATTTTTCTTTGTAAAGCAAAAATTATTTCTAGTGTATTGTCAAATAATAATAAAACAAAATATTGAGGAAAGATGGCCCGGATCCTAATCATTCATCCGTTTAATTGAAAGACAATGGACCTAGCCAACAAAAATGTGTTGTTATAATGCCTATTTTCTCACTATGTTTCAGATTAGCCAAAACATGACATTGTTTCTAGATAATTGTTTTCAAAACAGAGTATCAAAACTAGGTTATTACAAGTAATTATAATACAGGCAAATTCTGATTTGTTACTTTTTACAGATTAACCATAATATTCATGAAATATATATGTATTTATGAAATGTGCTGATGCCCTTGAACCATAAGATCAAATTCAGAGAATACATTTAGCTACTTTGTGGCTTTGTTTAGTATTGACATAGCTTGACACTTTCCTCTTTAATGAAATTAATTTTCCAGGCTAGTTTTCTCTTTCTCCAAGCAAGGGAGCAGCGTTTGGCCATGCCTACTCCTGCGCACTTCCCCTCCTGCTTCCCACCCACTTAAGGCTTCCAGGGGATAGCCCGACCCCATGGAGCACTAGCCCTAACTCTATATATATCACTAGCCCTGCCTATACATGAAACCACTCTCCAGGAAAAGAGAAAGCTCCAGGTAGTCTATTTCTGGTAGTTCCAAGCCACGACTATTATGTGTGCTCTTTACTGTATATGTGACAAGAGGCTTTTGTGCTTTAGAGCAAATACAGTACAAACCATCATTCTTATATTGTGTCTCTCTGATATTGAAATTGAGGTTTTTTATGTCTTTGTTACATGACTGAATTTTGGCAGCTCTCCATCAGCCTGCCTGTTGGCATAATGTTAACTTTTCTTACACATGGCAACTGGGGCAGCTATCGTCAAACCAATAAAAGTCAGGGACCATACTTTGACATATAGCCATCTCAGAGAAATGGAAAGAAGAGGAACAAAGATATGATACATCTTCAACATACCATAAGATGAATAAAAACATGGGGACGGAAAGGAGACAATTCAAATCTCAGTCTTATATGATAACTTGCAAAACTCTATACAAAGGGACTCTCCAGCAGTTTGCCCAGTGCACTAAAGACAGCCAAGTTCTGTATAGCATCTATGGTTTCATTATAAAGATCTAAAAAAAAGACCATGCTGGTAAATCGCATACAGGATACTATAACATAACCTGAAAAGTGAACTAGGTCTGTGCCTCATATTTGTGATAATGGGTTGCATAAAAATTCCATAGACCAGAAATTCTAAACCAACCAGACGTAGAAAGTATAATAGACACCCCAAATATTCTCACAGTGAATCTCATTAACTATTTCAATTAAGCCGGGTTTGAGGTACACCATGACCCAATATAACCCACTGTGGCATGTTAAAAAAACGCCGTGAAAGAAAGTCACACATGTCTCTATATATAAACCAGCTTATTACTATAGACAATCAACATCCAGCATTCCTCTGGCAGACTGTAATGATAATCCTCTGGGAAATATTCATGCCTGAGTAAACTGAGACCCAAGCTAATGGATTTAGAGTGTTTGTGGAACATGGACTCCTGAGCTGGGACATTTCTACCCTCCTGCCCTAGTGAATTCTGCACCCAGTTTCTTTACAGATCACTGGCATAGTCACGTGGCTAATGTGAATATGTCACTCACATTGCAGCTGATTATTCTAGGCACATACCTTTCAAGTATTCTGATTTTGGGGGGCAGTCCTGATTTTCAGGCAGTGTTGTGCACTGTTTGCATTTTCTGACAATGGGGATCATGGGCCAACTGGGGAAAACATATGATTGCAAAAATCATTGAAGGTCTGGATAATTGAAATGTATATTAAACGCACCCTACTAATTGATGTGCAATTTTCTTAAATTCATATGTCTAGGGGTAAGGTCAGGTGGGCACCTGAGTCAACACTTGAAAAAGGCCCCCTCCAGAAAATACAGTATCTCACAACCGTGAGTACACCACTCACATGTTTGTAAATATTTTATTATATCTTTTCATGTACTCACTTTTGTTGCCAAGGTTTAGAAATTAATGGCTGTGAGTTGAGTTATTTTGAGGGGACAGCAAATTTACACTGTTATACAGGCTGTACACTCACTGTTTTACATTGTAGCAGAGTGTCATTTCTTCAGTGTTGCCACATGAAAAGATATAATAAAATATTTACAAAAAGGTGAGGGGTGTACTCACAGATGTGTACTCAGCAGTGTGCGGATAGTATACAGCTGGATGCCGAAAGTACACCATTTGGTAGCCGCTGACATTAAAGTGCTGCTTATTCATCCACAGTCTGCACCTGCCTTCATGTATCTACTACTGTCTTTCCAAACCCCGCACTACTTACTTTGAAATTAACTGTGACATCTAAAGGCAATTTAACACAAGTATTTGTCTATCTCTGTTATACGAGTTAAAGATATATGATCTCCTCTTACATTGATTTTAGGATCCATTTGCAGTACCCACAGAGCACCTAACGCCACTGTAGTGTCTGTGTGACCTGCTAGATGGCCTGATGTTACACATATTATTAGCCTTTCCCTGAACCTGATGTTCCTTCGCCTGCCTTTTCCTTCCTCATATATTCTTCTGTCTTTTTTATACCATTGTTCTGCAAACAGCGACCTCAAGCCAATATGACATCCCTGTTTTATATTTTGTTAATGTGATCCCCACGATACCTATTACTTAAGCTAGACCTGGCTAAACGACAATGACTGCTAATGTGCTTTAGGATCTTGGTGTCTCTGCAAGCTCTTATTTAAATGAAGTACATGACACTTTTGCATTTTTATTACTTTGGTGCGCCCACAATTATTTGTTTTACAGTTGAGCGATTTTATTCGGGAAAAGTCAAAATAAGTCACTATGCATTCCAGGGAGGGTGTTTATAACAGTACATCAGAAATCCATCAAGCAGATAACATTTGCATAGTGTGAATTGCCTCTTGTAATTTTCAGACTGCCAAAAATACACCATGCTATCTGTATCACTAAAATTGTGTAGTCTTCAAATATGCTACAAAACACATTATATTTTAGTCAAAATCACTGTAATAATGTTTTTTATAGGGATGATATCATGCAGTATGCAATGGCAAACAACATATGTTATGGAATAAAAATTCCCATTAAATAAACTGAGTTTGGTCATGTTTTAGAGGAAATTGGTAAATCTAAATGCAGATACAAATGTACAATATCTTCTTGCATACTGGTATTACTTGGTTATATAGCTGTTTAAGTTAAAGTTGAAGTATTGGGTGTTTGCAAGTTTGTAGCAGCAAAAGTGGACCTCAATCCAAGAAGACATCCTCTACTGGAAAATCTACTGTAGGGTGTACCTGAGGGTCACCACTGAGAGAATTGTTTTAGAATACATATTACTCCAAGGATAGGTGAATTGTAGCCTTTTGTGTGAGATAAAATAGAGCTGTGGAAATGGAATGGTGAAAAACCATAAAATAATTCAAAATACAGTAGTTATTGACATTTTGATGGCAACCATGTTGATTTCCCCAAACCACTGCTACATAAAGTAGATCTTCTTGTACAGTTGTAAAATAAATGTCATAACATGAGCTAAAAATAAACCTGTTCTGGTTGTGGGATTCAATTACATTTTCTTTGGAGAAAGAAAAAGGTATTTATGGCTTGAAGCCAAATATTTCCTTAAACACTACTATTTCTTAAAGAAGGCCTCGTCAAATACTTTTTGACTAGTCACACATTTTTAAAGCTTCTTACATGTCTCTTCCGCTGTTGTTAATTCCTGCAAACACTAATTAAGGAGAAATAAAAGATGTTCAGTCAATGCAATTTGTGTCTTATAGAAGATAACTGGCTGGTATGTGCTAACGTCTAATAGTGAACCTGGACAAAGGTAAGTAGGTGACAATAAAGCAAAAACACTTTTCCACATTGAAATGACCAAGCTGGATATCAACGGTGATGAACCCATAGATTATAAAACATATGTTTAGGCTGTTAAAAGAAAATAAAATCATGTACCACCAGGATCTCCTCAGATGTTATATCAACTAGCAACCAAAATCCAATTAAAAACCTAGAAATATTTCCCTCAGTAGACAAAAAAACAACATAGTGTTCCATCCATACTAACTGATATTTTTCAGATTTCAATCCTATTGTGTTTGTTTAAATCATTTTCTTTTTTTTATATCAGACACATTTGCTGCTATTGAATGCTTAAACCCATTTTAATTAGCATTTTATGTTCCGTTGTTCTCATTTAAAGGTTGTTATCTATTTCCACATAAATCTTGTAGCGGTTATTAACCGACCTATTAATGTGGCCACACTGAGATAAATCTATCCTTGTGCTAGAAATTCTTCCTAGAGTTATCTCATGTGTCTAAACCAGTGATATATTTAGATTGCCCCCCATAACAAACATCCTTATTGGAATACAATGTCATACCCAGGCATCCCACCTCACAATGACATACAGTACAGGGTAAACTTATAATGGAGGGTGTAAACAAACCTCCAAAGTGTAAGTAGTCCCGTTACAATGGAGATCTCTGATCTCCCCAACAGTTCCTTTGAGCAGCAATGCATTGGTGTGTCCTCAGACCTACCTTCTTATGTCCTGCTTGGCTTAGGCCAGTCTACACCACTAATCTATTATTGTTATTATCTCTTATTTATAACGCCAACAATTTACACACTGCTTCTTACAATACATATATTCAAGGGGTATGACAAGACTAAAACAAACTGATACATTAGGAAGAGAGGGGCCTGCTAGTAAGCTACAACCTTGAGGGAATGTGGTGAGGACAAACATAAGGCACAGAGAAAGGTTGAGAGGTAGTGTGGTGGTTGTATAAGTGACAAGGAAGTTCTAGCAGCTAAGATGGTGCGGCTTCTCTGAAGAAGTTTCAGTGGAAGTAGATTCCAGAGATTTGGGCAGCACAAGTGAAATCTTCTAGGTGGGAAAAGGAAGAGATGATAAGCGAGGAGGAGGAGAGCCTTAGCCCATGAGAAGAAGTAAAGATCAACTAGGGGAATATTTTTTATGCGGGCTGAAATGCATGGAGGAGCAGTGTTATGGAGGGCCTTATATGAGCCAGTGAGGTCAAAATATTTAGGTACTCTACTACTGCTCTAATTTTGTTAGAACCCTTATTAGTTGAATAACAATGCTTAACAGATTTTCTTACCTGAATTTTGTCTAGTAAGATGCAGCAAAGCACACGGATTTTTTGATGCAATGCAACAATACAGTGAAAGATCTTAGCATTTCACGTCCACTGACTCACTGACTATGCATGATTTATGCCTTTAACCAAACTGCTAGGGGCGAATGCCACGTATTAGCATTCTGATTTGCTACTTTCCTTTGCATTTGACTGCTCAGCTAATTTTAAATGGCAAACCTTAACTGATCTTATCTGATCTCAAGCCTTTTTCCTTAAAAATATATCTGCAAAATAATGCCTTTATTCACATTATTTAGTAAGATTCTCATTAGTGTGCAGTTTTTAGTTATAGGGCATTGTATTATGACACTGTCTAGCACGAATGTTAAACTTGTTCCACTGGGATTATCTCGATCTCTGTGTCATTTCACCAAGTCACCGATTACAGACACCTCACAGTGTTAGATTTTGATATCCATCCCCATGTATTTTAATCTGGCAAACCTAAAAAAACAATTAGATTTGTTGTTACTTGCCATAAAGTAAGTTTATGCACAAATAGATGACCTAACACTTTTGTCCATCTGTAAACTGGGTAATGCCCTTGGTAATTTAACTAGAAGTGATCTTCCTCGGATTCATATATGACTATGATGTTTATATATATATATATATATATATATATATATATATATATATATATAGTGTGAATGAAGTGTCATGCTTAAAACTAGCCACCGTGATTAACACATACATATTGCTAGTCCTGGAACAGCTGCAAAGGTAAGTACAGGGTGCTATTGACCAGCAGCCCAGAGTTATATGCCCTGTGTGCTAGATGGTCAGTTTGGGCCTAGTGTACCATGTAATAAATATCTAACATCAAATTGATCACTTAATCTCTATTGAGTTACCACTGTATGTTCTGTGCAAGGTTTCTGTGGACAGGAACTTTTATAAATCCAGGATGGCACTGCTTACGTTGACCTAGGTTGCTTTACCTGGGAAATGCACATTAGAAGGTCATCTGCATCCTGTTTCTTCTCTTCTCCTCTCTTCTCCTGTTCCTTTTCTCATTCCTTTAGTAATTTCTGCAATGTCAATAACTTACAGAAATGTCTGCAAAGGAATCTTTGGCATAAAAAGTTAATTCCACTATTTTCTATGGAACTTGAGTGACCACATCAGCCACTGTGTGTTACCCTGAACACATATAATTTAAGCTTTGCCAATAGCCAATTATCCATTAGGAACACCAGGGACTTGCCTAGTGCCTCTGAGTTAAGGGGGCTCCAGGTGCACTAATGGATTCATCTGCTTGGGCACCACTAGGACCACTTGTTAGTGTATGTGTGTCTGGTGATGCACATGTGTGTGTGTGTCTCTGAGTATGTGAGTGGGTGTGTGCATCTGGGTAAGTGTGTTTTTGTGTCTGGGTATGTTAGTGTGTGAGTTAGTGTGATTATTTGTGTGCATGTGAGTGATTGTCTGTGTGCATGCCATTCTGACTGGTTATATTAGTTTGAGTGTCTGGTTATGTTAGTGGGAGCTTCTGTGTGCCTGTTAGTGTGCCTATTTGTGTTAGTGTCTGGTTGTGTTTGTGTCAGGATGTGTGTATTATTGTGACTGGGCTTTGTTAGTGTGAGTGGCTGGGGTGTGTGTTAGTGTTAAATGTCCAGTTGTGCTAGTGTGAGTGTCTGGGTGAGTTTGCTAGTGTGAGTGCCTGAGTATATTAGTGTGTGTGTGCATATATGTTAGTAATGAGTGTCGGTATGCATGTGTGTAAGTGTAAGTGTCTGGACATGTGTGTGAGTGTCTGGTTGTGTGTTAATGTGAGCGCCCCTCCCGAAGCCAGGCTGTGGATCCGCCCCTGGTTCACTTAGCAATTATCTAAATTCTGAAATGTTAAACTTCTGAAGCAAATACAGTTCACATGATGCTCAAATTTAACAATACACATTATTGAAAGCAAATTCGTGTTTTGTTTTTTTAATTGCTCTGATAATTTCAATACGATTTCTGCTTTTATTTGCAATCTCTGCCATCTTTGAAACCATAATCGAAAAAGTCACACAGCTGTATTCTGCAATTCCCGGTTCCATATGGTTATTAGCCTTCTTTCATCTCATCTGGGATATTAGCTAAAGGGATTTGATGTGGTCTTTCTCTTGTTATATCTCTGAGATTTATTTGAATGGCTCATGTCCTGATTTGCATAATGCTTTGTGCTTCTCAGTTTAACTGTGTATTTACAAGTGATGGATCTATATAATATTAAAACTGGCTAAGCTACAGAGAAAATATCTTTATTTCAATAAATAAATGAGCAACATTTTAACTGCAAACCACAAATGTTCTAAAGTATACAATATATATATATATATATATATATATATATATATATATTCACAACATTTTACATTGAAATGGGGCTACATTACCATATTTCTATTTTAGGATTGAGCATATTACTCAAAAATGTTTAAAATCCTTAAAAAATGTAGGTCAGCCTTGCTTGACATAAACACTGCTTCATTATAACCTGATCAGTTCTTTTTCTGCTAGCTCTGTAAAGAGTAAAGTATAAAAGGATAAGAGTAATGAATGTATATAATCTTACCCTCAAAATTAATGCTAAATAAAATTACTTAGATTAACATACTAGGCACAATTTGTCATATGGACAAAAGCCATCCTCAAATTCCTCCAGCATTTACTGATTTATGGTTTATCAAATAGTTGATTCCTGTCGTGAATTTAGCAGAATAATTTTAATAAGGACTCAACTCCAAAGCGTCATTTAAGGGAGCTTGCGGTAATTCATTTGGTGATGAGTTCCTTCCAAATCCAGCTACTTACGATTCAGCGGATTTACCAGTGAACTTGACCGCGAGTTACAAAAACATATGGACCAGGCCAATTTAGGCTAGTTGTGTTTGACTATAATTCTTTTCAACCACATTGTTAAATTCACTTTTTTTCTACACAAATTAAAATCTAAATTTGAATGGTCATTTAGAAGACCATTGGGTGATGTGGTTTTTGTTGTTTATTGTATTTTTCATCTTTGCTAAATATTCAATATACAGCCAATCAATGATTTGGTGTGTCCAACAGTAGGGACACCATGACTGAGTAGGACTTGAGGGACTTTAGACTTTAAGGACTTGAGGGTAGCCAGCAAGGGACAGTATAAAGAATGAGCTCTGGCTAGGGGAGGTCCTGTTCCTACTCTAACCTTGGTATCAAAGAAGTATTTTCCATGCATGCAGTCACTGCACTTGGGAGGGTCTTGCAGGTTGTTTCTGGGAATAGCCTGACAGTCTGGTGACCCAGGGGAACTTCTACAGATTAATGGGGTATACTCTGGAGCAAGGGGTCTTTTGGGGACACCCAGTGTTAGTGGGTTGTGAAGAGACACCGGTGTAATAGTTGAGGACATTTACCAACTTCACCATACGTGAGTTGATGTGGCAAGTTAATTTCCTGTACCCCTGGGTAATGGTGACAAGTAGAATGTTTGTATGATCTTGTATTGTTAATCTGAATTTTCAAGATGATGGGGCCAATTTATCACTTGTCATCCCTTGTCAATGATAGGCCACTTTATTTCAAAGAATCACATTATGGGTTTTTTGGGGGGGGTCAGGGGTAGTCTGGAAACTCGAATGACTTAAGGCATACAGGTCATGTGGATTCTAGAACATCTCAGATGGGTGGCTTTTGCAGTACCATAAGTTAATATTTTAATTAGTCTGTGAAAAAATGATATATGTGCTTATTTTTCTAAAAGCAATTATATTACAACATTTTAATTTTATCTGGTCATGTAATTTTTCAAATATTAAGACATATCAAGCATAGCTCACAGTAAGTTAATTGGTTGTTATGAATTATAGATTATAGACAACTAAGTGTTTCTGCTTTGTGGATTTAAAGTCCCTCTGCAATTTGTTGAATGCCTTTCCTATATTAGTTTGATGCAGCATCAATTTTACCAGATTAGACTGAAAATGGTTTCTTTTCTCACTCAAAGAACTACTGCATGTGAACCTGCAATCTGCAATTTGAAATGACTTTGAGGAAAATGTAATCGATTATTAAATTTTTAAGTGTACCACTGTGAGTACCCATTTGTATATTGATTTTTCAGCCCAGATACCCTGAATAATTATAACAGACCTTGCTATTTTAGCCATGATCACATTGTGACCTTGGCTCCAAATAACCTGCTGGCCTTCTATTAAAGGGACTAATGCCCAAATATTTTTTAGGAATAATTTAATTAAATTGATGGGCGTGTGTGTAACAGATCCCTATTTTTGCTTAAATTAGCTTTACTTAACAATACTTATTCAGTTTCCCAGTAATGTCTAAGCAACAGGGTTCCGTCAATTCAAATGAATAGAGGATCCTTTAAAAACTTGTTTTATATATATATGTGTGTTATGTGAGGTATTTGAGTTATATGTCAGGACTTGGAAGTTGTAATTCAACTAAACTTAATGTTGCGCTTGTAACCAATTTGTATAATAGTGAACACACAAGTTGTTTTGCAACAAATAGTGTGTGAAGGCATACAATTTAAGTCAAGTCTAGTCACACTAGTTAACCCTTAACTTAACTGAGTTGACTTTTTACTGAATAGATTTAATAGTGCCGTAGTTACTTAAGTAGCTGTCAATACATCACAAAGTGACAGTATGTCTCTCTAAATCCCATCCCAGCTTGTTTAAAAATACCCCTAAAAAGTATATATTAATAATTATATCATCAATATACAGATTTAATTAAAAATATATATACATGCGATCAGTACTTTGTTTCCCTGACAACTTTACAAAATCCTTATTATATCTGTAAGATTAATGAATTGATCGTAACACAAGGGTCCTACAGTCTCTCTTAACTATCTCGCTCACACTAGGTCTTCATTCATTGAACAACAATGAAGACTCATTACATACCGTATTTTCTGGCGTATAAGACGACTTTTTAACCCGTGAAAATCTAATCAAAAGTCGGGGGTCGTCTTAGACGCCGGGTACTAAAACTTACTGAGCCGGACTGGAGAATCACGAATCTCTAGGGGAGGGACGAGTGGAGATGAAAGATTAGCAATATGAAATATACATTAGGCCAGAATGATATAAGGTAAGGTATAAGGTAAAAAATATTATTATTATTATCTTTTATTTATATAGCGGCAACAATTTACACAGCACTTAATACAATACATATATTCAAGGGGTATGACAAGACGAGAATTGACAGACTAAGACAAACCGATACATTAGGCGGAGAGAGCAATGCTCGCAAACTTACAAAATATATCTCATCTACATACTGATATTTTGTTCAACTATATTTGGACAAAAATAAGGACAAAAGTATTGGGTCATTGAGTGCTGAGGCACATGGTAAGTAAAAGTCGCTAACACTCTGTTTGGCAGTCTGATGGGCAAGTCTGGGTTTGATGGATGCCAGGAGAACGTTACCTGCCTAACTCCATTGTGCCAACTGTAAAGTTTAATGGAGGAGGGATAATGGTATTGGGCTGTGTTTCAGGAGTTGGGTATGGCTCTTTACTTCAAATAAAGGGAAATCCTAATGCCTCAGCATAGAAAGACGTTTTGGAAACTGCTATGCTTCCAACTATATGTGAACAGCGTCAGGGTATCAACTATAAAGGATTGAGGCGAAAAGTACTAGTGAACAAATGTATTAAAAAATAATAATGATACAAATAATAAAAGATAGTAGCAGAGGAGGAGCGCACTCACAGCTCTGGAACCGTGAAAGGCCAATCAGCAACCAAAGCAGCTCAGCAATTATAGGCACAGCCTGAAGGAAGAGGGGTTAGCTGGGTTCAGAGGCTCTAAGAGGAAATGGGTGTGACCTAACACACAGCAAACCATAAGAGGGAGGGAAAGAATGCAGGTAGGCCAAGACCCTGATAAAGAGTTTGGGGAGGACCCTTTTCTTTTCCAGACATGATTGGGTGAGTTTGGTGTGAAAGAACGTGACTGTCCCGCACTGACCTCAACCCTCTGGGATGAACTGGAACAGAGATTGCGAGCCAGATCTTCTCGTCCAACATCAGTGCCTGACCTCACAAATGCTCTACTACATAAATCCCGCAAAAAACACTACAAAATCTTGTGGTAAAGCCTTCATATAAGAATGGAAGCTGTTATGACTGCAAAGTAGGGACCAGCTACATATTAATGTCTATGTTTTTAGCATCCAAAATAAAGAAGCAGAGGCTCAGCATTACTGAGTGCTGCATTCCAACCTTTCTTTCTGTGTATGTTTTTAGCATGTGATGTCATAAAAGTCCCTGTTGGTGTAATGGTCAGGTGTCCTAATAGTGGAGTTGGGAAGAGGAGGTATTTCCCCATACCTTATCTGAAGAGGGGCACTCAGCTTTAGTGTGTCTGGAGGTAGCCTCGGGAGAGCTGAGAACTTACTGGGCTGATAAGGCAAGATCAGAGGATGCTTGCAACTGGCCCATGATGCCCCCTGCAATCTCAGTGGACAGTGACTGAAAACTGGTGACAGCACCACGGAAAAATGATTATAAACTCTTTCATGAACCTGAAAGTTGCATTTCCAGCCAGCAAAGCAATCAAAATATTAACTGCAAAAAATGGAGGCCAATATTTTTTGATTAGTTATAATTAGGTAAATATGCTGAAGGAATCACTAATATAGTAAGAGACTAATAGATTATCAAAATAAAGTAATATTAAGATAACTACATACAATATGTATGGCGCATTACCTTAAGTGTCTGCGTCAGTTCCAGAATTAATATCAATGTTTCTGTCTGGAAAATAAATCACAGGAATAGCTAGAGCATCAGCTGAGCCTCATTAAATAGACTTAGAACTACTTCATTAAAAATGTTTAATCCTATTTACCTTTAAATATTGGCTTGTTTAGTCCTTTATACTCCAGTTCCTTACTGCTGTGATCTTGGAATAAAACAGCTGAAATTTCACTACCCAGTGCCTTGGTTTGGAATGGACTCATTATAGCTAAGTTTTTGGAAGGTATGCTAAGCTCTGTGAATCACCTCTGTCCCAAGTTCTATTAACCAAAGTTAGAGTTGTTGGCCAAATAATAGTGTTAATATGATTGATGTAACTTGACACAATAATAATTCAGTCACATGCCACAACTCGAAGAATGACTAAAGCTGTGTTGCTGTTGAGGTTGGTCCAAGTGGTTTTCAAAGCTAAAAATAAGTGTGGCTAAGTCAAAGTGTTGTTGAGCTTTCTTACTTGCAGAACATTCACATAGGGTGTAAACAGGCCAAGCATTGATCCCTAACCTGGAGAAAATGGAAGCTGGCCCAGAGACTTCAGGACACATCTCTTCACTCAGAGACTCTGGGCCAAATCTTGAAAGTTCTCATCTATGATAATAATCAGTTTTACAACACTTGAAAATTTGATTCATTGTGTACACATAGCATACACATTGGGTCTATAATATATACAAATATATTAGGTATGAGGTTGTTTTATATTTATCGAATATGTGTTATTCTTGTGGGGTTTTTTTGTGTCAGGAAGGACATTCCTCTCTACATTTCAACAACATTATAAAAAAGGGTATTTTTGGTCAACTGCTTAAATACTGCAGTAGATTATCATCAAATACACCACTTTCTACAGCACTGTGGAATATGATAGCGCTACATACAGCAAAAAATAATAATAAGTAACAGAGAGACCCAATGTCATCTATATGTTATTCAATATATGGCTAGATTAGCAATTCTGTTATTCTGTAGGACAAAATGTGTCAGATATTTTTCTGCTTCGCATCTTGCGTCTTGAGCTGTACTTCTGTGTTAAAGAAGAAATGGAATAACTATCATGCATTTGTAACACCACTCACGGTCCTGTCTGTTTCGTTTTTGTTAACTTGTGAGCGCAGGAAGTATCTTGTTTCTATTTTGTATTGAACGTTGGTCTCACGGTTTGCAAAGTAGTTCTACAGACCCGTATGCTGGAGTCAGTCATATATACATGATATCTCTTGAGCACTGCAGTTGAGTCTATTTTGTATTCTGTGTTCTATATTTATTATTTTCTGTTGAGGTTCTTATTGAGTAACCCAAATTAAGACTATTTGAATGTTTCAAAATTAGATAAAAAGAGAATATAAACAGATTGCACTTTGAGGAATACCAAATAATGATATCAGCGTCCTGGAATTTCAGATAATTATTTATTATAAAGATAATATAACCTGTGGGGAGAAAGCAGTGATTTGTTTTATTGAGTTTGCACACTTCATTTAACATACAGATTACATTATACAATGCCCAAGATTAATCTTTTCTCTCTGTCGATGGCTTGATTCTGCTAACAGGGCTCGAGAAAGTTAATTGGCATTTTTTAAAGTCCCCCAGTGATCAGTCCATTCTGCTCCTGACGTTTTTGCTTGCCAAATGAAGTTTGCCATCTGGCCGTACGATTATAGGGAAGACAGCAAAAACAAACAAAGCAAAAAAACACAAAATAACATATTGTGCAATAAACCTCTTCCTGGTACATTTTTAAAGATTTTTGGCAAATAACAACTGGACTGTGTTTTTTTTCTTCTTCTATTAAACAGAAGGGACATTAAACAGAAACAAATTGTTATACTGTAGTCAGGGCTGTCATTAAACATGGTGCAAGCTATGCTTGTGGGCCTCCTTCAGCACAGTGCATATAAGTGGAGGTCTGCGAAGCTACCTGTCACCTAAAGATTCCTCCATGGTCTGCGTGCCACCTGCTGCTGCAATATGATGTCATATCTCGCACTCTCCAAAAGTAGATGGAGCGTGGGACTCAAAAGAGGCTGTTGAGGATACCAGCTGCTGTGAAACTCTAACAAAAGCCTGGGTCAAGAGCAGACGTCCCTCTTGTCCTGTCAGTACTACTGTGTTAAATCTAGAATTTGACACAAGATGAAATAAACTATAATATTGACTTTTTGGTGGTAGCGCTTTCCGCCAAATAGACGTGAAGTACATACTAAAAGATTTTTTACAAGTTATTTTACTTTTTCACCCCAGAGCTCCCATTCCTCCACCTAGCTTCTGGTAATGAATGTTTATCTCTTCTCTAAATGCAATTCTCATACCTAACCTTTTTAGGAATGTTTTCTCTCTGTTTTCTCAATAAGGTTCAAGGAAAATGTTACTTTTCTTTTCATACGTATTTTCTGTTTGAATTTTGAATGCAAATGGAATTTTAAAAAGTTCAACAGATCAAAAGACAATAGAGTTGTGTAAGCAACAGTTTGGAAGTGTGAGCATTTGTTTTTTTAGGTAGAACTGCAAAGAAGTGCAGCAGACCTTAAGAACATGGATTATAACAGGTAATTCTGTTAAGCAGTCTCTGATTGTACTCTAACAGTCTACCTGTACAAAATAGCTAAAACAGATATGGCCGTACTAAAATATTAATCTTTATTGAGCCTGAGGTCTTTGTGAAGAAAAAACTTTGATGTTCTTGTTTACATTTTTTCTGTAGATCATAACCTTATAAATGCAGAAATAACAGAAGAGTTTCCTTCATACAATTGTTTCTGTATAAAGTGTTAGTTAACCGAAGATCCAAGGAATTCTCAGCTGATAAATCATGTGAAATCCCATGATCATCATTGCTAAACTCTGGCACTACAGTTGTTATAGCCAAAGGCTGTTTCTGTTATAAGATGGGAGATGTGCTCCGGGACAGCTGGAGTGTCTGAGCTTGCATGTTCCCTGCCATTCCTGACCTTGAAAGACTTTGATATAGCCAAAATTGTGTGTGATCTTTAATTACGACCCCACCGGCATTTAAAAGGTTTTCAGTAGCCGCATATGGCCATCTGCAAATTAAGCTGCAGATGTTGATTCTACAAGTCAAATGCATCTTTTGTTTCACCTTGCCAAAACTCTCCATTTTTGCAGATCACATATACAAGTTTAATTTTTCATACACACATTTCATGTTAAGGTCATTTTATTAAGTTGAACGGTCAGTTAAGGGCTAACCAGACCAGACTCAACTTCACTCTCATGCACGGTGTTTGCAGACACATGAAACTTTAAATTTGCAATGCTTGAATTCGAAAAAAAAACAAAACAAAGAAAAGTCAGGCCCCCCAAATATTACAAATGAAATTAAAAAGATAAGATCCCCAGGATAATAATATTATTATTATTTCATCTAATTATTACTGTACATATTACTTGTTACGTTCTGTTCTTTGTGTGGGAGCTTCAATTTGCTGTCTCATCATCTTTAAAAAGAGTAGCTCCCCTAGACTGATGGGACTGAGCATGCACGTTGATTGGGCAGACTAGATGGGCCGAATGGTTCTTAGCTCCCATCAGTTTCTGTGACAGTTTCTATCAGGGCCGGCCCAAGACATAATGCCACCTGGGGCGAAGTTTAAAAAGGCGCCGCCGCTAGGGGTCATTATCTACCCTATCCTCCCCTCCCTATTATCTACTTGTACTTCACTTACCTTGCAGCAGTCCTCCGGCGAGTCTCCCTGCTCTGCCACGGTACGCGCTGCTTTACTGCTGAGCGCCGGAAATTATGTCATCTTCCGGGGCTCAGCATTACAAGCCGGCACCGAGACCGAGCTAGAGGGCTCGCAGAGGAGAGAGAGGGGCGCCGAGCGGGTACTGACAACTTTGTAAGCGAAAATCACTCGGCGCCCCTCTCTCTCCTCCGCTTAAAAAAAAAAGGGCTTGGGGCAGCAAAGTGCTGCCCCTTCAAAAGTGCCGCCTGGAGCAATTGCCCCACTCTGCTCCATGGTAGGGCCGGCCCTGGTTTCTATAACCTTTTCACTTCCTCTCAGAGTCTGTTTTTTCCTATATTTCTACTTATTTGATACCATTGAATTTTAAAAGATGTTGAGAAGTGCAAAGATCAACCTTTGGGTGTCTGCATAGTTAAATAAGGACTGCTGTAGGCAAACTACAGGGCTTGACTAATGGGCTGGCAGGGTGATCTAGTTAATCTTAAAATGGACACTAAAGCCACCTTATGTACATGAATGCGAATGACAGCCGTGTCACCTTTAAATTTCTATTTCCACTTAAATTTCCATTTTGAAAATTGGCATGAATAGAGGAGCTCAGAGCAGTAGCTGCAGCTTGTTTTAAAGGTAAGTGTGTTTTTTATTGTTTCTCACAAAGAACTTTAATATGCATTTTTCGTTGGTGTGGCTGTCTCTTTAAACAGTCACAACCTTTCTTCGAAAATATTATGTTGTTAAAGCTGCCTATAACATAACCCTTCTGATAAATTCTAAATGATTCTGTGCATAAAAATACAATTATTTTTACTTCTCTAGTTTATGAAAAATGCCTCCATTAATTTCAAAACAAAATTGGAGTAGTTAAAACAGGTGAGTTATCTTTGTTCTTTTTAAAATATTAAGACCATAAGGCACTAATTCTACTTTGATTACAATTGTTACGATTACAATTGTTGCTGCCTCTTTTTCATTGTCATAATTGTTAATTTGACCAAGCAAATCTCTCTAAATTATCATGGAAATTTGACCTCGAATAATTAGAAAGTGTTAGGAAGTGTATGATTGAATCGTCTACTTTTACTTATGTGAGAGTAGTTTGATACATTTTAATAAGATGGATATGTGTTGCAGCATACGCCATAGATCTTCTAGCAGACAGAAATGTCCTCTCAGTGACCCTGAATTTATCTACAGTGTATTAAGTCAAAAGGATTATCAAACTGTAATCCAGCCTTGTGGTTATTTACAACTGTCTTCTTATTCTGTTTGGGGATGTGAAAGCTCATTTTATAATGTGAGGAATAGTTCATTGCATGAAGGATGGGCGCAACAAACTCGTCCTTTGAAATTTAATTTCCTCATTGCAATACGTTTAAGTAACACGAAGGAAGAAAATGTAATCTTAAAGAAAAATTAAAGGAACATTTACCTCAATATTTTCAATATTCATTTAACCCTTAAAATGATAGGAATATCCGACAGCTTTCCTGTATACTGTAGGGACGCATCTACACTTCTACAGGAGTAAGCCTACTCTCTGCATCAGCACCTCAGCCTTATGAAGCTTATGAGCCAACGGTAAAATGCTACATGTACATACGCAAATAGGCAATTTTGCGTATTATGTAAGTGAATGGGTTAATTCACCCAGTCACAAACAATCTATTTGCTTTAAATCATGTGCATAGAGACACAAGTACAACTGTTAACTCATGGCCAACCTCAGTCCTCTGCCGGGGAAAGAAAAACTGGTCAAACACCTGTGAAAGGAGGACTTCACCAGGAGACTTCAGGTCAAACCTGGAAGACTCCCAGGTATTCGGATTATTATAATAGCTGGTAAACTGGAGCATACAAAAAATGTATCATTCTGCTGCCGCTATTGGAATGTTTCCAGTCCCATGTTCAACTACAATTCTTTGATCTACAGCCATCATTTACAAACATTATCCATTGCATCTACAAGGAACTTTTCTGAAGTATTTCAGAAAACCACGTCTTCAATGTGATCAACCCTTTCATCCTAGAAAGTGATAAAACCATTGATACTTGTCTCTACAAGCATATATGACTTGAAATATTACATTGCGACTCAAATTGCTCTGCACAGTTTGCTGTTAGCTGTAGTACTGATTTTCTCAGAACATTGTAAAAATTGGTGATATAATATCCATAAGTTAAATAAAGGAATTACCTGCTCTCATGGGTAAGCATCATCAGCTAATATCCCTATTTTCAATGTTGCATCATAATATTTGTATCAACCCCATAATGTATATAAAAAGAAAAATGCATACTTATGGTTTATCAAGTTTCCATATGGGGTTCTGTAATCTTATCTGACTTTATATTGCCCAAATAAAATGTACCATCCTTGACTAAATATTGCTGTATACTAGAAATGTAGATTAGCATTGAAGAAAACTTTTATTATTTTTACAATTATTATTTAATTTTGCTCCAATAAACTTCCTTCAGGCAGGAAGAAGATCTGACCCCCCCCCCCTTCCACCCAGAATGGATTGCTAAGAAGACTAATATTGGTATCCGCAACAGCGAAAATTGGGAGAGACCAAGCTTGCGGTGGCCAATACAACTGGTTCAAAGCTCTTGATGAATATTGTCAGCTGGCAGTGGTTTATTTTTCAATTTCTCCGGTGATTAATATGGATTAATATTCTGTTTAGTCACAGCTGCGGTGTGTGGCCACCTTTCCAGCACCTAAGAGGGCAATATATCAGCAAAAGACAACATTTTGACAGACCAAGCCAGTGCGGGCCTTTGCCCACATTTTGGTGTCTGGTATTTTACTGATATCTGTATGGATGATATAGGCCTAAACAGTCATGACTGTAAAGAAGTCTGAAAACATTATATCAAGCTAAAATTACCGGCACAATCATTTACAAAACTTGTTCTTGTCTGATACTACCATTTTATTTATTCTAATTATTCATTTTTGGTGGAAGTTCCTGGTTTCTCATTATTGCAACCATTTGTTAGCCGCCATTAGTGAATATAAATTAATATTTTTGATTTAGTAACTAAAGAGGGAGTTAGCTAGATTGTTTGGAGAAATGGTGACATTTCCTTTGACTGAACTCACAATGCATTGTCATAGATCCAGGCAAGGTTCACCCACAAAAGGTCTGAAAAGGCCCTTCATAATGCATAGTTAAAGCATGAAGGTGACTTTTATTGAACTTTCATTTGTTAAACTATACATATTATACAGTGCCAACTAAGAGGAAAAAGAAAAAGAAATGTAATATTTAATATTCTTTTCTGTGCATACTGTATATTCATTGTCATGAAAATAGATTAATAGCAGAATGAGCAACTGGAATTGTAGATCACCTCCTGCTGGGAATTATATTAAAACTTATATTAAAACCATGCTTAATGTATGTTTAATTGTTTACTATTTTTGGAGCATTCTTTTTTCCTCTGTCATTTAATGTAGATGATGATGTTTTCACTATGCTATCTTTTTAAGAACAGAAATGACATGCTTCAGCATTCAGCTCAGTGGGGCAAGTCCAGTGGAGTCCAATATTGTCTGCAACATCTGGGTGATTTTAGCTGGCAGATAGAATTACAGGGTATAAGAAAAGTATGGTTGTTGGCTGACAGGGGCCAGAAGAGATCCCAATTCGAGCCACAATCTCGTTGAGGTTTGTTAAGATTAGATTTTGTAGTACATTTTAGGGTTTAAGGTTTCCTTTTTTATACACAAGTTCAGGAGGTCTCTAAAGATTCTTTTTGTACTTTTGAATGGACTGTCAAGTGTCTATAATGGGTCATCATTAGTACTAAACGTGTCCTAAATCACACAGATGGCCAATACAAAGACGTCTCTTGGCATGACCCAAACTACTACCTACATATTTAATCAGATTTATGATATTGATAGTTCTTCAGTTGTATTCCTAGTAAAGCCTAAAAGCTAGACCTAGCAATTGGGAGGGCAAATTTTCTTTGTAATCCTCTTAGAACCCTGAAGCACTGAAGACGTGGATCATTTTTTAGTCTTTTTCAAATGTATGGGTGAGAAAACAGCATTGATTTCACCTCTATTGTGATTTTAAGTCAAGACACGGGGGCTCATATTGTGCATTAACCCTTTCTTTACTCCCACACAGCAGCAAAGAAAAAATACAACAGTAAATAAGAAAAACCAGTAGGAGTGTACACATAATAACCCCTCCCACATAACATGCATCCCATAAAAGGGACACACATCCCAAAATCCTCCTCTTTCTTTGCTGCTCCCAGACAGCAGATAAGTATTCCTGATCTTTATTACTTTCTTGGTGTATAATTGTGTTTTAGGACTGTGGGCTTCCCCCTTGTGGGGTTTCCGGTCCAGAGCTTCATATTATACTCATATTATACTTATATATTTATTTATTTATCTATTTATGTTGTATTTTGTATAGTTGTATTTTCGTTTACTAGTTTTATTGTGTGGTCCCCGGTTTCCTTACCTGGTATTGGTGTTCCCGTGCTCCCTGTCGGGCCGGGCGCTCGGAGGACCTCTATCCCTTTGCCTGTCCTCCCCCTATCCCCCCCCCCTTGTTTCTTGCAGGCTTCTGCCTGTTTGTTCTAGCCGCCGGCGTTCCTTTTCGGTTCGCCGGCGTTTTTTTCTGCGGCGGTCCGCCGGCGTTTTGCTCGGCGGTTCGCCGGCGGTTGGTGGCGGCGGTCCACCGGCGTTGTTTCTTCGGCGGTCCGCCGGCGTGGTTTTCTTCGGCGGTCCGTCGGCGTTTGTTCTTCGGCGGTCCGCTCGTGTTTTGTTTTGTTTAGGCGGCCCGCCGGCTCTGGCTTTGCCGTTTCCTCGGCTGGTTGCTTGTGCAGATCCCTTTCGGCGGTCGCGTGTGCTTCCGTCGGTAGGGTTCTGCCGTGCATTTTTCTTGTGCGTCTTTGACGTCCTGCACTCCTACCCCTGGCTCCTCCCACGTTGTTCGCGGGCTTTTCTCACTTTAGTCCTGCGACGTGCGGTGAATAGGGCCTCGGGTCGAGCGTTTTGTGTCCTTCTGGCATCTCCTGTTCCTGCCTTGGCCGTTTTTTCGCTGCAGGTGTTTTTTTCTTTCTGCTCTCTTTTGCCATTTTTTTTAAAGGGGCATATCCCTGTTACTTTATTTTCAACAGTGCTTATATACCTTCATATATACTGTTATGGCTGGTCGCCAATCCCCTTCTAGGGATGTATCTGATGTTGAATCGATCTTCCTGTTGATTTGCCTTCTATTGACCCTTTGCAGGAATTAAATAACTCTGTTTCAATGGCCATTGCTTCTGCAATGTCATCTATGACTACGGCCTTGTCAGCTTCTCTGACTCAGGCCATTAAGAAATCCCTGCCTGGGCCTGTGCACAGCACAGATCCCCCCTCTGATTCTTCCCATAAGCCCTCTGGGGGAAAGAAGGTGTCCTTTAAGTCTCACCATACTAATATGTCTGCCTCCAGAACCTCTAAGAATGATGATGATTTTGCCATCCAAGATAGCGTTCCATCAAAACGCAAAAGAGCCCTTACCCGCCGGGCAGAACAGGCGAGGAAGTGGAAAAGTGCCAGAGAACTTTCCTCTAGCTCTTCTGATTCTGATCTAGAATCCGTTGAGGAGGCTTGGAATTCATCTGACTCCAGTTTGGGGGATCAGTTCACTAATGATTCGGCACCACCTTCTGAGGTTGCTGCGCAGGCTAGTTCCTCGCAGCCTGGTCCCCGGACGCTGCTGTCCTTGATCAATTTGGTGAGCCATATTTTGATCCTGAGGATCTTCACCATCCCCGTTCTGCTGAGTGGGTTCCTTCTGACCATGTGGCCCGCTATTTACAGGCCAGGGTGCGTAAACCCCTAAGCAAAAGCTCGTGCAGCAAGCTTCGCGCGGAATGCCCACGGCCTATTGTCCCAGGCAAGGTCTGTGAAACTCCCATTGTTGACCCTAAGATGGTCCAATACTTGGCAAAGTCTGGTTGGAACCCCCGTAAAGGCCTGGAATCAGCCCTCAGGGCCACGCAGGATAAGCTCCTGGATATCTTTGGTCCCATGACCAAGATGTTCCAAATGATTGAGGAATGGGTGGCTTCCGGTTCCCCTCCAGACCCTGTAGTTCTCCGTGGCTGGATGCAACGGGCCATATGCATTGCCGGCAACACAAATACCTCCCTCTCTATTGAGCGGCGTAAGGCCATTTTGTTTAAGATCGAGCCGAAGTTGTCAAACCTGGCTCTCACGGAGATGGGCAGCGAGGCTCAGGGCCTCTTGTTTGGGGATTCCTTTATTAAGGATCTCGGGCGCTATGTGGGGGCCTTCACGGCTCTGGATAAGGCTCAGTCCTCTATGAGGAAAGTCTTTAACCCTCGGGTTTCTGCCAGGGCCGGCAGAGGTAGGAGCCGTCTGTCCAGCCGTTCCTTCACGGGCTCAGTTCGCTTGAGCCAAGGCTCCTATTCTCCTTTCCATGCTCAGCGACCTCAGTTCCAGGGCGACTATTCCGGCAGACAGCCATTCTTCCCGCAACGCGGACGCCCGTGGCGGGCCAGAGGCCATCGTGGATCCCAGTTCTCCCGCCGTCCCTCGGGTAAGTCTCTTTCCGTCTCACCCTTTTTCCCGTTATCCTGTCGGGGGCAGACTCACCCATTTTTTACAGGTTTGGCAAGCTGTCACTTCCGACGCTTGGGTGCTGCAGACGGTCAGGGGTTATGTCATCGAACTGGTTGGTTCTCCCCAGATGTTTTCTCCCCCGCGCCCGTTTCGTTTCTCCCAACAGGACGCAGAGCTGGTGGATGCCGAGATATTCTCCCTGGCCGAGAAGAACGCCATAGAACGGGTTCCCCCGGGCACCCCAGGTTTCCTCAGCAATATCTTCCTGGTCCACAAAAAAGGAGGTGGCCTCCGGCCGGTGATCAACCTGCGGCACCTCAACGGTTATGTCCGCTACCGCCACTTCAAGATGGAGGGCATCCATCTTCTTCGAGATCTCCTGCTGTCAAACGATTGGATGGTCAAAATCGATCTCAAAGACGCGTACCTCACGGTTCCGGTGGCGGAGGAGTCCAGGAATCTCCTTCATTTTCACTGGCGCAGCGTCTCCTGGAGCTTCACTTGTCTCCCTTTTGGACTTTCGTCAGCTCCTTGGTGCTTCACCAAGCTTCTCAAGCCTGTGGTGGCGCTCCTGCGGTCTCGGGGTGTTCGGCTGATTATTTATCTGGACGATATGCTCCTCATGGCTCAGGACAAGGAGGTCTTGCGCATGCACACCCAGTGGACACTGGACTTGGTCCAGCAGTTGGGTTTCCTCGTCAACGAAGACAAGTCCCACCTTATCCCGTCCAGGAGGCTGGAGTTCCTGGGTTTCATCGTGGACTCGCCTTCCGACCTCCAAGATCCACTCCATCAAAAAGGAAATCCGGAGGGTTCTACGTTTACGGGCGGTCTCGATACGCCAGTTAGCCCGCATCATCGGCCTCCTAGCAGCCTCCATTCAGGCGATTTTTCCGGCTCCTCTACATTACAGGGCTCTTCAACGCCTCAAGATTCACCACCTCCGCTCGGGGGCGTCCTATGCGGATCTCATCACCTTGGATGCTCCCACCATAGCGGAGTTACGTTGGTGGTTGGCCAACATGTCCGCTTGGAACGGCAAGGCGATTTTCGGCACTGCACCGGATCTCTCAATAGATTCCGACGCCAGCCTCCACGGCTGGGGCGCGAGATGTGGCGAGATTTCCACGGGCGGTCCTTGGTCCCAGACGGAGACGGGTTTGCACATTAATTGCCTGGAACTCCTGGCGGGCTTGTTTGCCATACGGAGTTTCTCCAAGGATCGCATCAACTCTTGCATCCGTCTGCGCATGGACAATGTCTCTGCAGTGCGCTATATCAATTGCCTGGGGGGCACCCAGTCAGCCGTTCTGGCGGACCTGGCCAAGGATCTGTGGTCCTTCTGCTTGGAGCGCAACATCACGGTGCAAGCGGAATATATTCCTGGGCTTTCCAACGTGGTGGCGGATTGGAATTCACGCTACCTCACGGACGCCAGCGACTGGACCCTGGAGTGGGGTGTGTTTTCATCTATTATGGAACTCTGGGGTCCGCTCCGCATCGATCTCTTCGCTTCCCGGTTGAATTCACGTCTCCCTCTCTTCTACAGCTGGAGGCCAGACCCGGACGCGTTGGCGGTGGACGCCTTCCTGCAAGAGTGGTCCGGAGGCCGTCACTACGCTTTCCCTCCGTTCGCTATGATCCCCAGGACGCTCCTTCAAGTCCGCCGGCAGCAAGTCACAGTGGTGCTAGTGGTACCGTTCTGGCCCTCCCAGGCATGGTTCCCCAGTCTTCTGGATCTTTTGGTGGAGGTTCCTCGGTTGCTCCGTTCTCACAACCCTCTACTTCTGGATCCTGCAGGGGCTCCTCACCCTTTGATTCAGGACGGCAGTCTTTCTCTCCTGGCTTGTTTGGTCTCCGGGAGTCCGGGCAATCCGCCGGCCTTTCGGTCTCGGCTCAGCAGCTCCTGGCCGGAGCTTGGGCTCCCGGTACCCACAAGTCTTATGGTGCAGCCTGGCAAGCTTGGTCTTCTTGGTGTTTGGAACGGGGTTTGGATCCCTTTTCAGCTCCTCTGACCTCTTTCATCCTTTTCCTTACCTCTTTATTTGATTTAGGGCGTGCTTACAGAACCGTGAATCTGTATCGTTCTGCGATCTCTGCGGCTCATGTTGGTTTTGACGGGGTCCCTCTGGGCAAACACCCGCTGATTTGCCGTCTTCTTAAGGGTATGCGGCTTGCTCGGCCGCCTCGACCCCGGTATTCCTCTACTTGGGATGTGTCTCTGGTTCTGCGCCTTTTTCTCTCTTGGCCCCCTAATTCTGATTTGTCCTTGTGGCAGCTGTCGGCTAAGTTGGTTATGTTGTTCTGCCTCATTTCATGTAAACGCGTCTCTGACGTTCGGGCTCTCGACTGGGACGCTCGTTCTTTTATTCCTGAGGGGGTTCGTTTCGACATCTTGCGTCGCACTAAAACCGCCATCAGGTCGGTCACTTACCCGGCTTTCCCGGCTAATGCCCCGTGGCTTGCCTCCAGGAATATGAGGCTCGCACTTTGGGTTTCCGTTCTGCTCTTTCGCCTCAGTTGTTTCTTTCTTTTCGCTCTCCTTATTCTCCTGTGTCGTCGGCGACTTTATCTCGTTGGATTAAGTGGGTAATGTCCCTTGCTGGCGTGGATATCTCCAAGTTTGGGGCGCATTCTACTAGGAGCGCTGCTGCATCCAAATCCCTGGCATTGGGGGGCCGCCTGGAGGATATTCTGTGCGCGGCGGATTGGTCCAGGGAATCCACCTTTCGGGACTTCTATTTTAAACCTATTGATCATGTTTTTTCATCGGTGGTTTCCTAGCTTTGAACTTGCACAATATGAGCCTCCGTGTCTTGACTTAAAATTGGTGGATTTTACTAAAATATGATGTAAAGTCATGATTTTATGAAAGACACGGAGGCGAATATTGTTCCCTGTCCATTTGTCTAGCCCCCCCTTGTTCTTGGCTTGGGGTGTTTTTTTCTTGGCAGGTTGATGGTTCCCGTGGTCTGGTAGGTTCTTGTACCTGGTGATGTATTTTTGTTATGATTTTCTCATGGGTTTTTTATGCGTACTCTTCATGGCTGTTATATATTTTTTGGTCTGCCTCTTTCGATGTTTGGGAACTGACTCACTAATTTGTGCCCACGATTTCTTCTCCCCTTTTCTTAGGTTCCTCCTTTTAATCCTCGCCTACATGGTGGAGGTTGAAGTGTGATGCGGTCATCTCCTTGCCTTCGGTGTTCCGTTGGTCATTCGTACGGTGGTGGCGATTCCTGTTTGGCTCAAGTTGCCAGTTGTTCCTGTTTGGAGAGATCAGTCTTCGTCGCAGCCTAGAAAGAGGAGGATTTTGGGATGTGTGTCCCTTTTATGGGATGCATGTTATGTGGGAGGGGTTATTATGTGTACACTCCTACTGGTTTTTCTTATTTACTGTTGTATTTTTTCTTTGCTGCTGTGTGGGAGTAAAGAAAGGGTTAATGCACAATATTCGCCTCCGTGTCTTTCATAAAATCATGACTTTACGTCATATTTTAGTAAAATCCACCAATTGTTCTTCAAGTAAAAAAAACAGTTCATAAAGAATCAGTTCATGTTTCTATTATATCAAAAAGAACCACTTTCTCTGTTTACTTAGGACAGTTGAGTTAACTGAGGTTGAATGCCCTCTCATGCTAACACTTGCAAAACAACCTGTATATTTACAGATTTTTTGTAAATGAAAAATATTTAGAATTTTGCATACTTCAGGTGATGGCATGCAAGTATACTGAGAACTTGCGTGTCCTCACCTGAACCGTGCAAAATTTGATAAAATAAATATTCCCATGGTGTAGGGCAAACCTATTCCTCACCTCCATCCCCTTAGGGGGATGGGTGAGTTAATGTTATAAGAAGTACCCTATGGGATGCATGAATATTATCCAGTGCATTAGGGTGAGTGGGTTAAAGTACCATAAAAAGGCCTTTGGAGAGGCAGGGATCTCATCAATTGTGTAGGATGGAGGTTTTAGTGATTTCAAATAAAACAAAAGTAATTCTTGCCCCTTAACCACCACCTCTGGCTCGCTCAGGCAGGAGTTTAGTCTTGCATTTGCCACACAAGAAACTTCCTTTTTAACCAGGATTAGTCACCTGTTAATAAAAAGGCAAGTTGCTTACTTCTTTTTCTGCTCACATCAATGTAACTCTCCTCCTACAGTCCAGTGTATACAGTTGTGAATTATTATTTTCCAAATTAATTGCAAAATGAGTTTAGTGAATTTGCACACTATACTATTGTATTTTTAGCCAAATTGCATGGACTTGCAGCTTAATAAATAGACTTTTTTGTCTTACATGCTTTGAGATGTGACTGTGATTGTTTTTTTGAATCCAACATTTGTTAGAAATACAATGCCTGTGCTGAATAGAAAAAATACAGAAAATGAGCTATTGTAATTCTGATATATTACGAACAGCTCAGAACATAAATCAATATAATATACAAGAATCTAAGAACACAATTAAATGTAGTAAATATGGCTTATTCTTTTTCAAGTTCACAAAAAAAGATCAATAAACAATTCAAAGGTACAATCTAGGCCATACACATAAAGTTGGGGATCATCATGAATAGACTCCAATTTACTTTTCTTTTAGCATGTTTCTATTTTATTATTACACATATACACCAATCGGCCATTACATTATGACCACCTGCCTAATACTGTGTATGTCCCCCTTTTGCCGCTAAAACAGCCACTGACCCGTTGATACATGGACTCCACTAGACCTCTGAAGGTGTGCGTTGCATCTGGCACCAAGATATTAGCAGCAGATCCATTAAGTCCGGTAAGTTGCGAGGTGGGGCCTCCATGGATGCATCCTGGTGCCATGTGTTCTCTGGGTAAGCGATGTACACGCACCTGGCCATCCACGTGATGTAAGAGAAAATATGAATAATCAGACCAGGCCACCTTCTACCATTGCTCTGTGGTTCAGTTCTTATGCTCACATGCCCATTGTAGGCAATGTGGACAGGGGTCAGCATGGGCACCCTGACTGGTCTGCGGCCTGATACACAACAAACTGTGATGCACTGTGTGTTCTGACACCTTTCTATAAGAAACAACATTAACTTTTTCAGCAATATGAGCTACAGTAGCTCATCTGTTTGGATTTGCCCCTATGTTTGTAGGTAGCCACACCTAGTTGCACCCTCCATTTTCCGGGTGAGAACACATGTATGACCTTACTCCTGCATGGTACATAAGGTGATTTAATACTCCTGTTTTCATGGAACAGTCTCCTGATTTAGACTACTGTCCCTGTTTTATGTCTAAATTTGATTTTTTATGCCATTAAAGGTATATAGTCATCATTATAATGATCTGAGAGATTTTGACCTTGATAAAAATTATTTAAGTTATCTCAGAGAAAACAAGTGATTATAGTTCCTTTATCATGGATCCATTTGTATTTCATTCAGACAAATATAATGTAAGTCCCCTACTTGTAACTTGTCAAATTCATATAAATATGTCAAAATTTTGACCTCTCAAATAAATAAATAATATACAATTGTGTAAAGTTCTCCTATTTATGTTATGCTCCCCCATGGGAATGAAATCCATTTTCTATTCTTACTCAAAAATATCTAATTGTTGCTAAACCGATAGAATTTCAACACTCAGGACAATAAGATACATGTATTTCCATTATGTGATTCCTAACTCTGCAATTTCCAAGACCCGAGTACATATTTAATGAAACTTAAATATGTCCTTATTTACAAAACTGTGCACAGAATTGTGGGTGCATGGTGGTTGGATTGACTTCAGCGATTGTTTAATTAAATAGACGAGAAATGAAGAAATCATGCACAGCTGGAGACCATAGTTCAAATCATATAAAAATGGAAGAGATTGCATTTTAAGGGCTTTTCACTACAGAAGCTGCTGAGCAGTAATTACTTTGTAATTAGATGTACACCATACAGCAGTTGACTCTGTGCTAAAGTCTGTTAATGAGTAGCCTTTATTTTGTACATCATTTAAAGGAAAGTAATCTCAAACTTTTGTTTTACCCTTTCCTTCCTTTTCTCATAGATCACCCCACTAAAAGAAATAAATAATCATTTCTGGTCTATTTCAGATCAGTCAATACACACCACTTACATGTGACACATGATTTCCACACTGTCCCCAAGATCACAGTAGACAGTGAAAGCACACTGTGTGTCAGACAAAGCATGCTGGATACCACATGGTAGCTGTGGCTGAGGTATGTCATGCAAAGGTGGGCTGCTTGGCAGAAAAGTGCCAAGGTATGTTTTCATAGATCTTATTAGGCAGTTCCCTCTCAATATGATGTTATATTCGAATGCAGCCTCGTTTTCTCTCTGTACAGGTCTGTGCAGAGCCGTAGCTATCTCCTTTTGCGCCCGAGGCAAGTATGGAAAACTATGCCCCCAGCTATTATTTTTTATTTACACTGCCCTTACACACTTCCGTTATACACACCTGCCTTTACACATGGCTGTCCATTAACATGCATATACACACACTGCCCTTACACACACCTGCCCATACAGGCTGCCTTTACACACACTTGTACATTAACACACATATACACATACACTGCCCAAACACATAGTGATTAGGGAGCACGAATGCCGAGGTCTGAAGTGCCAGACCTCGCACTCCCTAACATTGGGCCTGTTAGAGGGGGATTGTGATTTCCCAACCAGCCCTGCTCATCGGACCCCTCCTACTCAGACCAGGGCTAATGTGGCTGGTTGGGGAGATCACAATCTTGCAGGGGCCTCGGCACTCCCTTGAAGACCAGCCCAGGGCGGTTGCCCCCCTCCCCTATAGAATAGCTACTACTTTTTGGGTGGGCTTTGTGGCTGGCCGCAATTTGATTCACCACGGGGCCCCTAGAACGCGGGGCCTATGAGCAACTGGCCAGTGTCCCCATGCGTTTAGATGGCTACCTTAATGTTGGGCTGGTTAGGGAGATCCTTGCCTTTCTTACCTCACCCTTCCTACGGCCCTGGGTCTGTGCCTATGGTAGAGTGTCAGCTAGACAGTTTGGTAGCACCCTCTTCAGGGACGCCCTAAGACATGGGCAGGTGGGCCTCATGCCTGAGGCTCTGAACTGCTGTTGTTTGGGGCTAGGAGACATAGAGCATTGAGATAAGAGGAGGGGGCACAATAGAAAAATAAAAATGAGACAACAATAATAAAAAAGTTAGCGAACAGAGAAAAGAGCAGATCTAGATACATACACATATATGACACATACATACACTCCTCCACATATACATACAGTTTTACCACAGGATTGCTCCATGACATGCCCGTATTGAAAGAACCATACTTTACTTGCTATTAAAATAATCAATATGTTAACTAAAAGAGCTTCATTTTTTTGATACACCTTTATTATCATTTCAAATTACTGCACCAATAGCTAGTTCACTTGGGTGAAATAAAGACTGTGTAAGAAAAAAGGTTTGCTTTGGTATTCTAGGAATTTGGTTTAGATATTACTTGCTGAAATGACCAAACACATTAAAGAGTGACCCCTGCTGGACATATGTTGAAATTCTATGTTTAACACAGCATTGCACAAATAGAGTAGACAATTAGTATATCTACATATTCAATCTACATACACTTTACATAGCATTTATTCAGTTTTGGCGGTAGCTAAAATAGTAAAATTTTTAACAATAACTAAAATTAAAAGTAGATCCATCAATGCAGGCAGCATCAGATGGTATAATACTACTAAATGTTAATAAACCACAATCTTATGTCAAGAAGGGTTCAGATGTAGGATTGGGGACACTGTTTTGTCAGTGACAACAGAAGAGAGGAATTTCGGAGTAATTATTAGACTTGGGCACTGGCCAACTCTTCGTGTTCGTCTTCGTGGGGAATATTCGCCCGTTCCTGTGTGCGGTTCTGGAGAATATTCATGTACATTCGTCGTGTTCCTTTTTTTCCCCCTTAGTTGTTTTGCTGTTTCTTTTAGAAGGGGTTAATACGGGGTTAACGCGGTAACGGTACGCAGCAGCTTTGGAGCCAGGATTTTAAAGGTTCGTATGAGCAACTCTATTGGTCTCCGGCAGGGGCCTCATCTGCCATCAAGTAATGCAGGGCAGCTGCTCTTCATTGGATGATGTCAGACGAGCCCCCTGCCGGCGACCAATAGAGTCGTTTGTACAGACTTTTAAAATCCTGGCGCCGAAACTCGGCCTGGGTCTCCCTGCTCCAGGAGTTAAAGGTCCGTACGAGCGACTCTATTGGCCGCTCGTATTGACCTTTAACTCCTGATGGCGAAACTCTGCCTCGGGAGATGGTCTCCCTGCTCCAGGAGTTAAAGGTCCGTACGAGCGACCAATAGAGTCGTACGGACCTTTAACTCCTCTATTGGTCGCCTGAAGGGGCCTCCTTTGGCGTCAACCAACAAAGGACAGCTGCCCTTCATTGGCTGATGCCAGAGGAGGCACCTGTTTGTCCAAATATGAATGCACAAGTCTGGTAATATTATTGGTAATTTCCTGATAATTTTTATCCTCCAAACCATTCACCTTTTGGAGAGAGTTTGATGGGTACTAAAATTGTGAATGGTTTGGAGGATAAAAATTATCAGGAAATACTAAGGGATCTCAATTAGACTTGGGCGGTTCGTGAAAAAAAAAATCCTCGCATTCTATGAATATTCGTCCGTTCCCATGTCCATTTCAGGATGCAAAATAGAATAAATAAACGCGTAGAAGAAGTTGAATAGGGAATTTGAGACCAATTTAACATAATTTTGCTGAAAGTTCGGTGAAAGTAGATTCTAGAGATATGGGGCAGTGAAATCTTGTAGACAGGAAAAAGAAGAGGTGATAAGTGAGGAGGAGAGCCTCAGCCCATGGGAAGAAGCAAGGATCAAGTAGGAGAGTATTTGCTTATGAGGGCAGAAATGTATGGAGGAGCATTGTCATGGAGGGCCCTCTATGTTAGTACCAGTATTTTACATTTAATTCTACAAAGGTAATTTGGAGCCAGTGGGGGGTTTCACAGAGTGGGGAAGCAGAATAGGAGCGACGTGCAAGGAAGATAAGCCTAGCAGCAGTATTTAGGACAAACTGTAGAGGTCAAGAAGATAGTCAAGATAGTAGAATGCCAACCAGAAGAGTAGTCAAGACAGGAAATGATAAGTGAATGAACCAGAGTTTTTGTGGATTCTTGGGTGAGGAATCGACGGATGCGAGAGATTTTTTTTTAGGTGCAAGCGGCAGGATCTGGTGAGGGACTGAATGTGAGGGATGAAGGAGAGGTTTGAGTCAAGGATGACCCCAAGGCATCGGGCCTGGTTAGTAGGAGAGAAAGTTGTGTTGTTAATGGTGAAAGATAATTCAGGTAGTGGAGTGGAGATGGAAGGAGGGAAGATAATAAATTCACTTTTAGACAGATTAAGTTTCAGGTAGCGTTGTGACATCAATGAAGAAATAGCAGACAAGATTCTAAAAAATATAACCAGATAACTTCTGCATCATGTAAAAAGAAGTAAAAGAAAGCTATCTGTAATTTTGTTTTTCTCTTTAATGTTGCTTTTATCCTAAAACTGTGATGAAATGTTATTCAAATACTACAGTTGCCTAGCAACAGAGTTGTGTCATTCTTTCAAAGTCCTTCGCTTATGCGTTACATCACAGCAGTCTGAGTAACAGCAGCCACTTCCACCTGCCATTTCATGCTCCTATATGTAAAACAGCAAAGCTTTACAGATTCCCATTTACACAGTGATGGCCCGTGAGTGAGGTGTTCTGTGTTATAGGTGTGATGTCTGTGATGTCAGAGACGGTTCAGAGGCCCTGTTGAAATGTTTTCAACAAGAAAATACAGTAAAATGGCATGTTTTTGTAAAGAAATTAATAAATAATTATTTAAGATGCATTCCATTAGTACATAATCATATAAAAAACAGGGGAAAAAACTTTGTGGAACAGCACATTTATTTCAATAATATGTGAAAGATGGATCCACCAGCAAACAATAAGGTGTAATTATACTATTATTAAAGGTTTATTAAAGAGCAAAGAAAAAATTGAATTGATAAAGCTCTGTTCGTGCATTGTCTATACAAAAAAGACAAAGAAATTCGTTATAAGTACAAAACACAATTTTATCTTAGAGCAGTATAAATCTAAAACGTTGGAAACCATTTTATTTTTTCACAATATCATAAATTATTTCTTTTAAAATACTTCATGCTTCAAAATATTAATATAAGAAAATGTTTAAATATATTTCTGAATAAATTTTTATGTATCTTAATGTATTTTGAGCAAATAATAAACATGTTTATGTGCAATAATATGGCTATTATGAATGGAATCATTATTCTTAATACCTAATTATTACCAGACACTGATAGTTTAATGTTGGAGATAAGGATGTTATTCCCCCCCCCCCCATGGCCTTTTCTGTAATATCCAATCTGTTTAAGGGAATTGGAACAAGAGGCCATATCTATACTTAGGACCACTGTGGCCCTGTTCTTCACAACCCATTTAAGAGAGTAAATGGGCTTAATGTGAATTGGAAACAGGCAGAACCAGGTTATGAAAATCCACTTTACATGGACACCATGGGATTAGATTCCTTTTCTCAATATCTGCATATTTATTCTTCCGCATTACATTAGTGCTCACTTTGAATATCTACTGGCATTTTATTGGACATGCAATATAAATTATTTGTATTATGATGTTATCTGTATTCTTTCTTATGTGCGGTATAATAAGTAACCACTAAAAGTGGTGACAGGGGGGTATTGTGCAGGAATTGATCCTGTTGCCAATCTCAACCAGACTTCTTGACCATAATTGAGCTCCAATAAAGCATCACCAGTAACCACTCTGTCACTGTACATGTTGCTATTCATATTTTCTGATTGGAAAGCAATTTTGTCCACTCCATCAACAACCAAATAACCTGATACACGAGGACTAAAGGATTCAATGGTGTATTTAAAAACATACACCCCAAGGTATGGTACATTAAATTTTCCAGTGCCGGGAGCGTATGAAGATCCATAATTCACGTATAAATGATTGAACTTGATGGGCCCTGGAGCTGTCATTCCGTATGTGTGAGACACGTAAAATGCCACCATTGGTGCATAGCGGTAAGATCCTTTTGTAAAATCTGCCCAAAAAACATAGAGGGGAAATCATTAATATTTTTTCAGTAACATAGTTTTCTCAAAATTACATCATATTGTGAAAAATGTATTCAATTGATTGTATGTAGCATCATATTTTGTATACAAAATAACTCTTGGCTTGGTTTACTTTGGAGTCATGCTTGAGAACTCTCCAGGTTTGACCCAGAGTCTCTGGGTGAAGTGCTGCTTCCCTGGATCTCTGGGTCAGTCTCTTATTTCTTGGAGCAGGAGAGAAGTGTTTGGCCAATAAAGGCTGTCTGGGCTTGCCCTGCCCCAATCCAAGGCAGGTCATCCAAGATATATTGTTTTATTTTTGTGCCAAACGTTGGACTCTGCCAATGTTTAAGACTACCCTGCTTCTGGAACTTTCTTTAAAGGCCATCAAACAAAACCATCAATAACAATTGTTATTACTGACATCAATGTTGTCATTTTAAAAATGTCTAAGAGGGGGCTTGGTGCCCAGTTCTGCAATTTAAGTCAAGTATAGGCAACATACACACGTACTACAATTAGTGTTTTATATTGTTGGTACATTTTAAAAAGAGAAGCTTTTCTTTAAAGGTTTTGAAATATTAGTAAAAAACAACAACAACAAAAAAACAAGTTCATCGTAAGTTATAATGTTAACCATAATATTTTATGGCTTACCAGGAGACTGAGCATTTTCATCTGACATCTTAAGGCTGCAGTTGGCTCCCCCAAAAGGATGTCGGCAAGCACAAACAAAGGTCTTCCTGTCATTAATGCAAGTCCCACCATTGTAACATGGAGAACTGCTGCAACTGGATGGTTCATCGCCTGTTGGGAATGATATTATTAATTGTCATTTGTATTGATACAGAAGACTCATTACCTGATATATATATATATGTATAACACAACTACTGTATTTATGACACACCCTTGGTTTAGTCTTTTACTTTTGCTGCTTCAGTTTGAAAATCACAACTATGTGACCATGCACTTCCTTCTGTAGTTTCTTAAGATTAAATATGCCTCTTCCCCCTTTAACGGGAATCTTGTACATACGGCTAAGCACACAAAACTTTGGAGCAGGTAAGATGATTGTAAAGCTTGGCGGCCTTTCCTGTACCCATTATTTATGTGACCTTACACCAATTGCCGTCCTGGTCTTTCTTGTACATTAATATAGACCAAACGTGTGTATATAAGGATAAATATATATATATATATATATATATATATATATATATATATATATATATGCAAAACCATAAAATCATTCATAAAACATTATTCTAAAAACTAAACCGATACAATCTCACAGAGGACTTTGTCTAAGATTTATCATATTCACATTAATTTACGATTAAATAATACAACAGACAATAGATTACAACTGCAATAGTTGGCATACCTTCGTCAGCAATGTCTGAGTTCCTTTGGCTCCGACCAATTAAAGACACAGTTGAATTTGCATTTGTCTTTTTTGGAGGCACTGGCTTCTTCATTAACACTTTCATCTGCTTTTGAAGCTTTGCAATATTATTTGTAACATCAGACATGCTGTTATCTACATAGTTAGATAGGTTTGACATGATTGCTTGCATTTTTGCTTCAATTAAGGACGTCATCAACTCTTCAAATCCCTTTTGCAGACTTGTAATATTAGGTTGTGTTGCTTTAATTAGTTTTGGTACACTTTCATTTACTTTTCTGATAGTGATAAACACAGTTTGACATAAGCCCTTGGCCTCAGACGCTGTTTTGTTTAAACGAGGCATGCTTGTCGATAACAGTATTGTCTTAAACTCAAGGGCTTTTATTCTAGTGTAGAGATCCTGTACTCCTTTAGCTGGTCCTTCATCTGGTTTAGATTTAGATGAACTAGTAGGGTTTGCTAGAATAGTATTTACTTGAGATTCTATATTCTGCAGTCGAGACAGACAGCTTTTTATCTCTATGCCAGAAAATTGTAGCTTTGTTTCCATTTGGATGATGTTTTCCTGACATTGGTCTGATCTGAATATTAATGTATCTACTTTTTCGGACAGATTAGCAAAAGAAGTGGAAACGTTGCTGTTGATTTCATCCTTTGGAGGGTTAGAGACAATTCCAGTCTCGTCCAAATCATGTCCGTCTTTAGTAACCAATCTCTGCAAAGTTTCATTAATCTGATGAAGGAGAGGAAGACTTAGCAGTATGCTCTCTACTTTTTCTGCTGTAGCATTGTGAGTCTGTAACATGTGTCCTATGTTGGGTATGTCTGATTTCTGCACAAAATCATCGTGAATGGAATCAACAGCATTGTTAAGGATGTCCATGGTATTGTTAAGGCCGTCTTCTACTGTTGTAAGACATTCATTAATACGCCTTTCAAATGCCTGCTCTTGACTTCTAGCATCATTTTTAAGTGCTGATTGTTCTTCTGTAAGTTCTTGGACCCTGGTACTCAAGTAATTAATAACATCCGTAAGATTTTTAAGCTGTCTTTTAAATTCTCCTACATCACTTTGGTGCTCGTATTCGGCTGTCATGCTAAAGGGAGCTCCCTTTTCGATCAGAGGTTGTAATATTTCCATATCATAGCATAAGTCATTTATTTGCTCGTTCATTTTATCAATCTTGTCATCCAGAGGAATGACAACATCAGACACAGTTTTGTTTAGGACGAGAACATTTTCTTCTGTTCCTTTAAGCTTTTTCTGGAAATCGTCTTTGCAGGATGTGTACTTGTCTTCACACGCCCTTTCAATGGATTGCTTCTGCTGTTCTAATGTTATGGTAAGGTTATTGATCTTATTGTCTTGCACGTTGATATCATCATAGAGCTGTAGCATCATAATGTTCTGTTTCTTTACTCTGTCTTGCAAAGAAAGCAGATACTCAGTGATATTATCACCGGCATGATTAACAAGTATAGAAGGAAGTTGACCCTTAGCATTGTTATCAGACAAAAGTTCTCCATGAATCTCCTTCATCTTAGACAAAGTGTTATTGAGACTATCAAAGTAGATTATGTTTCTTGATTTCTCATGTTCCAGCTCCTTTTCTAAAGCACTGTGCTTCTTCTCCATGTCTTTGAAAGAAGTAGTGCAAACAAAAGCTGTGTTTTTTAAATGTTCCACCCGATTCTTAAGTTCTAATATGTCCTCCATAGTTGGCTTGTTCTCCTCTTCCGTGATGCAACTATGGCCGGTGGTTCTTATTGTCTCATTAAGCTCTTTTACAATTTGCTTTGTTCTCTCAAGTTCAACAGACATCCCTGACATACTTTTAAAGAGTTGCGCTATTGTTTCTTGTGTTTCCATTTGGTATGTTTTGAATTGGTCTTTAACAACATCCTTAATTAGCTCTGTGATACTTTTAGACTTTAGATCTAAAACAAGTGAGAATAAAAATATTGTTATATGTCATAATATAATATAGTTAGTTATAGTATGACAAGTACTGCTTTAATAAATAAAGGTAGCAAGAAATTAAATTGAATACAGTAAATATGTACAATAGCCAGAAGTTGACAGTTTAAAGAAAAATAAAAATTTGGAATTATTATATTATTTAGCATATGAAACATTTATCTTGGGTCAGGAGCAAAGGTAGAATGAATTTTCAAAACAGGAACCAGGTTCATGCCTTGAACCAACTCTACTGCAAGCTGTTTCTGACAATCATTGGAGATTAAGTTTACAAAAAGCAAGGAACTGGCAGCCGCGATTAATACCTCTGGAGAGGAAAAAGGTCTGAAATGAGGTCATTAAAAACTGTGCAATCCACATTCTGGGACTATTACATACTTAAGAGGTCATATCAAGGATCTATTATGGTTGTCACGCATGCAGAATACAAATAGCGCCCCTAGAATTTTAGCTGACAACATGCATTCCATGCAGCAGTAAGGAAGACTATATACTTTATGTACACCATACATGTAAACACAACTATAAATATTATCCCTTTGTGTATATATATATATATATATTCCAAATATATTGTATCCATTTTAGTGGATTTCTTGTTTGTTTAGTGTGTTAAACAAGCAATGCATGATAAATGCCTATTTATGAATAGTTTGCTTTGACACACCCTTAGGACATGGTTTTGAAAGTCAGTCCTCAGTAGTTGAAAGGCCAACCAGCAGAGGTGTTGTCTATTGTGGATATACCTAAGCCTGGAAGAGCAACGGTATAGGAGGACATCAGAAGAAAATGAGTTTATAGTTTGCATGTGATTTATAAAGTATATATTTGGGAAGAATACTCAGAGCTCTCCCAGAATGACTTTGTTAGGGGTGAGGCTAGCTGGTTGTGTAGGTAGGGCTAGCTCTGCATGAGTGGGGCAAGTGGGCTCCATAAGTGGGGCTAGCACTGTGCGCTGTGGGGTTAGCGAAAGAATGTCCTGCGCAGGAGAGTAAGTGGATAGAGAGAAACAGGGAAGTGACTCAAATACCTGGGGAAGCAGTTCTTAACCAAAGACTCAGGATCAAACATATTATAATATATTGATATTAAGCGTTTGTATACTGTATTTTTAAGGGGTTAGCTAGTGTTTTTTTGTTATGTAACTGTTTTTTTTGTTATGCAACTGACAATTAGGTGAACCTACATAATAATACAGATATCCACAGACTGGGAATACCTCAATTAATGCATGTGCCTCTATGACTAGTGTTGACTAAGAGACAGAACAATGTTGTGTGAAAATACAAATAACAAGATGAATATCTAAAAATAATATGTTTGGTCCTTAAGCTCCAAAAAAACACAGTTATGGAATCTAATCCTATTTTAGACATGTTTTAGTTTTGCTTCTAGCTGTTTTTTTCTTCCCCTGACAGCTTTCTGTTTCTGAAAGGCTTTTCACAAATAGATGTAATTTCAAGGTACCCATTTCCTGAAGGGAACTATACAACCTTATTATCAGAAGCCTGTTTAAGAAATAAGCTGGTGCTTACCGCTACAGCAGCTATAGAGCTACAAACGGCTGCTGGGTAATATGCATATTAGGGTGGGATGTTAGTAACAGGGAAAGTCATTTTATGCTCGAAATAACATGAAAGATAAACCACAGGAAAATGAGAAAATTAGGAATTTTTTAGCGTGTTAAATGGTTTTAAATGTTTTTTTTTTTTCAAAAGAAAATGTTGCCTCAAATTTTAAGCTCATTTTATGGACAGCTTTTCATTACAAATAATGTAAATATCCTGTATAATTGTATATTATGTTTTATGAAATTTAGTCTGCTGTTCGCTCAAGAATAAAAAGGTCAACCATAAATGTAATCTGCGTTTTCTGGGAATTTGCACTTACATTTGTTTATTAATTTAAGGACATTTCATTGAATTGGTTCCTTTTACACACATACAAAATTACTAAACATCAACAATCATTTTCCTATATAGTATGATTATAAATTTCAGGCAAATTATACTTCACGCTTCTCCATTTTTCACTCACTAAATGATCATTTCTACAGTTAGCCATATGTCTTAAGTATCTTTGCTTTATGATAATATATTTTTTTCTTCTGGTTATCATGCGCAGTGTTTTAGCATACATATTTTACAGCTCCAAAATACATTGCATAAAAAGAACAACATTTAGAAGGAGACATGTAAGTTTACTGGAAAAAAATAATTTTGCACTGATTTCTGATTAACCTTCAACTCAAAAATGTATCCAATGATTACATACCAAAAATATAAGTTGTTTTGTGAAGATAAATAACTTTTAAGTACTTCCAAGTGAATCTGATTCTCACTTTTTTATTTGCATACTTGTGAACTCTCCACACACTTTCCATTAATCCCCACCCAGTTCCCTCCCACTAAGGTGCTCCATGGCTAGCCCCGCCCCTAACTGCAGCTATCGTCACCTCTAACGTGGAGCCCCTGCCTCAGAAGAGGAGGATCTCCGTCTATTTTACCCTGTGAAGTTCCCACATATGTATATTCGTATTACGTCACAAATTTCATGAGTATCCTCTCATATATCACATATCACTTTACTGTTATTTTTTACCTTTTAATAACGATTGCACTTCTTTCTCTTTATAATCATTGTTAATTTTTCCTTCTAGAGAGCTCAGTGTCTTGTGAACTTCAGTCATGCTTGAAGAGTAGTTCTCCACTTTCCTCTGCAACAGCATCAACTTGATGTCTTGGTTGTAAATCTGGTCAGCCAGCTTTTGATGCAGTGCTTCATATTGTATAGTAAAGAAGAAGAAAAATAAATATAAGCACTAATTGAAGCCACATGTAAAATATGCACTTTTTTAGGATCTCAGAATGTTTGGTGGGTATATGTGTATGGAAAGAGCAGACACTATGTTTAGATAAATCAAGTAAATAAAATACATTACACATCTTCTAAATGTCTTACCATGATACATGAATCACGAGCAATGGTCCAACGTGCTGGAACATTTCAATGGTTGTGCTTGTAATAAGACCCCTTTTATAAATTTGCACCAGAATTGATCTTTTTTACCCCTCACCCCCATATGTCATATGGCTTTGTCAAAATTAGATATAAAAACATTAACCTTTTTTTCTTACTAATTCCCACGACTTGTGGCTGAATAAATGAGGGAAGGAGGGAGAGGGTATGTGAGGGACTAGGAATATGCATCTATGGATGTGTATGTGTGAGCATACATGTGTAAATGTTGGTGTGTGAGCATGGCTGTGTAAGTGTGAGCATGGATGTGGCGGAATAAGTTTGTGTGAGCATGGATGTGTATGAATATGTGTATGTGAGCATGGCTGTGTAAGTGTTTGTGTGTGAGGGTGGATGTGTCTGAAAAAGTGTGTGTAAGCATGGATGTGTAAGTGTTTGTGTGTGATTATGGACATGTAAGTGTTTGAATGTGAGCATGAATGTGTATGTATAAGTGTGTGTGAGCATGAATGTGTATGTGTGACCATGAATGTGTAAGTGTTTGTGTGTAAGCATTGATATGTGTTTGCGTATGAGCATGGATGTGTAAGTGTTTGTGTGTGAGCATGGATGTGAATATTTAGGTGCGTGTGAGAGGGAGTTAACATGAGTGTGTAAGGTGTAGCTGTGTGTGTTAGTAAATATATGTGTGCGCATGTGTATTGGCATGAGTGTGTTTTTGCAAATGTGAGAATGTGCGTAAAAATATGTGCCAGTGTGTATGCCCGTTACCTGGTGGGCAAGCAGATAGAAAGATGACAGAAGAACAAGCAGAAGCAAGAGAAGAAGTGGTGCTGCGGGAAAGGAGACAGGGACACGGAAGCCATCGATGGAGAAGCTAGGAAGACATTGAGAGAGCTTGAGTGAGAATGTGAAAGCAGGAAAGAGTGAATTTATTAATCATCACATAATGGATGTAGGTGTGGTTTTGGTGGGCATGGTTGTGTTATGAGGGGCAGGATTTCAGGCCAGCCAGCATGAGGGGCTGGCCCTGAATTGATCGTATAGTGATTATTGAGCTGGGCTCCATTGACTTGCATAGTTGGTTGCAGCACCTGTAGCCAGCCTGCAGGGGTTGGACAGACTCTGGGAACTCTTTTATTTTGATGAGTGCTGCCTTCTTGTGAGAGACAGCATGCTTCTTTCACATGGCATTTTTAAACACTTTTTTAAAATGATCGAGCAGGGTCCCTGACTTTTTGTTTGGTTGTGCAAAACATCTATGTGTGCAATTATTTAACCCGTGTTTGCTTATGAGTGCTTGCTTAAGTACATGCTTGCTTACGATTGCAATGAGCTGTGTTCTTGTGTTCTGTGATTGCTGTAGGTGACAGGCTTGAATGACAGTCTTGGCTTGCTGACGGCAGGGTTTGTTTTGGGTGGGTTATACATATGGGTGGAGCAACAGGGAGTCCCCTCAAATAGGCTTGCAGGAGGGCCCCAACATTTAGGCCTGTTTAAGGTCTTGCCCATTCTGGCACATTCCTGCATCTACTGCAGGCCATGTAAGACTCACTGTGCCCCCAATAAAGCCCCACTCCTTCCTCCTTCTAGGCAGAGAGACCTCTAAGGGGCCAATGCTAGAAGGTTGCAAGAGGATAATTTATACCTAAACAGAACCAATGAAATTAATTACAAACCTGGGTCATACGTAGCTTTCTTGTCTCCTGAATCAACTGCATTGTCAGCAAGATTGCTCTCTGCTTGCATCTGGACTGGTCGAGCTATATGAAAAAAGGTCATGTTACCGACTGTATTGTCTGTGGATGTATATAGATTTTAAGATTTTTTTTCTCAAAAATATGTATTTACATCAGTCTGTCAGCTCTAGTGTTGTCATACCCATTGATTATACAGTATATATTGTAAGAAGCCCTGTGTAATTTGTTGGAGCTATATAATTAAAAAATAATAATGATCATTTCACCATCATAATATGATATTCTTGCATAGAGACACCTGGTGGTTAAAATAAAGCATTACACAATACTGTGTTATTTCCTGAACTCATATAACATAAGATTATTAATTCGCTTCTTTTAGTTGTTTAAAGAAGTAGGAATATTTATAATAAGTAGAAAATTGTGTAACATACTATGGAAAGGTTTTTAATGACTGCAAAGTGCAGATTTGAGAATGTGTAATAATTATAAAGCAGAATATTCTCGTGTTGTGGGTGGCTTATTTTGGTTGGCTCTTTGTGTCGGGCTCATATTTTTACTCCTACAACGTATACAAGATATCCCAAATGAGAGTAAACTATGTTTAATGGCTTTCCCTAATGGATGGTACCCACTCCGACTACACTTGTCCCACTTCATAGGAAAAAACTTAGTAATCTAAAACTCATTTAGATATGAGCATAACTGTTTTTCTGCATTAATGGAGCACTTAAAGTAAAAAAAAAAAAAATGCCCTCAACTAGAGAGTCAAAATTATTATTTTTTCACTTGCTTTTTTTGTGTACCCATTAAAAAATTTCATCTGCAGTATTAAAGTATAATATTTATTTATAAGCATTGTTACACAAACACTACCATTCAAAAGTCTGGGGTAATTTCGCTGTTTTCATGGAAAACAAGGACGTTTCTAGCTGTGTAACATAATTGCAAAAGGGTTTTCTAATGATCAATTAGCCTTTTAAACTTAAACTGGGATTAGTGAATACAACGTACCATTGGAGCACAGAAGTAATGGGAGTGATAAAGTGCCTCTGTAAAATATTGCATTAAGAATCAGCCTTTTCCAGCTGCAATAGTCATTTACAACATTAACTTTAATTTTGACACTGTGCTTCTGATCCATTCCAACATTTGCATTTCTTTAAAAAAAGGACATTTCCCAAAAGCTCCCCAAACAGTTGAGCGGTAGAGTAAGTGTCATTCTCTGTCCATGGCCATAGGAATACGTTATTTATTTCTGGGTGAAATGTTTCAATTAATTTTTAATCACAGCCCACATTTGTTTTAATTAAATGCTCTAACAGACTCAGCATGCCTTTTTTTTCTATTAATGTATTTTTATTACTGCTGTGCTGATGCCATATGTTATGTTCCAAGGGCATCATGACTAAGTGCATATTATACTGCATCCTTGTATGAATACTACTTAACAGGGGTTCCAAGAATATTACTTTCACTAGATGTGCATGGGGAAAAATGTTAAGATAATGATAATTCAATAAATAATATCCTTAGAAATAAAGTATATCCAGTTTTCCAAAGTCCATTTTTCAAGTATTAAGGCATGTCATCACAAGTAATGAACACTACTCATTTCTAGTATAACCAATACATTTCTATCCGCAAGCGTGTGATTTAATACGGTTTCATAGGTTTTTAGGAAATCTAAAGTGAAAGTTAGTTTTTTTCGGTCTTGTGACATTCAAAAAGTGGGGGTCACCACTAAGAGAGAGAGAAACAGAAAGAGAGAGATTTTGTAAAATTTTAGTAACATTTGCAACATCTTCTTTAAAGTAACCCATTCCACTAGAAAATGCTGCTGTGGAATGAAAACCCACCTGTTACTTGGCACTTCTCTCCACTATACCCTGGGCAGCATTTCCATTCCAGAGATGTCACTATTTTATGTCTCATTCTATAAACTGGCTGCGAGATTATACGATTCCTAAAAAACAAATGCAATAAGACGCAGTCTGGTAAATACAAAGTTTCATATTTTTAACTGTACAGAATTAGAAGTATTTTCTTTTTCTTGTAAACATTTTTCCTAACTAGAAGGTAATTAGAATAACTTTCAAAGACCTCTCCTGCAGGGCTGTACCTGGTACTGTTGATGTGTCTGGAAACTTATTTTTTTATGATGCCATATCGAGCTCATTTATTAAAATCTCTGGTTTGTCCATGTTGAGGGTTTGGCTATGCTCCTTTGTGATCTAAAGTGTTGTCCTGTGGATTAAGGAAGACCATTAGCATGCCTGAGAACTCCCCGGGAATTAATGTGGAGTCTCCAGGTGATGCCCTGTTTTACTGGGTCTCTGAGTATGTTTCTTCTTGCTCAGGGCAAGGGGATGGTATTTGGCCATGCACATTCCCTGCCACACTTGTTACCTACCACCAATTAAAGGCTGCCAGGAGCAAGCTGTGTTCCTATTTACTGAATGGGGAGAGAACTGGGTAGCCAATCCAGGGAAGTTTCCAGGTATGCCCATAAACCCAAACTTGGTACATGCATAGGGTTACCAGCTGATTTGGGCTCTTTTTTTAGCCATGAAAATGTAAATAATGTTATTGTAAGTAGTCATAGCTCCCAGCTGTCATAATTTCCAGGCATGGTCCTACTGTCCCACCAAGTTGACCATGGGCTGTTTGATCTTCCTTACTGCCCCACTAATTTGGATGAATGTTTCAGGTCTGTCCTTTTTTCCGGCACATACATAAATTAGATCTCTCATGACTTATTGAAGCATAGCACTGGGGTATGACATCAGTTGCTTCAGCATAACAGAAGGTAGATGTAAATGCAAAGCTTCACGCCCCTACAGCCTGCTTTGGCTGCCAGCTATGGGAGCTATGATATATAATGTGTTTTTTCTAGACCTCGTTATGTCTACAATCCTGTCATTTGAAAGCGAGAGCTTCTAGAAACAGAGTTAATGTTACACAGGTGATTGACATTGAATTCTGGCAGTGTATTAAAGGTATTACATCATGTAAGGTTAGCACATTTCTCTTAGGTAACTTAATTATTATAAATTCAACACTAAATTCTGAATTATTCCCCCCCTAACTCAGAATTACAAATAAATATATGCCTCTTGAAGTGCACTTGTCAAACTGGATATTATACATTTTTCATGTATATTTGAACTGTCAGAATACCTGGTATCAGCATGCTAAAATAAAAATGGTTGACATTGTTTGAAGAAACTTAAAAAAGAAGTCTTAAAAAAAGCGTCAGACTAGATCAGCGGTCAAATTCTATATACATTTCGATCACCACTTAAAGAGCCTGTAGTGGAAACTGTGTGGTGTGAATTATATCAAATATAAAGGACAGTGACCTTTGGTTCTCTGAAATATTTTCTTTTAATTAACATCAGCTAAATTCGTAGTCCGTTTATATCTCCATATTGCTTTATGGTATTATAAACACTAGGCCTCGCAATGAAATATTCTCTTCGGTACGTACCTCACTGAACAGCCTCCGTTATTCCAAGCGCAGGGGTTTCCTCTTACAGAAACATATGTTTCCACATTGTCCACCGCTACAGTTGGCGTCAGTCTTGTGTGAACATATGCGCACCAATTCCTGTGATCAAACAAAATGCACTTTTTATTATTTAATTTTTTCCCTTTTATTTGAAACATGATGAAGGCAGTGCAAATAAACTGGAAAAGTAAAAATAATGAAAACATAAATATTAATGTTTTTAGGTTTCTCTACTGGCTCACTATTTCAGTTATTATATAATCATCAATATCATTTGGAAAAAAACTGCTTTAAAGACCCTGTGCGGTCACCTGAACTTACTGATGTCACCTGTAGTAAAAACATGTTTGCTGAAGCAATTCAAGGACTAACATGAAGACAATTAGACATATCAGGGATTCATTTTGTTAATAATCTACAATTACTATGGGCGGTTATAAATATTGCACTAAAATGTACCGGTTATTACATTTACAACTCCAAAATAATGCCCCAGCGGGGACAAGGGTAAGTTACAACTAAAACCAACCAATCCCGTTCCCGGGATCAAAAATACCCTTATTATTGCCCCACCCTAAAACATCACTTTTATTAACGTGGTTATTAAAAAGGTATAACCAAAAAAGATGTTTAAAAACACCAGTGTCACCAGTCCTACCGTAGAAGGTATACGTCACTGTGACATAAGGGCATATGCCCACAGTCGTATAACACTAATAATATCAAATCATATATACTGTTGATGGCTGCAGTACTAACAACAGAAATAATTTAATTATGACCAGTGACACAGGCTTATTAAAAACTCAGACAAATAGCCCCCCTGACATGTTTCGCTCCTCAGAGCTTCATCAGAGGTTTGGGTGGTTGAGACATTTTATAGGCTGTGTGTTCTGCTGCGTATATGTTGCTGCTTGTTATGCAGTCAGTCAAAACGGGTAGAAATAACAGCAAGTGTGGCAATATATGCATATATGCAGGATACAGACTCTTGGGGCATGTCTTGAGGAGCAGGAGATACTCTGGATATGTTCGCAGCTATGCACAAGATAGTTGAGTGACAAGTGTGGTAATAACTGAGTGGGAGACAGCTGTATATGTAGAGTCAGCTGTACATGAAGTTGCTATGAAATTAGTGGCAACCGATTGGATGGCATCAGGGCATCTTTTTGTGGAACATCAGCAATGGAAATTTGTCAGTTGGTGTTACAGAATGTTATCAAATTTAGCAGCCCTATAGAGTTTAATGAAGTTCAAATATCAACTCATCTCCTCCTGTAGTGAAGCTTATTTTGCCAAGTTGAACCTTTTTTAACTCAACTCCAAAGTAGAATTTAAGTGAACAGTTAAGCTATCCTTTTCATTGCAAGTTGACTGTGGTTGAGTTCATATAAATTAAAATGCCTTCTACCCAGTTTCAGAATACTCTGGCTTGAGCAACTTGAACCTTTGTGAATAGACCTTCCACCATAACTCTTCAGGTTCACATTGTTTTCTACCTCTTCCTTTACCTCGTCTTTTCCCCTTGCTCTTTGCTACTTTGTTTCCCATTACCTTCTATTGTCCTGCAAACATCCAACCACCCACCCTCCCTCCCTAAACTCTCATAGTCACATCCCATAGACCTCTTTAGTGTTGTCAGCCATTGCCAGGGTGGGGCTGTCTGGGATGTTGATATTGGAATGGCCATAGTTTAAGACATAATGCTTTGGTTGGCATGAAAGTTAGCCACATGTGTGGGTACATTACTATGCTCCAGCCCTCAAATTCTGGGACTACCGTGTTCCCTCATCCACTGCAAAATATACAATTGATTTGTATATGCAATGATCTCAACCACAGCTGTCACACAGGGGGCACATTATGAGTTAAGGTATTCTTAAACATATGCCATTCTACCTAATGGGCTTAATTTAAATGGTCACTAAAAAGGGAGATATAGTATATTATATAGACCTCCATTCAAGTAAATGATGGGTTGCTTTGTACCTACTGTACCTAACACTGTGTTACTTCCCAGAAATACTACTACTGAGGATTGGTTATGCAAAAATGGGCATTGTAACCGGTAAGAATATGGAAATTATGGAAATCTAGCAAGTTGTCTGTATGAATGATTTCTAATGGGAACATACCCTAAGGCTTTATAAAATTAATTCCATTAAAACGATTAAATTATTCAGGAGGGGCATCATCTAATCTCTCCGTGTAATTTGGTTTTATCATCTATTAGACAATATAATTAAAGTTATTATGAACAGCTGATGTTACTATTACAATTAAGGTCATTGTGATTTCAAACTGTTCCCCTTTGTCTTCTCTGAAGCTAACATCTTAAAACAGTGATAGAACGGAGAATAAAGGGCTGAGAAAAACATGCCGTGGTTTGAAAAGTTAATAGGCAGCTACTCACTTTGCATGTTTAACATACGATTAGCAGAAAGTCATTTTGCCAACATGGTTTTCATATTTAGGTATCCGCACCTTTTGTCTCTACTCTTCTGAGTCACGGGGCTTTATCCAAATTTTTGCTTAACACAAGTGGGGGGAGTAGGTGTTGCAGATTACAGCAGACTACATTTAACTAGTTATGAATCAGCAAACCAAAACGGAAGACATGTTAACACAAGTGTCCTTCAGTGTGGCCTGTTTGCCTATAATTACAAAGGAAAGCACACCATATCCATATAACAGTGGTCCTGGTCCCAGATGGATGTTGCGGCTCAGTTTTCTCCAAATATCCCTGAAAGACACTTAAAGTTGCTGGATGATGGACTACCATTCATTTTTTATGGAAAAAAAAATATATGAAAAAGTAAATGAGAGATATTTGATGTACAGTAGAAATGTAATTGTCAAACATCGGGAATGATATTCAAGAAAGCCTTTTGCTTACTTCACTCTATTAATATTATTCAGTGTCAGTGGATGATATAGCTATATAAACATATAAGTTGTTTTCAGGACCCATTTAATTAATCTATGGTTGTTCATATGCTACAAAAGACAAGTGATAGGTTAGCCCTTTGAGTGCAGGCTTCATTATATGTAATGGTACCAATGGCTCCCTACAATTTTCTCAAAATCTCATTGCAGAAAAAAAATGTTGCCATATAATGGGGCTGCCGTCACTTATTGAATCGGCAGCGCTGTCCTGTATCTCTTATGGTGTGCGATCACTCGCGCAAACACAAGTGCGGAAGAACTGTTGTGGAAGGGGAACTATGTGTAACTATTGTTGTTAGGAACCAACACCCCAGACTAGCTGATGGTTTCTATGGATACACGGAAATAAATAAAGGTATGTGCCACTGATCTATAGCTAAATCAGCTTGCCAGCATACAGAAAAATATATCCAATCCCCACTTACATGCAGGGATAGGACATTGTAACATGGCAATGGCCCCCTTACCCACACACCTGCCAAATCAATCCAATGAATAAAGAAATTATTACACATAAAGGTGGGTGGCACCAGAGTTTAAAATGGTGTCACATTTGTGGAAATGTGTATTTTATGCTTAGATTGTGTTTCTTTTGGTATAAATATGGTATATAACACTCATCGTGTGGGAATATATTGTGTCATGCAGAAGATATATTGAATACATTTACTTATAGGAATGAAGCTTTTAAGAAAATTATTTTATTTTATTAGCATTATTATTTAGTTTGGCACGTACAGGGAAGTAATGGAAAAGTTTTTTTCCCTTACTCCCGCTGACATTAATGGAAGTTTCCGCTGACGTTAATGGGAGTTTACGCTGACGTCGGGGGCGTTCCCGCTGACTGCAGCGGGAAACACCCCCATTTCAAGGAAAATGGGTGGGGAGCGGGGCGTGTCAAGGACCAAGTAACAATCAATGCTGTGCATTGAACGAGTTAAAATAACAATAATAATAATAAAAATAGTAAAACTTGAACAACACTGACCTGGAAGCCAAATGTGCTTCCAGGTCTATTGCCATAAGTTACACTTTGCACTAGTTCAAGCTGCTGATGATCAGATCACTCCTATTGGTCAGGAGTGATCTGATCATTTTGGATACTGGATGAATCCTTGCAGAGAGAGAGCAAAGTAGGGGGGTCATCAAGGTGGAAAGATAAAAAACCTACACATATTATTAATGAAAATATTTTACTATTATTTTCTACATTTTTATCTGATATTTTCTACTTTTGTGTTATTTTAAAAAAAAATTTGATTCATCGATCAAGTGGGCTAACCTTGTCACATACAGGTTTTTTTCTCATTATTTTACAATATTTCCACTATTTTTAAAAATTCTTACCTTAATATCTAATCAATGATTAATTATTGATAGATCAGTCTTACTGATCATCAGCCAGTGACATAATCTGGTGAGTGCATGTAATACACATGTACTTAATTTTTCCCTACACAATTGAGTGTAAAGTTATATTATACCCCAAGATTTTACAGTATTATTAAGTGACCACTATGCAGTAATACCACACATTTAAATTATGTTGATTAATAATTTGCGCATAATGCTATATTAAAATGTAATGGCACAAATAATAATGTAAACTTTACTTTAATACTGAATATCTTTGAATTTAAAAGATATGCCATTGGTTTTGAGCTAATTTAGTCAATTTGTTCTTGAGAAATTATCTCAGACAGGGCCAGCCTTAGGGGTGTGCGGCCGCACAGGGCGCCATGCCAACAGGGGCGCCTGCCCGGGACTTAAATTAAAGCATTGATTTTTTATTTTGTTTTTTTTGTAACTCTATTTAACATCCTCCATAATAAATAAAGTTTTTTCTAACTTTATTTAACATGGAGGATGTTAAGTAGGATGTTAAATAAAGTTAAAACAAAAAAAAAAACGATGTTTCAATTTAAGTCCCGGGCAGGGGCGCCGAGTGGTCGCTCGTGAAGTTTTGCAGCAACCGCTCGGCGCCCCTCACTCTCCATGACTCCACTGCGTTGCTGGCGTTTCATGCTGAGCGACGGAATTTTTCCGGCGCTCAGCTGTGAAGCGCGCACCGCAGCAGATCGGGAAGACGGACGCCTCCCACCGCAGGACTCCGGATACAAGGTAAGTAAGGATAGGGAGAAGGGCAGAGGAGGGAGCAGTGAGAAGGGGAGGGGGCAGTGAGAAGGGGCAGAGGACGGGGGGGCAGTGAGAAGGGGCAGGGGGGAGGCAGTGAGAAAGGGCAGAATGAGGGGGGCGCCAGAGGAGTAGTCCGCACAGGGCGCCAGAGCACTTAAGGCCGGCTCTGATCTCAGAAACGTATTATGTAAGGTGGTTTGCAAAATAAAGACTGAAGTATAGTTTTGTGAAATGTCCACAAGATGGCAGGCTGTAACTATCAGCTCTGTGCCCACGGTAGAAATGTTGTACATGTGCAAGAACTCCTTCTCCAGATCTAAACTTTATTTAACAAATGCAAATTTAATTTTAGAGTAAAGTTATAGTGGGAAAATGAATCATTTCTGTAAGGGGCATCCAGATAACAAATTAACTGCAGGGCAGATTGAATCTATTCAGCCCAAGTTGCACTTCCAGCCAAGTATATGTAGACGTACAAGTAAAACATGAAAAAGCTGCATGTGGTGGCACAAAATCTTTAAATCTGTGCAACCCAGAAGATAACTGCCTTCCTGAGCAACTTGTCATCCAGCCCCTGATTAACCGGTAATACTGGGTGCCCTGATGTGGATTTTCCGCGCTTCACAATTTTGTTCCTCTTATAGTTCCTGTTACACTGAAATACATTTCAAAATATATGAATTCTCATAATATTTTTACTAAAAAGTATTTTCAATTTCAGTGAGACTAGTCCAGACCACAAAAAACTGCCACCATTATGTATCTTTTCAACTTCCTTGTACTAGCATTGCCAGCAGGACCAAAAAAAATCAAATATAATGTTATTGAGAAAATCTGGTTCTAATCTAACCCACTAGGGGGTCTACATGGGAATGCTCTACTGGACACCACTGCACAGAGAACATCATGGACCCATCAGCTTTTCACATCTCACCTGCTCTGGTAGAAGGAGGAATTCTTAACTCCAACCATTATCTAGGCCCTTAAATCACCATGTTTTAAAAAATGTGTTGTTTGTTTTTTTGCACTGCTACTGGTGATAGATCAGCTTATCTAAGCTTTTTTATTAGGTCACCTATTTGTTTGTGCATTCAGCTTTATTTTCTTTAAAAAAAAGCTCCAAGGGTGCCAGCTAATGGTTATTTTGGGGTCACATTTCTTTTTAAAAGAGTTTGAGCCTTCTTTAAGAAAGGTGCCCCATAATCATGGTGTGTCCCAGTAGATGCTGAAGGAATTCTGGGCACAGACCTACTCTTCTGTCTGACCTTCTGTGGTTCTATTATGGGGGGTGCATAAATGTTTCACTGAGCTTTTCAGAGGACACATTTTTTCACCAACCAGTAATGACGCTCATGCTTGGAAGAACATTGCCCAATTGAATGTCATTTATTGCACCATTACTTTTATTGCATCCAGCTCCATCCAGACAATATTTGTGTTTGGTTTGCAGCTCATCTTAAGTGCTTTCACTACTCTTTTGTTAATGTGTTTGGCTCAAAATGCCTCTTTCTTTGTGGTTAAATGATAATAGGAAAAGGTGTCTGAAAATGTTTCTAGCCACATCCACATGCTTACTACTTAATGCAAGAGGTAAACTTGTATTTGGCTTTAAAGATATCATTTGTCTATGGATTTTGGTATTGCATACTATATCTGGTGCAGCTGTTCTGTCTGCAAGCTCCAGCCATCAAATGTATATGATAGGTGAATGGTCCTTTTACATTTTGTGTGTGTCTGTTTTGCAAATGTGTTTGGCCCTTCCCCACCCCCCAACTAAATGTCCTGCAGGAGATCCCTTTGGCTGAATGCATCTCTCTGCATGTGATGTACTCACCTCCAGTCAGGCCACAGGCAGGTATCTGTTTAGACTCCAATGTGCATATGTAAAGTCTTTCTATTTATTTCAATGGGAACACGTTCCTGCCACTGATTATCTGCCTAAGCTGTCAATTATTGACAGAAACATACACAAATTGATTTAATTGGAGATACTGTCCTGCCAGTGATTGGCAGTTTAAGCAGCCAATTAGTGGCAATAAGTTTAGTATGCATTGTTCTATAGTAGGGACATCCGACTGTCCCTTTAATTACAGCCTTACATAAACTATATGACTTAAAGTATGTGTACACCTGACCATCACACCTACAGTATCTCACAAAAGTGAGTACACCCCTCACATTTTTGTAAATATTTTATTATATCTTTTCATGTGACAACACTAAAGAAATTACACTCTGCTACAATGTAAAGCAGTGAGTGTACAGCCTGTATAACAGTTTAAATTTGCTGTCCCCTCAATATAACTCAACACACAGCCATTAATGACTAAACCTTGGCAACAGTACACCCCTAAGTGGAAATGTGCAAATTGGGCCCAGAATGTCAATATTTTTTGTGGCCGCCATTATTTTCCAGCACTGCCTTAACCCTCTTGGGTATGGAGTTCACCAAAGCTTCACAGGTTCACAGGTTGTCCTCTTCCACTCCTCCATAAGGACATCATGGAGCTGGTGGATGTTAGAGACCTTGCGCTCCCCCACCTTCTGTTTTAGGATGCCCCACAGATGCTCAATAGAGTTTAGGTCTGGAAACATACTTGGCCAGTCCATCACCTTTAACCTCAGCTTCTTTAGCAAGGCAGTGGTCGTCTTGAAGGTGTGTTTGGGCTCGTAATCATGTTGGAATGCTGCCCTGTGGCCCAGTCTCTGAAGGGAGGGAATAATGCTCTGCTTCACAGTACATGTTGGCATTCATGGTTCCCTCAATGAACTGTAGCTCCTCAGTGCCCGCAGCACTCATGCAGGACCAGACCATGACACTTCCACCACCATGCTTGACTGTAGGTAAGACACACTTGTCTTTGTATGCCTCACCTGGTTGCCACCACACACTCTTGACACCATCTGAACCAAATAAATTAATCTTGGTCTCATCGGACCACAGGACATGGTTCCAGTAATCCATGTCCTTAGTCTGCTTGTCTTCAGCAAACTGTTGCAGGCTTTCTTGTGCATCATCTTTGGAAGATGGTTCCTTCTGGGATGACAGCCATGCAGACTAATTTGATCCAGTGTGCGGGGTATGGTCTGAGCACTGACAGGCTGATCCCCCACCCCTTCAACCTCTGCAACAATGCTCGAAGCAATACATCTATTTCCCCAAGACAACCTCTGGATATGACGCTGAGCACGTGCACTCAACTTCTTTGGTCGACCATGGCGAGGCCTGTCCTGCGAAACGACTGTATGGTCCTGCCCACCGTGCTGCAGCTCAGTTCCTTGGCAATCTTCTTTTAGCCTAGGCCATCTTTATGTAGAGCAAATTTTTTTTTTAGATGCTCAGAGAGTTCTTTGCCATGAGGTACCATGTTGAACTTCCAGTGACCAGTATGAGAGAGTGTGAGAGCAATAACACCAAGTTTAACACACCTGCTCCCTATTCACACCTGAGGCCTTGTAACATGAGTCACATGATCCCGGGGAGGGAAAATGACTAATTGGGCCCAATTTGGACATTTCCACTTAGGGTTGTACTCACTTTTGTTGCCAAGGTTTAGACATCAATGGCTGTGTGTTAAGTTACCGTATTTGCTCAATTATAAGATGACCCTGATTATAAGACAACCCTCTAAAATTTGAATATTAATTTGGGAAAAAAAGAAAAACCCTGAATATAAGACTAACCTATAGGAAAAACAGTTTCACTAGTAAATATAACTTCACATATAAACTATTTTTCAATATTTTATAAAAACTATGATTTGGGAAAAATGATTTTTTTGCTTTTATTTGCCACTCTGCCCCCAGTTGTGCACATCTGCCTCCCAGATATGCCTTTTAACCCCCTATTTGCCACTCTGCCCCCAGATATGCCTTATACACCCCTATATGCCAGTCTGCCTCCCTGACATGCCGTTTAAACCCCTTTTTTGCCACTCTGCCTCTAGAAAACCGTTATACCATTGCCCCCCATGCTTCAGACTCCCTGGGGAAGCCGTTGGAGGTCTGTGCGAAGTGCGCAGAAAACCTCCGCTGCTGCTGGCCGATACTTCTGCCGGGGCTTCTATGGTGGAGAACCGGAAGGTCATGTGATGCCGGCGCTCTGTCATAGAAGCCCCAGAAGAAGTGCAACGGAGGTTGTCTCTGCGCATCACACAGAACTCCACCAGCTGGCAGAGAGGAGGATCCCCTGCAGCACTGTGGGGGATCTGGATCTTAGTCTTGTAGTCAGACCTCTATTTGATGTCTGATTATAAAACGACCTAGAATATAAGACGAGGGACATTTGCTCTGTACACTCACTAATTTACATTGTAGCAGAGTGTCATTTCTTCAGTGTTGTCACTTGAAAATATATAATAAAATATTTACAAAAATGTGAGGGTGTACTCACTTTTGTGGGATACTGTATATGAGTTTGTTGGACATGATGGACATCACATTCCAAAAGCATAGACATTAATATGGAGGGGCATCCCATTATGACCTGTTTTTTTAGTGTAAATTTATTAGACACAATTAGTGGAAGCTGATTTGTGCTTTCAACTTTGGAAAGCTTAAGATATATGGATATGGAATGTGAGCTTAAGACATGTGAATTAATAATTAGGTGACATTTCAAAGAAAGGGCATGCAGGGGGTTTTTCAGAGATGATCTAGTCTCTAATAACAGGAAATGCTGTGAAACCACAATTAATTTGGTAGAAAGTAGAGAAAAGAGAAGGCAGCAGTAGCCACTTCACTTTAGTAGCAGATTTCACTTTGGTAATAATGCATCGTGGGGTACAAACTGTTTGCCCAAGCCATGACACATACTCACACTCACTTTTATTCACTCTCTCTCAAGTTCTCTCACTCACGCTGTCACACTCTTACTCTGGTGGTGAGTGACACAAATGTGTGATTTTTTAAAAAAATATTCTATTCTCCTGTGTGATTTTTTTTTTAATATTCCGTTCATCCAGTTAAAACATTCTTATATTATGCAAACATTTTGAAATGGTTTTTCAATATACCAACTTTCCATTTCCCCAAACCACACTGTTTTCGTAGATAATATTAAAATAAGGTATGTTGGACGGCCGCCCAGGGCTGGTGCAAGGATTTTTGCCACCTTAGGCAAAACCTGATTTTGCCAAGGTGGAGGATTACAGAAGTGCAGCCGAAGTATACTATGCCTCCAATCTCTGTGTTTTTAAAGAAGAATTTGTCACATTTGAAAAGATTGAAATATTAACTCTTCTTTTTTTATTCCAAATAGACCCATAGTTGATAAACAAAATATCTATCTATCCATCCATCTCTCTCTCTCTCTCTCTCTATATATATATGCAGCTATTTAAATGTAAAAAAGTCTGAAGGTTAAAAGTGTGCAAGAAATCAGACTGCTAGTGACTATATTCTCTGGGTCTGTTTATCCTACAGTGAATTGTGGTTAGTGAAACCAGCAGGTCAAACACCAAATCGCAGGTATTGTTTTGACCGTCTCATGTGCAGCATTAGGTATTCCCACTGGGAATGCATTATCAAGTCTCGAATTCCTACTGGTCACATTAAGAAAAAACAGAAAGGCAAGGCATGTGTAGTGAAGCAACAAAACTGCAGGAGGCAGACAGTGTGAACTTTAATTCACAGAATGGTGGTAGAACAGAGAGAGACCCATTCCCAAGAGAACACATTTATATCATAAGTGACTGTCAGCAGCCGTTCTATGCTAAGCCTTCCCTTTGTGCTTTTGTCACCATGGAAACAGAATTAACCATCATCATGGCATAACGGTATTCAACGCACTTATAGTGCTTTAGATTCTCTTTACTATTATACATACAGAAACTACAAAGTAGTTGCCGTGTACTCAAAATGAAATTGTGAAATTATTTTTAGGATTATGTTGCATTGATATGAATTAGAAAACTCAGCATTTACTATTTTATACTGTAGTTTTGTCTTATCAGGTTTTATAGGTTAAGTGTGTATATATATATATATATATATATATATAAAGCTCTTTCAAAAGATGGTCAGCACTCCAGGTCTTTAAATTAACAACATGTCCTGAGGAAAGTCAGCAATGACTGAAACGTCGACTTGACTTTGAATAAAGAGAAGTTGTTAATTTAAAGACCTGGAGTGCTGACCATCTTTTGAAAGTGCTTTATATGGAAACTGCTGGTTACTAGCACCAGGCTTGGGAAATTTGGAATGGTGTGCAATGGACTTTGTGAGTATATATATATATATATATATATATAATCGTCTGAGAACAGTCTGCTATACCCAGTGCTGATTCCAAGCAGGGTCTATGTTAAATATCATGTTATAGGGACACCCCAGCCATCATATGCACTTGGGGGGAATGCATGGGGGTTATGCAGAATAACCAACACATGCATTTGCCCCCCCCTCCAGATGTGTTCATTCTAACACATCTCCCTGCACGTGATATACTCACCTCCAGTCAGCTCCAGGTCTGTCTCTGGGAGCGCTGCGGACAGAGGTGTGTTTAGACCCCCATGCACGTGCATGGAAAGTGCTCCAATTGATTTTAATAGAACCATTTTCCTACCACTAATTGGCCACTTCAAGAATCATCAGACCATGAAGGAGGACCCTGTGGCCTGTTGGCTGCCGCTCATCTGAGGGGTGCCACCATGCCGGCACGCCTCCAGAAACGGCGCGCACGGCAACTGTGACTGTGCGCCGGGACTTGATGTCAAATCCCGGCACACAACACTGAAGCCAGGCCCACCGTCTCAGTGCACAGGACAGGAAGAAGTAGAAGAAGAAGAGGAGGAAGAGGAAAAGTGAGAGTGAAAGAAGAAAAGGTAGGAGAGAGTTGATTAGTAAGTGTGTGAGAGTGATGGGTGTTATGCTGAATGTAAGTGTGTGAGAGTGATGGGTGTTATGCTGAATGTAAGTGTGTGAGAGTGATGGGTGTTATGCTGAATGTAAGTGTGTGAGAGTGATCGGTGTTATGCTAAATGTAAGTGTGTGAGAGTGATGGGTGTTATGCTAAATGTACGTGTGTGAGAGTGATGGGTGTTATGCTGAATGTAAGTGTGTGAGAGTGATGGGTTTTATGCTAAATGTAAGTGTGTGAGAGTGATGGGTGTTATGCTAAATGTAAGTGTGTGAGAGTGATGGGTGTTATGCTAAATGTAAGTGTGTGAGAGTGATGGGTGTTATGCTGAATGTAAGTGTGTGAGAGTGATGGGTGTTATGCTGAATGTAAGTGTGTGAGAGTGATGGGTGTTATGCTAAATGTAAGTGTGTGAGAGTGATGGGTGTTATGCTAAATGTAAGTGTGTGAGAGTGATGGGTGTTATGCTGAATGTAAGTGTGTGAGAGTGATGGGTGTTATGCTGAATGTAAGTGTGTGAGAGTGATGGGTGTTATGCTGAATGTAAGTGTGTGAGAGTGATGGGTGTTATGCTGAATGTAAGTGTGTGAGAGTGATGGGTGTTATGCTGAATGTAAGTGTGTGAGAGTGATGGGTGTTATGCTGAATGTTTGTGAATGAGGGTTTCAGATAGCATGGATGTGTAAGTGTTGGGGGATAGCGTGGCATAGGGAGTCCGGAATCACATTCCTTTCATGCCCAGATTCCAGCATGTAGTGGCTGCCTAGGCATGATAGGAGTGTGATTGCTGTTATAAATTATTTTTTGGTCCAACTTCGGTGTGTTAACACTTTTATTGGACAGAATAATTCAATGACAGTATTAATATATATATATATATTTATATATATAATTGCAAACAGCAATCACACTCCTATCATGCTAAGTCAGCCAGCACATGCTAGAACCTGGACATGATAGGATTGTGATTGTTGTTATATATATATATATATATATATATATGTGTGTGTGTGTGTTAATATTATTGTTGATTTTTTTGTCTAATTTTGGTGTTACTTTTAATAAAGTATTTTAAAGTTTTTTTTTGTTTTTTTTTTTCAGTTTTGGCCAAGTGAATGCTGAATTTTTAGTTTCAGTCCAGAATTTTCATTTCGGTGCATCCCTACTATATACTATGCCAGTCACTAAAGTGTTAAGCCTACACCACATCAATGTTTGGCTTAGTATATAGTGATAGGGGTTGTCAGTGTCTGGCTCAGTGTATAGGCACACATTGACGGTGGTGCTGCGTAATCCCTAAGTATATGATAACAATTATGCTGTACCCCTGTCAATGTTTGCCTAACCATAGAAAATATGCAGTTTTAAAGTGTGTGTATGGGGGGGGCTGCCACATACAGGGTCTGCCACAGGTGCCAAATACTCAAGGTACGCCCCTGCATCATGCGGCTGTCAGACCCAACGGCCATGCCTCAGCTCCTGTTCCCACGTCTTAAAAGGGGTGTGATGAAGAGCTGAGGCATGCGGTGTGTGCACGCCGGCCACTTTAATTTCATTAGGCGCTGGTGGAGTGACTGCCGCACGACGGCCGCTTTCAATGTCGCTCGCAGCCGCTTTGATGGTGCAATGGGCCAGTTGACTAGACTTGCCCCCCAGGCCTTAGGCTGCCAGCCCTCCCCTGGTTATGTGTTAATCTCAGCAATGTTATTTGCCAATTTTTTATTTCATTATCCTGTGGTTTCAGTTTTCAAGAAAAGCAACTTCCTCTATTATTAAGAAAGTGTATCTTTGCAGAATATATATATATATATATATATGATTTTTCTCTTGAACTTATTCAGAATGCCAGCAAAGTTGTTGTTGGCAACTTCTGATTTATGTTGATCACAGGAATAAACAAAAACTTGAACACCCAAAAACACGTGTGAATTTCCGAAGTGAAAAAAGAAAAAGAAAAAGAGGTAAAAAGAAAATACTTCCCTAATATATCACTGCTGCAACCCAACAAAAACGCTCCTCTGGGCGTTCACACACGAAACCAAACAGAAATCGGGGCGCATGTGTATATAGAAGAGAAAAAAAGGTATAATAGTGTAATATTGTAAATGAAAATCAAGTATATATAAATGTGTAAAATGCACTCACAAACAGTGTAAGTACAGGAGGCTCATCTGTGGTAAAAGCTGTTCTTTTATTCTTAAAAGTTCTAAAAGTATAAAGCAAAAGAAAACAACCTTATGGTGCAGTAACTTCTTATCTCTCAGATACACAAGTAAAATTGCACTTACAAAGAGGTTGAGTTCAAATAGATATTTAAACTTAAAAGTCCGGTATAGTTGATCCAAGAATATGCAGATAAATTTCTTCCGTATCTCGCGGAAGATACGGAAGAAATTTATCTGCATATTCTTGGATCAACTATACCGGACTTTTAAGTTTAAATATCTATTTGAACTCAACCTCTTTGTAAGTGCAATTTTACTTGTGTATCTGAGAGATAAGAAGTTACTGCACCATAAGGTTGTTTTCTTTTGCTTTATACTTTTAGAACTTTTAAGAATAAAAGAACAGCTTTTACCACAGATGAGCCTCCTGTACTTACACTGTTTGTGAGTGCATTTTACACATTTATATATACTTGATTTTCATTTACAATATTACACTATTATACCTTTTTTTCTCTTCTATATACACATGCGCCCCGATTTCTGTTTGGTTATGTTGATCACAAACATATTTTGTGGTGCAGTTTTTTTTACACAAATCCAGGAAATTGGTTTATGAAGCTATCTTGTTTCATTTGCCTGAGTCCAGAAAGTCATAGAAGTCATTAATTGTATGGAGAAGTAGCTTGGACACAATTCTCCAATGTTTAGAAAATGTTCATAAAATTGTTTCCTGTAGTGCATACAATGTAAAATATGAAAAATGGGATAACAGATGTTGTCTGTTTTTATTTTGTTCTGTTTCTTATATTGCTGGCAACCTTTTATTTGACTACCGTCTTGCACCTCCATTGTAGAGCATGTCCTCTTTCATGGGGCCTTGATCAGAGATGTATTCTGACCTAGGTTGACTTGGCCTAGGACGACAGGTCCAGGGGGAGAAAGTCTGTCTGCCACTACTCAGTTACAAGGGAAATCTCTGATTGCCAAAGGGCAGCCAAAGACACTACCCTGTGGTGGACCTAGGGCATATATTCATGAAAAGCAGTGATGTATCCAGATTGGGTGCTCCTCTTGTCCTGATCATGTGCAGCTTCCAAGCTACCCCTCATGACCTACCATTGCTTACACTGTACTTTTTGCTGAGGGTCAATTTACTATGGAGGCTGTTCTATCTAGGCACAGACCTAATTAGTGTAACTAGGCTAGGGGAAAAAGCAAGCCCACTGAGCGGGAACACACCAGAGAGCCTAACTGCCTAACAGGGTGATCTTCTCCTTGCTTTGTGGCAAAAGGTCTTTGGACCTGCCTAGTGTACGCAGTTGGTGTAAAGCCTCTTTGCCATCCCTGGAATGAAAATTTGTGTTCTATTTAAGATTATTTAAATTCATTGTTATTTCTTAAAAAAATAATGACAGATTGCAGTAAAAATGCAAGAAATTACATAGTACATAAGGTTGAAAAAAGACCTAAGTCCATCAAGTTCAACCTAACCTTCTTACTCTTGATCTATCAGGGGGAAAAATTCCTTCTTGACTCCAAAAGACAAAAAGCCTTTCTAAAAAAATATCCAGACCCCTTTTGAAGGCATCTAATGTATTTCATAACACCACCTCCCTTGGAAGTGAATTCCATACCTTTATTGTCCTTACTGTAAAGAATCCCTTTGTCGTCTATGAAATCTCCGTTCTTTCAGTCTCAGAGGGTGACCTCTTGTTCTTTGTACATTTCTGTTAATGAACAGGTCACTGAAGAGCTCTTTATATTGGCCCTGCATATATTTATATAATGTTATCATATCCCCTCTAAGATGCTGTTTCCAGTGTATATAATTTTAACTTTTTTAATCTCTCTTCATAACCAGTGTCTTCCAATCCCCTTATTCATTTTTTAGCCCTCCTTTGCACTTTTTCTAGCTCCATAATGTCCTTTTTAAGGACCGGTGCTCAGAATTGTATCGCATATTCAAGGTGAGGTTTTACCATTGACCTGTAAAGAGGCAAGATAATATCCTCCTCCCGTGAATCAATACCTCGTTTTATGCATGCCAATCTAATGGAACTATGCCTGAACTGAAAGAATCCCTAAAGATCAGTAATAATGGCTGGGCCAGAATTGGGCTTAGCTCCTTAAGTACCCTTGGGTGTATACCATCCGGTCCAGGAGCCTTGTCTACCTTAACAGTATTTAATTGCTTGAGCACTTTTTCTTACGTCAGCCAATCCCATATTTGCTGTAATGGTTCCTTAAAAATAGCCAGCTCCGTCATTGGTTCTTCCTTGTTATAAGCAGAAGGAAAAAAAAATTATTTCTCTCTGTCCTCACTAACCAAGTTTCTGGTTTCAGATAATAAAGGACCAACCTTCTCTACTTTTAACTTTTTTCCATTTACATACTAGGGATTAGTTTTACTCTCCTTGGCAATTAGTTTCTCATTTTCCAATTTCGCGATTTGAATCGCCTTTTTGCAGGCTTTGTTGGCATCGTTTTTTGTTTATTTCTTATTTCCTGTTTTACTAAATTCACACCCTTACATAATAATCTACTTTAAGAACAAAGTGATTGTTTTGAAGATGCTCCTTTGAGACACTGGATATTAGGAATCCATTTTAGATGATTACTATTGAAATCCTTTTGGTGTGAAACTGGGTAGCAGTGTTGTAAAGTTAAACCTGATATGGCTATTAAACCTTCCTAAGCATGCAATTTAACAAAGTTAAATTTGTAAAGCACTTATTGCCATAGCCAGATGTCCCCCACAATTGTTGTTAGTATTTTTTATTGCTAAATCTATGCAGTGAATTTGCTGGGATTGTGCCTCTAACATAACATACTTCTTAACTTGCCCGAAGGCTTGTAATTGTGTATTGCTGAAAGCAGCAGACTACCTGTGACTTGGTTGATTGTAACATTTTTCAAAGTGTAGCTACTTTATGTAAGTACTCCAGGTGCGAAATTCTGGCAACAGAATTCTCATCAAGTCATTAAGGGCCTTTCCAAAAATACCAGAGGTGCGGGAACATTGGTATAACTCTCAGTACAAGCAGTTACTAACAGGTTGCGTGTCAACAGTGGAATAACATTTTCTTAAAGAGCACCTGTCATTAAAAAAATACTAAGGTGTATTTTGAAAAGGACGGTTCATTAATGCCATGCCATGGTATAAAGAAACCTTTTGTGTTTGTCTTAGTCTTAGACATGCCTATTGTGACAGAGGTGTCTGTATTTTGCATAATATATAGATGAAATGGCATCCTATTCTGAAGTTAGCATGGTAAGCCCTATCTGAAAAAGTACAAGGCACCACCATATCATCTGCCAAATGTTTCGAAGCAAGTCCATGCATAAAGGGTGGCATATAGAAGGTTCCTTTAGAGGGCTAGATACCCTAGGGCTGTGCCTGGAGATAAGCTGTCTGAGGATATACAGATATAACGTCCAGCTTTGTTGGTGATTGGGCAATGAGTGCCCACAATCCTCTGTTCTTTCTCATGCAATGTACATTATATGTTACTGATTGTGTGTAAAACAGTTATTTTTTTGGAGCAATAAAGACAGATGTTCTAGTTGCCTCTGATCACTGTTGAGCTGACCTAGGCTTTACCATGTAGGGTACCATACATACATTTACATTTCATTTACTTATTCCACTCTGCAATGCTGCATTTTAGCCTATCTAGAAATTATTATGTAGGATTGTAACACATAAAAGCAGAAAAAACTTTAATAACCAGACATGGTTAATACAGTAAGTGGCATGCTGCCCTTAAGTAAAAAAAAAAGATAAGAAGAATGTTCAGATTTGATAGATTTACCAAGTGGTAGCATTAAAGCCACAACCAAGCTCTAAATGATAAACCATGGATTCCACAGTTCATCTTCCATGCGCTCTGTATATTAATACATCATTTGGAACCATTCACACATTTTATACTTTAGATAAATATAGTCCTGTGTATTGGCCATACAACACAGGACATCATACTGCTATTGGCTAAGTCCATCCACATGATGATCCCTGATGATCCCTGCTAGGTTATAGAAAGATTATCATAAAGGGACTCTCCGGCCATCATATGCACTTTGAATTTCCCCCTTTGCCTGTCCCCGCCAACTATTTACCATGCAGGATATGTGTTTTTCAAAACGCATCTCTGGACTTACTGCCAGCTGGCATAGCAAATGTATTGGAGGAACCCCCTTACCGATCACAGTCACAGAAAGTCCCATTGATTTGGTCAATGATCGGAGAGACAGGGAGCTGCCGCTGTAGAGCTACACCTTCTAGCCTTAAGTTATTTTCAATAATTTATTTAAAACTACTCAGAAAGTTCTTCCATACTTTCATTCTTTTTGGAATTGCCCCCTGGGATATTAAACTGTCCCTTTACAGAAAGAGTAGAAAGTCCCTAGAACATTACAACCACAGACTAACCCATGAAGTGGGGGAATTTTGTTGTGCGTGGGCAAAGACAAGATGATTCTGGAAACTTTAAAACACTTAGATGTGGTTTTCCACCCACTCTGCTGAACTTAACCCTTTATAACTAAATGCAACATGCTCCTAGTGCCAGTGAGTTTCCAAACCCTTCCCAAAAATAATTAATCATCCACCAAACTATGCATTTTAGAGGTAGGGTTCTCCTGGCTCCCGCCAAACCCATCCCATTCATCACTCTGGAGAACATGTTCCACTGCTCCAGAGTCCAGTGGCATTGTGTGTTGCACCACTCCAGCTGATGCTTAGGATGCATAGTGCATAGTGATCTTTAGCATGCATGCAGCTGCTCGGCCATGGAAACCCATTTCATGAAGTCCCAACCAACAGTTTGCTGCTGGATCTGGATCTGGAGTTTTGAGCACATGGCCCATAAAAATCACCTGTCTGTAGTAAGTGATGCTACAGATGACATGTGATTTTTATGGGCCATGTGCTCTGGCAGCCCCCCTGCGAGTGTATGTGGCCCACTGCTTTGTGACTTAGCTGTTGTTACTCCTTAATGCTTCCTCTGTACAATAATAGCGAAAGATGGACCAAGGCAGAATATATGGCAGGGCAGAAATTTCCCAAACTTTTAGCAAAGCTGGCATCCTATGACAGTGCCATGTTTAAAGTCACTAAGCTTTTCTATTTAGTCAATAGAGATGGCTGCCTATGTGCTTTTTTGTGATTTCATACACCTGTTAGCAATGATTATGGCTGAAACACCTAAACTCCATTATTAGAAGGGGTTTCCACATACTTTTAGTTATAAAGCGTAAGTTCTAATGACAATAGAATTTGATTTCTTTAGTGCAAATATCTTTATAATTATTTGTTCCTAGCACACAGTGTTTTTTCAACTAAAGTCAGAGTGAGTTTAAAGTAGATTAATTAAACTCTGCCTCATTTGGCGAGAAAGAAAGCATTGAATAACAAGCTGAACTACATACAACACATCTTATTAACATTCAAATACAATATACATGCCTCTAACTTTTATTATCTATAATAAGGTAAAGTTGCACTGGTCTGTTATTTTTATGGAAAATAGTTTTTAAAACATAAACTCATGAATAACTTCTGATCTTTCCTTTTCTTACTCTATGTGATCTATAATTGTGTCTACTAAGGAAAGTGAGAATATTCAGAGTTCCGTATTGGCTCGGATATAGGCCGCCCCCGTATATAGGCCGCACCCTAAAAGTTTGGTGCTTTTTTAAAGAAAAAGTTTTTTTCTTTAAAAAGCACCAAAAAAAAAACCAAAACATTCTGCCACTCTGTCCCCCCCCCGAGATATGCTACCACTGTCCTCCCCCCCGAGATATGCTGCCACTGTCCTCCCTCCCCGAGATACGCTGCCACTGTCCTCCCTCCCCGAGATATACTGCCACTGTCCTCCCTCCCCGAGATATACTGCCACTGTCCTCCTCCCCCCGAGATGCTACCACTGTCCTCCTCCTCCCCCCCCCCGACTTACCGGAGCAGACTCCCGGGTGTCTTGCGGGGCCGGCGGGGGGCATCTACGCAATACGCGTATACAACCGGAAGTTGTATACGCGTATTGCGTAGATGTCCCCCGCCGGCGCCCCGCAAGACACCCGGGAGTCTGCTCCGGTAAGTCTTGGGGGCAGAGGTAAAACGCATCGTGTGGCCGGCCACCGGCTGCGGCGATGCGGGTAAACAACCCGGAGGCTGTTTACCCGCATCGCTGCAGCCGGTGACCGTCCAGACGATGCGCTTAGACAACCTCCCGTGCCGGCACCCCTCCCGTGGAAAGTGCTGGCAGGGGAGGCTGTCTGAGGACATCCGAGAGTAGGATGCAGGTCCCCTGCACCGCTGCGGGGGATCTGTATCCTAACCCCGCTGCCTGCCCGGCGCCCGGGACTGCATGTCCCGGGCGTCGGGCACTAGACCCCGAATATAGGCCGCACCCCCACTTTAAAGTCTTAAAGTGGGCCTATATTCGAGCCAATACGGTATATTACTGAGGATTCCTCAGTGAGGAAAGGCAACACACATATAATAGATACAGCAAAGGCACGTTATATTTAAGGGGCTGTACTAGCCATAAAACATAAGTAGATATTGATGGTTGTTTCAGTTTTACAGCCCGAGGAACAAAATCTTTTTTTAAGTCAAGTAACCTTTTGATACTGTCATAAGCAAGGAAATACTGTCCTATCCGTGTTGTTCTATTTTCAATATTGACATTGTCCTAGAACAAAAGCAATCAATAATTTCATTGATAGTTATTGGGCTTTTATAAAGAAATTCAACCATTTGTGTTTAAGTAAGGATATACAGTATTTGTATACTCTGTGACCCACGAGGCTTAGAATTCATCAGCCTGGTCTAATTTACTAGACCTCAAATGAATAAGAACTATACACATGATACAGAAAGATAAAAAACCTTTGCTTACTTTCCCCGAGTAGTTTCAAAGCTGGGTTTCTGCTTGGACGGCATGTTGGGTCTGGATGAATGATTCTCTTTTTGTTGAGTTACAATCATTTTCCTTTCTGCAGGCATCACTCGTGTAATGTCATTTTGTCCACTCTTTGTGTTGTCTTTAAGTTCCACTTGATCAGTATTTGACTTGCTGAGCTTTGTAGATCCAGCACTGGTTGGTAATGATGGCTCCGAAAGAGCTTTTACTATCTTTTCAAGCATTTCCATCTCCTCCTTTTTTGATGTTGACGAGACAGTTGAAAGAATAGTTGAATATGGCAGAGTTGTGCTTTCATCATCATCAATCTCACTTGCTGTTGTAGCATTACTCTCACTGATTAATTCATTGTACATTTTATCTGTACTACCAGATATTATGTCCTCTGTGTCTTCAATTGCCATCCATTTTTTCTCACTAATATCATCTGAATCCCCTCTCGCTCTGGCCCTATCTAGGCACAAGAGAATGATCAGTAATGTTAACTTCATCCTAAAGGCTGAGATACACTGATATCTGTTTTTTGGTAGCTCTCATTTGTTTCAGGCATGCATCCTTACAACTTCTGCTTTGCTCGTAATGTGAAGCAACACTGGGTATTTTTTCCAATTGTCAGTCAGCATAAAAAGGAAAAAGGTTGTAACTTGTTAGTTTACATGTCAAGGAAACCCAGTTTCCTGATACTGTAGAGACCTCTAGAACCCCTGACCCTGTAACTGGTGGGTATTGGAATTGTTAGTAAAATAAATTGAATGCAAAATGAGTCTCCAGGAAATGATGTAAAGAACACGCTGTATTTATATGGTACGCTGTTTGCTGTTTTCAGAATATGCAGACTCCAGGATGTTTCTTATTTTAATACATTATGAAATTAACGAATTTCATACAAAATGACATTTTTTTATTGCACCACACACACCATCACAAAAAAGGGCTAGGAGATGTTTGAAGATTTTTGATAGATAAAGTAATGCTAGTTCGATATATCTGTAACAAGGTTTGTAAGACTTCAGACTCTTTCTGGAGAACATTTCACATAATGCACAAGCAGTGTTGTATTCATAACGCACAGGCGCAGGGTGGTGCCCCAGCCATTTTCCCCATAATTGTTGTCCGTATTGCTGAGCACTGGGATATGACATTATATCCCACCACTCTGTCTCATAAAGGCAAGCAGTGCTGAGAAAAGCTCTACGAGGCTGTACCAACTTGACATAGTCCTCCATGGTGTAAATCAAAGATCTCCCTTGTAACTGGCCCACTGATCAGTGTCAGAGCGAGGGCATGCAGACCTGTTTCTCCAACCGGCTGCCCTATACAAGAGAGTAGAGAGGTCACTCTCTTCCGCATATGACATAGGAAAAGGCTTTTAACATTGCTAATCAAAATGATCTACAAACTTAACTATTAATGATGTTTCAGTGATATTTATAGAACCCATCACAAGCCTTTTAATGACTTGATAGAAAATCAAAAGCCATGATTTATTTTCCCATGGTGAGTGTATATAAATCATCTACTTATTTTCAGGTATATTAATTAAATATCAATTTACATCAATATTTGAAAGTATGGATGGCATATCAGATATCCACACAACTTCTGATTTCTTTTTTCTTTTGGCCAGCAAGTGCTTCCTGTTTTTCTTAGAAACGTTAACCTTTTTTCAGCAATATATTTCGGCACCTTTTCTTTGTATAACACTTTCGGAAGGACTCAAAATCTAATATTTTATCACAGTGGGACTTCCGACTGCTTGTTTAACGCTTACTACTCTGGCAAATATGAGTGACATATGCGTGACGATTACTTTCAGTACCAAAGGCAAAGATACAGAAGCAATTTAATATTGTGCCAGAGAAGAAGTCTTCTGGAATTATATCGTGTTGAAAATGCACCATGTGGACATGGTATGCAGCCTGAATATATTTTAACAGTTCAGAAATATCTTCATAAGACCTATTATAAATATCTCAGTATGGCATCTGTCACAGCTTTTCATGAGACACGTTTGGAATTGGCTAAGTGTAAGAGTAAGATATTTTCCTACCTAAAAGAACCCTCTTTCCTGTTCTAGAAAAAAGATACACTTATTAAAATAGATGCAAATAGCATGTTTCATGTTGCTGGCAAATATTACAAAACAGATGATGAAGCAATGATAAATCTCTCTTCACCCTATCAAGGTTTCTAAAAGCAATGTGTGTGTGTTGTTTTTCTTTTTATATTCCTTCATGGTTAAGGTATGTTTTAGTGGCAATTAAACCCAAAGAAAGGTTACTATAGCCCCTGGGAGCTAGCATAGCTTAGTGGACAGGACACATGTATGAGTAGGGGTGAGTGTGGTGTGACTGGTCATTGTCAGTTGGGGGGAGGGTTGTGAAGGGTGCCTAGTGAAAGTGAAGGGGGGATTTTCAGTGCTACTTAGGTATTACAGTTAACATCAACTTACTGGGTGTTGAGCTTCCATTTTCCTGAAGGCCTGAGAGCATGGAGCCAGATTTGGAGCGCATCTTTGATGCTTTCTGGGCTGAAGTGGTCCACACTAATGGCAGGTACATCCATGAGCGTTATGCTCGCCTGCAGTTCACCAGTGCCCAAAGGGGCACCAGCAGTGGCGGAAGGGGCATCATGGGAGAAAATATAGAAGGGTGAGTTTGTGGAGATCTTCTCCCTCCCCTGGAAAATTCCTCCCCTGGAAGGAAGGATCAGATAAAGAAAAAGTAGAGTGAGAAGTAAATTTGTTTGGGTATTAGATTAAGGCTTTCTCCATACCATACAGGGGCTTTGGGTGGTGGCATTTCCCTAGAGCTGGCAGTGCGACTGTCCATTGGGTCGGACCAGATCAACATTGGTTTATGGTTGTCCATCATGACCCGCCCTGCAACGCAGCAAGGAGGATTTGTGTACTTTCTTGGTGGTGGGGACCTCCCCTGGTGGTCAGTGCAGAAAAAAGCTTTAATGCCGGCTGCTGATTAGCATTTGAAGGGAAGGCGTTTGGAGGTATGTGGATTTGTGGCTGACAAGGGGAGGGGGTTAAGCAATCCATAAAGACTTTAGTGGACGGTTTTAAGTTATTTCCTGTATAAGCCTATCCCTACATTATTGTATTAAGTTATTTATATGAGTTTGGGTTATTTATAATAAAGAGTTCATGGATTGTATTTTTGTTGGCTAACATAGTATTTTGTGAGAACCTTAATAAATGCTGTGGCCTGTTTAAATTCATATGCTGGTGTGCATGTTTATTTTGGGGGGCATCAGGTGTATGTCCTTGTTTGCATCAGTGGGTGAACACAGCACTGCCCCCACTACCTTCATACATAAAACAGTACCACAGAAAGAGTATAGTAACCTATTAAAATTTTACTTTTAATGATTTGTCATTACAAGTAACACATTTTTAAAAAATGGGAAATCAAAATTTATTGGTATGAGACATTAATACCAATAACATACACTAAATGGACAAAAGTATTGGCACACCTGACCATTACACCCACAGGGACTTTTATGACATTTGGAGTGTTTCTGTGGGAATTTTGCCCAATCATCAGGAAGACGAATTGTGAGGTCAGGCACCTGGCTTACCATCTCCGTTCCGGTTCATCCCAAAGGTGTTTGATGGGGTTGAGGTCAGGGCTGTGTGGGCCAGTCACGTTTTTTCACACCAAACTTATCCAACCATGTCTTTATGGACCTTGCTTTGTGTCCTGGGGCACAGTCATGTGGAAATAGAAAATGGCCTTCACCACAAAGTTGGAAGCATAGCATTGTCCAAAATGTCTTGTCATGTCCCCTTCAGCATAGATAATACATAATATCTACGTATTTAGAATGCGATGTCATAAAGGTCCTTGCAGGTGTGATGGTCAGGCTTCCCATATATATAGATCTATACAAGAAGCTACAAAACGTAGGCATTCCGACAAAGCAGTTTTAAGTAACTATGATTTCCTTTTATTATAATCAGTAATTCATTATAATTTATCTCGCACATGTTTACCAGTAGTCTTGTGGCCTGTTATTGTTAAAAAATACTTTTTTAAACGGTGCCAATGTGTTATATTTAACTAATAGAGAATTTTGTTAACTAAACTTTTTGGAAGATCGAAAAATATCACTCTTCCAAACACTGACAATAAGGTAAACAAATCAATATCGTCACCTCTAAAAGGGGCAGCCGCCCAGGGCTTCTCAGGAACCCAATTTGGACCAATAAATGTCACAGGTAGAATGAGGAAAGAAATAAACATGAATGATGGATTTCATTTAAAGGCAATAAATAATATTCCAAGGTATGAACTCAATAGACTGAACTTGAGGCAATCTACATCAGCATTTCGCAAGGGTCCCAACAGTATTACAGTGGCTCTGTCTGCAGTTCCCATGCGCTTTGTCAAACCCACTTCGTATTATTCTAGTCATGTATTACATTCTTTAACTTTTGGCTCTGGTTGATAAAATAGTCTTCTTTTATACAACCATGCATCTAAGTAATGTTGATTCCGACTGTTAAGCTTCTCTATATGGTTGCTGACTTCCAGCAATGATGTTATAGTGAGATCTGCCTGGGCAGTGGAGCACAATCAAGTACTTCTTGAGTGTTGCAAAAACTGGTGTTACGATTCTTCACATAATTCCTAGTACATTGTGCATTTGATTTACTTCCTACATCTTGCTGCTAGATTTATGCATGCTGGTTACTGCATAATATGAATAGAATTCAAAGAGGAAACATGAAAACATATATGTTTACTGGTTACTATAAAGATGCCAAAAAGAAGTTCGGTTGGGCTTTAAGAAAAAAGTAGAAATATCTAGTTTAACTGGCCACTATAAATGAAACAAAATGATCAAGTGGATCAGTGGGACCATATTTCAGCTATGATCTGTCCATTTGTACTTCCTACCTTGGTCCTCCTACAAATCATTTTCCATGTTTTAAAATAGTAATTATTTCTCAATTTAGTCCTGTCCACTATGGCCGATCCATAAACCTCATAGTTCAAGTAAAAAGAACTGTAATTTGGCCATCGTTGCATCAAAACTGAATAAAGGACACCCTGGCGTATTCAGTGCCCGTTTATGTCTGAAGACGACCCTGGGTATATTGAGAAATCAGTTCATCACACAGGGATGTCTCAGTAGCATTCACTTTAATAACGATTTCAACACTATCCAATTAGTTTTGCCTTTGGGTTTATTGTGTAGGCATGAAATGGAGATTGCAAATAACTTAATTCCAGACGCAATTAACACAGTCAGTTGTGGTTGTTTTGCTCTGTCAAAATATAATGAAAAATGTTGATTGATTTAGTAGTGAAAATGATAAACCTCACACCATAGAAAATGACAAAAGCACTGTCTGTTATGTAAATAATATAAATAGCACTGGAACTAGTGTCCCAGATTGTCATTGCCAGGTATTCATTTACTAAATAACCAGCATTGTTTCAGCATGAAATTCACCCACACTTCATTTTAATTTACATCATCTTAAAAAAGATCATTATAAGGGCCGGACTGGGAATGAAAAGTAGCCCTGAAAATATTTGGACACCAACCCCATACGTTTTATTGCATCCTTGCTCTTGTGCCACACTATTTGTCAGCCAAGTAGCTATAAATAATTATTTTAAACATTATATTTAGTGAATGCTAAAAGAAAATCACATAACCGAAAGCATTAGAAGGTCCAAATAAATACCTTTGAGTCCCACCTTTGCCCCCAGCTTGTCTATGCTACCTTTGTTCCAAAACAGCATGTATGTGCCATCTGTTTCCCCAAGCAGCTTGTCTGTGCCTTATTTGCCCAAAGCAGCTTGTCTGCACCATCTTTGCCTCCAAACTTGTCTGTGCCATCAAACAGCCTGTTTATTCCATCTTTTTCTCCCAAAACAGCCTGCCTGTGCCATCTTTGCCACATAACTAGAAACCACAGGGCTCTGGTGCAAAAATTGCCCCAGGGCCCCCCAACTTCAACAAGCAACATGTCCCACAGTGCCACCTTTGCTCCAAACAGCTTGTGAGTGCCTTTGCCCCAAGCAGCTTATCAGTGTCATCCTAACCCCCAAACAGTTTATCTGTGTCATATTTGCCCCAAACAGCTGCTCTGTGCCATCATTACCATCAGTTTGTCTGTGCCATAATTGACCTCAAACAGCTTGTCTGTGAAATAATTGCCCCCAAACAACTTGTTTGTACCCTCTTTGCCCCTTGCTCCCCCCTTCCAACATACACTCTGGCACACATATGTAAACACACAAATTACACACGCTTGCTCATACTCACTAACACATTCTAACACACATTTCCTCTCATACCATTTACACATCCATGCTCACACCCATGCTCTCACACACACTTACACACCCATGTTCACACACACTTACACATCCATGCTCACACACATATATATATATATATATATATATATATATATATATAATGTATAAACAAAACATATATACATTACATGCTGAAAAAAAATCACATTATTAAAATATGACTGATGATGGAGAGTAAGGGGGAAATATTATAGTAAAATAAACACTACAATCTACAAGAAAATAGAACAGCACCAATATTGTTTTATTAATTCCTAATAAGCTGTAAATTAAAGTATGTGCAATGCATAAACCCTACATAAATCAATGATTAGGTACAATTATATTGCTAGAAATGTTTTGTTCAGCTCATAAATACATAGCATATGGCAGCTGAATTCTCTGCTTCCAGTGCTGGAAGCCAACAGATTGCATCCAAAATGTTTTTATCTAAGATCCTGGTTATCCATGTGTTGACAGAGTTGACTGGATGGAGTTTAATCACACGTTATCAGATCTGATTTAAATGTTCTGATGTCAAATAGATGTCTTCGAAATTATCTGGACAGACACGTTTTTATAAATAGTGGTGTATTTACCTTGAGTGTAGGTCTGGTGGTGGGCAGTGCCCCCAGCCGTCCCCTCTGCAATCAGCATCCTGAATACATCAAGAGGCGATGCACACCGTTAAGACACAGCGTGCTGGAATGTGACGTCATATCCTAGTGCGCCGCATTTCAAAGGCGCGCAGCTATGTCCCTAATAGCTCTGTATTATACTTACAAATGAAAATCAGTATTGCTCGTGTAACTTAGAATAATATCAATATAATAATGAGACAAAAAATAACAATTGCTAGTGCACTAAAAAAGTTTAATACATTTCAATTCATAATAAATAAAAAAAAACAGAGTTCTCCCAAGAAGTTCCCTTTAACATATTCACCTTCAGGCACCAGAAATTCCTGCCTAGTTGCAAGATCTTCTCTTATAGATTGCCTTTATTTGATAGAAACTGATAAAAAAAAAACATACATTTTTTTAAGAAACAATCTATCTTTATGTTCTATTTACCTCGCAATTGGCTGCAGCCCCCCCCCAAAGTGTGTCACATTAAGACAAGAAGAAGAGAAGAAGAAGAAGGTGTTATTATATATCACGTAGCTTGCCTGTGAACCCCCTGTTTCTTTCCAACCTAACAAAATTACATCTACAGAGTTTTACTGTCCTAATGCATTTTTTTACTCAGTAGAGTAATGAGATGGGCAGATAGGAACAATGAAAGGCGTACATTTAAGCTACCTTTAAAAACATTTACCCCTGTAATGGATGCTGGACCCCCACTTTCCTGTTCCCTGTGTTTGTCAATTCCCCCACCCTGGTAAAGTAGCAATATAGCTTATGCCCAGTCCCAATAAAGCATGTTCTCTTGTATCTTACATTTACAATGACAAAGACTCTCACCCAAAGATGTTAGCCTCCTCTTCATGTATATTTTGTGATAAATGTCAAGAAGGCGATCTGGGATATAAGGAGACTCTACACTTTTTTTTGTTTGAAGTCCTTGCTACATAGAATAGAATGGAACCAAAAATAAATGTGGTTTGATATTTAACAGCGTGGAGCATGTTCTTTAATGTACATTGGTTTTTGAAACCGGAATTGGAGAAAATGTGTAGATTTTCAGTATCAGAGCCTAGACAATTATTAATGAAAACTATGTTGAACAATGAAAATACTTTTTCATCAAATGCTTCTCTGCACAAAAACCTTTCTGATCTTTTTTTTTTAAAAGAGGTGAGAGGCAAAATAGTAGAGGTAAGTTTTAAAATCTAGTGGATTGGCCTAAAAGAACGGGGACACACAAGTAAGTCAACTGACCTTGTTTGCACCCGACTTCACTCCTGTTGCCCAAAAATATGTCAAGCAATTCTGAGCGGTGCCAGCAACTCTAAATCATTAACCCCTTAAGGACAATGGGAGGTCCCTAAACCCATTGAAAACAATTTGTCATTAAGGGGTTAAATACCTGATATCATAACAATTTTACATTTTGAAATCAATAAACAATGCCAATAAAAATAATGAACCAACCATGGCATAGTCGTGCCCAGCATTCTAATTGTCTCCCAGCGTGACAAACAGGCCCATGTTTATCGCAATACAATGCAGATATTAACATTAATATTTATCAGCTTTTCTGCAGGGTAAAATAGAAAAGGCAAATAACGCATCAGGGAATTGCTGGTATACCACAAGATGTATCAGATTTTAGATTGAAGTTAAAAATGCTACATAATTCACAGAACGTTGGCGAACAAAAACACATGACAATATATGTAGTAGCAACATTTTTTTTTTCCGCAAAAGCCGTACAGCTTTGAGGAGCACAGTATTGGGGGAAGGCAAACACAACCACGGACAGCAGGAGCATTAAGGATGTTGTATAATAGCCTGAGGAAGTGTCAAAGGCTAGATTGTTGGTAAATTTACCTTTCATCAAGCAGCTCACGGCACGCAAAGTGCCTTAATGTGTTTCTGTGAGACTTAGCTGGTTGTGGAGCATCAAGAATCACAGAACCTGAGAAGCTGGAGCTCATTAATCCACTATTATAAAGGGACAAACAGAAGACCGTGAGGGACAAGTATGATTTGTGTAGGCAATATTTCCATCATAAGTCTTATTAAACAACCACCTATTCATCTATTCTTATTAAAAAAAAAAACATCTTATTGAACGCATAGGATTACCACTGACACTAAAGTGGCAATAGTCACCCAGCACAAAGGCTCGCTAGCAACCCTACATGGCTCTGGGACGAGTTGTCGCTTTGGTTCAACAAGATAAGCATCTTCTCGCCACAGATTACTGCAGCCTAGAAGATGATCACAAACACTTTTGATTTTGACCTATCTGCTCCTGATGAGTTATGGCTGCAACACACGCAGCCAGACACTCCAAGCTCCATACACAAGGATAACATCAGTATATGTGTATCTGCGCATAGATTCACATCCCTTACATCCTTGAGCTTGAGCAAATTCAACTTATATACTTAATTATTAGGCCACATATCCTAAGGGATTGCATTCATCAGCCATGCCATCTGAATCTAATGAATCCAAAGCATCGCCTTCAAAAGACTTAATTACATGGTTTACTTTTAAAACAGCGTTGTGCGTTTCAACCAAAAAGGCTTCTTGTTAACTATTTATTTATTCTTCATCCTGTGTACTTTGGAATAAATGTATGTTCCCAATCTGTCTGGCCTCTCTTCTTTTCCTTTGTTATATTTAAGGTTTTTTTTTATCAGATGGCAGCGAAACTATAAATTAATCCAGAGTGTGGAGCTGACTGTAAAGCTTCATTAGCATTTAATTGATCCAAGGTTTGCTGAAAGTCAGTAAGTACCAAACAATTGTGTAGTGATTTATATTACATAAAGAGAGAAACAATTATTTTCTTTGTAAGAACACATTTTTTTTTACAGTTAAATGTCTGCTTTTTGTACAGAATTGCTTTATTCGCACATTTGCATTTTATGATCTTTAGTACGTTTTAATCTGGGTCTTTTATCATACAGGAGAGGTTCTCCAGCTGCTGTTACAGGGATAGATCACCAAGTCAGGCAGTTGGGTGCCACCCAATGGGTCTTTTGGTCATGGGCTAATTGGGCCACGGTGCTATGTTACAGATGCCTATTTACCAGAATGCTTGGGATTTTGATCAGTACAGTTCCTGCAAGGCCTCCGCTTAACCTGTTGAAGCAGAGCATCAGGATACTATACTGTAATATCTGAGCTATAACGTTCAACAATTCATTTGCAAGGACCTATTAGTTTAAAGTAGGAAGCCCCCCAGGGCATCTGAGGACACACTTGTTTCTCAATACGTTCAATTTAATTTGCTGTTACTTTAGCCTTTCATTCAGGTCTGTATTCTACAGATAAAACCCCTGCAAAAACTTAAATGCATATACATTTGTGTAAATGCTAATTTTTTTCTTGTGTATTTCATAAATTGCTTTTATACGTTATATATACGGGATCACTTTCTTTTTATTTATACTTTACCAAGAGGGTGGTAGAACATAATCCTAACTTAAGTCCTATAGGTTAATACAGTGTGGAAATGTAAACATGCATGGGATAACCATAAAGCTCTCCTGAAACTTAGATGAAACCATGGACTGGTTAAGCTCTGAGACTATACATCAGGCTTTATTAAAATGGCATCCTTGTGAACAATCTGTAGGATATCACATGCCCTCATTACATCACGATAGTAAACTGTATGAAACAACACAATAAAATAAAAAGTGGACATATTTTCGTATACCATTTTCTCTAGGGAATTTATAGCGAACTAAACTGGATTTACAAACGGAATTTAAGGGCGTCTCCAGGCAACGCTTGGAATATTGGATGATTCTTTGTATCAGTCTTAATGTTGTTTATCTGAGTACACCTATTTCCATGATAAGAAACTAAAAAAGATGCAAATAATACATTTAGTAACTTGCACAGACTGGGCATAATAACTTAATTCCGTTTTTTGATTCATCCTTGGCACTGCCGGACCATATAACAACCTATCAGACTGCCCCATAATAGAATTGTGTTGATTTGATGTTGATTCCTTTCCTGGCACCTTACAGTCTGAAAACGTTGATGTTCTTCTTTTAAAGCTTCTACATTTTGCTTTAAAGAAGTATCATGCAGAGGAGACAATCTTGATAGTACTCTATTTTTGAAAAGAAAAAAAAAATTACTTTGAAGAAACATTGTTCTTCTAGAAGGTTAGAGTCTTAGAAATAATGTAAGAAGTTTTACGTTGATGAAAGGGAGGTAGATAGGTGGAACTGCCATCTAGTAGATGAATATTAGTCAAGACTAAGGACTAAATAAGGTCCTAACAGCAGGGGCAAATGGACAAACCAGATGTGCATCCTTAACATTTAAATAAAAGGGTAAGTTGGTTAATTTGGTATTTTGCAGCCTATAAATGACTCTAAGTAAACATTAGTACATGGAAATGATAAGTATGAATTCTCATAAATGTAATATATTTTATGTACATTTATTGAGCAATAAGGCAACTCGTCAATCTGTTAACTCTAGTGCATAGCATATTTAAAATTATCTCGACTCTTTTTGATTCTGAAATTCTAAAAAATGTGATTTAGTGCTGACAGAGTATTGAGACTCTTTACAAAAGGATATATAAAGATGATATTGTATCCCTTTTTAAAATACAAGTCATAATAAAAGTAATAATCTGCTTTATTGTGACTTCTTTGTACATTTTACATCTATAAGTGTTCCTTGTGTAAGGGTCACCCTGTTTTGAAGATTATTGTTTTCTGAGAAGTCATATGTGATAAAATAATGCAGATGGCCACATTAGTAAATTTAGTCTTCCTTTACTTGGTCATTTATTAAAACAGTATACTATATGGTAAAATATCTCCTTCTGTGCGATCTTCTAAAATATAAAGTATTACATGTGCACATGACACGTGTCTCGGATGTACCTAGCAATATACTGTATTTAAAGCATATCATAGGTTGCATACATAAAGAATCACATGTAAAATGCTCATTATATACTAAGTGAAGCATGAAATTACTTTGCTGGGATATAATTTTAAGGGAATCTGTAAGATATTCGTTTTTCTTAAAAATCTAAACTTTTCCTTGACCAAAGAGCAATCAAGACCACATCTTCTAAGTCTTCTTAAATAGGTTTTTCTGTAAGAACAAAGTAGTACTGATGGTGGTTGTAGGTACTGTAGGCTCTGTATTCTTGACAGGATAAAGGAGACCTTGCCTTACTAAGCATGAGTTTTTATACCCCTTTACATTAACAGTTAGGGTATAAGTTCTTGCTATAGATATAGGGCAATATGTTAGTTTTAGGAATCCTATTGGACCAAGCGCACAGCTTAGAGGGAACACTGGTCATGGGATACACTGGAATTCCACAGAAGACCCTCTAACAGCTACGTCACGTGATTGAGAACACATGTTCCCTAGCACTCAAGTTGCATCCAGGCCTAAAGTGTGTATATGTATAGGAAAGAATAAAATCATCTTACAAAAGCTAACAACCAATGTCATGGCTACCTCCTTAGAAGCCAATGTGTCATGGCTGCCTACTCGAAATACTGTCTGTGTCATAGTCTAGGAGGAGGAGGGCTCACCATCTTTTGATACTAGTAGTACCTGGTATACCGCAATAATGAAAGACGTTCATGCCTGCAAACATTGTGTATGAAGTGGATCCCAATAAGTCTTGCTAACAATTCATCTGCGGAACCATCTGCTCTGTGATCGCATGTATGCAGCATATGTCGTTTTTAAAAGTACACCCCAGCTCACTGCTATTGATATCTATGTTAATGTTTTGTCATATTTTGTAAAATAACATGTTTCATAGATTGAGATGACCTTTGTTCCAATAACGCTCGCAAAATACTTTAAATAACCAAAAATGAGATTGGTCTGCTCTTCATAAATGTACATGATTTAATATATTTTTTCTTCAATTTTTTTTGTACAATACGGACACAAGACAATAAGAACCATGCTTTTAAGATTTAAAGCAAATACACTGATCATATACCAACTATTTTTTAAATAACATTTTAGTTTTATATATATATATATATATATATATATATATATATATATGCTACACATAAGCAATTGCAATAACCTTCTTAGAAAAATATTTATTGCATAATCATAGTCATTTGGCAATGAATAATTCAGCACAGCATGTATTCCCCAGCTGTTGGTGAGAGGTAGTTGATAATGTGAATTTCTAGAGATGACATTTTTTTTTTTTTATGTTGACTTTAATTTATTTATGTTGCTTGTGTTTAAAAACAGATGTGATTGCTGCCTTTCACCATTAGCGTGTCAAATTAACGAGATCCAAACATTCATTTTCTGATATGACCTCCAGTTCTTAATCTAGAGGAATCCTGCTGATAATGGCTCTCATTGTTTGCTGGAGAAGCAGTCAGCTTAGAAGTGGTCCAGATTGGGGAGTATGACTACGATTATTCCGTTTTCACACTGACAAATCAGGCATGAGGAAAAAAGAAGAAAGAGGAGGAGGAGGGAAATGTAGAGGGTGTTGGGCAAAGAAGGAGAAATAGACAAACGGAGAAGATTGCTTTCAGAGTGTTGTGCCCTTACTATATTTTGTCTTTTTTTCCTATTTCTTTTCCATTTTGAACATACATATATTTAATATTGCTGTCTTACCTGATTTAACATTCCATCAGGTTGTTAATAGTCGTATAAGTCTCTAGGGCTTCATTTAGCAGACATGTACTGATTTCATTTACCTGTTCTTACTCACCTGCTGATATTATCCCTCGTGGACTACCCTCCCTGTGAACCAAAGGTTTATGTAAGTATGTAATGTGTGCGTGTATTATATATAATTGTGTAAACCTATATATATATATATATATATATATATATATATATATATATATATATATATATATATATATATATATATAGATAGATAGATTATTTTTTATATATATTGTAGTATTTTTTATTATATCTATATATATATACATATTTATAATGCAAACTACTACTTAACATATACATATTCATGTGTGTTTTAGGTTATCTTTGAATTGTAAAAGATAGCAGTGATGCTGATGTGTGATATATATATATATATATATATATATATATATATACATCACTCCTATACTTTTCCTTTACAAATCTAAAAAGCTGTACATATTTGCTATAGGTTTTAATGAAACACTGTTGAAATGAGGCAAGTGAAATACAATTTTAATTGATACTAAGCTCTCTCTAGAAACACTTGCCTCTCGCATAATACTGCTGGAAGTAAATCTGATCATTGATATTAATCATCTCACCTGGGACCGCAGATCACCTGAGCTGTTGGTGTAATAGGGAAAGACAAAGTGGAGCAGATTGAAAGCAATAACCTTGTTTTCTAAGCATTCATAGATGAGATATTGCTTGACGCTTACACCTGTTGTCCTGTCTCATCTATACATTTCTAGAATGCTTTAATATATATTACTTTAAAAAATGACTATAAAAAAATACTTTTTAAAAAATAAAGTAACACTTGTAATCGATATACTGTATATTTTAAATTCCCCAACAGTTACCCCCAAGTTTCACTACATTTGAAATCTGCTTTCTATAGAAGCTGTAGAATGGGTTACATCCACGAGAATATATATCATTACCGTTCTAAAGTCATTAACGACCGCTAATATCTCCATTTTCATGATTTCATATAATAAATCATAAGAGGAGAGCAAATCTTTAGACAATCAATCATTATCTGAACACTAGTTAGTTTATGTCACATCCCTAGAGATCTAGGCATATAAAGCACTGGATAATTAAATGATGTAGAGGGACCACCTTGGCAAACTACGATTGTTAAGGAATACTGTACATGAATGTGTGCGCATGAATTAACAATTTCCGAGAAAATTTGTAACGTGCTGACCTATGATTGTTTGGTTATGTATGTCTGTTTTTTGTTTTGTTTTTGCTTTGATTTTACAGAACTACTACCATACGATTATCAGCTATGGATGTTTTCATGAAAGGGCTTTCCAAGGCTAAAGAGGGGGTTGTGGCAGCTGCTGAAAAAACTAAACAGGGTGTGGCAGAGGCAGCAGGGAAGACAAAAGAAGGCGTTATGTATGTGGGTAGGTAAAAAATAATCAATAATTTGTCAACTGTTAAATTAGGGGCAGTGCTTTGTCTTGTGGGGGGAGAAGATCTGTATCTGGAGAGGCATGTCTTGCACTTCTGGTGGAAATTCAAATTATACCTTGATTACATATCAAAGGAACAAATCATTTTAACAGATAATACATATTTTATTGGAGGAAAAAATCCATTATACTTTTTATAAAATAAAATCTGTATTTTTTTTTCTTATATATAGGCTTTTTCCGTATGTATAATATGGTTTGGTACAAACATGTATGCTAGAACATTGCAGATTGAAATATGTAATAGACATTGTAATATTATTTTAAAAAAAATTTCTTCGGATTTAGAATTCCCTATAAGAAAAAAATAGCGGAAGAAACCCCAATAAGGTCTATTCACTAAAATGACAGTGCTAACAAGTTGTCAATAAAATGTGAGATGGAAGCAGCCAACTCGCATATGCATTACTGCCAACTCGCATTTTGTACTCGCATGAAACACGTGACTTGTGCAGGTTGTAAAAACAAGGAATGTGCTGATAAACCTATTTAAACCCCTCTTTTATAAACTTCACCTGGGTGGTTTACATGTGATGGGTAGCTAATGATTCTGTAAGTTTTGGATATTTATTTTGATGTACATTTTTGCTCATATTATCCCCTTCATCATGCGTCATAGAGGATCTAGGGAGAAGGATATTCAAGGGGTTAAGGTGACTGTAAATCCTACATCCTACAGGGTGTGAGATGAGGGAGCAAATGAGTGGAGGTTCAGTTATATTTTACCTCCTCATTGTGCATGAAATGGGGTAAAAGAGGATGCATAGGTGGGCTCTCCCTCCTAAGGTTACTTTTTAATAAGCAGATCGTGTGGGGATCCACTTCAATCTGGATGACTTTGTTTTATCATTTATTTATATTTTCGGTTTTGGTTTTTTTTTTACATATTTTTACATATTTTACATATTTTTGCGAGTTGCAGGCATGGATATGCAAGTTGTGACTCAACGCACATGACATTGCAAGCCGCTGGTAAATAAGGAAATGTAAAAGTTGCAGTTTGAAGGTTGGCATGCAAAGTCATGTAAGTTCAGTCAGGTCTGGACAGTAGAGTCCTTACCTTGACTCCTTAAGTCTTCAATATTTAGTGTATTTTTTATAGCATCATTGGCTGGCACATTGTCTTTCCTTCTGTTCACAGGCATCCATATTTTTTTTAATGTGCACTAGCTCGACATTGATGAACTTAATTATGCAAATTCCATAAATTGTAGCAAATCTTTGTTCTTAATAAAAATTCATGTTATGTGTGTGCATGAGTGCATTCTTAATGATACTGTGACAAAAGCCATTGGAGGATGGAAAACGAGTTGATAAAATTAGTAAAACGAGTTAACATGCATATTTTACCAGGTAAAAATGCACAATAGACTACTGCTATATCCATTTAAAGAGTGACCCTGTTTGTGGCCTATAAGGAATTGGATAAAACAATTCAAAGGGTTATATATAATTAAATTACTAGATTGGGTACAGTGGCTAGTTTGGTATTGTCATGTTTAAGCGGTAATAAGGCTTCTGGATGAAACAATATGAAACACAGGAAGCTCCATTCAATAAGAAGCCTTCTATGAATAGGGAAACCTTCTATGGATAGGGAAGTATCTGTTATATGGTTACATAGAAAACAACCCAGCATCACCATAACACTTGTCATGTATAACACATTTGTGATTTGTGTAACAAATGGTAAACTATTGTCTACTATAAAACCTTTGTGTTAGTCAGCAGAGACAAGCTGTCCATTAAAGCACTTAAGCATGCCTTGTGGCGTACAAGTGTTTAATGTATGATAAGGTCACGTCACTGCCTACATGCCAGCCTACTGACATAGCTCACAAAAGGGATTTTATTCATAATTACTAATGCTACAATCCTCAGTATTAACCATGGCCTTGGAACAATTTGTAATGAAAATCTCTAGAACCAGCTTCTCCTGCAATGTATTAAATGGCGTTAGCTCTAATGTGTGTTTGTTAATAAAGCTGAATGTAGGATTGGTGGACCTGCTGCATGACGGCCTGCTGCAAAACAGTTCAGATGTTGAACTTTCATCCCTTGAAATTCCTACAAAGTGTTTAGTTACAACCAGCTATTGTAGCTTACTCACATATGGTAATATTCATAAAGGCTCAAGCTGTGTCAAAGGACTGGCAGACTTGACAACTGAATCACTGACTGACAGACTAGGTTGATGACCGGCTTGGCCAGCTAATTTGATAGACAGTAGTTGGGATGAACTTGACAGCACCTCAAGAGAACTCAAGAAGAGAATTACAATGTCCAACTTGGTGCAACTTAAAAGCTAGTTGCTGTTCAGGTTGACATGAGTCATATTGTGTTAATTTATTCAACTTACAACTCAACATTTTGTGCATAAACATTGAAACTCAGAAAGGGAATAATTGAAGATTTTTTTTGGGGGGGTTGCCCAAAGCATTTAAGCATTTACAAAACAACAACCCTGTTACTTAAAATGTGTGAGAGCGCATTGGAAATCTGAATGTCTTTGAAAAATAGTGTTAGGAAGACTATGGCATAGTATTGTGTAGGTATATAAATAGGAAATTGAACCATTTTGTTTTAGCTGCAGTTCATACTCTCTTTTTCCTTTTGCTACGAAATTGATATTCAATAACTCTTTCTCATATTGGCAACTGGAAAGTTCAGATAGGTCACTACAGTTGCTTATTAGGACTGTCATTTTACCCTACATGAGAAAAAAAAATCTCATTACGTTACTATCTTGCCTGTTATTTTAAAAAGACCTGTTAGTCTGCTGTAGGGAAGGAATTCATTCCAGAGCACAGGTGGGATCATAGATAGCCAGTGGTATTATAACAGTAGATTCAATACAAAAAACTAAGGATGACAAAAGAATCATGAAATGAGAATTAAAGTTCAATTGTCAGTGTTCGTGTAGAATTTCAGACTTCAAAACGAGAACTGAGAAACCGGTGGTAATGATGTCATTATCAAAAGTTGGCCTTTTCCATTAATAGCAACACATTCTAAACACATACACTTGTGCTTGGCAGATTACAATGACGAATGGTGCCTTTTTGCATTAATGTACGATTTCACTCGCATTCTTTTTTCGGGCAAGTAAAAGAGTCACCGAGGCACCCCAAGGCTTTACTAATTTAGGAGATCCCCATCCTTTACATAAAGGCAAAGGGAGATGGGAGAAAAAAAACTTTGCTAGGAAAATGCTCCTACATTGAACAACCCCATCCCATCTCAAATGCCCATTAATATAGTCTACCATTTAAAAAGTTATAGCTTATTTTTGGGGTCAATTGTAAGAAAAAACTGGAAGGGGGCAAATATTCAGAGGAAAAAAACAGTTTAACAACAGCGCTGAGAGGCAACCTGTGGCAACCCAGGCATTACATAGGTGTCTCTTGCATAATATGTTCTTTAAAAAAAACTTACAATGGATGGAGGTGATATCTCATGTAACCATTCATTTTTTACCAAAGTCTCTTTTGTTCTATCCAAAGGTTCTAAAACGAAGGAAGGTGTTGTTCACGGAGTAACAACAGGTGCGTAAAATTTGGGTTTTGAGAATAACTCACAAAGATTTACACTTCATTGTCATATATTCTTTGCGTGTTTATATTTTGGTCAAGGATATAACACATCATCTGACTACAGTATCACATATATCTTATAAACTGGTTCTTGAATATCCCCTTTACAAATGTGCACAAGGTTTCAAAGACAGATGGAAAGTAGGTGTTTTAGCTGGCTTGGAGCTGGCTTGCATTTCTACCCTAATGACAAGCTGGGCTGTCAGGCATTGAACTCAAGTCCATCTCAAATATATATTGACTCACCTATCTTTTAAACAACAAGTTACAATCAGCCCAATAAAACCAGGAAGTGTACTGCAGACTTGTTCAACTCGATATCTATTATCTCTAATCCCCTGGTCACTAGCTGAAACCACCCCCGGTAAACACTTTTTGATTAAATGCATTCAAATAATAAAACCAGGAATGCTTTCCTACCCACATACTTAGGGTGACAAACCCTATAATACATTAATTCCCCTCTTGTAATCATAAAGTCCAAGAAAGCCTAAAACTAAAAGAATTTTTTTTTTTTTTTAAACTTTCATAGTTAGTGAATGTTCCTTTTATTATTTAGCTTCTTCATTTCTTTTATATCCAGTGGCTGAAAAGACCAAAGAACAGGTGTCTCATGTTGGAGGAGCAGTAGTCACAGGAGTGACTGCAGTAGCCCAGAAGACAGTAGAGGGGGCAGGAAACATTGCGGCAGCCACAGGGTTGGTTAAGAAGGACCAAATGGCTAAACAGGTTGGTGATCAAAATAATACACTAAATGATCTATTTTCCTTTTAGTTAGGAATGTAACAAAATAATACATATGTGTGATGAGTTAAGGGTTAAGCTGAAGATTGTCGGAGGCCCAGACTTTTTAGAATTCATTTCTTACAATCAGTATTACAATCTCCCTTTCTAAATTGTTAAAGTTACACTGAAAGGCAGGGGTAGGGTGGTCCAAAATTCTTTGAAAAAGACCACGTTACATGATCAATGGTAAAAGCGAGGTTACTCATACAGTGTGTTTGAGGAGCTAGAAAGAAGGCACAAGGCAGGTTAAATAGGAAGGGAGTAAGAGAGTGAAGGTAGGGCAGTTAGGGGGTAAGTAATGTATGTATGTTAGAGTGAGTGTGCATGTGTAAGTGGATTTGTTAACATCAATGTATGTGTGTATATGTATTGAGTATGTGTGTGTTAGCATGAGTAAGTTTGTGTAACTGTAACTATGTGTGCCAGTGAGAGTGTTATGTATGGTGGGGGGTTCATGGGGCCACTTGGCTTTACCTGCCCCCTGTGCCAGAAGCTGCTAGCCCTCCCCTGCTTAAAGGAGCAGGAAGAGGTGAGTTACCCATTACATTGAGTAACTCAGGGTTTACTGCATGATCCATACAAATAAAACCTGTTTTTATTACTGCATCACAGTGACCTAGTAAATGATGGATTTACTGCTAGTTGTTAATTTTCTGTAAGGGAAAGGGACATTTTTTCAGTCCTTAAATAAGCTTGTGTTTAGTGCGCATTAGGAGTCCATTTTGCTCCATGCATTTTACTGCATTCAAATACATGAACGCATTGCTTTTTAATTGGAATCGGAAATTGAGACCAGTTTTATCTCCATCTGCTTTTTCTGAAGAAAACACTGTACCAAAATACATGACAGCTAACTTTGGGTTTCCATCAAGATCAGTCGGATTAAACCTGCATGCTGGGAGACTCACTCACTCACTTGGTTCTTTATGTTCCATTTAACTTGCTTGGTTCTTTACATTAATAAATAGTTTGAACTGTGATATTCCCCTTAAAGTTCAAGTCAAGTGTATGACTGCACATATCTTTGTCTACCTGTGAGTTCTTCAGTTATATTACCCTCCTGTTATATACAGTATATTCTGTATATATACATGGTGGGTGGCACAGAGACATATAATGAGATGGTAAAATGGGCAGAAAGTGGGTGAAACTAGGCAGGAGCAGGCATAGCTAAATGTCATTATCACAGATTGGAGGCATTGTGCACCCCATACATACGTTGTAGGCATTTTACAGCATTTCAGCTATTTTTACATAAGTTTCAAGCAACCTCATTTTCATAAAGTGAATATCTAGGTTCAAATGTTCAATATCTGCTGAATGTATCAAACTTATTTTATGTGGAGATTTTTGACAGCAGTATAGGTTTTTCTGTTCAAAGGATGTTTGAAGAATTCCAATAGCTAAAGCTGTTGCAGCCTTGCTCTGAGGAACCCTATGGCTATATCAGCAAAAACGAAAAAAATATGTATAAGACGATATAAATATGAAATAATAAACTCCAACAATAACCTCACTGTATCCCATCTGATCAATTAAAGACACAGGTCCAGTTTTGAATCATCTACTAAAATAAATCTTTCATGTGACTGAAAATAATATTTATAAACCACTGCTCAGCTGAAGTTTTGTTAGTTCTAAATTTTTCCATTCATTTGTCACAAAAAATAACTGTAAACATAACATATTTATTACAGATCTGCTGCACTCCATATTTATTTAACTAAAATAAATTTTTTTCTACAGTTGTAAAGGGCCCGATTAACAATAGGGCAAAGGGGGCATTTAGCTTAGGGCCCCTGATGGCAAGGGCCCCCACATGCTGTTGTGACATTTATGTAGTTTCCTGTACTGCACACAAGGCCGGCCCAAGACATTATACTGCCCAGGTCCAAGGATGAAATGCTGCCCCCTCATCCAAAACCACATTCATCAAACCATGTCCAGATCCATTGACAGAACAGGGGAGAGGCTGTCCCCCATGGCTCTGCACTTTGACAGAAGTACACCAAGAGACCAGGTTCGCAGAGAAGCGGAAGAAGGCAGAAGCAAGAAGACAGAAGAAAGAAACTGGAGGCAAGAATAGTGCAGATAGATTTGTGGAGAAAGAGGTGCAGAAACGCTTCTTTTTCTCCATTAATCCATCCAGAAAGAACATGCCTTGGGATTTGCCCCTGTCAAAGTGCCGTCTGGATCCCACGGACCCACTGGGACTCATGTAAGGGCCGGCTCTGACAACACAGCAGGAACACAGTGCTTGTTCTGCTGGGTGATGGAAGATGGGGACACCAATTTGAGATCGAGCCAATCATGGCAGAGGAAGCCTTTTGACAGAACAGCAAATACAAATCTCCTTTATTAGGCACATGTGTACAAATGTCAGTTTATATGCATGTGAACAGGGCCAGATTGGCCACCTGGCATACCAAGCAAATGCCAGTGGTCCGGTGGCCTGCATCGCTCCATACCCACGTAATCTCCCGCAGTGTGTGTGTGTCTGCATTAATAAAGGTACTTGTGAAGTGGATGCATATGTAAACATGTGTGTATATGTAATATGCATTTGCATCTCCACATTCATGGACATATGTGTAGTTAAAAATGTAAGGTAAAATATTCCCAATTTACTTCTGGATTGGTGTTTAATCGTCAATATACTAATAGTTCACTTTTATATTTTATTTTTAGGAGATGATTAAACTTGTTTTGGGACTTCCCAAAGCATCCAATTCTTATTCATCATTAGAGAATCTACTATATTTATATATTTTTTTAAACTGAGAAAGTAGGCTTTTGTCTGATTCTCTGGAGTTCACCATCATCATCATCGGCATATGCAATACATGTTATCTTTCTTACTGGTGTATTTTGTACATTCCCAGATTACAGATTACACAAAAACTGACAGAACTCTGATATTTAACCATGGAGACCTGGTGCACTTCAGAAAGTAAAAGAATTACTACAGCACTATGCTCCAATTAGGCATCTCTATTTCATGCCTGGCATGACATTGCCAACTTTTTTTTATTTATGACAAAAAGATATTTTTAAACATAATCTGCTCCCCATCGCATTTGTCACAAACAACGGGGTTCTTAGTTTTCTTAGGGAAGGGGTTGTAAACAATGTCCCCTAATGGCTCCCCTTGATCTCGATCCACTCCTGCTAGTCATACGTGAAGAATTTAACAAGTCAAAATTACACCCAACATCGAACAAAGATAAAAGTCTGCATGTCATGATGTGATTACGGTTTCAGAAAAGGTGCCTCTTATGAGGTCTGTTAGAAACATAGATAGATACAGAGATAGATAGATAGATAGATAGATAGATAGATAGATAGATAGATAGATAGATAGATAGATAGATAGATAGATAGATAGATAGATACAGAGATAGATAGATACAGAGATAGATAGATAGATAGATAGATAGATACAGAGATAGATACAGAGATAGAGATATAGATAGATAGATAGATAGATAGATAGATAGATAGATAGATAGATAGATAGATAGATAGATAGATACAGAGATAGATAGATACAGAGATAGATACAGAGATAGATAGATACAGAGATAGATATATATATAGAGAGAGATAGATAGATAGATAGATAGATAGATAGATAGATAGATAGATAGATAGATAGATAGATAGATAGATAGATAATAGATAGATGTTTTATCAGCAGGGGATCAAATAATTTATTCCTTCACTGTAGATAGATAAAGTATTATGAATCTCCATAAATCATATGTATAGCATAAATGTTACAAACAAGCACTCGGTTTGTACATTTGTTCCATGTAATTTACATGTGAAGAAAAAAAAGATGTATCTCTACCAGTATTAGCTATTCCTTTGGTTTTGCTGCAGTTGGAATGCTCTAACAGTAAACTCAGTGTACTCATTGAATACAAATTCTAGCAGTGCATGCTGTTACTCTGGCAATCATAATCAAGGTTATGTTCCCATTACTGTTACATAAGGACATTTTTTTATCATGTGAAAGATCACTTCTAACAAATACCCACCTGTTTTTCTATTAAAACAAATACAAAGAATATGAAATACATATATTCAGAGCAATGAATTCTGATCCCATCAGCTAAGTGACATAGCAGTACGAATTTTAGTTAATTCTGAGTAACTAACTACGTAATCTTTTTGTATTTGCCAGCCTTATTGTCCTCTACTTCAGCATCACAATGATTCTGTTGGTAAAAACATTAAACTATAATGAACACCCAAAAACCTATATATGTTTGTTATAAATAAAAAGGCTACTAGATACAATGGGCACAATGCTTTTGACCAATATAGGACACATATCATAAGATGTTTATTACAACTTTCATGTTGAGAGTTTACCAAACTAGGATGTTATAGCCACATTTGTTCAACATCCGTTCTATTTACAGTATTTAATACGGTACCTGATTTCACAAACCCATCAGATGACACGGGAAGCCATACATTTGATGACCTTGCCAAGGCCACCTTGGTAAACTCTGTCAGCAAAACAGACTGAGTAATACATAGCTAAGTCATTTAACTACAGGAAACACTTGTTGACATACAGCCTTCATGATACATAGTTCAGTCAGCAAGATGAATGGTTAAACGCTTTTAAAAATGACTGTTTAATCATTAAAACCCATCATTTTGGCCTTAATGGGGCAGAAAAGTAATTTATAAGGATTAATCTCTATGAAGCATGTCCCTAAGCAATGATTGTCTTTCAGGTTCATATATCTGGAAGTGCTACCAACCAAGGCTCCTGTCTAGAGATTTTCCTCACTACAGCCTAAATGCAGACCCACAAACAAACAATTCACCTAAAAACCTAAGTAAACAAAAACAGAATTTGCAATACATTTTAAATAGTTATTGTAAAATAAAGAATAACCTGTTATCAAAGCATAATTTACTGAACGCAATACAGCAAAATATAATAGGTTAATTCTGTTTTGTATTGAATTAAATGCTGAATTGCATAAATAATTATGTTTGGCTGTGTTTGTGGATATTGGGAGCTGATCTGCATTACATTTTTATTTTAAATGGAAAGAAAATTATTTGAGGATAGGAAACATATTTAAATTTTCTAATAATGGCAACAGTAAATATATTGAGATAAAAATACACACAACTACTCAAACTCTGTTCTAGGTTGATTCACATTCAGATGTTCTTTGCTTTAATTAAGCTGTCAGAAGGAACATTTTCACAAAGCATCTGACAGACCATCAACTTTCTTCTTAAAATTAGTATTCTGGTGAATAATTTCAATTTATTTGGACATTGGCCCAAAATGCCTGCTGAAGTGGATTATTGCTATGCCTATAAATACCCACCAATCCATCACTGCCAAACAGCAATGGGAAAGCAGATGAAGATCACACAGATCAATTAGTCATTATTCAATTTTGCAGGTATGGGACTGTAGGTCGATTAACTTTATAAAAGGATTGGTAAATCTATTAAGAAATCGTAACCGTAACTGTATAGTCACTATGAAAATCCTCTTGTGGCACGTGTGGTATCATTGTTAGTGGATCTATGTCATGAAGCCCCAGCAACGGGAAAACCTGTGAACATACTATATCCCAAAAGAGCATTCCATATTCAGAATAAAATGTAAATCTTGTAACATTAAACAACCAAAAAGTCAAGAGAAATATTTTGGACTTGTGCCATAGAGCTATAACACCCTATCAACAAAGGTCCCCAATCCGATCTACAGTTCACTCTTGTAGAAATACCCTAAATGCAAGTAAAACATACTTTCAGAGACCACAGCAAATGACCACAATTTAAACTTGGAAATACCTACGGCTAATTCTAGGATTGTGGATGGCATTTTTGGTAGTTACACTGAATAGCTAGAGGCAAACATGGTTCTAGTTGGCCATCCTCTTGACCACTGGCAATTCCGCCCTTCTGAGGCTACTCCCCAGAGAAGATTCACAATATGTTAATTTGAAGTAAAATAAATTCATAAACTTAATAATAGGAATTTGTTAGTTACACATCTGCAGTTGATGATTGCATTTAAACAGAAGCCACCATCAAATGGGTATCAATCAATGTGAGATGTATCACCTAAGAATATTTTTCCATGTGCATGTGTTTAGAGATTGACAAGGTATGTCATTGAATTAAGTTAAAGTATCTTCTTCCTAATCTGAGTATTTGTACAGCACTGTGTTTTGATATCTCTATGGAGAGAGCAGGAATTCAACTATACAAATAGACCTTTGTTCTAAAAAGAATAAGTAAACAATGAAGTTACAGCAAAATGTCTTAGTTTAATCATGACTTTTTGTGTTTTTATGCTTTGGTACCTATGTGTCCATTGTTTTCAAGTGTAAATGGTCTTTTGTTTGCATTTAGAAAAAGGGTGCCTTGTGTTGAACATGGTTGGCAGAACCTGATAAGCTAGTGACTGTTCTAGTGGCTAAAGATAATGCTTCTTCTAGATTTCATCAGATGAAATGAGCAGTCGGCTTTTTCAGCTTTGGTGCTTTGTAACTTGATGCGATAAAACCTGATCAACTCCACATGCATTTCATAGGACTTATTTTCTTATACCATACCCCATTCATACCCACTGCTTAAATTGCACATTAACATAAGTTTTTATTTTGTGGTACACTGTATTTTATAATGTCACTACCATTCCTTTTTTTTTTATACCTCTGGACTATTGTCAATCAATCTCTCTTACTATTATATGACCATACCTATTATGCTTTTACTGAGAAAAGTTCATGGTAAATCATCATATTCCCTTACTGCTTGTCATCTTTCATGTTACTCTTCCTATGTTCTTCTTAAAAGTGTCCATTCCTCAATTCAATCATTATTAAAAAAATAAGAAAGTCTTTTAAATCCAGTTTAAATGTCTTATGTTTCCAATTTACTCTTTTTTTGCGGGCAGCTGGGATAATGGGACGGTTCGGGAGATCCTCTGATCTCTCTCTTTACAGGACCAGAGAGCTGTAAAATCGATGGAGGTGTAGGCTTTATTACCGCTCCCATGTGGCCACCTCACAAACCAGTCTGCAACTGAATGCTGTAAGGTTACTCTTATTCACTCTGCAGTCTCATTATTTTCCAGCTATCGCTTATTTGTGTGTTACCTCTAGAGTGCAAAGTGTAACAGTCTCACAAAGTCAGAAGCAAAGTATATAAAATTGAAAAGTTCAAGGGAAAACCAATTAATATTACGGTATTGGCAGATACGTAAGCTAACAGCATATGAGTAAGTCTGGATGCCTGGCAGTAATGTAACAATAATGGGCATTACAATTTTCACTATTTTTACACCCTTTTAAGCATTAAGAATTAAAAGATGTTGACATTGAAGTGCAGTGACCATGAGTTCCTACCACAGACGCAGGCTCCACTTTATGGCTATATAAAAAGGTATAAAGTTCTTTATAATGACTATTTGGTTCTAATAATATGAGTCAGAAGCCAATTGCTAGAGTAAAATGCAGCTTCACATAAGAATTAAAAACCTTGGAGGTGCCCCTTTCAGACGTAATGCTCTTTGAGGTTTTGAAAGCATATATATATATATATATATATATATATATATATATATATATATATATGTCTCTACGGATGTTGAAGCTTCTTTGGAACGGATTTTTTTAATAATCAGGGATTTAGTTCCCACTAGTTCCCTATTGGTATCTCCATATACTAGGAAGGTGTTATTTGGATGCACCCTTAACCTCATAGTAACTTGTGCAACTTACTCAAAGGCCTGTCCAATGTCAATTCCTAATTTAGACTCAACTGTCTATCTTGACAGCATTAGTATAGGAAAACATTTTTTAAAAAATGTGGTGGTCTCTGTTATAATAAAATCATTATGTTTATTGTACCTTCAACACCTACAGTATTTAAACCATGCTCTAGGCAGCTGGAAGAATGGGGTACGGACACAATGAAATCAATACAAAGTGCAATGATTACGTTACCCCCTAGTATTATACTGGTGTCTCCAGTCTTTTGGTGTAGAAATAAAAGAAACATGACGGCAAAATGAGGATTTAAAGGATACAGTCTAACAGACATAAATAACGATGCTATTTTAGATGTTTTCTTCTGAACTTCCTGATGGAAGGACATTTCAAAGGTTGCAACTTCCACTGAACGCCTGACAAATGATAAAAGGGGGTTTGAAAGAGCTGGCAGATTTCCTTGGTGAATTTATAGCTTGAAATGAAAAAAAAGGTGTAGAGTTAGACATGGGAGGTTAAGAATTCTGCTACAACAGTAGCAAGCCTTTCATATCCAGAAATTTTGTTGGTAAAACCAGAACAGATGAACAGTGCTGATGCATTAGCAGGCCTCATCATTAGAAGGCAGAAACAACAGAAGGCAGGGGCTTGGCTGTGAAACATGTCACTGGGTGATGCTAACAGCAGTCATGGTGGGATTGAACCGAACAGATGTCATAAATATAAGATTTAATCGGCTCATTCATAGAATCAAGTAAAATGTTTATTGTGTCCTTACCCGTGTTTGCTCTGTTTTTCCTTTCTCACAGTGCATAAATGTATTTTTAAGTCATGTGTACAGAATTCAGCAATTAGCAGGCTTGCTTTATAGCCTTTAAGCGGCAGATGCTCTCAAATGGCGGAAAATAACTGTTTAATATGTAATTAAGTGTACTTTAGCCCCAACTGTGTGTAATTGCCATAGGTATCCTTTGAAAAGTTAATGTATGGTAATGCTAGTCTCCATGGAAAAAAGTACAATAGGCCTACTCACCCATGTCATTGTAGTTTCCACCAGCTGATGCTTGGATCGACATGCTGGGTTATGGTTTCTAATCATACAATGTGTGGTAATTAACACAGAAGCATTCCTTATATAAGTATACAGGATCAGCTTTTAAATTAGTCTGAGGATATTTGCTCACAATTTCACTATCCCATAAGTGTATAAGATTACCGTAAGTATGTATATTTTCTTCCTGTGCTTTTAAGCGAAACAACTACTTTCTTGATTATTTCCAATTTTAATTCTTGTACCTATACATAACATAATTATCTATTTTTTTCTTGAACTTAACTGTTGTTCTACCCTTTCATAGATACAATAATCAGGCAACAAAAAGGTCAGGTAATTGCGTGTAATGTAAACAATAATGTACAGTTCCGCAATTCTCTGAAAGTATAGAGACAGCTCTCTGCTAAAATAGAGGATTTACGACACCTGCACCCCTCTTGCGCACCTTGGCTCTTCTTATTCCTGACTCCAGTCTGAGGAAATGGATGGAGGCTGGGAGAGCTTGTCCGCAACAATCTATTAAAATTACTTGAAGACTTGAAATCTCTATACCATATCTCAAACATGGATTTCTTGAAATATCGCCAAATACAACATTTGCTTCAATCTAGGCCCACTAAAGTTTTTACTGCACCAGTAAAACTGAACAAAATTGTACAACTATGCAAACACCAAACATAAAGACATCTCTTGTAATGATAATATATGGAGGTCCTGTTCTAAGGTGTTATGCTAATATTAGATAAAACATCTGTAGACCTTTGTCGTTTTCCGGAGATTACATTATTGCAAATGCGGCCAGATAAAATTCTGACAGACTTGAGACTTTTAGCTGGCCATATTCTAATAGCAGAAAAACATAATTTTAAATTATGTGCTTCTTAGGGTTATTTATTTTTTATAAAGTTAACAAAAACCCATTGTATGCTTAAGTGATTGGTCTCATTGGTGACAACGCCTCTGTGACTTGATTATACAGCATTTTTAATAGAAATTGTCTTGAAATGAATAATGATTGGAGCAATTCCAAAATATAGACAATGTTAGTATGAAAACAGCCAAGTAAATGTAAAAACTTGATCACATTTTAGCGTACCTTGAAATAAGAGGTTTGCAGCAATTGCCTCTATCAAAACATGTTTACTATGCTGCTCTTCTATTGAAGGCATATGGTGGAAAAATTAACGCATGAACAAAGACATTCTTTTTATTTCAGTTGTAACAGAAAAAAACATCACATGAGAGAATAAATTGTGCCGAACACTAACATGGAAACCCCAAGCATTTATCAGTGTTTCCGCTTACCTCCTACATAGGGAATGTCATAAATGCTCCCATCCAAACCTGCTCAGATATTTACTAAGATGCAGCTTTTCCACTAAAAAGGGATCACAAGCTATGTTCACTCCAATTTTTAGCAGAAGAAATCTTATGTTGTGTAATTTTCTCTTTATCTACATTAAATAACCCATGGAAACATTGCAATCTAAGTATAGATCAACTGAAAAATCACATGTTAACTCAGCATTGAAAATCAAATAAATAATGCACGGAAACCCTTTATTACAGGACACAGGATTACACCCAGAACACCCTACACACAGATACTCTACCTCAACAAATGCCTGCCCGTAAACAAACATACACTTTCAAAACACAAGCATACACTTTCCCCGTTCTTATAATTTCTCCCCTATCTCAATATTACTCATCTTTCTCATTATCTCTTCACTTTCTAGTTACCCCCTTTTTCCTCTTCTTTCTCTTTATCTCTTCCCTTTTAGTTTATCACCCTTCTCATTATCTCTCCTCCCCTTTCTCTTTATCACTCTTCTTTTTTTTATCATTATTTGTTCTCTTTATCTGTTTCTCACCATTTTCCCTATCCCTACCCTTTCTGTTTATCCCCCCCTCTTTCTCTCTCCGCTTTTCTATGCCTCCCATTCTCTTTACCTCTCCTATTTTTCTTCATTTCTCTTTGATTCCCCCTTCTCATTATCTGTCCTCCTCTTTCACTTTATCTCTTACCTTTTCCCTATCTCTCCAATATCTCGTCATCTCTCTTCTTTCTCTTTACCTCTTTTCTTTACCCCTACCAATCCCCTTTCTCTATCTCTCCCTTTTCTCTCTCCTCTTATCTCTCCCCTTTACCCTTTTCTTTATCTTTCCATTTTCTTACAATAGATTCTATATTACCCATCTCCCCCTTTTCTTTCATCCTCCTTTTTCATTATATCTCCTCTTTTTCTTTTATCTCAGTTTCTCTTTATTTCTCCTCCTATTTCACTTTATACCCAATGTTCTCTTTATCTCTCCCTTTTCTCCTTACCTCTCCTCTTTATCTTTTATATCTCCCCTTTCTCATTATCTCTCCCATTTTTCTTTATCTCACATCTCCCATTTCTCCTTATCCCTCCTCCTCTTTCTCCATATCTCTCCCTTTTCTCCATATCTATCCCATTTATCTTTATATCTCCCTTTTCTCCCTACCACCCCCTTTTTCTCTCTCTGTTTTCTCATTATCTCACCATCTCTCCTTTCTCGCTATCTTCCCTTTCTCCTCCTCATTATCTGTGCCCAATGTTTTTCTCTCTCAATTTTCTTACTATCGTTTCTGTACTATCTATCTATCTCTTCCATTTCTCCCAGTCTCTTTTTTTGGTCCTGTGGTGGAAGCTTGACGTCTGTTCTCCTCCATACCTCGTGTTTCACTGGTCTCTCACGATGCTTCCAGCTATTGATGCTGAGTGACGAATATGACATCATATCCAGGCGTTCAGCATTAATTGTCGGCAGTTAGAGGGAACATTGATCACGTGTGAATTTTAATTCCGTTCTTTGGTATATTTTGTTAACATCAGGCTCTGAAACAGTAATGCAAACCAGAAAATGGGAATATTTTTAATATTGTTTTGTCATATTTTCTGCTAATATATATATTTTTTTTATGGTTACACATAGCAAGGCATAGGGAGGTGGTAATTTATGTCCAATGGTCCCTAAAGCCATAATGTTGGAGAACAGCTGGTTAAAAGTATATTAAATGGCAGGATTAAATAGGAAACGTTAACAGTAGTTTTCATGGCTCTTTGGCCTCCAGGACTGTGCACAAAGAGAGCTGCTGTACTTTGTAATGCTTAGATACGTTATAATTTCCAGTTGATGTTGCAGTTGATGCAATTGCTTCTGCCTGGAAAGTACATCATGCTGAGAAAGATTTTCATGACCAACTGATGGAAACATTGGCATTGTGTTATTCAAGAAATATACATGTTATTTAAGAGATGTTCGGGTTGTTTTAGCCATTTCATCAGCAGATACTTAGCTACAGTTACTGTAGACACAGGCAGGACTATTTACTAAAGAGAGCAAGTGCAGAAAATGTGAGTTGGCAGGCCAAAATGCATATTCACTAATAGCAATTTGCTCTTTCTCAAACTTGCCTAACACACTCAACTGCAGGAGAGCTGAGTTGACCCATGAAGTGATCACGAAGTGTAATGTTAGACCTGAGTCTAAAAACTCCACTTCCTACCACACAAGTTCCTTTTTTCAGATAAATGAAACTTTTTAAAATGAATATTTTGTGCGTGTGAGGTTTGTAATGAAATGTTATGAGTTACGGGTGAGGACATAAACATTATTGCACATGCTTGAAAGCGTCTCACAACTAGTGAATATACGAGCTTTGTTTTGCAAGTGTTCGCATGCAAGGACATGTAAGTGAAATCAAGTACGGTAAGTCAAATAAACCCTTAGCTCAACAGACAACTCGACTTCTCAGCGAGAATGGCCGTTTAAAAAATACAAACTAGGGGAGCACACAACCTAAAAAGCATAAATGGCATACACATTCAGATTCCAGGGTTCCTGCAATAATACCAACTATTAAATACACAAAACAAAGCAAAGATTCAGCACATACCCAGTGAAATCCATTCCAAAAAACACCTACCTAAGGCATAGGTATTGGGGATTCTCAAAGTACCCCAAAGTTTGGCAACCCCGACCAAATTTTTTATGGCTATATTGCTTACCAAGGAGCTGAAGCAATGGGACGGCACTGCATTTTAACACAAATGAGACTCTCAAGCAATTTAAAGCCTTCTCTAGACACCGTTAATGAGGCACCTGTGTATGTTTATTTGTGCTGTAGATATTTGTAGGCTCTGACCAAACCTTAGGGTTGAGCAGCCCCATCTGCCACACAGGTGCTTTACTGGGTACAATAATTGACAATTTGACATTGGTAATTTGTGGATTTTCTATTGCAATGTATGGACTATGTATAACTTTAGTTCCTTACTTTTTAAAACATATTTTACTTAGTTTTTACATAGTTGTATATTCTGTTTTGCATCCTTTAATCTATTTGATTTCATTTGTTTTATGTTTTTTATTTATTTATCTAAATTGAAATGCGTAAAGAATTCACAAATATTCATGAACATCGCACTTCGGAGCACTGAGAATGTTTCGTGAAAATGTCAATGCCCTATCAGCAAATCTTGAGTCAGTGATTATAACGGCAAACAAACAGAATGCTCCCAAGGACAAACAGAGTACACATCATCTCTGCATGACACAAAACATTTACCTAATGGTTTACAGTATAGTTAACATACCCGTTAGTAAGTGGAGTATCTAGTTCTCACATCATGGAAACAAAAAAGAACACGAGGCAAAATGGGCACTCTTAATACATGATTTGCTTTCCTAACTCCCAACAGGTTCTGAGCTTGAATGGGCCCTTTATTTTGCAGACTCTTCCCTTTCCTAATCCTGGGCTGTCCTTGTTAAAAATAGATATTCTGTAATAGTTTACATAATACAACAAAATCCATCAGAGACTACACACATAAACATATATATACCTATAGATATATATACATACACAGTGACTTCTCTACTGCACAGAATATCTCTGCACCTGTGGCTGCTGGCTGGGGATCGTGACTGCAACATTTGACTACAAAAGGAGCTTCTCACTGTCTGATTCTGTCATGTAACAGAAAGTTAGAAGCTCCCTCTGGCATAAATGATCACATTCCAAAAATGTAGTCAATATCGCTGCAAATTTTGCTGTAGGAGAAAGACTCAGACACAAGTGTTCTGTCTCTGATGCGCAGTACAGGCAAATATATAAATACAGCAGCCCCTGGAACCCTGGACCAAATGCCCTCTTTTCAAAAAGATGCTGTTCATGTGATCTTGCATTAGTATGCCAATATCTTTCTTTGGCTATAAGAAGTCATTTAGGGGAAGAATGTGTTTTGTGCTATGTTATAGTTAATATATTCCTACAGGGAAAGGCAGAAGTAATTTATGCCTTGTTTTGTAAAACACTATAATAGATCTTTCTAGCACAGGAATAACATCTTATTGTTTGTTACAATCTCTGAGCAGTACTACTCCTGTCAAGGCTGTGAAACAATAAGTTAACACATCCTAAAATATTGTTCCAACGGGATAATGAATGAATAAGCAGAGGAAACATGACTTTGTTTTGTGCTCTAAGATTTTTTTTAAAAAAAAATCCAATGAATTCCTTGCAATGTGGACTTAAGAAAAATGTCCAAGTGGACCTGTATGAGTATATAAATTCACATTATCATCTATTAGCTTTTATTAGAAGCTGCATTTTCAGCAATTAAATGCCATAGATCTTTTAGAGTGACAAATTGTCCTATCGTGGGCTATGTTTTTATAAATAATGTTCAGCTGCACCTTTAAATGCAGACCATGTCATAGGGCACTTTCTTAATGTTTGTCTGTTCATGGTACAGCATTTCTTACATGTGTGAGCAAAATACGTTTTACGAAGGGTATGATAATGCCTAAAATCCCATGGCATGCTAGTATGTGTAAATGGAATCACTGGCCTTTATGCATATTGTATTTTTCTTGTGGATCCTTACTTTTAAAATTGCAGTTAACGTTCATTGGTCTTGATGGCACAAAAAGTCAACCAATGCCATACTTTTTATAGTGTGATTTATTTCTTCTTGTTTCTTTTATATTGGAGGTACTACTAGAGGAAATGGTTGCTGCTTTTAGCATAAAGTACGATAATCACTGTCTAGAGAAGCATTTGGTATTCTGAAAGGGGATCGTGGCAAGGGGTAGGCAGCAAAAGGATTCATGACAGACATTTTCCTAAATAACTTAAAAACCAGATACCAAGGACTTCAGAAAGCTTTTCTATGGACAATGCAGACATTTGTGCACAGAGGTCCTTGAGACAAAATTAGAGGATTCCACGTTAAGCCTCTTCCTGCAGTAGTTATGTATCATAGACAATATATATCCGTTTATTATTATCATTATTCAACTGAATGCAGACATTTTTCTGCTTATTAGTATTGACATTTGGAAAGCAGTTTTATCTGTCGTGGAAAATAACAAGGCATAACACAATTGTCACAAAACTCTCTGTCCTTTATTTCTTTTTTCGGTCTGCTGTAATAACATTCAGCAGCACTGACATCGATCAGACTATCCCCGCAGTGACATCTGTGTCCAGTCTGAGAAACTCTGTTGCTTTTCTCTTGATGTGTTGAAATCGGGACTAAAACTGTCAGTGCACATTATTTAAAGACTTATCAAAAGTGTCAAAAGAGTGTATCATCCCTGAGGATTGTACTAGTTAGTTATTGTTTCATAGATGTGTTGCAAAACAGTGATACGCATTTTAAACTACCGTATTTGCTCGATTATAAGATGACCCTGATTATAAGACGACCCCCCAAATCTGAATATTAACTTATGAAAAAAAGAAAAAGCCTCAATATAAGACGACCCTATAGGAAAAAAGTTTTACTAGTAAATGTTAATTCATGTAAACTATGTGAACAGTTTTTTTTTAAAATAAAAGCTATGATTGAGAAAAATATTTTGTTTTTATTTCCTTTTTTTTTTTCAACCTCCCCCCAGTTATGCACATCTGCTCCCTGGCTTGCCACTCTGCCCCAGAAATGCCTTATACCCCCTATATGCCACTGTGCCCCATGATATGCCTTTTAACCCTCTAAATGCCACTGTGCCCCATGATATGCCTTTTGACCCCCTATGTGCCACTCTGCCTCCAGAATTGCCTTATACCCCTATATGCCACTCTGCATATTATGGGGCATAGTGGCATATAGGGAGGTATAAGGCATTTCAGGAGGCAGAGTGGCATTAAGGGGGTTAAACGGCATTTCACAGAGCACTCTGCCTCCAGAAATGCCTTATACCCCCATTTAACACTCCCTCCCTCCTCCAAACTTACCGGAGCTTCTGAGTCCCCGGTGCGTAGTCCGGGCAGCGTGTAGAGCTCTACGCAATTCGCGTAGACAACTTCCGCTGCAGTCGGAAGGAGGTGCAGTAAGGAGCGGGGGTTGTCTGCGTCCATCGCGCAGACCTTCCCCGGCTGTCAGAGATCACGGGGAACTCTGATCTCTGACAGTTGACCAGACTAAGCACCGGGGACTCAGAAGTACTGGTAAGGGGGGGAGGAGACAGGAGGATCCAGGTCCCTTGCATCGCTGCGGGGGATCTGGATCTTAGTCTCATAGTCAGACCTAGTTGAGGTCTGATTATAAGACGACCCTGATTATAAGACGAGGGGTATTTTTCAGAGCATTTCCTCTGGAAAAAACCTCGTCTTATAATCGAGCAAATACGATATATTTGTGTCTAGTAAATATTTGTACTATTTTTGTCGAAGTCAATAGATTAATACAAGTAGGTAAAAGAACAAAAATAGCCACAGTGTGAAGTTAAAGGGACATTCTAATGATCATATGTACCAGTTAGTGTACCCACACAAATTCTATTCTTTTTTTAGCACAAGTAGGGCTTTCTTTTGAAGCCATGTTCAAAGGGGCATACTTGGGGGGGGGTAGGGAGGGTCCGCCCTGGGTGCCACTCATCGGGGCTCACAGACCTCCAGCCAGGGGCATAAAAATCATGGTCGCAATCATGCAACCACCTGTTGCTAGGTGTGGGTAATACCCGCAGCTAGTGGCACTGAAAGTGGAGAGATCATCCAATGATCTCTCACACTGCATGATGTGTCTCATGGAAGTAAGTGGCATCACATCGACTTGCTGCATTCTGAATCAGTCTGTGCACAGCACAGAGGAAAAGAGAAAAGCAACTCCTGCAGGTGAGTGGTATAAGCAGGGGAACATGCAGGCTGTTTGGGGGCACTGACAAGCTGTTTTTGGAAAAACATGCCAAATCCTATGCGTCCATCTGGGTGCTGAGCACATTTTTGTCTCATTTTCACTAAAAATTCTGATTTTTATTTAATTTTTTGAACTTTTTCTTAAGCATTTTTTACGTTTACTTTTTTTTAAAAAAGTTTTTATAATACTCTCTATCAGAGATCAGTGCACAATGTATAGAAATCTACTTTGGGGCCTTGTATGACATCAGGGATCTCTATGAGCACAGGGGGACCCATGTGATGTCTTTGGTGAAATCACCTGTTAGGGTTCCCCTCCATAGCAATCAGGGGTTCCACTGTACAGTGGATCCCCTCTGCAGCAGCCAGGGACATCATAGGGCTGCAGCATACCTCCATATATGGTGAAACTAGTCAGTGAGTCCTGATCGGGGTCTCTACAGACCCTGCAGATCCCTACCACATTACGGGGATTCCTCAGCTACATCAGTGACCCTGATCCACTCCTCAAGAGTAGGGATATAGGTCCCTCCTCAACAACAGGCAGTTCCTGGCAAACCACAGAGGGTCCTTTGTACAGCACATGAGACGCCAATCATCATCAGTGGTGCTCTCAGTGTGTGTTCCTGGGAAAAGTCCGTAAAGTACAGAGTGGTAGGACAGGTACTTTCTCTCGATACAGTCTTTGAGTGCCAACTCCAGGGCTCGGAACAAAGCCTGCGCCAACGGGCACTGCCAGAACAAGTGAAGGGCAGTTTCCTCCTCCACAATGCACTGTAGGCAGTTTCTATATCTTCACAGCCCCCTGTAACTTACCTGAGTTAGAAATTGCATCTGTCCTCTTCCTTTGTGGTCTGAAGACTGAAGCAGCCAATCGGTAGAAAGAAAGATCTCCCGTTAATATCAGCAGGATAGCTTTCCTCCCATATGCACAGGGATCTGGATAAACACCTCCACCAGTGGTGGAGCTGACTGGTGGTAAGTATATCATGTGCTACTGACATCAGCCGAAGACATCTTCTGCATGGAAAATAGCTGGAGGGGTGTGTAAAGGGGCTCTATAATCAAATTCTCAGTGGGCGCAAATAACTAACATTAACACCTCCAACCTATCAATAAAACATCACTAGGAACAATTTAATTCACAGACATTTAAATTACGTGGTCCGTTAAACAAACCCCAGTTTAAGGCTTATGATACATGGGAAAAGTTTGGCTTTATGTTGGTATAGAACGCACAAGTAAAATATGATCATTTTATTTTTCAGCTTATTTCATTTAATTAGTTTAGATGTATCATTTAAGCCTTTGACTAGCCAATTAGTGTCAATGAGCTGAATACAAGAATAGTTGAAGCATTTCACTAACGATAAGTGCTCAACGGTGCCAAAATGGATAGAATTAAAAAGAACATAGAATGGATGCAGTCAGTGAGTAGATGCTACCCGAATGCATTGGCATTGAACACTCCTTGAGGCTATAAGTGAAAGTGCAAGGATAATGCACTAAAAAGGGCTTCTGGCAGTAGCTTCATCCTAGACCAATTGCCCTCTATTCTTCTTGCAACCCTTCATCAAGGCAGCAGGCACCAGCTGACTACAAACTTAATAGATTTTATCATTTTTTCATCTCTATAGAAACTGTTGATCTGTCTTTGACCAATTTGCTGCTTTATTTGAGTAAAAAAGAAGCCCGTGTGTTAAATGGTAAATACAAGGCTTTCATCTCTAACTTGAGAGAGGGTAAGATGGCTGCTGATCTGCTCAGGTGCTGATTAGCATCCTCCACAGCAGTAGAAAAAATACATTTCTGAGATTGCTTGCAGCCATAAAGTGCTACCCCTGTACATGGTTGGCAATTTAGCCCTTTTTTGCTAACCATGTACATCGCTAGCTTTCTAACCATTAACTCAACTGGCAACTTGATCTTTAGACAATGTAACAGGGACATAAAGTTTTTTTTTTTCGTTCTGTTCATTATAATTAAAATGTGAAATATGGTCCTGTAACACAAAAAATATATATTTACCCATTTTTGTTTTCAATTTCAGAATGAAGGTGGACAAGAGGGAGTATTGGGAAATACAGACAGATCAAATGATAAACAGGATAATGAGACGTATGAAATGCCACCTGAGGTAATTATGCTTTCCTTATTTCCAGTAACAAACAATTCAGAAATCTTGGCATGTATATAAAACTATCCCAAAGGTAGTGATTGAATAAGATCCTCCACACTTCCTAGACATGCAATCGAGCACACACATCATACACACACACGTACTTATAAACATACATACATGCATAAATACAAAATCTCCTTACCTCTCAAGCACATGGCACCTCTATTGCTTTCATGTAGTGAGAGCTTCCCCACTTGTAATTCTGAGCACCAGCATTCTGCGCAGTGACAGAATGATTTGGTCAGATTATACATTAGAGCATTGGTGCCCCTAGAGCTCAGGAGCCCTTAGACACATACCTAGTGTACCTAATGGATAAACCCTCACTGTGTATGGAATAAATAAATTGGACTAAATTGTCCAATTGTATTTTTTCTACAGTCAAGATGTATCTATGAATAAAAATTGTTTATCTATTAATTCAAGCAACAGTTTATTTAAAGAACCACATGGATGACACAGTTCCACCCTGCTTTCCAGGATCCTGGATGTTTTATTCTGGTTGTGGTGCTATTTCCCCAGGCAACCTCTAGTGGCCACTTTTATGGGTTTGGGATCTCTGGCTACTTTAATATTGTCAGCAGCAGGGCCGTAGAATGGGTGAGGCAAGAGAGGCACTCGCCTTCGGGACTGGTTGGGGAGATCACGGATCTCTCTAACCAGCCCAACATTAAGGTTGCCATCCAAACCAGCGTTTTAGGGGCCCCATGGTCTGATTGCTGCCAGCAATGTGATTCACCACAAAGCCCCTAAAAAAACAGTAGTGTATCTATAGGGGAGGGGGTGAGTAGAGAGGCTGCCTCCCTGGGTCGGTTTTCAGGCATGTGCCGAGGCGTGTTAATGGGCAGGTGTGTGTGTAAAGGCCGTGTGTAAGGGCATTCGTGTGTAAGGGGTGTATATGCGTGTTAACGGACAGGTGTGTGTAAAGGCAGCGTGTATGTGTATATGTATGTTTATGGGTAGGTGTGTGTAAAGGCAGTGTGTAAGGGCAGTGTATGTGTACATGTGTGTTTATGGGCAGTTGTGTGTAAGGGCAGTGTATGCGTATATGCGTGTTAATGGGCAGGTGTGTGTAGAGGCAGCATGTATGTGTATATGTGTGTTTATGGACAAGAGTGTGTAAGGGCAATGTGAATGAAATAACCTCTGTAAAAAAATAGCTGGGGGGCACAATTTTCCATTCTTGCGTCGGGTGCAAAAGGAGCTAACTACGGCTCTGGTCAGCTGGGCTTCATTATCTGTGGGAGCCCCACTCCTTAAATACCTGCTGTTTTCTCAAATCAGGGCCTTCGCATTGTTTGAGTTGCAGTCTTTGGTTGTGACTGTCATTGGGCTCTTTTCTGTTGCTTTAAGCAGCATCCTGTCTGTATCCTGCTGTGTGCCCTGTCTGAGGGCTATCCTGCCATGTGCCCTGTCCGAGGGCTATCTTGCCGGGTGCCCAGCACCTTTTTCTGTGGACTTTGCAGCTTCATGCAAGAGGTCACAAAAAAATCCCCAGACTAAAATGTAAATAACTGCAAGCCTCACTTGGTCACAAGGAATAACTTGTTAACAACAGTGTCCACAATTCCACAATAAGAAAGAACTGTGCACAATGTCATCCATGGTAGAGTTGCAAACCACTGCTGACTCATTTCACAGTTGACAAAAACATCTTAATGACCCCCAAGACTTTTGGGATAATATTCTGTGGACTGATGAGTCAAAATGGGAACTTTTTGGAAGACACGTGTCCTGTTACATCTGGTGCATCCCATATCAACATAACAATAAAACATCATGGTGGTAGTGTGATGGTCTGGGGCTGATTTGCTGCTTCAGGACCTGGATTACTTGCAATAATTGATGGAACCATGAATACTCCTCTCTACCAGAAAATCCTGAAGAAGAATGTCCAGCCATCAGTTTGTGACCTAATTAAAACAAGCACATGAGCAAGTGTGCCAAGGAGAGTGGCCCTAAGCTCCTCCACAGCAATGTAAAAGACTTATTGGCAGTTATCGCAAATGTTTGATTCCAGTGGCAATGGAGGCACAACCAGTCATTAGGTTTAGTCATTAGGTTTAGGGGGGCAAATACTTTTTCACATGGATGTTATATGTTTTGATTAACTCTTTAGTTTTAATCAATTAACTGATTTAAAAGTTGCATTAAGTGTCCCTCCAAAACCAGTTGAATGTAATGAATAAGCAAAAAATAGAAGAAATCAGGAAGGGGAAAATACTTTTTCGCAGCACTATAAACACACAACATAACACTATATACTTGCACATACATACATACAGGCTCACTATCTCCCTCTATCCATGCAGCTTACACAGTTCTTCCTTCCTATATTTCACTCCCCTTCCTCTTAACTCAGCCAGAGATCTCTACTACTGCCACTCTACTATGGCTGGCCCACGTAATGCATCCCTGCTTGGCTTCTCGGTTACCGGCCGCCAGGGTGCCATGCACCTTTCTTAGCATGCCTCTGCCTTTAGGTGCCGGGATGTGTACATTGCTTCATAACCAAATAGTTAAAACCGAAAGACCCATGCCCTACCAACAGCTATGTACAGGCATTGTGTATTACAATGTAGGAAACAAGTAGAGGAAGGAGAACTAAGGGGACTGGTCATCCCTTGTTAGTTTCACATTTATAAGGACATAATTTATAGGGTTCTTGCTCCATAGGCATTGTTTGGAAAGTAATAGTGACAGGATTTTGGGAATGGGAAGACTAGTATTGTTACCACACATTTCAAAACAAGAGCGTAGGCGATAAGCGAGGTGTACTCTCATGGCTGAAAGAAAGGATTGTAGAGACTGCAGTGTGGAGGAAGCGTGAGATGCACTAGTCATGCCATCTACTAGGGATATTTTCAAGATCAACCACTGTAACCAGTGCTCACCAGTACAGACAACAGAGGCAAGCCCTGTGAGGAGCTGGGGTGCTGCCCTGGGTCAGGCATAGAACATCACCCAGGATAAATACATTGCTGTAGATAGGATGAAAATGATCCACAATAGAGGAGTGCAATCATGAAGGATCAGTTTCTTATCTATAACTTTAAGCATACTACATTTTAGCAAATACTAAAATTTTTTGAAACTTCCCTTTTTTTTCTAATAGCGATTTTGACAAGAACTTGACAGGTAATGTTTGAGAATCTTGGATCTATTATATTCAGATTCAGCATTCAACAGAACATATGCCTTGAACAGCTATTCTACATGAACCTGTGAAAAGAAGAATACTAAAGTACTAGCAATTTCCAGTTTCATTGCACTAATGAAAAATAAACCGTCCTGGCTTCTGCAAATGACAGACCAGAGACGTCCACTCTCACCATTACATGATCTTATATAACTGCAATTTCAGATACTATAAATGAGGACCTCATTGCTTCAGCTATAAAGATGTTTGTGTATTTTTTTTTTACCATCAGTCACTCTTATGTAAGTAATGGCATGCAAAGGCACAACTCGGTGTATATTGCAATAATTGTTTTACAATAAATAGTTTGCAGCAGAATCTCTGAAGAACTATTTGCCTGTTTCCTTGGTCAATTATTAAAGGTGCAATCTTGGGAATAGATATTATTAATCTATCAGATTTTGTTATGATTAAATAATGGAGAAAAAAAATAGTGTATAAAGCAACAGTCATGGGAGACAAGAAAGCAAAGAGATATTTTTCAGTTTCTGTTGCTACACCAACACCAAAGACAGTACCTAAACAATTTTGAAAAAACTTAATTAAGCTTAATTGTGGTTTGAAACTGTGTAAACAGTAACAATAAGATCCTCATTAAGCCTAAATTTAAAATGGCTAACCCCAGGTATTCTAGCAGCCAACGAAGACAACTTGATATGCCACATACAGTATTATAATTTGTTTATACTTAATTTAAATGTGTTCTTCTTCTTATAGAGAGTGATAGACTGGAAGAAAGATGCATACATTTCCTAAAGATGATACTTTATTGGCTAGCTGAATTGCATTTAATTGTAAGCTTTCAAGACTGCTTAGGTCTCTTTCTCAGGCATATTATACTAAGTAGTCTTGAAAGCCTGCGATTTGATGCATTTCAATTTGGTATCATCTTTACCAAATTTGCTTTTTTTATTCCTACAACTGTACACTTCAGGAAGGCAGATGGACAGTCAGGCAGGCAGTGTAAAAATAAACCCACATCTAAAAAATAGATCTCTGTTTATATGAAGACATTGCCTCTCTGTTGGCATAATATGATAACAAGAATTTAACAAATTGTTGAATATGTCCACAACCACTGATATGCAGCTGTTTGCTGCTACAATGATGCCAAATAAGTGATGTAGATATGTAAATACGTTAGGGGTTTAAATGTGTAAATACATGTACAATATATGAAATTGCTGAATGCAATTATCTGACTTTCCCCAAATAAAGTCCATTTCTATAACAGCAGAGTTGTTTGTAGAAATGTAGACAAAAAGCTTCTTTCATAACGATGAAAAATGCTCTCTTTCTGTTTGGCACTTGTAGGAGGAATACCAGGATTATGATCCAGAAGCATGAGCATTCTGATGAAATGACATCATCAAAGAAGACTGCCCTCCCCATGAAAAATGTTCTGTTCCAGTGTAAAACAATCATCCCCATTTTTTTTTATTATTTTAATTTTTTTTTCCTTCAAACGCTCATGGAAGTCTTCCATCTCCAATGATAAAAGCTTCATCAGATTTCTCACCCCATAAGAACACCTTACTGGTATGGACAACAAGCAGTAGGGTTACCTGTTCTGCTATGAATGTTGTGGTTATAAAAAAAAGTAAAAGGAATGAAAAAAAAAGCACCTAAGTGTCTACAAATGTTCTGCTTTACACTTGTAGTATTGATTGTTTTTCCAGTGATTTCAGCATAGTTTATACTTCTTGATACTTTTGTATGTTTCCCATGTTACTATGTTGAGTGTTACACAATGTGAGCTGTTTATGGGGTATTAATGTCAGTAAGCATGAACTATGCACCAAAATTGTACTATTCAATTGTGTTTTACTGATTTAAGTGTTTTTCAATAAATGTGTGGATATTTAATTAATTCTATTATTGATATTAATGTTCAAAAAAGGAATACTATTTACGATGCCCAAAATTGCTTGTTTCAACCTAGGCATGTATGAATTTAATTTGGGCTTTGGCCAAAAAAATATTTTATCTTAAGCAGAAATACAACATTTATTGCCCATCTAATTTTATTGAGCTTTTATTTTACTTTTTCTTTCATGTATAATAAAGTATGTATAAACCATAAAAGACTCAAGTAACAATGGTTAGTATGGTTTCCCATTCTTTGTATGCATGCTTGATGAATGGATGTTTAATGAGGATGTTTACCACAGTGGAGCGGGATAAAGATCATTCTATTAGCCAGGTTGGCTGTTGAACGAGAAGCCAACGTAAACAAAATTAAACTTCAACCTTTTTTGTTTTTGTCTATATGAAATGTATGTAATTCCATATTTCCTTTCAATGACGCATCTATGTTAAATAAGGTATATTGTTGGTAAGCCTATTTAGACATAGACTAAAATGAAATCCCTTGCTGTTTGAACTTGAGAGCTTTTTCAGAGCTGGCTGCTTAGAATTCTCCTACATTCCAAGCAAGATGAGCTCTTAATTAGGAGTCACCAAATGAATACTAATAATCCTAGTTTGTAATTTTACTTGCCTTTTCTTTAATCAAAGTATGATTTTAAGAACTTAATCAACAAAATAGTATAGAAAATCATATAATATGTAACATTATTACATTCAGGTAAATATGTAATGCAAAATGATTGCTGACTTTTAACTTCAAAAGCAAGGATACCACTAAAAAAAAAAAATAAAAAAAATATGCACGTGAATGTCAAATAACATTCCTGTGACTAATTGTGCTCGTTGATTCCCACTGGCGATTTTTAATTGCTAGGTTTAAACTCTGCCGTTTTATGTTCATTAATAAATAGACATATGTAAGTAAATTACCACATATTGAGTATTTCATGCTTATTCAGCTGAATGAATTACAACACCCACAGTTATGAGATACAATGTGGCATTCATGTCACAATGTGGAAAAACCAAACATTCTAATTTGCATTTGCTAATTAATAGCTTTGTTGTTAGCAATGCACTTTAATTTTATTAGACCTGATAAGAGCAGTTGTGGCACTGTGTAAAGCATTGAAAGCATGATCTTTTGGAAGGTATTGTCACTGTTAGATACATGCTGTTTATGTTCTTATTATCGCTTGTCCCACCTGCCATACGCCATCTGTTGCTAAGAATCTTTTGACATCAAAGCCATATTATAAAGTGGAAATGAGCTGGGAATCAGATATTGAAGCAACAAATATTTGGGTGAATGAGATGTAAGAACAAAGTATTGGAGGTAGACGTACACCTCGAGCACACCAAGAGACAGGAGCACAAGGGTATATGGGAAGGATCATTCAGTATATATTGTAGTATATATACTAGTAGTATATATATATATATATATATATATATATATATATTAGTTCTAAGGTAGAAGACCATCACTGGCAGGGGCCGCCCTAAATGGTAATAAAATGGGCGGCGGAGTGGCCGATGCGGCAGCACGACCGCCATGGCTGTCTTTAATGCGGAACAAAAGCCTGCATTAACCGTGATCGCAAGGGGTCCTTACGACACGTCACATGACTGCACTCCGTTCCTGCTTTCCCGGGTTGTACAAGAGAAGAACGCAGAGGGGTGCAGCAGCTCATGCAGAAGTCTGCGAGTGGCACAGATTGATCTGCAGTTCAGGTAAGGGAGTGGGGGAGGTTGTATGAATGGGTATGCGTGATTGAGGGAATAAATGAGTATCTGTCAATGAGTGAATGAATGAGGAAATAAATATATGGATGAGTGAATTAATGTTTGTGAATAATAAATGAATGAATAAATACTTGTGTGATTGCATGGACCTGTAAGTAATAGAAAGCATCGCACAGGGAGGCTGTTTGAGGATACCACAGGCAGGTTGTTTGGGGGCAAAGGTGGGAAGTCCTATGCTTCCATTCTGGCAGATCCTGTGAGTGAAATGTGGGTGCTAAGGGAGTGGGCATTAATTAATGAGAGGGTGCTGGCTGGGGGCTGGGCTGTGAGATAAATATACAATGTGGGGCTAGCTTAGGGCAATACACAAGGGTATGGGCGCATTAGGTGGATTGCATTGGCCATGTTTTCCAGTACACATATAGACTCATGGAAGACTCATGGAAGAAACAAACTAGTCAGAGCCTGTCCTGGTGTGTGTGTTTGGGTGTCAGTGTGGCAGAGCCTGTCCTGGTGTGTGTGTTTGGGTGTCGGTGTGGCAGAGCCTGTCCTGGTGTGTATTTGATCATCTGTTTCCTGGCACTTTACTTTCCGTAGGAATAAATTGAACTATAGTCACTTCAAAGGACAAAACTTTCTAGGCCCAGAAATCAGTGAGCAGAAAAGTGAAGATTTTGTGTTATTTAATCTATTTCAATCCGCATATTTTATTAAAAAGGATTAGTCGTGTTAAATTGTGGCTTCAGGCATCCCGTGTATGATGACTTTTTTTTGTGTACTAAAGTACTCCCAATCCCATCACATTACATCAACATGTGTTAGAAAATCAGGAAAATATGTGCATGGATGGTGGACAGTTTCGGTGGCGCAATGGGCCACTTGACTAGACTTGCCCCCCAGGCCATAGGCTGTCAGCCCTCCCCTGATCACTGGGCTAATAAAGCAGGGGTCTTGCCTTGGGCAGCATTATAATCATTGTAATGCCGTACATTATTCTTATTCTATCCTGGGTCACTTGACTTTTAAAAACATAGAATAAGCAGATAAGAACCATCTATTTTGCCCACTTTTATCTTCTTTAAAGACTCAAATCTTAATCTTAGATTCAGGATAGCCATATTCCTATGCCATGCCTGATTAAATTCCTTCACAGTATTAAAGGTACAGCGTTCTTTCTCCCTGCTTCCCAAACAGAAATAGCAACAGTAACTTGAAATATGTTGCAATGAAATCAATAAACCTGTATGTAAGGCACCTACCTTAGTCCGCTCCCGGCCGCCTTCTTCTCCTCCCCGGCAGAAACGCCGGCACCGCACATTAGAATTCGAAGCAGCCGCTCGCGCACGCGGCCGCTTCATGAATATTTATGAAGCTGACCGCCGGCTGGATTCCGCTGCGTCGCTATGGCGACGCAGGACGCGATCACGTCCCGGACGTCAGGGAACGCCCCCCCGGGCTATTTAAACCTCGAGCACAGTATACTCAGTGCTCAGTTATACTGGTCCTGTCCATATTTCGTGAGCTTCCCCGTTGCTTATATATTTATTATATTTGTCTTGTTCCTGTTCTCCCGGTATCGACCCTGGTCTGCTAAACGGCTTCCTGTGTTTCTCTGGTTTCCTGACCCTGGCTTTTCCTGCTACTACGTGTACTTCTGGCATCCTGACCCCGGCTATCCATACCAACTACGTGTACCTCTGGCATCCTGACCCCGGCTATCCATACCGACTACGTGTACCTCTGGCGTCCCGACCCTGGTCTGCTAAACGGCTTCTCTCTGACCACCCGTGCTTACGGTTACACTACCAAGTGCCCTGTAACCCTCACCAGGCCCCTTTCGTGTGTTCCGTTTCTGAGCAAGGGTGTTCCAGTCCTGCACATCGGATTCCGTCTGGTAAGACGCACCTCACACTGTACATATTAAGCAAGCAAAATGTTTTTTCCAAAACACTGAGCTACATTATACATTCTGTTGCTTTGTTTAAACACACTCTGTGGGTGGCACTATTTCCCTGTGGGTGTCTTGAGTCATAACACAAAATACACGAATCTCAATTCAATCCAAAAATATTGTAATGTCCTTTGATACTGCAGCAAAAAGCACGCACAAACTCTCCACGCTCTGGTCATCTATAGCAAATCTAATGTAAAGAGGACCAAGATTGGCGTTAGAGTACAAAACATAATAAATATATATATATATATATATATATATATATATATATACTTACATATAATAAACCAAACTTATAAAAAAGGAAGAACTAACCTACATGCAGGGCTGGCCCAAGACATTGTGTTGCATCATGCCCCTCACCCAACAATACCACGACCATATCCATTATGTGACACCTATACTAGGACACATACATACTAACAAACATGCACACAGAAACTAATACTAACACACTCATCCAGAGACTCATACTAATACACCCACTTAGACACTCAAACACAACAAGGCACTCAACACTAAAACACACTAACACACACAGCCAGACACTCACACTAACATACACACACTAACATACCCAAACACATACAGTTACACACACTAACATTCCCACACACACTAACATACCCAGACACATACATTTGCACACAATAAAATACCCCCACACACACATAAGCAGACATACTAACACATGGAACGTCACAGTAACACATACTCACCCAGACACATTAACATACGAAACTAATGCAACTGGGCACAAACACTAACACACAGGCACCCACACTAACACACACAAACACACCCACATACCTACACACACACTAACATACCTAGACACACACATAAGCAGACACCCATACTAAAATACCCAGACACAAACACTAGTATACTCAGACACACACACACAGTAACACACACTAACATACCCAGACACACACTAACATCTCCAAACAAACACAGACACACACTAACAAACATGCAAACTAACTTAACTAGACACACACTAACATACCCCCACACACACACATATACACAGTCGCTACACTATCATACCCAAGGACACACACCTTACCATTGTGAAGTCTCACCCTGTCCTTAATACTAACACATGGAACGTCACAGTAACACATATTCACCCAGACACATTAACATACGAAACTAATGCAACTGGGCACACACACTAACACACAGGCACCCACACTAACACACACAAACACACCTGCATACCTACACACACACTAACATACCTAGACACACACATAAGCAGACACCCATACTAAAATACCCAGACACAAACACTAGTATACTCAGGCACACACACACAGTAACACACACTAACATACCCAGACACACACTAACATCTCCAAACAAACACAGACACACACTAACAAACATGCAAACTAACTTAACTAGACACACACTAACATACCCCCCACACACACACATACACAGTCGCTACACTATCATACCCAGGGACACACACCTTACCATTGTGAAGTCTCAACCTGTCCTTAATAACAGTGCAAGCTGCATATGCATATGGGCGCCAGAAAGAACATGCCTTGGGGAAGCAAAAAGACATTCTGTCTATGCCAGCAGCACCTATCAATTAAAAGAAAATGTTACTGCATGGCTTTTCTTATAATCTTACTTGTTTTTTTTTTTGCATTTTAATACTTCTAGCAAGCTTAAGAAATCATCTGCTTCACTTTTGATTTACATTTCAATTAGTTACTTCCCACACATCAATTAGTCTTAGTCGTTCCCATATTTTTAAAAGTATTAAGTATTCATTACATTCCTTTTGTGATGTGGTACTGATTAGATACACAGACTTTAAAGCTCAATCAATATAAATATTGTTGTTGAACAACAACTCCCACAATTCTCAGCCAGGCTATCCCCAACCAAATGCTCTTTGAGGACAGTGGTTTGAAACTACTTAAGAGCTACTATTGGAACAAAAGTATCATAATTGTATTAGGACTTAAATATGAAATTTGCCTTCAACAGAATGTCATAGACAATATGACAGTTTTATGAAACATTGCATCCATTTGTTCTGTATTTATAAATCCAGGCAATATGGAACAGTGCAATGTTGTACATGGAATCCCAGGTTATGGAAGGTAATACAGCTTGTCATACTTACTTAAGAGATAAAAAGTCAACAGTAACGTAGCATACACAATAATGCAACGATACAAAATCCACACACACAGGCCACCCGTAAACTATTCAAGGGTGCTTTCTGTCCACCACGAAGTTACTTTTTATTTTTTATAATCTACCCTGTTCTCTGCCATAACAAATTAATGTATAACAGGTGACACTGTGAATTTAGTGAATTTTGCCGCAACCTTGTACTAATAATTAGACCTGGAAAAGTAAACATACTTTATAGATAGATAGATAGATAGATAGATAGATAGATAGATAGATAGATAGATAGATAGATAGATAGATAGATAGAAAGGAGGAAACAATGAAAGGCAAAACTGCTGCCCTCATGCTGACAGCTTGGGCAGGTTAGATAAGAAGACTATTAACTGCTACTAGACTATTATTATGAAAACATGCACGCAGGAGGTTTTTGAAATACAAATATAATTGGAGAATGAGTAAGCCACGGGTTTTGGTATCTGGGTCATATTCAAAATTATTCTTGCCCAAACACTGTAAAGTTAGCTCAGTACATTCTGGTAAGCAGAGAGCCTCGGGCCTAAACGACAAAGGTCAGGGGAACTAAAGAGAATATCTATGCAGCTACTGTACAGTAAGCCTGTACCTCTCTGTAGGTGGATTTCCCTTGGATTAAAAATAAGCCACATTCTAATGCTGTTGTCTGATGTGAAAAATGGTTATGGTGGCTACCGGTGACTGGATTGTAGTCACGTTCAGACATAGTGGCCACACTAGAGAAAAGCTGCTTTACATGAATTTAAGAATCAAGCATGACATGGTTACTAGTCTGAAGCTTTAAAAAAGCCTTCAGTAATAAACATTACACGTTTTAAAACATATATTCCTACTACATTTTGTATGGGGAAATACTTTGTAGGATTGCGTGGCCTTTTCAGTTTAATTTATCTGGCATAGTACCCTGTTTAGCACTGTAGTGCGCCAGTGGCATGAACAGGCCAGAGCTGAGTTGAGTCCTATACCAACCAACTTAAGATACGCTATGGAACCTAGAAACTTCTTAGGGTAGGCTACCCAGAGCTCTTCCTCTTATGGGGGTGTGTGGCTTCTCATACAGTTGGGGCTAGCCACATGCAAAGGGAGAACTAGCCCCATCTAAGAGCTGGACAAGCTCCAGATAGCCTTTAGTGGGAGGGAATGGGCAGGCAGGGTGGGCCAGAAATAGGTAACATGTGGAATGAGCATGGCCATAGGCCGCTCCTCTGCCCTGGGCAAAAATAAACTAACCCAGAGACCTAGAGAAGCAGGACTCTGGATGAAACCAGGAATGTTTGCAGTTATGTTTGTAACAAAGTCACAAAAGGAGCCCGGATATTTGTAATATAGCTTTCTTCTTCTGGAAACAAAAGTATAAAAAACAACAAACCTTTTATCCCATATGGTTCCTGAACCTGCCCAGGTATAATTTTTACCTTAGCAGCTCTTCAAAGAGGCAAATCTCAGACAGAATTTGCATTGTAAAGAATTGTACTCACTACCAGCCCTAATTGAAACTTTTAGAGATGATTAGATTTCTGTTAACAAAATAAGCATTTACCTTAAACTAAAAAGCGTGATTCCTATGACGTTTAACATTCCATTAATGTGATGGTTCACAAGTTCATCTGTCACCAAATGTATTACATAGCACATGCAAGGTTTTCCCTGTTAAATGTTGTGATTTTGAAACAAAAGTTCAATATCAACAAGTACTTGTGCTGTAACAATTTGTTCAAAATAAATAGCCTACATCCTACAACACCTGCCTGCGTTTGTTTTCTTTGAGTCATCTCAAGCTGTAAATCACTTATTTTACAGTTATTTCTTACTTTTGCCTTCCTTCCTGCTGTGAACAAAAAGGAAGTGTTTTCTGAAACCCGGTCATCCTCTGTGATGGTCGTTACGGGAGCAATTTGCTTTTTTGTTGAAATACAGCAAATTACCCAGCATGCCGTCAAAGGGAGAATAAAACCATATATTAGCTATATTGGAACACAAGGGATAACACCTAAATCCTTGTATGTTCATTTTTATATTCATAGAGCCAACAGACATAAAGTAAGTTAATTAAAGAGCCATTATACTTTTTATAATCTTTTATTTGTATAGCGCCAACAATTTGCTAGACATCCCCCCCAAGCGCTCCTTAGCAGCATGGACGGATGGACCAGCCTTATTTGCTTGCTGGGGGTGACTGGTCAACCAAGTTTGTGCCACTTTCCCAACCACACTTCTGGTGGTAAGTATAATAGTATAATTATTATAATAGTATAATAAAATGATGTGGCTGGGGCGCTGTATATTTGGCTGGGGGGCAATCAAAGCAGGGGTCACGTGTACTTGACTCTGAACAGGAGGAGAAGTGTGGTCTCCCCTGCTTCAGACTGTAGCAAGACTCTGCTTGAGAAGTCCTCATACAACACACACAGCATCTGCGATGCTGGCAGACAACCTCTGCTACTTCCACTGCGGCTTTTATGATGGAGCACCGGCGCGACATGACCTTCCAATTCTCAGTCATAGAAGCGAAAGTGCAGGCCAGCAACAGATGTTCATCTACACACATCGCACAGACGTTCACAGGTTGCCCCTACTAAACACGTCTGGGGGGGTGCAGAGTGGCATATCAGGGGGTATAAGGCATATCAGGGGGCACAGTGGCATATAAGAGGAGCCTGACCAGGACTGACCAATGAGAGCAAGGTGAAACTGGGCCAGCTGCTAATTGGTTGCTGGAGTCAGCAGCTTTCCCTGAGCCCTAGCATCACCTGATCCGGGAGGAAAGACCAGAAAGAGCATGCCACATGCCAGCATGCCACTTAATTATTCTTTATGAGCAACTATTTTTTTTACTTTAGTTTTGCTTGAATTTATGGGCACCAAGGTAATTGCAACATGGTTATCAATTACCACCACTTTTGCGAAGGAGAGTTTACGCTTGACATTACTGGTGTGGCAACAAGCCAGCAGTGGCCGGAATTTGAACTTACGGACAACCGGGTGGAAGTCCAACACCTTAACCACAACTCCAAGTCAGAGATACAGGACTGTATTGGAGATAGTTACGGGTTGTGTGGAACCAGCCAATGATTGAGGGTATACCTGTAGGTTTATTTTTATTAATTGAGCTGCCCTTACAAACCACCCTGCTTTCATGTCATCCCAGCCTTGTGTCTTTTTCTCTCCCTCTACTCCCCACCAAGTCAGTCAATCCCAGGTGCCACCTGTCACACCAACCGGTGTAGTACGTACACGTACTGGCTACCCGGTAGAGATGGCACAGCCAATTTCAGTATGTGAGGGGTTAATTCGATTGTATAGGCATGTGGCGCCAAAAGGTCTTTTTAGATAAATTGGTCTTTTGAAGCTGGGACTCCAACCAAGGCCCTCTGCAAGGTGTGAAATTTCACAGGGAGGCAGTGCCTTTAAGTCTGCTAGCCGAGCCCTTCACCATATGCATGTATCCCCTCATATATAATGGATTCTTTGATATGCTAAGTGACCAATAGCAGTCAGGAAAACCATTTCATATCCAGGTCATATCAAACACATATCAATAATAACTTATATATTCATTATCATACCTCCTTGTGTGCATATCTAGAACGGGGAAAGCGCACCCTACAAAAAGAGTACAAACATGGCGGCGCCACTTAACCAGTTTGGAAGGAATTGTGAAGTCTATGATGTTTAGTCATAAGTAGCTAGTGTGACATATCTATGGACTTCACAATTTACAGGAAATTCATAAATGTATGAATTATGGCTGTGGAGAGCACAGGAGGGACGATAAAATGAATATAAGTTATTTGGACTGATATGTTTCCACCACACAAGGGGGAGGTCACTTATGGTACACCTTCCCTCCGCTTATACCACCTCTGGGCCGGCTTGGAAACTCGAGATGAACTGGGAAAGTGTATAAAATTAACGAGAGAAGATGGGTCAGTGTGCTTACTAGGGGCCAAGATCTAATTTTGAGTAAGTCGCCATCTTTCCTTGCCAGAGCCCTACGGACAGAAAAACTGTTACTTGACCATTCAGTGAGTAGTTAGGTTTTCTGTAATTTTCTCCTTTTTATTTTTATCTGTTGGTGTAAATCTGTTTATCATCTTTTTGTGTATGCACTGTGATTTTTTGTATTCATAATAAATATTCCTTTACTAAGTTCTGCCTTTGTCTCGTAAAGACTCACGTTACCTGAAGAGACCGTTTATTGGTAATTTTAAATCACGTAATTATTGTATTAAAATATACTGTGTGGGTTTAATTCGCTTGGGGGACCAAGGCACCCCATTTATAAATTGTCTTGGTGGTGGCAGTGTTATTTTGATATTTTTTATATCATTATAGTTAATTGCGGGTGGTTTTAAGGGTGGATTTTTGTATTTTTATCACTATTTCCGGTCTAGGGCACACAGATAGTGAATTTTAACCCTTTTACCACCAGAACCAAGTCACGCGCATGCTTGGAGTAGAGTGCGTTCGTGACACCACCCACTTCACCTGCCTCACTTTCTCTTACCTTTGCAGCCCCCCACCCCACTGTATTACTTAGCTGCCATGCCAGAGTGTAGAGATCACCCCATCTATTATTATCTATTATTTTCTTTATAATCTGTAATTATACAATATTAAAAATGTCTTATTAAGTGTTCAGTCGTGCAGATGTAGTAGCCAGTTCATGAATTCATGGATTCGTGGACTGTTGTACAAAAGCAAACAAAGGGGTTTAATTCGAGTGAATTTGCAGCTCTGGGCAAAAATAATCCTGGATATTTGTGAATTGTTACTATAACAGACAACCTCAATATCAGAAGCAAGTCTGCGACAGAAGGGTCACCTGACAAGGGCTGCTGATTGGTTGCTGGAGTCAGCTGACTAGACTCAGCCGATCAGGGGCTGCCCCTCAGCCCTAGCCTCCTGATTAGTTGGTGTCACCTGACTAGAGCTGACCAATCAGGGAGAGGTGAACCTGGGCTGGCTGCTGATTCAGCTGACTAGGCTCAGCCAATCAGGGGCTGCCCCTCAGCTCTAGCCACCTGATTGGCCGGTGGTGTCACCTGATCAGGGCTGACCAATCAGGGAGAGGTGAACCTGGGCTGGCTTCTGATTGGTCGCTGGAGTCAGTCGACAAGGCTCAGCCAATCAGGGGCTGCCCCTCAGGGCTGACCAATCAGAGAGAGGGGAACCTGGGCTGGCTGCTGATTAGTTGCTGGAGTCAGCTGACTAGGCTCAGCCAATCAGGGGCTGCTCCTCAGCCCTAGCCACCTGATTGGTCGGGGGTGTCACCTGACCAGGGCTGACTAATCAGAGAGCGGTGAACCTGGGCTGGCTGCTGATTTGAGCTGAATTTATGGGCAACAATGTAATCGCAACACGGTTAACAATTACCACCCTTTTTGCCATGGAGAGTTTATGCCCAACGTCACCGGTGTGGGAACAAGCCAGCAGTAGCCGGATTTGAACTTACGAGCAACAGGGTGGAAGTCCAGCACCTTAACCACAACTCCAAATCAGATATACTGGATGCCCCTGTCTCTCTCTGTAGCATATTGGTTTAGGTTTAGGTGATTCCCTAAGGCTTATTTTTTTGATCACCACGTAGACCAAAATTTAAGCCATCTTGCCTCTGCCCCTACAAGCCACCATTCTTTAGTTGACCCTCAGCCAGCCCTCCATGTAAATGAATGCCCCATTGACCCCCACACCCTTGTGTATTGTCCTCATCCATTTTCTGGAGAAATCCAGGTGCTGTGGTTGCAGCTGGATGTGTCTGATTGGCTGAACCTGGTCAAGTGACTCCACCAGCCAACCAGGCATTGGGATTGAGACCTAGGGGGCATTTAAGCTTCACTTGCAGCCCTTAATTCGTTTGATGTTCATTTTCTTTGAGAAGTCCAGGTGTTCTGATTGCAGTGGGATGTGTCCAGGCCAGGCCTTATCTTTGTACAGTATTTCCTCTGTCTCTGTTTTTGTATTGCCATTGGCCCTATTCTTTTGTGTTTTAGTTTTATTTCCTGCCTCCACCTTTGCTGTTACTGAAGGCACAAGGTGTCTCAGAACCTATTGTCTCCAATATCACTTATCATGAACATGGGCTGGCTGCTGATTGGTTGCTGGAGTCAGCCGACAAGGCTCAGCCAGTCAGGGGCGGCCCCTCAGTCCTAGCCACCTGATTGGTGGGTGGTGTCACCTGACCAGGGCTGACCAATCAGAGAGAGGGGAACCTGGGCTGGGTGCTGATTGGTTGCTGGAGTCAGCTGACTAGGCTAAGCCAATCAGGAACTGCCCCTCAGTCCTAGCCACCTGATTGGCCGGTGGTGTCACCTGACCAAGGCTGACCAATCAGAGAGAGGTGAACCTGGGCTGGCTGCTGATTGGTTGCTGGAGTCAGCTGACTAGGCTCAGCCAATCAGGGGCTGCCCCTCAGCCCTTGCCTCCTGATTGGCGGATGGTGTCACCTGACCAGGGCTGACCAATCAGAGAGAGGTGAACCTGGGCTGGCTGCTGATTGGTTGCTGGAGTCAGCTGACTAGGCTCAGCCAATCAGGGGCTGTCCCTCAGCCCTAGCCACCTGATTGGCCGGTGGTGTCACCTGACCAAGGCTGACCAATCAGAGAGAGGTGAACCTGGGCTGGCTGCTGATTGGTTGCTGGAGTCAGCTGACTAGGCTCAGCCAATCAGGGGCTGCCCCTCAGCCCTAGCCACCTGATTGGCCGGTGGTGTCACCTGACCAAGGCTGACCAATCAGAGAGAGGTGAACCTGGGCTGGCTGCTGATTGGTTGCTGGAGTCAGCTGACTAGGCTCAGCCAATCAGGGGCTGCCCCTCAGCCCTTGCCTCCTGATTGGCGGATGGTGTCACCTGGCCAGGGCTGACCAATCAGAGAGAGGTGAACCTGGGCTGGCTGCTGATTGGTTGCTGGAGTCAGCTGACTAGGCTCAGCCAATCAGGGATATTTATTGGCACTATTATTATTTATTAATTATTAAACTGTTAAAGGAATCATTAATAACAAGCTGAATTTATGGGCAACAATGTAATCGCAACATGGTTAACAATTACCAACCTTTCTGCCATGGAGAGTTTATGCCCAACGTCACCAGCTTGGGAATAAGCCAGCAGTAGCCGGGTTTGAACTCGCAAGAAACAGGGTGGAAGTCCAGCACCTTAACCACAACTCCAAATCAGATATACTGGATGCCCTTGTCTCTGTAGCATATTGGTTTAGGTTTAGGTGATTCCCTAAGGCTTATTTTTTACGTTGATCACCATGTAGACCAAAATTTAAGCCATCTTGCCTCTGCCCCTACAAGCCACCATTCTTTAGTTTATTTAGTGCGTTTTGTGTGGAAGTCAGGTCAGCTAAATTTTCCTCTGCCCTTATGTCTAGTCTCTGTAGCCTAATGGCTAAGGTGTTGGGCTTGGTGTCTTGAGGTCCTGAGTTCAAGTCCCTTATGCTCTAGCTGTGTCTGTTTTGTTTTTAAGTAAGCACATAGATTCGCTAAGGATTATTTTTTACGTGGATCACCACGTAGACCAAAATTTAAGCCATCTTGTCTCTACCCCTACAAGCCACCATTCTTTAGTTTATTCTACAAGATTGCAATGAGGTAAAAACCAATGGATTGTTTGCAGGGGACAGGTTTGCTAGTGTCTGCAGTGTACATGTTACCCTTCTTTCGTTTATTATTTGTGTTTGTGTGGGAGACAAGCTAAATGCCACTCCCATATGGTTATATAGAGTAACGGTTAAAGAGCTAAGCTAGAGTCCTTAAGGTTCAGGGTTCGATTCCCTTGTGCTCCATCTGGCACTTGCTCTCTTTTACAGTGTTTTTTTGTTGTTGTTTGGTGAGGGAGAAAAAAGCTATTGTTAGCAACCAGGTAGACCAAAACACAAGCCACCCAGTTCATGCATTTAAATTGAATGATTTAGTCAAAGGGATTTGGGTCACTCTGTCAGCATTAGCCATTTCCCCCACATTTGGATATTTATATCATCATTCACAGGCCATACAAAATCATCTGCATTGTATATTTATCCCACCAGACAGCCCCACATTGTGTATTGATTTATGTGATGACCCTCAGCCAGCCCTCCATGTAAATTAATGCCCCATTGACCCCCACACCCTTGTGTATTGTCCTCATCCATTTTCTGGAGAAATCAGGTGCTGTGGTTGCAGCTGGATGTGTCTGATTGGCTGAACCTGGTCAAGTGACTCCACCAGCCAACCAGGCATTGGGATTGAGACCCAGGGGGCATTTAAGCTTCACTTGCAGCCCTTAATTCGTTTGATGTTCATTTTCTTTGAGAAATCCAGGTGTTGTGATTGCAGTGGGATGTGTCCAGGCCAGGCCTTATCTTTGTACAGTATTTCCTCTGTCTCTGTTTTTGTATTGCCATTGGCCCTATTCTTTTGTGTTTTAGTTTTATTTCCTGCCTCCACCTTTGCTGTTACTGAAGGCACAAGGTGTCTCAGAACCTATTGTCTCCAATAATAATAATGTTTTTTCCTTCACTTATCATGAGTAGTTCTTCTTCTTTCCATAGCTTTAACATGTCCTGTTCAATCCCTTCTCTGTTGTGTTGTGTCTTTGAAGCTAATGTTCCCTCACTTTTTTAGTCTCTACCGCTTCTGCTGGGAGGCTGTTCCATTTCTCTACCACTCTCGGAGTAAAACTTCTTTACATTACATCTAAGCCTCTAACTCACTATTTTCAGATTATGACCTTGTTTAACCATTTCTCCTCTTTTGAAAGAAACATCCCTCCTGTGATTTGTTAAATGGATTTCAAGTATTTTCTCCAAGCTTATACATATCGAGATTCCCTAGTCTTTCCTGATCCTGAGCCTGCATTATTCTTATCTACAATGGTAAGTTGAACATTTCCTTTCACTGTAACTCATCTAGTACTCATAGTTTCCTCAGAGAATACTGTTGCTTCTTTACATGTAGAGATACATATAGTTTATTGGTTTTGAATTGCCGTTTCAGCGTTTCTCTGCTGCTACGCACAGGAACTACCTATATATTTAGTGTACTCTATTGAGCTGGGTATGTACCCAGAATAAATCTTTCTTTTATTTACCAGTATATGTTTTGATGGATCAGTTCATACATATACTTCTATATACAAGCACGTGACCACTAAGGATTGATGAAACCAAACTCCTATGCGCCTGACACATCAGTGAAAACTGTAAGTGCACATCTGTTGTGGCAAGCCAGAACTGATTGAGTTACTACCGCGGTGGGTTTATATATACGAAGCCTGATCAAACCATTCAGATTGTGAGTGCATACACAAAAAATCTTCATATAATAATGTTGGGGTAAATACAACAAATAATTGAGTCTGACATACTACACAATCAGAGTTATCTCTTCTGTTTATTTTTCAAATTGAGAACCGACCATAACACAAGCGCCCCCTAGTGGACCAAAATTATCTTTCTAACACCATGAGAGTGTTATTACGGGTTTGCAGCTGTGTATCCGGTTAAAAAGAGAAGGGAAAGTATCTCTTTATTTCTTCTTGTAGACACTTTTTTGACACTGGTTTTCACATTTTCCATACTTACCTGTATAATGCATAGCTAAGTCAATGAGATGTTGCTGGAAAATCCCTGAACTTTTAATTATGCACTATACAGGAGCAGCTCAGCCCTTCTAGCAAGAGGAACCTGTAAGTATGGGCAATATGAACTCTGCCGTCAACCCTCCTTCCAGGGAATACTCTCCAATTAAGGAAGTGACTGCTGGAGACTTCCTCCTGCCTGATGAACCAAGACAGGCTTATTCTAGTCAAGCAGCAGCTCCCCCTCAGCCCTAGCCTCCTGATTGGTGGCTGGTGTCACCTGACCAGGGCTGACCAATCAGAGAGTGGTGAACCTGGGCTGGCTGCTGATTGGTTCATCATATTGCATGCCACTTTATTATTCTTTAAGAGCAACAATTTTTTACCTTATTTTTGCTTGAATTTATGGGCACCAAGGTAATTGCAACACAGTTATCAATTACTACCACTTTTGCCAAGGAGAGTTTATGCTTGATATCGGTGTGGCAGCAAGCCATAAGTGGCCGGATTTGAATTTACGGGCAGCAGGGTGGCAGTCCAACACCTTAACCACAACTCCAAGTCAGAGATACAGGACCGTGTTGGGTATAGTTACTGGAAACCCCTTACCATTAGTCTCTGTAGTGTAATGGTTTGGGTGTTAAACTTGGGTTCTTGAGTTACTAGGTTTAATTCCTTACAGCTTACATTTTTTCCTCATATAGAAATCTGGGTTTTTTTGTGCGTCTTTCTGCAAAAACTAAAGGATTGCTTCCCTGGCACATTAGACACAGTCTCTGTAGTCTAATGGTTAAAGTGTTGGATTGGGCTTCTTGAAGCTATGAGTTTAATTCCCTAAGGTTTCACCTTTACCTGGAACTGTTCTTTCTTTTTTTTTTTTTTTGCATTTGGCAGGAGCAAATAAAAACAATTCTGAACAACCATATAGACCAAAACATAAGCCATCTTGTCTCTGCCCTTACATTCTTCCATTCTTTAGTTTATTTTGTGTTTGCTTGGGAGTCAGGTAAGCTAAAGGACTGTATTAGTGTAAAAACTAAAGGATTGCTTCTCTGAGACAGCAGGCATAGGCTCTGTAGTGTAAGGGTTAAGGTGTTGCTCTTGGCTTCTTGAAGCTGTGAGATTAATTCCCTAATGTTGTTTCACCTTTACCTGGAACTGTTCTTTTTTTTTTTTTTTTTTTTTTTTTTGCATTTGGTAGGGAAGAAACCCCATACACCAAAACATATGCCAATTTGTCTCTGCCCTTACAAGCCACCCTTCTTTAGTTTATTTAGTGTGGTTCTTTGGGAGTCAGGCTAGCTAAAGGACTGTAAAAACTAAAGGATTGCTTCTGCATATCCACAGCCCTGCCTGTCTGTAGTGTAATGTTTAAGGTCTGCTTGAGATTCTGGGTTCAGTTCCCCGGTGCTTCGCTTTGAACTGTCTCTTGTCTCGGTTTTGCTGTTTGTTTTGTTTTTTTTCCCCGTTTGGTGAGGGAGAAAAAAGCGATTGTTAACAAGCAGGTAGACCAAAAGATAAGCCATCTTGTCTCTGCCCTTCCATTCTTCCATTATTTAGTTTATTTCGTGTGTTTGCTTGGGAGTCAGGCCAGCTTAAGGACTGTATTAGGGTAAAAAGTAAAGAATTGTTTCTAATGGCCATTATCACCTGGTTATGTAGAGTAATGGTTAAGGTGTTAAACTAGAGTCCATGGGGTCCTGTGTTCAATTCCCTTGAACTTCATCTTGAACATTCACTCAGTTATCTCCTACATTTTGTGTTTCTCTTTTTTTTCTTAAATTTTGTTTTTGTTTTCGCCATTGTCTTTATCCCTTTTCCCAAGGTCTGTATCTCTTACTCTTCTAGCCTATCCTCTCTCATTGTATTTCTCCTATTACTGCTATCCTCCTGGTTTTCAATTCACTTCTTTTACCCTTTTTTTGCTTATAACTTTTTGTTGAGGTTTTTTTGTTGTGGCAAGACTCTTGTTGCATCAGCATGAGTTAATATTCATTGTACATATTCCAGATAATGAAACATGTCACATAAATTATACAATGTTTTGTTCAGTGTAGCATACACAATGTAATCAAAGTACAGATTTGAAACATATAAGATGCAAAATGCCTGTAAGTGTCATGTTAGATCAAATTTGAACCATTGTATGGTTTATAGACTGGGTCATCCTCTCCATCTGATAAATACGTTTATCCCAATAGCAGGTGGATCAGTCTGTTTCAGTTTCTTGCAATCATTACTTTAACAGATAAAAGTAGGAACCCCAGTAACCTATGATATTTAATTTTTAAATGCTGAGGAACGGCCACCATAATGTGCAATTGTGGTGAAGAACTTTATTGGTAGCTTCTGAATAATTGACACATCTAAATTATTCTCCAAATTTCTGGAGAATATTGCACTTTAAGCTCTGAAAACCCCACTTCCTGATAAACCTAAAAACTTTTGGGGACAACTCCCACCTAGGAAGTGACTTCACGTGGCACATTAAGGAACTTCTCACATTTTTAATCTTTTGTGGAAATAAAATGAATTATTTAAGTGTGTGTATTATTATTTTTTATTTTCCTTTGGTTTGTAGTTGTCACTGCAGATTGTAGGAAGTGCTGGTGCCACTACCTTTAGAGAAGGCTATAGAAGATGCTCATTTGATTAGTGAACCAGCTTGGTGAAGCCTTCTGCTTTCCCTCCTCCAGTGTGAGGATTCGTGGATTGTTGTACAAAAGCAAACAAAGAGGTTTAATTCGAGTGAATTTGCAGCTCTGGGCAAGATAATCCTGGATATTTGTGAATTGTTACTATAACAGACCACCTCAATATCACCTCAATATCAGCAGCAAGACTGCGACAGAGACCTGATTTAAACTCCTTGACTTTGCTATACATTATAAGGGCCTATTTATTGGCTGACCCTGTATAACACATAGCTAAGTCAATGAGATGTTGCTGGAAAATCCCTGAACTTTTAATTATGCACTTTACAGGAGCAGCTCAGCCCTTCAAGTACGTATGGACTCTCCTGTCAACCCTCCTTCTAGGGAATACTCTCCAATAAAGTGACTGTAGAAGACTTCCTCCCGCAAAATGGACCAAGACAGGCTTATACTAGTCAATCAGCAGCTGGCCTTAAGCCATAGCCTCCTGATTGGTGGGTGGTGTCACCTGACAAGGGCTGCCCAATCAGAGAGAGGTTGCTGATTGGTTGCTGTAGTCAGCTGACTAGACTCAGCCAATCAGCAGCTATGGTGGGTGGCATATCTGGGGGGGAAGAGAGGCATGTCAGGGGGGCAGAGTAGCATATAGGGGGTTATAAGGCATATCAGGGGGGCACAGTGGCATATTAGGGGGCATAGTGGCATATATGGGGTATAAGGCATATCTGGGGGCAGAGGGGCATATCTGTGGATATAAGGCATAGCTGGGGCAGAGTGGCATATCTGGGGCAGAGTGGCATATCTGGGTGTAGAGTGGCCTATCTGGGGTATGAGGCATATCAGAGGGCACTATGGCATATAGGGGGTATAAGGCATATCTGAGGGACAGAGGGGCATATCTGGGGTATAAGGCATATCTGGGGGACAGAGGGGTATATCTGGGGGGCAGAGTGGCATATCTGGGGGGCAGAGTGGCATTTCTGGGAAATAAGGCATATCAGAGGGCACTATTATATATAGGGGGTATAAGGCATATCTGGGGGTATAAGGCACATCTGGGGAGGGCACAGTGGCATATCAGGGGTATAAGGCATACAGGGTATATAAGGCATATCTGGGGAGGGTGGAGTGGCATATCTGGGGGTATAAGGCATACAGGCATACAGTGGGTATAAGGCATATCAGTGTGGAAAGCCTGGTCTTAGATGTGCATAACTGGGGGGCAGGTTGGGAAATAAAAACAAGAAATGCATTTTTCTCTAAGTTTTTTATTTTGCTGTTTGTTTTTAACAACCAGCTATTTTAACTAAGCAAAAAAATTACATTGTTTTTTTATCCGATGAATCGATTCATCGAAAAAATTATCGGCCAACTAATCGGGTTCCCCCAGGAATGACTGGACCTGGGGCAGCTGCCCTCTTGCCCATGTTAAAGACAGCCCTGGCCAACAACTTACGCAATGCTGAAATACATACATTCAATTGGTATGACAAAACTAGAACTGAGACAGAGACAAAGCAACTCATGAGGTAAACTCCTTGCAAATTTACAATCCCTCTGAATTAATTTAATCCTCAGAGCTGAAGCCTTTTTAACATATAAAACTAAAAACAAAAAGTATTTATTAAGATACTGACTGTGGATTTGAAGTTATATAATTTTAGATACAAATATTTTATTGGTCAAACACATGGGATTTACCCCAAAACTTTGAGGCTATACTTTGGCCCAAATAGCTCATGCAGTTTAAAAATAGTATACATTTCCACATATACTAAACAATAAAAAAAGTAGTGTTTGCTCTGATTATATTCATGAGTTGTCCAAACAGGATCTTTAGATCTGGGTGGATGAATAAAGGGTAATGAAGAGATTTCCTTTTGTGTTCAGAACAATACTGTTGTTCCATTGCTGTCAGCTTTTAGGTTCCAAGTACACATCATCATTAAGTGGAATAACGCTGACCTCCAGTAGATACTGAGTGTAATTCAATGCGCATTTAATAGCCTTTTGTACTCTAACCCCTGGAAAATGGCATGTTTCCTGAATAACTGAAAATTTCCTCTCACTATTAATAATTTTTTCTCATATACCACACATCAACACAGCACACAAAACACTTTAAAATAATAAAGTTATCCTGTAATTGCTATCTTTGATGCACTACTGTGCCTAATCAACCTTTTTGAATAAGCCTTGCAACAGCTGAATTATATATTTTTTAATGGAACAAAACATTTATAGGGATTAGTGGATCCTAGCCCATAATCCTACATAATCGTAACAAGGTTTTTCTACCGTCATTTTATTGCTAAGCGCTCTAAGGCTCTGTACCTTTAATAACAATGCAGTGACGGCCCTGTCAGTATAGCCTGTTCTTTGAGGCCCATTACAAATGAAACTTCCTGAGTCTCCTACCTCATGCATTTTACACCTCCTTATACTGTCTCTTTAAGTTGTTTTTTTTTATCATTTAATGTTTTCTGTTGTTTGGTCCTTCAGCTCCTCTTTTTACCACCCTGTCCTTTTTATTCTTTCCCATGCAAATCCTTCTTTAACTATTATCCCTTGTGGTTACGTTCCTTGCTCTTCTGTATTAGCTTCACCTTTTTATTCTCTACATATTTATACTTGTCCTCTTTAATTTTAAGGCAAGACAGGAGGCTTCGTATTTTGCATATCTTCCTTTACTCTCACCAACAGCAGCAAAGAAAGAGTTAATAACACAAGTGAAAACAACCAATAGAAACAGTACATAGGTGGTATATAAACTCCTTAACTATCTTCCTCTTCTCTCTTTCTTTGCTGCTCACCAAAGCTGCAGGTCAGTCCTCTTCCTACCTACATTTATTGCTGATTTATTGAATAATATCTGTTTATTATTCATTACATATTGCTTTTTTCACCTAATTCTAGATAATTAGGTGGGTATGCACATTTATATACAGTATAGGTTTCTGATATAAATATATGTTTGTATGTATATTTTTTACTTGTCTTTCATTATTTATATTCATTGTTTCTTTGCATCTGTGCATCTTGGGAGGGATTTTTCCCTTCTCTTTTCCCTATCTGAGACCCCTTTTTGTGAGTTCTGGTCGGTAGTTTCTTCAGTTATTTTCTGGATCATTACAGTTATGATGTGTGTGGAAGTGATTTTGAACCACATATAGCTGGCATTACTCTAAAGGGCTCCTTCTTATCTGTGCCTCACTGGAGTGGTTACAGGGTGAGTCCTGCATTACTTTCAATATTCGTTGGGAATTTTCTGGAATTGCATCTCCCAGGCTGAGTTCATGTGGTTTTGCACATTTATCTACAGGCTGAGTCCATGTGGTTTTGCACATTTATATACAGGCTGAGTCCATGTGGTTTTGCACATTATATACAGGCTGAGTTCATGTGGTTCTGCACATTATATACAGGCTGAGTCCATGTGGTTCTGCACATTATATACAGGCTCAGTCCATGTGGTTCTGCACATTATATACTGGCTGAGTGCATGTGGTTTTGCACATTATATATAGGTTGAGTCCCTGTGGGCTTGCGCATTATATACAGGTTGAGTCCCTGTGGCCTTGCACATTTTATACAGGCTGTGGCCTTGCACATTATATACAGGCTGTGTCCCTGTGGCCTTGCACATTATATACAGGCTGTGTCCCTGTGGCCTTGCACATTATATACAGGCTGTGGCCTTGCACATTATATACAGGCTGTGGCCTTGCACATTATATACAGGCTGTGGCCTTGCACATTATATACAGGCTGTGGCCTTGCACATTATATACAGGCTGTGGCCTTGCACATTATATACAGGCTGTGTCCCTGTGGCCTTGCACATTATATACAGGCTGTGTCCCTGTGGCCTTGCACATTATATACAGGCTGTGTCCCTGTGGCCCCTTGCATATTATATACAGGCTGTGGCCTTGCACAATATACGGGCTGAGTCCCAGTGGCCTTGCACAATATACGGGCTGAGTCCCAGTGGCCTTGCACAATATATGGGCTGAGTCCCAGTAGCCTTGCACAATATTCGGGCTGAGTCCCAGTGGCCTTGCACAATATTCGGGCTGAGTCCCAGTGGCCTTGCACAATATACGGGCTGAGTCCCAGTGGCCTTGCACAATATACGGGCTGAGTCCCAGTGGCCTTGCACAATATACGGGCTGAGTCCCAGTGGCCTTGCACAATATACGGGCTGAGTCCCAGTGGCCTTGCACAATATACGGGCTGAGTCCCAGTGGCCTTGCACAATATACGGGCTGAGTCCCGGTGGCCTTGCACAATATACGGGCTGAGTCCCGGTGGCCTTGCACAATATACGGGCTGAGTCCCGGTGGCCGTGCACAATATACGGGCTGAGTCCCGGTGGCCGTGCACAATATACGGGCTGAGTCCCGGTGGCCGTGCACAATATACGGGCTGAGTCCCGGTGGCCGTGCACAATATACGGGCTGAGTCCCGGTGGCCGTGCACAATATACGGGCTGAGTCCCAGTGGCCGTGCACAATATACGGGCTGAGTCCCAGTGGCCGTGCACAATATACGGGCTGAGTCCCAGTGGCCGTGCACAATATACGGGCTGAGTCCCAGTGGCCGTGCACAATATACGGGCTGAGTCCCAGTGGCCGTGCACAATATACGGGCTGAGTCCCAGTGGCCGTGCACAATATACGGGCTGAGTCCCAGTGGCCGTGCACAATATACGGGCTGAGTCCCAGTGGCCTTGCACAATATACAGGCTGAGCCTCTGTTCTCATCACCTACCTTATACAGACATAATGTCTCAGGATACTGTTCCATCCCAGGATGCCTTTATGGCCTGGTTAGGGGCAAAGTCTTCTAACTCAGTGGAATCCTTTTTCTCTAAAATGTCTGCCAATTTGCCCCAAGGGCAGCCTCCTGCTCCCTCCAGACCAGAGGCAATACCATCGGAGTCAGAATCCGAGAACTTTGAAGGAGAGGCGTCCGGCTCCAAACGGCCTTGGACGGGCAGTAGTGTTTCAGTCGGCAAGGGTAAGGTACCTGCCAAACGCCCAAAACCCCCTGACACTCCTTTGCATGACCCATTATCTATAGTGGACGTATGGCACGCGGATTCATCTAGTGTATCAGAGGCTTCAGCAAATCTGGTCTTGCCCAGAGATTTTGACTCACGCTTCGTCCGTGAGTATTTGGTGGATGAGCCCCACCTAGATGATCCCAGGATCCCAGGTTGGCGGAATTGGGCCCTAAAGACCTAGGTGCAGCCACTTACTGTTTGGAGACACATTTGTCAAGGAATTAAACCGCCACGTATCCGTGATGACATCATGGAATAAGGCCAAACTGTCAATGAGGAAGGTCTTTCAGACTGACCTTTGTTTTTCTGGGAGGGCTGGTCGACCGCCGGGCCGCCAGCCGTTCATCCCAAGGCTCCTGGTACTTCCCTCAGAGCCAGAGGTCCTACAGGACTCCGTTCCAACTGAGGGCCTTCAACCCAAGCGGAGACGGTAGAGGCGCTTCTAGTTTTCCCAGGGGACGCTCCGTTTTCTTGTCCTTCGTTCCCTTCCTCGGGGTTGCGGGCCATATATCATCTTTTTCCACGACTGGGTGTGGATTTCGTCGGACCCTTGGATCCCCCTAACGGTGCAGGTTTTCAAGATAGTTTTTCAGCTCTTCCCCCCTTTCAAGTACGCTGACCGCCCACATCTCAGAGGGCATTACCGATCAGGCCTTAATGGTAGCAGAACTCCGCACCTTCCGCGACAAGGGGGCTATCCAGCGGGCAAAAGGATCAATCGGTTTCCTCAGCTCCTTTTTCCTAGTACGCTAATGCACCGGGGACTTCCGCCCAGTGATCAATCTACGGGCTCTCAATGCTTTGTTTCTCGCCGCTTCAAAATGGAAGGGATCCGTCTCTTCTGAGACCTTAGGTTGGAAGGCGATTGCTTTACATGGTTAGACCTCTCGGACGCTTTCTCTCAGTCCCAATTCACCCAGATTCCGGGTGATTTCTTCAGTTTCGCTGGGGCAGGCAGGTATGGCAGTTAAAGGCCCTTCCCTTCGGCCTAAGTTCAGCCCCTTGGTGCCTTACAATGCTCCTGAAGCCGGTCATGGCTCTCTTCAGGTCCAGGGGTATCAGGTGTATAGTCTATCTAGACGACATTCTACTCTTCTCTAGCTGCCGGGAGACCCTGCTCGCCCAGACTGATTTCGTGGTGCAGACCCTTCACCATCTCGGGTTTCTAGTCCATCCTCTCAAATCCGAACTAGTCCCAAGCCGCTTTCTCTTCTTAGGCTTCTTAGACAGCATGTCGGCGGTTCGATATATCAACCGCTTAGGGGGTTCTCGGTCCAAGTACCTCAGAGGTAACAAAGGATGTTTTCGACTTTTGCCTTGCGTGCAACATACTCTGCCGGCAGGATACCTCCCGGGCACCGAGGTTCTCTTGGCGGACGGGTTCTCCAGACACTGGCGGGATGCGAGCGACTGGAGACTTCTCGGTCGGGTCTTGCACCTGGACCTATTTGCATCCAGGACGAATCCCCAGACGGTCATTTCGAGGGTCATCCATCACCTGTGTTGGGACGGGGGGCCTTTGGTTCTGGTGACCCCCCCCGTGGCATGCTCAGCCGTGGTTTCCAGCCCTGCTGCAGTTATCTGCCCAGGATCCTCTGGAGATCCCATCTCTGTACTATCCCCTGACGGGCCCGGAGGTCCAGGTTCATGCGCTCATCCTGGAAAGACATCTCCTCCTGGTCGTATGGACGATTTCAGGGGACCCCGAACGGTCTCGGGCCTATTGGAGGCGGCTCAGTCCTTGCTCCGCAAATCTTGGGCTCCAGGTACCAGTATGTCATACCGGACAGCTTGGCGAGGCTGGGCTCCTTGGAGTTTGGGACGGCACATGGATCCCCTTGGCTCCCTTAGTCTGCCACCTTTTGCGTGGTATTCATTTATCCCGTCCTTCGGCGCCGCACTACGGTTCTCTGTGGGAAGTAGCTGTCGTGTTAGTTTTCCATTCGGGATGGCCAGGCAACGATTCACTCTCCCTCCAACAGTTGTCGGCGAAACTTACCCTTCTGTTGTGTCTCTTATGCTTTCGTAGGGTTTCAGATGTTAGCGCTTTGGATGCTCATGCTGTCTCTATTCTCCCCTGAGTTGTTCTCGTCTGTATCCTATCCCTTTTTTTCTAGACGACCCAAAAATGTGTCGCCGGGTGTGTCAGGACTTATCTGTCACGCACGACGTCGATACGTCCGGTCTTGACATCTCAACTCCTCCTCTCCTTTGTGAAACCTTTCAAGGCTGTTTTTCTTCTCCTACAAGAGCATCGGTGCTCTTTCCGTCAGGGGGGCTGCGGCCTCCTGTGCCCTTCGGGCTGGTGGAGCTTTAGTGGCTATTCTGCGAGCGGCGGATTGGTCCCGTGCCGCCACCTTTCGGGCATATTTCCGCCTGGTTTCTTCAGGGGCAATGGCGTTGGTTTCCGGCGTTAAAAATGCAAAATACGAAGCCTCCTGTCTTGCCTTAAAATTTGAAATTATTCTAGCCTTGGTGCCCGAATAATTATAATTTTAATAAAGACAGGAGGCGAGTATTTTCCCTCCCTACCCTCCCGATGGTTAGGTGTACACTCTGGGTAAGTAAGCCTGGTTTGAATTCGTTTTGTGTTTTCTTGGGGTTTTGTCTGCTCCGTTGCATTTGATGATTTGTGATGACTGTCAGTGATGCTCGTTCTACTGTGTTTTACCATGTTTGTGAAGAATTTGGTTCTGTTATGTCTCTCTCTCTTTGTTTCAGCTTGATACCATCTCCGTGTCATAGCGGTTCTGTTTCCCAGTTGGAGTGCATTGTCGCCTTGCTCTTGACTTTGGTTCCAGTTCGAGCCCCTGTTCTGAGTGTTGGGTTCGGTTTTACGTTGCTAGATGGTTTGCTGCGTTCTTCAGTTCCGGTTCACAGCGGACGAAAGAGGAAGATAGTTAAGGAGTTTATATACCACCTATGTACTGTTTCTATTGGTTGTTTTCACTTGTGTTATTAACTCTTTCTTTGCTGCTGTTGGTGAGAGTAAAGGAAGATATGCAAAATACTCGCCTCCTGTCTTTATTAAAATTATAATTATTCGGGCACCAAGGCTAGAATAATTTCAAATTATCAATCACTCTTCATGTATGTAGTTTTAACACATACACAAAGTTTGGAGAACAACACAGTAACGTGTAGACAATCGAGCAAGATCCACGTATGGACTTACTTTTACACTTTTGGTGAACCCCAGGAGATCCCCCAAAGGGTGGAATTGCAACATCTAGGGTTGTTGGTTTCCTTGTGTAGAGAAAATTTAGCTCATTGTCTGCTTCTGATCAGGACAAACACCACACTTGAATCATTGAGTGGCACCGTACAGGGATAATTTCATTTATAGTTTTCCTTTGTAATGTAACTCTATTACACATAATTACACATTCAGGCACACCCCTATGTCTGTCTTGTGCACCATAAAATCTGTGCTGGCTCACCACAGATCTCCATGTATAAACAAGCTTGCTGGGGAGATAAAAGACCTCCCTTGTAACCTGCTTACTGAGCAGTGGTTTCTGAGCCTGGGCACCCATTTTCACAGCATAGGGGCTGCTGTGCTCCCCTGACCTGCATCCAAAGCCTAGTTGGCCTAGGCCAGAATATGCCACTTGAAAAAGACCTCATTGTGAGGTCAAAATGTTGTCTTTTTCTTCCTTCAATAAATCTGCCTGATGCTGGAACCCTTGAGTGCCTGGAGCCTTTATCTATCTTTTTTACTGTATATAACTCCGTCTCATTCTAAAAATTGTATGAATCCTTGCATTGCATGCTAGGCAAAAAACCCAGTGTGGACACGAAAAAAAAAATCTCAAGAAAAGAGTATCAAGGCCATTCTTCACTATTTTCACTTATGTTTATGTCTTCTGCTAATCCATACCAAATTAACTCCACTTCATATGCTGTTTCACATTGCATTATTTGGACCATTAAAAAGCTGAATTACCCAAGAATATTTAGACAGAGACGTACTTCACAATTTAAATCCAGTCATTGGTCATTGGTTTTCAAAAAATCATCTCATTTTCACTTAAGCACCAACCCTTTTCAACTAAAAACATTGTTAATCCAAGAACAACTACCAGTTCAAAATTTAAAAAGCACTAACTTTTCCAAGACAAACAACAAAATAGTTATTCATGCACCAGAGTGATTATCGGTTGAAAAATAACACCCAGTTACATATTCATAAGCCAACCCTAACCTACAGATTTGAGGACATTTAACGTTCCTCAGAAAATCTATGGGATTTGTTTTATATTATAACTTAATGTAGATGTGATTGCAGGGGTTGACAACACTGGTTATTAGTGGTGCTTTATGTCCTAGGGTGCCAGGTCCAGACATCGCTACAGCCCCTCTGTCGTAAAACTGGGGGCAGATCAGTAGAACTGACGTCTAACTTGCTAACAATAAGCTAACAAGACCAAAGAATATTCCTCACAGATATATAATTTAACAGTGACACCTGCAGTTCAGTTGCAAGATTACAAAGATATTGTAGCTGTTGTCTTTTACATGAACAGCTATAATTTGTCATGTAAGCCCCATTCATGTGTGTATAAGTTAGCTGTGCAATGTATGTGTTCTTAACCTGTATGATAGCATTCACATAATTTGTCTCTGATCAAGTGGAGTATGGCATTGACCCCCAGAGACAGATAAAAATGTCTGTATAAGTTGCCGATTACTGTTTTCGTCTGATTGTAAGACCCCCAAACTTTGGATCTTAATGAAAGAAAGGGAAAAAAGGCCCGAATATAAGACGATCCTATTTTTGCTTTTGTTCCGCTGACATTTTGCCTTCATTCTTCGCAAATAACATTGCATTTTTCTGATCTCTCAGAGTACTTACGCAAAAAGGCAGAAAAGCAGGGACATCTCCTCTCCCGCGCACAGGGTATACTCACAGGGTCTGCCCTGTTAAGGAACTGCTCTGGGAGGCCTGGTTGATAGAGAAACGGACAAAGATAGAAGACATGGGGTGGAGCAGATGAAGAAAGAAGACAGAAGAAGAGGCAAGAGAAGAAGCTGAGCTGCAGGGATACAGAAGCTGTCATCGGAGAAGGTAGTGAGACATTGAGAGGCCATGAGAGAGCATGCCCCCCCAATTTTGGGTCTTTGCCCCGCCTTTCTATTCTTCTTTCCCGCTTTGCAGGGGCAGAAGAAGGGTGAGGCCAGGGCCGGGCTGGCCCACTGGGATACCGGCGCTTTCAATCCTGCTCACAGTTGCTCAGCGGCTGTTTTAAATGTTTTCCGGTAGACCAACATTCAAAAAAGCCGCTAAGCGGTTGTGAACGGGATTGAAAGCCTCTTCTGGCCGCCAGCGTCTAATAAAATCAAAGGGGCTGGCGTGCACGCACTGCTCCACCCAATGGCCGCGCCTCAGCTCTTCGTCCCACCCCTTTTAAGGGGAGTGAGGGTAAGTGACAAGCCTCTAGGCTTTGTCAGTGGTGTGTCAGTGCCACAGATCTGAGGTCTAAATAATAGACAACCTTGATTATAAAACATAACTGTAACTGTATGTTTTACATAATGCGTCTTTATATTGTTTCTTATTGGCTGATATTTCCCTGAGCCCTTTTTGCCACTTTTTTTTTGTTAAGTCCTTCATTTACTATGATTACGTAAAAAATATTATGTCCCATTTTTTTAATTTTCCCATTTACTTTAAAAAAAATTTAGACTTTTTTTGACTGAATCTCTTGGAACCAAATGGTACCCTATAATTATAATTTTTTTTGTTTGTTAAACTATTTTTAAGCAATGGCTGCTCTTGCTAATAGGGGAGACCCCAGGCTGTGTTGTGCGGGAAACATGTAACAAGTAGCAGAAAGCAAATCTGTGCCTTTCACATAACAACCAGCAGGTGGCTAAAAACCAAAAGGAAGGATTGAATGCAATTTAATACGTTTAGCAAACTTCAAAGAGAAATTAGTTTTCACTAATGAAGATAAATGAGTATGGGGCATGATGCCCAGTCAAATGGTAAAAATCTAATTTTCAGAACTTCTCTTTGAAGTGTGTTTAAAAAAAGTATCAAACTGTGTAAGAAAATTATTACATTGCTGGTAAAATTACTGAAATCAATTATGACACTCATGTTAACTTTAGGAAGTTGCATATATAATTGACATGTGCAAATGGACCAAAAACTATTTGGACACATTTTTTGTTTAGTTTTTGGCCCATTCATGTGGGGGCAATGAATTACGTTCCTTGCTCATTCGGTTCAGTGGTGGGCATTTTTAATTTGGAAATGAAATTCGTTACCCAGTGCCCATACTCTCTAAATGTTTCTGTGACAGAATGACCTGTCATACAAGGCCCCAAGGTAGTCAGAGATGGCTCCAGCCTGGCTGCCAAACAGGCAGAAACTCCATTGTGTAATCTAATCCCATTAGCAGGATTTGCTATTCAGTAGCTAAAGGGGATTAAAGGTTGGGTTGTCTACCTGTTTATCAATGTTGATTTATGTTAATGAAGTTCTGTGGCTATATGAGTCTATGTTTTACTACAATAAACTGTTCATTCCTGCTGTACTCAATTCAAGGTAGTTGTGTCTACTTATTGGGTACACATAGCAGGGTTCCAAGGTGCGCATGCTGGCTGGTGCTGGAAGTGATTCCGGGGATAACAGGAGGATACATGTGGGTGATCTCTGGGAGTTATGAACCCGTTACATTGGCGGCAGTGGCGGGAACCTCCTTGCAAACGTCCCAGCGGAGTACCAGCGGGTATACCAGCAGCAAGCTAAAGATGGTTCCAGCACTACAGGACGTGTTGTTGCGCAGCAGAGTCGCGAGTTACATAAATGCCTGGATGGAGGCTCTCAGAGTGGACCAGGGTGTCCGGGGAATAGTCCTCCCATCCTCCAAGGAATGGTACGTGCTACAACTAGATTGGTGAATGCAGTACCTGGGAGAACAGCCCCAAGAGGACTTGGTGGCTGAGTTGGAGAAGTTGCTTCCACTTGAAATGACTGTGGATTGTGGATACCGGGCCCTGTATTGGCAGGCCATGCAGTGGTGTCCAGAGCTGAAGGATGACTACATGCCAGAGGGCGGTGACTTTGGCGGCCCGGGATTGATAATGGAAAGCCTACAAGAGGACCGAGAATTTGGGAGCCCGTCGAAATATCAGTGCGAGGAGATCTGGGAGTTCAGGGAAGGGATTCTCGCAGATGTGCCCTGTTACCTGCCCGACTTGTGGGCTGATTTTGATTATTCGGTTTACCAAGAATGGTTCCAGGAGCAGGCCTACCGAGAACTCTTTCACCGTGCTCAGCAGTGTGCCCCAGTGGATCCTGTGAGTATTGTGGCCCCAGCAGAAGCACAAACATCCGAGCAGAGCGCAACTGGCCTCTGCCAACTCCCTTCCCTCACCCCAGACACTTTGCCCTATTCCTCGCAATATGGCACAGAAACTGACCAAGACCGCCCTCCCCTGCATGTCCCAGGCAGATCCCCCAGCTGAACTGCTGGCTTCAAGGCAGAGTGCTGCTGGACTCTACTGCTGGCAGTCTTCAGATCATGGCAATATCACATAACCAAATGCCACAGCATAAATAAACAGGATATGATCAACAGCAAGCAGATTTTATGTCACTGCAAAGTGACAACACAACCACAAATTACTCAGGATGAAATAAAGGCAGCAGCCAAAATTATACAATTTCAATGTAACGTCCAGTCTTCAGGCTGTTGATTACCGTAATGTACATGCAGGGTTGGATGGTACTGATAACGTACAGTATGCCAAGGCAATATCACATCATAACAGCACTGAGATCCAAGATGGGATGAAAGCAGCAAGCAACATACTGCAGCTCCATAGAAAACCAAGATGAGGAAGTCTGGTGTCTGTAGATGAGTTTTTAATAATGCTTCTACTACCCCCTTTATTTTAAGTGGAACGGTTTTCCATCACCCTTACCCACCATAACTTTTGTTATTGGTATTTCTCGTGCTTACCCAAGCCTCAAGTATTAAGCCAGTATCACCTCATGCTGACAAGTTCCATTAAGGACGAAACACCTGTCCATGAGTTGTGATCTGGCTATTGCACCTCTTACCCGAGTTTTGTCTAAAGGCTGTCTTCTACAGTGGGTAATTACTTTCAAGGGTTCCATGTATAAAGTGGATATTGAGGCAAAAGGTGATCATTGTTGGCCTTATTTGCATGCGCCTACCCAGAATCCCTTGTGGTTGTGGCAGCAGCATGAGATTTCTGGTGTCTGTAGATGAGTGTTTAATGCTTCTACTACCCCCTTAATTTTAAGTGGAAGGGTTTTCCATCACCTTTACCCACTATAACTTTTGTTATTAGGAGTACAAATATAGCAAGGATAAAAAAGTTAGTATTCAGTGCAATATTAGACTACAACCAATAGGTGGTAGTATACCCTAACAAAATAACTAATTTTCAGGGGTCTAGCTTCACTGTGGTCTTTTTAGTAAAATACATACATTTGACATGGTAAGAAAGTATTGGGCACATGGACACAAAATGGGCAATACATGAGTGCAAAAAAATAAATAAATAAAAAGTGCCACGAAGGCCCCACCCATATTCTTTCGCTCACCAGCCAAAGGTAAAAAAAGAAAATGATGAATCATGAAGGGTCAATGGAGTTGATTTACTTAAGGGAGAGTAGACAAGAGAGTTTGCAGAAGAGTTGTGGTTTCAACAGTCTTATTTCACTATTTATTTTCAAAGGCCAAGACTGGCAAGTTCTTCCAGCAAGGACGACAGAGCTGGATCTGATTAATACCAACTGGGTGAATAGATTTGAAGAAATCTCACCGATTAATGTTGAACTATACATAATATATGACAAGCTAAGGTCTTGCTAAGTTTGGATATCATAATGTGTAGTGAAGTATAGTAGATAAAAATCACAACTGATATGCAAACTCTAACCACTCCCCCTTTAGTGAGCAAGGTGTGTCTCTGCTCTTATCGGCAGCACCCACATGAGTCCACTCAAGACCTCCCTAGAGACTCAGCCACACCTTGGGCTTCAGATTGGCTCGATCGTAACAATCCTCATGTAAGGCAACACGCAAATTCTTGGTGCCCGAGCAGGACTCCACGCAAGCCATATTTATTTCCCTACGTGGCAACGTGGCAGTGATCATGATACATATGCATAATGCACAATACAAGAAATTAGGTTCATAAAACCATGTTAACCATTACCTTGATTGTTTTTTATACAGATATTTTTGAATTCAGATTCTATTTTGTTAAACTATAATCCTTCTGTAAAAATGTTCTTATTTGCTGTCAAATTTTACATGTCTATGCATAACTCTCCTCACTAATTAGAATTTCAGATAAAAAGTACACTCATTTCATGTCCATGTCAAGTTCTGATGGGCCTTCGGAAATAGGACATTGATGGCCTTGGTGGTTAGGCTGCAAGAGGCCTAAGTGGTTAGGTTGCAACAGGGCGTCTTTCCCCAGGGGCTGGTGTTGGAGGTCCTGCCACAGTTCAGAATCATTTCCCCTGGCAGGTGACAGCCTTCTGGCAAATCAAGAACTTATTTGTCTTTGCTGAGGCCCTTCCTAATGATCCTGCTCCCAATTAACATGCTTCATTATGCCTGAAGACTATTTAATCCATGTGAACTTCTGCTAATGCGCTTAGTTTTTTTCTGTGCCTGCAACTTGGGGGTTTAACCTGTATTCCCTTAGTCCTGCTCCATCCCCAGAGTACCTGTGCATATGTCGTTTCTGGCTTCTGACTTGTCTATGGTCCATGAGTTGCTCTACCTCTGTGCATATATATTGTTGCTCTACCTCTGGCTTCTCCCAAGACAACAAGTTGCTGACCTCTTGCTTGCTTCCTGGATTACAAGTTCCGGACTGTTATTGTGTACCAATGCCAGTACTGGCATTGTGCTGTATGTTGAATGCTTGTCCTGGACGTGACCTCAGAATGGTCTCTGCTCTTTGTATGACTTTTTGGTACAACCTGTTTCAGATTCAGAATGTACCAGCTACATATTTGTTACTAACCAGTGTTACTAACCAGATTATATATACATATTGAAAGCATAAGGCATTATTCATGGCTCATTAACCAATCTTAAACATTTTAAATAACAGTGTAAGATGAATCAATAGCAGATGACAGATTCAACATATTTGCAAGTAATGCCCACAAGCTGTAAACTGGTATGAGAAGATAAATGTAGAAAGCACTGAACACCCAGGTTGTCATACCAACAATGGTTAACCCAACCACGTGTCATCCATGTGACATGAACTTTACTACTGTTTCAGCATCAATCTTCACACACAGAGGAAAGTTTAATATAGGTACATATCTCTCTTCATCATATGCTTTTACTACAAATATTTCTAGCAAACATATATTCTACCAAATCTTTACCTAGATATAAAGGCCCATTTTACAAACACTGCTCACCAAAGATGAAGAATTGCTAACATGGACATACTACACATACATACATTACATGCTCTCATACATTTGTGTTCTCTCACATTTTCATTTATTCTCTCTCACGTTCTTCTCCACTGACTGCTTCCGTGTCTGCTGCTCCAATAAGTCTTCTTTGTCCGCTTCTCGGTGGACAACCGGACATGGCCTCCTGGTGCCCCAAGAATTCAGATACTAGATGTATTGAGAGAATATTATAAATTCAGTTTTAGATAGATTAAGTGTTAGGAGTAGTGACATCCAAGCAGAAACAGCAGATGAGTAGTTAGTAATACAGGACATGAGAAAAGGAGAGATATCTCAGAAAGACTAGATTTAGGTGTCATCTGCTTATAGGTGGTACAGGAAGTTAGTTAAGGAATTGTACGCTATTACTCTAGCATCTTAAAGAGGATATAGATAGATAAGGCAGTAGTTAGTAGGACAAAAGGGATCTAAAGAAGGATTTTTTTTAGAATGGGTGTGATTAGATCATGTGTAAAGGTTATTGGTACAATTCCAGAGGATAGGGAAATGGTTGAATAGGTGGGTGAGTGATGCACAAAGGTAGACATAGAGAGAACTAGTAAACTGTGATTGGATTGAGTCAAGGGTGACCATCTAGACTCCCAACCAGTATGCAAATCCCTGATCAAATGCAGTTGACTTAAATATGCGTATCTTTAAATAATGACAAGGCTTCCATGAGGACTACTATTACGGCCATTTGGTTAACACAATTGGCAAATAAATACATAGAATCGTCTTGGTGGGTTATTAAAGTGTTAAAATTTCAAGCATCTCAGGGTCAGAAAGCAATTTCGCACTACCCATCACCAGCCTCAAATTGAGTTATTATTAAAGAAATATTCCATGTAATCCAAGATGCACATGAAAAGGTAATAATTTAGTTCCTTTCTTATCCATGTAAATTATACAGGATAGCTGAGATTGTATCTCAGAAAATTATGTTTTATTAACATCGTATTTTGTATAATAATAATAATAATAATAATTTAAAAAAAATCTACTGAGTTTGCAAATATATTATAACCTATTTAAAGCATGCAAACATGCTTTATTTTTATCAAGATTATATCTACTCCAGATTAACATGGAGCTGTAAACCTATTTTCCGAGTAATTTAATCTTGCAGCTAAACAGCATGCAGCACTTAGTACTGATTAAAAAGTTACAAACGATTCTGAACCAGAGCCATGAGCAATCTGGTGAGTCGGGGTAAATAGAGCTAGCCAGCCTTGTGGCATAATATATTTACAGCATGCACTGTGTTATCATAAATTATATGCAATATGCATGCTTTTAGGCTCTTTCTAATAAATGAAATTGCTTGAAATTGGTTAAGATTTATGATTTTTTGTTGGAAATGTTTTTTTTAAAAATCCCATTATATATTATTATATAATAATATAATGGTACACTTAATGAGCGTCTACTATACACAGGCAGAAAAAAACATATGTACATATTTCCCAGTTACAGAATAAGCATGGATAGTACACATTACACATTACAGTGTATTTATATTATACTTCAATCTCTTCATGCAATTTCTATGTGACATACAATAATCACATTTTTAATTCTTGATTATGTATATGCATGCTCTCTTTAATAATATTTCCACGTAACACTTTCTACCTGCTTTCCATGGTTAATATGACAGAATGTCTCTCTCTCTCTCACCCTCCCGTCTTTCCACTTCACCACACAGCCATCACATTAACCTTGAAATCACTTTTTCCGATTCATTTGCATGAAGAAGACGAATTTAATGAGACAAATGGGTTTTCTACTAAAGCAAATATAGTCTACGTTAAAGAAGAAAAATTAACGTTACATTATCTACCATTGTTGTACGCTGATGTTACTTCATTTATATGTTACCTAAAGTTCCCTAAAACAACATGGCACAGGAATTACCTCATTAGTTAAAAGCTGGTCTCATCACCATAGTAACCAGTGAAATTCTTCCGCTGAATAGACCATTCCATTAGCTGCTATGGTGACAAGACCACTTTTCAAACTTGGCATCCAAAACACTTTATATATATACCCACAATCAATGCTAATAGTGTGATATTTTCTGTTTGTGTATTATGCAGGCTACCCCTTTAATCATTGACTTATTAGAAAACTACAGAGTTGCACCGTATTATCCATAGAAAGAGAGAAAGCAATATACCTGAAGAAAACACCTAGATAGTCTTGAATGCTTGCAATCCAATATATATCAATAAGCCAACAAAAAAATTGTAATTAGTGTCTAAGTGTGCAGACGGTCCTCATATGTCAACTAGTGTTTGATAATCAAATGGAGGATAAATATGTCATACACAACAAATAATTGAATAGCGATGTAAGCGTTGTTCGAATGTTCAACACAAAAAAAAGAATAAGGATATACCGTATTTGCTCGATTATATTCAAGGTTGTCCTATAACCAGACCATAAATAGAGGTCTGACTACAAGACTAAAATCCAGATCCCTCGCAGTGCTGCAGGAGACCTGGATCCTCCTCTCTGGCAGCTGGTGGACGTCTGTGCTATGCTCCACCATAGAAGCCCCGGCGGAAGTGCCGGCAGCAGCGGAGGTTGTCTGTACGCATCCTGCAGCCAGTGAAAGTTTGCGGGATGCGCACAGACAACCTCCACTGCTGCTGGCACTTCCGCCGGGGCTTCTATGACAGAGCACCGGCGTGACATGACCTTCCGGTGCTCTGTCATAGAAGCCCCAGTGGAAGTACTAGCCAGCAGCAGCGGAGGTTGTTTGCACGCATTGCATAGACCTCCACCGGCTGCCCCCACTAGACACCAGGGAGTCTGAAGCACAGGGGACTAGTCTAGGGATGCCTCGGTCAGTTGGGGCATCTGGGTGGTAAGTAAGAGTGGCGTGGGGGGGTATAATGGTTTTCTGGAGGCAGAGTGGCATATAGGGGGTTAAAAGGCATACCATTGAGGCAGAGTGGCATATAGGGGGTTTATAACAAATATCTGGGGGGCAGAGTGGCAAATAGGGGGTTAAAAGGCATGTCAGGGAGGCAGAGTGGCATATAAGGGTGTATAAGGCATATCTGGGGGCAGAGTGGAATATCAGGGAGGCAGAGTGGCATATAAGGCGGTATACGGCATATCTGGGGGGGCAGATGTGCATAACTGGGGGCAGAGTGACAAATAAAAGGAAATTAAAATCTTAATCATGGTTTTTATTAAATATGAAAAAATAGTTAACATGTGAATTAGTATTTACTAGTAAAACGTTTTTCCAATAGGATAGTCTTATATTCAGGCTTTTTCTTTTTTTCCTAAATTAATGTTCCAGTTTTGGGGGGGTCTTCTTATCATCAGGGTCATCTTATAATTGAGCAAATCCGGTAATCATCACCTGTCTAGTTGACTGGGTAACAGGGCCGGAATGAGAATTAAAACACTGCACCATGTTCTGGCACCAATATTTCTTGTTTAGAATGGGGACAAACCCTGCATTTTAAAGTATATCTTAACCCCTTCGCGACCTTTGCCGGTTCAGGACCGTCATGACAAGAAGGTCACTAAATGACCTTTGACGGTCCTGAACCGTCAAAAAGTTAAATAAGCTTAGAAAGTGATCAAGGATCACTTTCTTCGCTTAAACGGCCTTGCTGCAATGCCTCGATGTCGAGGCATTCAGCAAGGCCGAGATCGGCATCGGGGGCCATGTCTGGCCCCTCCCCGGGGCGTCAACAGCCGCCATACATTGTATGGCGGCGGACGCCCGTTTTAAAAGCGTTTAGGAGGCGATCAACGATCGCCTCCTAAACTTAAATGGTGTCGCTGGAATGCCTCGATCAGGAGGCATCCAGCGACACCAAACACTTACCTTTAGGTGGGCTGTGACCGCTCCGGAGAGCGGTCACAGCCGCCGCTGCCGGTGATCTTCGCCATCAAGCAAGATGGCCGCCGCTCTGTAAAAAAAACAAACAAGAAAAAGTTTGCTAGATGGTCTCCAGACCCTCTAGAGAACTGGCTCCACTTGCTGGTTGAATACAGGTACTGCATTCAACCATGCAAGTCAATGGAGCCCAGCTTTCTAATCACTATGTGATTAGTAAAATATTCAAAAAAAAAATAAAAAAATAAAAAAAATGGAAAAAAATAAAAATAAAAAATGTGCTAACATTTAAAAATAATTATGCAGTGATGTCACTAGATGAACCATCCAGTACCAGCAAAATGTGTAAAAAAAATATAAAAAAAGTATTTAAAAAAATAAAAAAATAAAGTTTATTATTTTGAGCAAGTGCTAAAATTTCTCAAAAATCTCAGAGTTAAAATAAAAGCACTTCAAATACCCAAGGGGTGTCTAATATATATAAAAAATGGCTGATGGGGTAAATTGGAGTGGCCTAGCTCACAGATAGGGCATAGGTACAGACTGACCAAAATGGAGAAAAAAAGCGCACTTCCCAAATGTGGCATTTTAAATCTGAAACAACCCGACAAACCCATGCATGTCGGGTATCACTGCACTCAGGAGATGTTCCTGAACACATATTGGGGGGTTGTTTGACAGTGACATATACCAGAACCTGAATATCTATAACTAAAGTACAATTTGTGTGAAAAAAATTACTATTACAAAGTTTGACAAAGTGTAGTTCTATAATTGGTGCATGGAAAGGGTTAAAATAACAGCATTCGGAATACCCTGGGGTGTCTAGTTTTCCAAAATATATGGTTTGAATGGGTTAAATTGAGTTAACCGGCTTCAAAGATATTCCAAAGAGGAGATGGAGGCAGAATGACCAAATGACCACCTGAATTACGCATGCCCCAAAAGTAGCCTTTTACCAGCCAAACAATCTGACAAACCCATGCATGTGGGGTATCGCTGTACTCAGGAGATGTTCCTGAACACACATTGGGGTGTTGTTTGATAGTGACATATACCAGAACCTGTATATCTATAACTAAAGTACAATTTGTGTGAAAAGAATTACTATTACAAAGTTTGACAAAGTGTAGTTCTACAATTGGTGCATGGAAAGGGTTAAAATAACAGCATTCGGAATACCCTGGGGTGTCTAGTTTTCCAAAATATATGGTTTGAATGGGTTAAATTGAGTTAACCGGCTTCAAAGATATTCCAAAGAGGAGATGGAGGCAGAATGACCAAATGACCACCTGAATTACGCATGCCCCAAAAGTAGCCTTTTACCAGCCAAACAATCTGACAAACCCATGCATGTGGGGTATCGCTGTACTCAGGAGATGTTCCTGAACACACATTGGGGTGTTGTTTGATAGTGACATATACCAGAACCTGTATATCTATAACTAAAGTACAATTTGTGTGGAAAAAAAAAATAAAAAAAATTACTATTACAAAGTTTGACAAAGTGTAGTTGTATAATTGGTGCATGGAAAGGGTTAAAATAACAGCATTTGGAATACCCTGGGGTGTCTAGTTTTCAAAAATATATGGTTTGAGGGGGTTAAATTGAGTTAACCGGCTTCAAAGATGTTCCAAAGAGGAGATGTAGGCAGACTGACCAGATTTGTTAAAAAAGATTTGGAAATCATAAAACGCTGCTTGTACTTATTGCCCTATAACGTACAAAAAACAGCAAAAAAACATAAAAACATTGGGTATCTCTAAACTCAGGACAAGTAGTAGAATCTATTTAGCTAGTTTTTTTACTTGTTTTTTTAGGTGAGTAAAAGATTTTTCAAATAAAAGTCATAAAATGTCTTTTTTTTTCAATTTTTCACCATGTTTTTTTATTTTTTTTATAGTAAATAAGATGATACGATCAAAATAATGGTATCTGAAGAAAGCCCATCTTGTCCTGAAAAAAACAATATATAACTTATGTGGGTATACTAAATGGGTGAGGAGAAAATTTCACCTGAACACAAGCACCACAAAAGTGTCAAAACAGCCTCGGTCCCACAGGGTAGAAAACGAAAAATGAGCCCGGTCCTTAAGGGGTTAAATAATATATGAAAATACATACAGTTCCTAATATCACTGTGGCCCGTGACATCATGTAGTGGGCTGGGACCAAATGACAGAGCACCTGTATAGTCCGTATAATGTAAAAAAAACTTTTCCATGCGCTGCCATTAACACCCAATATTACACCACAATCATCCCCCTCCATCTTCATTCTCCATCATCTTAATAACCTTACCTTAGCATGCCCCCTTTCATATTCATACAATATTCAACAATCATTTTCATTAATTCATACAATTTAATACATGGGCGTAACTAGAAACCACAGTCCCCTTCTGCAAAAGTTGTCCCAGGCCCCCAACTTCACAAGCAACATGTCCAACAGTGCCACCTTTGTCCCTAAACAGTTATGAGTGCCATCTTTACCCCCAAAACAGCTTATCAGTGGCATCTTACCCTCCAGTTTGTATGTGCCCTTAGCCCTCAAACAGCTTTTCTGTGCCATACTTGACCCCAGATAAACACTTGACATCTATGCTCACACACGGAAAGGCCTACACAAGTGCACATACACATTCATGCTCACATTCACTTACATATTCATGTTAACACACACTTGAGGCGAGTGAGGCACTCGCTTCGGGCAGCTATAGCTTACGGGATCATAGATCTCCCTAACCAGCTCAACAGGGCCCTGTGGTGAATCACATTGCTGTCAGCAATGTGATTCACCACAAAGCCCTAAAAAAAAAGGTTGGTCCATTCTCCCTAATCACTACGCGCCGGCAAATGATGCAGATCGTTGGGATATGACATCACCCCGGCGCTCTGCATCAATAGCCAGCGCATAGTGATGAGGGAGCACTAAAGCCTAGGCCTGGAGTGACAGACTTCGTGCTCCCACCACCGGATGGAAGATAAAAGATGATGGATAATGGAAGATGACTGAAGATGATGGAAGATGAGAAAAGTAAGAGATGGGGAGAAAGGGGGGTAAGGGCTGCGTATATGTGTGTGTGTAAGCTGGTGTGTGCGTGTAAGGGCAGTGTGAGTGTGTATGGACTAAGATCCAGATCCCCCAGGAGCTGGTGTGTGTATATGTGTGTGTGTAAAGGCAGGGGAGTGTGAGTGCAGTGTATGTGTGTTTATGGGTACGTGTGTGTAAAGGCAGTTTATTCGGGCAGCTGTGTGTAAGAGCAGTGTATGCGTATATACGTATTAATGGGCAGGTGTGTGTAAGGGCAGTTGTGTGTAAGGGCAGTGTATGTGTATATATGTGTGTGTTTGTAAGCTGGTGTGTGTATGGGCAGTGTGTGTGTGTAAGGGCAGTGTATGTATTTGTATGTTTGTAAGCTGTGTGTGTGTATGTGTGTAAGGGCAGACGTGTATAAGGGCAGTGTATGTGTATATGTGTGTTTATGGGCAGGTGTGTTTAAGGGCAGTGTATATGCGTGTTAATGGGCAGGTGTGTGTAAAGGAAGCGTGTATGTGTGTTTATGGACAGGTGTGTGTAAAGGCAGTGTGTAAGGGCAGTGTAAATAAAACAACCTCTGTAAATAGCTGGGGTGCACAATTTTCCATGCTTGCCTCATGCGCAAAATGAGCTCTGTGTACGCCATTGGCCTGCAGCTTACATCTCTGGCTTTCCCACACTGCATGAGCAGCCCACTTTTACTGTGACCTGCTGCATTCTTGCTTCCATTAGGTTGGTCCAAAATTATTCACAAAGTGCCACTCCGACCTGGACCGACCGGAACGTTTTAAAACAGCCTTGGTCACAAAGAGAAAAAAAAACAGCCTGGTCCTTAAGGGGTTAAATATTGCTACCCTATATATAAGACAAGTCTTTTTCTCAGATCTGTTAAAAGAAATGCAGAAAAATCCAGTGTGTGTAAAGTTTAAACTCATTACTAATGAGAAGCCAACCTGACAGATTTCATGCATTTGCAATACGGCCAAGAGAAGATTACTTACTTACATAGCAATTGTCCAGGATTTCTGGTTCTTAATTCTTCAGCCTGGCTCATATTCTAGCTTGCAGCATTTAGTCTGACGGCAGAGATCTGATGCGAGTCAAAAAAGTGCAAATTTGCTTTGCAGTCCATATATGAACAATCTCGATTTTTGGTCCGCAAACTACATATATATAAATATATATGTTTAAGAAATTACCAAAATGAAAGCCATTTTAATGTACTTTGGAGAAAGTAATTATTCTACCCTTTCTAAAGATGATAAAGCTTTTAAACCTACTCAGCTATAAAGCCTTAGATCATACTGAAATTAAATTATTTGAAGCGGTTTTAATTGTTTCTCGTGACTATGTTTTGTACTGGGGTGAAGGCAAGGTGTTGCAACTGGTCACCGAGTCCCATATGCCATGGTTTCTCAACATTCCTAGAGCGAAATCCTCTCTTCTGTTTTACCAGCCATGGTAAAGGATATATCATACCAGGCTCCCTTATTCATTATGGGAGAGGTGCTTAAATTTTCCTTCAAACTGGAACATCATAGGTTGTCCCTCATTCCTTTGTAGGACAAGTATGGTATACAGTATGTGGCGGGACACATACAGAGGGACTTAAGGTATGATGCTAACATATTACTGAATACTGTTTTGACATTTTAGGGTATTATATAAACCTAAAGCAGAAAAGAGACTGTCGGAAGCTCCTAGTTAAAAAAAAAAATATTTTTTTTGCCCTAATTAATCTTACACAAACTAAGTAAATCTATGGACATAAAAACATGATCATGATTTCTCAACTGTCTCAGAAGTAAGTTTAAGGAGTAAGCTTGAAAATGTAGAATCTCCCTCTTTTTTATTTTCTTCCTTACCTGCTCTACTGCATCTAGGCTTGCAGGAGATTTGTTCATCTAAATATATTTCCTGCCAGCCAAAGAACACACATGCTATACTCACCACCAGATTTAGCTCTGGCTTGCCGGATAGTTCCAGTACTAACTAGGCTCCCGTACAACTGTGCCTAAAGTTCTCCCAGTGATTTAAGTGGGAGCTCTTACCTGAGTGTGCAGCTTCTCCTTAAAGTGGATTCTTTTAATATACATTCTTCATTGGCGGGTTTGTATGAGACACTAAACTGTCCCTTTCAAGGTGCTGCTCCATCTGCACTTGTAATACTTTTCCAACGAAAGCAACACTAGAATCATCATTCCTACCGCCGGTAAATTCCCTAATACATGTTGTTACCATATAAGGTTCTATGTCATTTGTATGTAATTAAATATTTGACATTGGGGAGGGTTGCCCTGTGATCAGTGTTAAGTAATGATAATGATGACCCTGCTTAACTCAACTGCTTCATATCCAGTTTTACCCACTGGGGAGTCAACCCTGTATATATATATATATATATATATATATATATATATATATATATATATATATATATATATATAGTATGAAAATATATATATATATATATATATATATATATATACACACACAAACACGCACATATAAATATATACGCACAAAGATATTTGCTAGTAAATTGCCCTTGTGTTACTCCAACTTGCATTACAGTGAATAAAAAAATAGAAGAGAGATGGGTCTTAAAAACACAATAATTTATATTTGAGGACTGGGTCCGTCAACCATAATTTTTCTAAATTACTTGTAGGCCAATCATGAACTTTGTGGTTTCTGTACTGGATGCAGAGATAAAAGTGTTTGTCAAGTACGAGTGACTTTGGTATTGTCAAGCGGCTTCTTAGAAGCCACCATCAAGTAATTTTCCCAGCTGTATGTTCCCTTACTTTGACTTATTGAGGACAGTATGATTCAGAATGCATTCACTTGACAGGGCAATAAAGCAAAAGTGAACGAGTTCCATGCTGAAAATTCTACTTTTTATTTCACCATTATTCATACTACCTTTTCCTTGCATAAATCCCTGTTAACAGAATCATTAAGCAAACTCCAGAGCAGATTTGATAAATGTATCTGTCTCAATGTAGAGGACGATCCTTTTTAAATGTTAAAAAAATGTGTTTAATGAACATCAGCATCTAGAGCAGGGGTGTCCAAGTTTTTTCTGCAGTGGGCCACTTCATCAGAATTGTATACGTGCGAGGGCCGCACTCATTTTTCACTGTGAGAAAATATGGCTTTAATAAGATATACAGATTAAAATAAAGTAAATCACACAAAACCTTTACTTTTCCTCTCACTGATTTCTGGGATTTCTGGGCCTACAAATTCAGGATTCTGGATGCACTAAAATGAAAATTCTGGACCAAAATGGAAAATTCAGGGTTCACTTAGCCGTAACTGAAAGTGACCCCCCACACACTTTTAATAAAAGTAAGTTACACACCAAAATTGTACAAAAAAATTATATATTATGATTGTTAACAGCAATCTCAGGCATACCCAGATTCCAGCATGTACTGGTTGGCTGGGCATTGTATTTTTTGTCCAATTTTAGTGTGTAACCACACTTTTATTAAAAGTAACACACCACAATTGGACAAAAAAAATCAACAATATGACTTGGCATGATAGGAGTGTGATTGCTAACAGCAAACACACTCTTTTTATACCCAGGCAACCAGTGAATGCTGGAACCTAGGCATGATGGGACTGTGATTGCTGTTAGCAGATTGCTGTAAGCTGTTAGTAATCACACTCCTATCATTCCAAGTCAGCCAATACATGCTGGTACAGGGTGGCTGTAAGTGCAGACCCCATACTGCTGGCAGCATCAATACACAAGGGGGGCAGCTAGCCAGGTTTCAGCATGTACTGGCTGGCTTGGCATGATAGGAGTATGATTGCTAACAGCAATCACAGTCTCATCATGCCTAGGTTCCAGCACTTACACATCCATGCTATCACACACACACAAATTCATTCATTCACAGATTCATTCCCTCAATCAGACATACTCATTCACACAACCTACCCCACCCCCTTACCTGCTCTACAGCTCTCGACGCCACTCACAGACTTCAGCAGGGGGTGCGGCCTCCCTCGTTCTCCCCACAGTGGAAGCAGGACTGGAGCAGAGAATAGACCCTCCCACAAGTAAGCAGCAGGGCTCTTGTGATCCTGGCTGCTGATCTCACGCGGGCCGCACCTTGAGGTTACGCGGGCCGCATGTTGGACGCCCCTCATCTAGAGTGTTACTATGCTGAGCAGGCACATCCTCCATACAGTATACTGTACCCTGCACCAAGTGTCCTTAAAATGGCCAACACCGTAAATATGGTGTTATATCCCAAAGCACAGCACTAATAATTGAGGATGTCGAGCCCTAAGGTACATACAGATAAATACAGAATTGTAGATAAACAACAAAAAAAGAACACCTGAAGTATTATAAGATGACCCCCCCAAAAAAATTTTAATTTAGGAAAAAAAGCCTTAATATAAGACTACCCTATAGGATTTTTTTTTAACTACTAAATATTGATTCACATGTAAACTATTTCTCATATTCAATAAAAACTATGATTGGGAAAAATATATTTTTTGTTTTTATTTCCTATTATTTGCCAACCTGCCCCCCAGTTATGCACATCTGCCCCCAGACTTGCCACTATGCCCCCCACATATGCCTTATACCACATTTTATTCCAGTCTGCCCCCCATATATGCCTTATGCCCAGTAGTGGGATTCTAATTTTTTAGTAACCACTTCCGAGCTTTCTTACTAAAAAATAAAAACCTCACACACACACAGAGACTCAGACAGCCTCACACACACACAGAGGCTCAGGCAGTCTCATACACACACAGACTGAGGCAGTCACACACACACAGACTCAGGCAGTCACACACACAGAGACTCAGACAGCCTCACACACACAGAGGCTCAGGCAGTCTCATACACACACAGACTGAGGCAGTCTCACATACACACAGAGACTCAGACAGTCTCACACACACAGACTGAGGCAGTCTCACACACAGACTGAGGCAGTCTCACACACACACAGAGACTCAGACAGTCTCACACACACAGACACAGGCAGTCTCACATAAAGACTCAGGTAGTCTCACACACACACAGACTCAGGCTGTCTCACACTCAGAGATTCAGGCAGTCACACACACAGAGGCTCAGGCAGTCACACACACAGAGACTGTCCCAAAAGTTGTGTTATAAATAAGGAAATTTACTGTAAAAAGGCACTTTGAACAATTTCAAACTATTTAGCAAACATATACAAGTATATATATATATATATATATATATATATATCTATAGCAGTTAATCAAAGTGTTCAATATAAGTCAGGAAATAGTATGCACTGGTGCTTTATAGATTACTGATTGAGATTTGTACTTTTAGTTACCATTAATTAATGTTAATTGCCATTATATTAATAACAAATATTAGATATTTATAATATATACAATTTATACATTAAACATTAATAATACATGTTTATTTTATTAATAATAAAGAAAAAAACATAAGCAAATTATTACCAAAGTCACATAACAAAAAATCACAATCAATCTAAAAAGCACCAGTGCATACTTTTAATTACCATTAATTAATGCTAACCATTATACCATATTGGCTCGATTATAGGCAGACCGCCAATATCCATTTTAAGGTCCCCCCTTAATTGATAATGCATCTTACTTATAGATATGCCACTCTGCTCCCCTGATATGACACTCTGCTCCCCTGAAATGCTTTATGTGCCCTGATATGCCACTCTGCCCCCCTAGATATGCCACTCTGTATCCTGATATGCTTTATGCCCCACAGATATGCCACTCTGACCCATGGATGAGCATGGATGTATTTGTCAATGAGCATGGATGGGTAAGTGTGAGCATGTAAGTGCGAGTATGAATGTGTAAGCGTGAGCATGGATGTGTATGTGAGCATAAATGTTTAAGTGTGAGATGGAGTATATGTTAACATGAGGGTGTATGGAGTAAGTGTGTATCAGTTAGTATATGTGTGTGTGCATGAGTGTTGCCGTGTCTAAGTCTGAGAAAATATGAAAGTGTCTGTAAAAATGTGTGCCAGTGCATATGTGAGTTACTGGGGGAGGGCAAGGGGCAGATAGGGGGTGCCAAATATAGGATCTGCCCCCTGTGCCAAATACTCTAGGTACAATGAACAAGCTTTAATAAAAGGTAAGGATACTCAATGTTCACGAAACACAACCCCTGTATAATTTTACCAACACTAATTAACACTCAGCAATATGTTATCCTAAAAAGTGAGGGGCATTAGGCATCCCCTGACTTCATAGCCCTGGAAAGGCACACTCTTGGACATGTTATTGGGTTACCACAGTTACAAGTCTGTCCCCCTTTTCTTCATGCATTCCCCCCATCAAACTACACACATGGAGGATACTAGCCAACATTTCCTTGCTGGCTTCCGGCCACTTACGCTCTGTGTGACCCTGCATTGAGCTCAAGGCTACCCGGTACAGCTACTGGACAGTTTGGAGCTCATTTACAAGCGTTTAGGCTGTGTGTGTCTTAAACATACACCGTTAAAAATGCTATGATGCCTGTGAACAGTGTAATGCAGGGACAGACCCAAAAAACCTGACTGTCCTGGGAAATTCTGGATTGTTGGACTACAACAAAAACACACATTTCAGAATAGATCTCTCTTTCTCTTCTATTTTACCTTCCCTCTCTCTCACACACCCCTGCTCTCAGTTTCTGTCTCATTTTTCCTGCTTCCTGCCATCTCTGTGTCTATCATCCATCATAATTTACAATAATGTGAGTATATAAAAGCTTCATTTGATAAGAATGAAATAGGAAGCATATGCCTCAAAAAATGCCATGGCACCACCATGGTGAATATAAATTCCACCAGGAACATAATACAATGTGTGCTATTACCTTTCAGATTAGATTTATCAACCCGTGTAATTGTATATTGTGTGTGAAGATACCCAGCTAGGATATTATATAGAGCAGAACGTTCAAATCTGCATCACAATAATTATTCTTTATACAACAGAAAAGAGACTTGTTTATATGGTAAACTGTCGTTTCCTAATATCATGGTTTACTGCCCAGGAAATGCAAGAGGTTTTAAAAAATGTTATAAATATGATAATAAAATGCATTCATGATTTATGAATTCTAGGTTAAACACATTAATTCCACAGCTTCTGTAGACTGTGTATTTTTTATTCAGGTTTTAATTACAATAGGGTATCCTCCTATATACAACTATATATTTACACACTAAAAGTATACATTATATATATATATATATATATATATATATATATATATACTGTCATGTGAAAAACAAAGTACACCCTCTTTGAAATCTATGGTTTTACATAATCATAATCATCCTCAGCAGGTCTAAAACATTGGTAAATACAACCTCAGATGAACACATGACATATGACATACAGTGGGGCAAAAAGTATTTAGTCAGCCACCAATTGTGCAAGTTCTCCCACTTAAAAAGCTGAGAGAGGCCTGTAATTTTCACCATAGATACACTTCGACTATGAGAGACAGAATGGGGGGAAAGAATACAGGAAATCACATTGTAGGATTTCTAATGAATTAATTGGTAAATTCCTCGGTAAAATAAGTATTTGGTCACCTACAAACAAGCAAGATATCTGGCTCTCACAGACCTGTAACATCTTCTTTAAGAGTCTCCTCTGTCCTCCACTCGTTACCTGTATTAATGGCACCTGTTTGAACTTGTTATCAGTATAGAAGACACCTGTCCACAACCTCAAACAGTCATACTCCAAACCCCACTATGGCCAAGACCAAAGAGCTGTCGAAGGACACCAGAAACAAAATTGTAGACCTGCACCAGGCTGGGAAGACTGAAAATAGGCAAGCAGCTTGGTGTGAAATCAACTGTGGGAGCAATTATTCTAAAATGGAAGACATACAGGACCACTGATAATCTCCCTCGATCTGGGGCTCAACGCAAGATCTCACCCCGTGGTGTCAAAATGATCACGGTGGTGTCAAAAAGAACGGTGAGCAAATATCCCAGAACCACACAGGGGGACCTAGTGAATGACCTGCTGTCAGGACCCTACCGGTCGTCAGCGGGGGTCCTTGCCCGGCGGCAACACCGCCGGGCGCCCGCGTCCTCGGCCACGTGCCCGTCGGGTCCCAACCTGTCGGCAGCGGAGGTCCTCACCCGGCGGAGTCCCCACCGAGCAACCACGTCCTCGGCCGCACAGCACGGCATCTCCGTGCCGCGGGCCGCGTCCCCCGTCTCCGTTGCGGCGGCAGACGCCGGGACTAGCAGTATGGCGGGGAGGCGGGTCCTGCGGTCCCAGACCGCTGCTGGCAGCCAGGGGGGGCGTGTCCTGCGGTCCCAAACCTCTACTGACAGCCAGGAGAGACGTGTCCTGCGGTTTTACCGCAGAGGGGAGGGATTAGGGACTAATTGACAGCCACAGAGAGAGGAGGGGTTTGAGGAGGAGTAACAATTAGGCGGGCTATTTAAACCTGCAACCCTGTACCTTCAGGGTTCCTATACCCTGTAGCTGTTTCTTCTCTATTTGGATTATAAGGACTTTTGACCCTTGGCTGGATTTCTGGACTTTGTTTTTGGATTACCCTTGTTGTACTGCGAACCTTCTGATTGGATTATACGGACTTTTGACCCTCGGCTGGATTTCTGGACTTTGCTTTTGGATTACCCTTGTTGTACTGCGAACCTTCTGATTCGATTACACGGACTTTTGACCCTTGGCTATATACTGGACTTTGTGTGTTGGATTGCCCTTTACTTCACTCCCTTGCATCCGGTGTCTCTCTGCGCTGCGCTCCGAACCCCACTCAGCTCTGACACCTGCAGAGAGCTGGGACCAAAGTAACAAAGGCTACCATCAGTAACACACTACGCCGCAAGGGACTCAAATCATGCAGTACCAGACTTGTCCCCCTGCTTAAGCTAGTACACGTCCGGGCCCGTCTGAAGTTTGCTAGAGAGCATTTGGATGATCCAGAAGATGAATGGGCGAATGTCATATGGTCAGACGAAACCAAGGTAGAACTTTTTGGTAGAAACTCAACTCGTCGTGTTTGGAGGAGAAAGAATGCTGAGTTGCATCCAAAGAACACCATACCTACGGTGAAGCATGGGGGTGGAAACATCATGCTTTGGGGCTGTTTTTCTGCAAAGGGACCAGGAACGACTGATCCGTGTAAAGGAAAGAATGAATGGGGCCATGTATTGTGAGATTTTGAGTGAAAACCTCCTTCCATCAGCAAAGGGCATTGAAGATGAAACGTGGCTGGGTCTTTCAGCATGACAATGATCCCAAACACACCGCGTGGCCTAGCCAGTCTCCAGATCTCAACCCCAAAGAAAACCTTTGGAGGAGTTGAAAGTCCGTGTTGCCCAATGACAGCCCCAAAACATCACTGCTCTAGAGGAGATCTGCATGGAGGAATGGTCCAAAATACCAGCAACAGTGTGTAAAAACCTTGTGAAGACTTACAGAAAACGTTTGACCTCTGTCATTGCCAACAAAGGGTATATAACAAAGTATTGATATGAACTTTTGTTATTGACCAAATACTTATTTTCCACCATAATTTGCAAATAAATTCTTTAAAAATCAGACAATGTGATTTATGGACTTTGTTGTCTCATTCTGTCTCTCGTAGTTGAAGTGTACCTATGGTGAAAATTACAGGCCTCTCTCATCTTTGTAAGTGGGAGAACTTGCACAATTGGTGGCTGACTAAATATTTTTTTGCCCCACTGTATTACACCATGTCATGAGTTTTTCAACAAAAATAAAGCCAAAATGGAGAAGACGTGTGAAAACTGAGTACATTTTACGATTTAGCAGCGATAACTTGAAGTTATTGTTTTCTGTATGACTTTATCTGTCTGTTACATTGTTGTAGAAGAATTTTGGCCGACTCTTCTTTAAATTGTTGCTTTGGTTCATTGAGGTTTGCAGGTATTTGTTTATGCACAGCTCTTAAGGTCCCACCAACAGCATTGCAATCAAGTTGACTCATGGATTTCTCTGAGCATCGCATCATCTGACCTTGGGGTGATTTTGCTGGGACATCCACTGGGACAATTGGCAACGGCTTTGAATGTTTTCCTGTTTTGAATAATCTTTCTTATTGTAGAATAATGGACGTTAAATTGTTTGGAAATTCCCTGATTGATAGACAGCAACAATTGCTTCTCTAAGATGATTGCTGATGTTTTTCCTCTTTGGTATTGTGTTAACACACACCTGAATGCTCCAGACCAACAAACGACAGTTTTATAGAGGTGATCACACTTGCTGACGATCAGTTAATCAAGGGCATTTGATTAGCAGCAACTGTCTGCTACTTGGCAGCTTAATTTGTATGGAAGCAGTAAGGATGCACTTAGTTTTTTCACACATGGCTTCTCTATGTTGGCTTTATTTTTCTTAAATAAATATAAATATGTCATGGGTTGTTCATTTGAGGTTTTATTACCTAATTTTTAGACCGGCTAAGGAACAGATGATTGTTATTATGTCCTGATATGTAAAACCATAGAATTCAAAGAGGATGTACTTTCTTTTTCACATGACTGTACGCATAGGTGTTGCTAGGTTGTGACTTATATTTTAAAAACAAAGAAAATATGAGATGAGTAATCTGTGCGTAGGGGTTATCTTTATTGCATTTAAAGAGGAATATTATATTGCATTTGCGGTGCGTATAAATCCTTTGTATAAGAAGAGTTGGTAATCCATTCCTGCCTTAATGATACTCACTCTGTCATAATAATCTTGGGTTTTAAAACCTAGTATGATAACATGCAATATCAAGTAAAATAGCTGAGAGCGCTGCAGTGCACATCACTACCTGTTGGAATACCTGGGAGCACTCCTGGGTCACCTGGAGTCTCCGGGTGAAGACCTGCATCTCTGGGTAAGTTTCTTTTTTTCTAGGAATGGAGCAGTGTTTGGTTACGTTCACTATCCTCCCACTGTCCACTCTCTAAACATCAGGGATGTAGCCCTGTCCCCACATGCAGGTAGCAATACCTCCATGCACAGTTAGCTCTGTCCCTATGTAAGGTTACCCTTGCCTCTTCACAAAGTCACTCCCTCAGAAGAGGTAACGTATTCTGGTTCCCAGTGCAGAGAACTTTATCGCAAATTAAGACAGTCCTGCGAAAATCAACAGGAGCTTGCCACATGATCTGTGACCATTACTCATGTCAAATTCTGTTAGTCCTAGTAAAGGCTCAAAGCCTAGATCCTTCCTGCGCCTAGAAACAGTGCTGTCAATTTATAGATGTTAAACCAGGTCATTTTTCTATCTCTGTGGATACCCACGAGAGCACAGACTCTAGGAATGGTTATTTATTGTAGCATAGAGGAGGGTACTACAGATAAATGCTAATATCCTGCTATTAGTTCAGTGACTGCTCTAATATCTTATATTGACACTATCTTTGGATTTTATTTTAATGTATACCAACAAATGTTGTAGGTAGGATTCGTGTAGGGTTTGGGTTTTTTAATGGAAGCTATTGTGTACACTTCCACTAAACATTAACTGTCTAATCAATGCATCATATTTGTCCATTTACCTACAACTACCAATCAGAAGAACCTCAAATCTATAGATCAGAGTAGGTCATAGAATGTTTTTTTTTGGATAGAATCAATAACATGGGAATGATTCATGTTACTCTAACTTCAGTCCAGCAGGTGTTGCCATGGATAGCTCAAATGAATGCCCTTGTTCAAACAGCTAAACAATAGCATAATTCAACAAATGGATTATAGAACCTAAAAAGAGAGCTGAAATATTGAAGGGTGTCAGGATGGAATGCACACTCCAATAAGGCTTGCAATGAAAAATGGCTATAAATACCTTACTTTACACACCTCAAAACAGAATGATTCAAAATCAATTATGCATTTAGAAAGCTCCAGATAAAAGCTAAACAAATCGATATCTATGGTATGTGCTTTTTTTGTGTTCCGAAAATTCTATCTGCTTTCTGTGTGTGAATACTTCCACGTTTTAATGAACTTTAGGTTATAGTGAAACATGCAAATTAGCCAAATAGAAAGGTGAAAACAATTAAATATAACAGCAGGCCCGGACTGGTGATTTGGAACATCGGGCAAAGGCCTGGTGGGTCGCTGGTCAAAACTGATGAATGCCCACCTGACCTGCAGCTCCAGCGGTATATCAAGTGCTGTAGTATGCGGCCACCAGCTGGGTATGCCTAGTCACATGTTGTGTGAGCATTAACACTTAATGTGTGACCTGGCATATTCAGCTGTCGGCTGAATACTATGACTCCAGCAAACAATTCAGCAAACAATCTCAGCTTCTATAAAAGAGGGCTATCAGGGGGAGAAAGAGGAGTAGATGGAGTTGGGAGGTATGAAATAGCAATGTGTTCTTTCAATATAATCGTGGTTATGCGCCGTTTCTTTGCAGCTGAAGAAGTTCCTAAAGGAAACGCGTCCTGCATTTTGACACCTAGCCTGGCCAGGCATTACTCATTCTACAGTGAGTTTAATTAGATTTCTTTTCCTGGTTTATTATTTTTTTGATTATTATTGTATGTCTTCTTTATTATTTTTATTTTGATATGTATGTTTAATATTTTTCTTGCCTAATGTTTCTTTACTTTTCTTTTAATAAAATATATATTCTTGTATTAATACTTTGCCAGAGCGCTGTCTTCTTTTAGTTATACTTTTTGTAACCATCGGTCTTCCCTTGTCAGGAGGAATTCCACATCTCTCCAAGGATTAGCTGCTCTGTTCACAAACACTGAAACAACTGAATATTATTCACTCCTTCCACACTTTTTCTACCAACAATGATAAGATCGGTAATTATCACTTGATTTTTTATTAATAGATTTGTTTTTGAAAAATAGGGTGGTTTCCCTTTTTCTCTTCACTTAATACACATTATATTCACCACATTTATTACACTTAATATTTATACCGTATATATATACTGGTAATAACAGCTCTGTATCTTCCTTTTCTTCTTTAGTTATTAATTATAAATTGCCCCCTAAAATTTGGATACATGTCGAGGTAACTGACATTTACAGCAAATCTGGCAATGTGCTGTTTATAGTCTGCACATTAGTTTTATACAATATATTTAGTGGAAAACATGAAGGTTTATTTCTGGCATTTCAGAAAATGGGTTATGTTTTTAATTAGAGCTGAAAGGGACATTTCAAGTGGGTACTGAAAATGTCATTCGGATATTTTATATAGGTTGTCCATTGACGTCCATAATGCCTGTGTCTCTGCAAATACCCAGATAGGGGCCTCTGCACCAAACTGCCCCCCGTCTGAGATTCCGCACAACCCAGTACAAGAAGTACTGTATGCTGGTTGTGCACTGCAGCAACTGGAAGACCCTTGACACCAAGGGTCCAAGGGCAATCGCCCCAGTTGCCCCATTGTTAATCCTCTACAATCCACCTGTATGTGGCCATGAATTAATAAGGAGGAAACAAAATACGACAGTTACTCATTATAAAAATATAGTATTTTGTTGAGAAATACTGCAGTTCTAGAAAGTCAGGTACCCATTAAAAATGCAAAGGGTGTTTTCGCAATTATATAAATTTAGAGTTTTAAAGTAATCACTGTAATTACCATCATTGGTGAAACTGCTGAGTTTCAGTTAACACGTGCATAGAATGCGTTGCTACTATATTCAAGGCAATATAATTACCAATGTAGTGATTTATCACAAGGATAAACCTGTTCTTTACTTGTACTTAGTTTTTTGCTTATGCTGATTTCAGAAATTCAAATTGTATTATTTTCTGTATGCGGTACAAGAGATTTCCTTTAATATATACTGTATATATAGTTTTAATATATTCCTTCCATTTGCCTAAAACTAGTCCCATGTCATGGATATAATCCCTCTCTTCCTTACAGCTATCCCTCTGGCACAAAGCAGACAATATGTTACACTTAGCTAAATATTAATTGCTTACATGTTGAACAAATAAACTTCAGCAGACATATCATTTTATTATATCCTCCAAAGGTTTAATCACATAACCCCAACAAAAAAGCCCAGCATTTTAAGATGCTCAGTTTTTTATGGTAATGATGTATTAGTACCTGCTTTTGTGTCACGTGACAATTTAGAATTCTCTGAAATGAAAAACTAGAATTTGGCATTCATGGTTTCTATGACATTCCTCCAAAGCATCCTATCTTGCTGCCACACTGGCCTGCTTTTGTGGAAGGTGACGATCTAAGACCAGTTGATCAGAGGGTCTCTCCTGATGTCCCACTAAGCTGTAACAAACATCTTAACCATGCTCTGCCACCTCACAACCTATTGAAGTAGAATGCTGGGATATAATGTCATAAAACAGATCCACTTCAATAGGTTGCATTTTGGTGGGAAAATCTGCCCCTAGCCACACTTCTAGCCAACCACCCTCTCCCACCTGGGGCTAACCCGGCTCCTTTGTGTGGCTTAACCAGCTCCACTGCTTCGTATATCTGTGAACTTCAGAGAGCAGGCTACATGGAGTTCTCTATTCTGGGGAGTGGCTTCACGAAGAGGTGGGGCTATCCACACAAAAGCAGACCTAGTAACTCCAGAGGCTGGACTAGCTGTGGACCTGGGTGTGACTAGCCCCAAGTAGTGTTAAAAGGGTTGAGAGTGGGAGGACAAATGGGCATGTAGTGGCTACCGCTCAAGGAGAGGAGAGCTTCACGTAGCCTACCCTGGGAAGTGTATGCATATTAATCCGGGTGCACTAATACAACATACAGCGCTAAGGAATTTAAAGGCGCTATATAAAACAATAAATAATAATAATACACACATGTACATTCCCCTCTAACTTGGGGAAAGCCAGGGGCGTAACTAGAAACCACAGGGCCTCGGTATGAAAATTACCCCTGGAACCCCCAACTTCTTCAAGCAACATGTGCAACCTTTGCCCCCAAACAGCTTGTGAGTGCCACATGTGCCCTCAAGCAGCATATCAGTACCATTCTAACCCTCTAACATAGTCCAGGCCTGAAGGATGTTTTCAAAACAATTTTGAAGTGGTACGAAGAGAGACAGAAGCAATTGGTTGCAGAGGTCGCTCGGGCCCCCTAGAGAGGCAGGCCCCATCGCAGTTGCCACCGCTGGGACCCCTGTAGTTACATCACTGTCTTCACTTAATTTTAACAATCCTCGTGTTAGGCAGCACCCAAATTCTTGGTGCACAAGCAGGACTTCACCTGATCCAAAACAACAAAATTAAAATAAAACAATATAACTCAGTACTCAGTGAATTGACATGTTTATTTCACCATGTGGCAACATTTCGATCCAACTACAGGAGCTTGAAAAAGATCCTGTAGTTGGATTAAAATGTTGCCACGTGGGGGAATAAACACATCAATTCACTGAGTGCTGAGTTATATCGTTCATTTAATTGTAGCCATCACACAAAAAATTACTTCCAAAGACCTTACTTTGTAGTAACCATCTGCAAGATATCCTGAGACAGATTTCAGTCTGTAACAGTTCTAAGGGCGCCTAGAAACAAGATGCCTTTACTACGTTCTATAGGATACCAGGATGAATTTGAAGGAAAACCTGTCAAAAAGTTATGAGAAATCTTGATGATCTAAACTTTTAATCGAAAACACTTATTAAAATCATACTTTTCATTTTTTACAGCAATGCTCATTGTTTACTATTTCTCTGTTGTGCAGTCAACACAAACCCCAGAGAAACATAATCAACAAATTTGCTGTGTCTTCTCAGCTATAAAAATAAGTTATATTTAATATCAGAAAGAAAACTGACTAATTAAGAAAGTTCTTTTCTGGGACCTATCCTCTTCCCTACTCATCTGCCCTAATGTCCACATAATGAAACCACATAATAATTATATTCATAACAATAAAATATGTGGTTTAATCATATGATACTATCTGATAGAACAACAAAAAATTATGTTATTAAAACCTGGACAGAAAATTATGTTATTAAAACCTGGACTGTACAGTTGTATGCAGACATGTTTGCTGGCCATGGTGGCTAAATAGAGTTAAACATCAATTATTTCTACTGTCTAAACTCACTTTTTTGGCAGCAAGTCCAGGGCGGCGGTAGCCCCTCTGCTGCATAACAGGGATCCTCAGGATCCCTGCAACACCACTACTCAAGGGGCTGGTTAAAAGGGAGGTCAATGATCTCCCCAATCGGGCTGTCAACACTATGGAGGGCTGTTCCAAGCCAATAATGTAATAATTGTGTACTTTATATTAAATGCCAGCAGTTAATTTAACTCTGCCAGACTTTCTCCGGGTTCCCCTGGAGACTCTGGGTAAAGCACCACTTCTCTGAATCTCCACATAATGACCATGTCAATGTTTGTAAGGCGCGTGTGAGCATGAATGTCGATGTAGTAATATATGTGCGCTGGGATTTGATGTCATATCCTGGCACCCAGAAGCCACAATCACTGCTGAACCAGAAGGCCATTTCTTAATGAAGATAGAAAAGTAGGGAAAAGAAGAGGAGGCAAAACAAACTAAAACAGAAGAAAAAAAAGGGAAGGAAAAGAAAGGGAAACTACAGGAGACAGAGACACAGGAAAGGTAAGGAAACATTGCGAGTGTTAGAAAGCAAGAAGCATGTGTTTGATGGCCCTCTGATGAAGGTACATAATAACTACCATCACTGATGGGAGCTATTATATACCACCATCAGAGTATGGATCACCATAAAGTGATGGGAGTTAAGGTGTACAACTGCACCTAAACTCCTATCACTATATACTGAGCCAGGCACTGATTGTGGCACCACTGCCAGTGTCTGGCTCAGTAGATAGTGATGTCAGTTATGCTGTACCACCATCAATGTCTGGCTCAGTATACAGTGATGGCAGCTATGCTGTACCACCATCATTGTCTGGCTCAGTATATAGTAATGGCAGTTATGCTGTACCACCATGAATGTCTGGCTCAGTATATAGTGATGCCAGCTATGCTGTACCACCATCAATGTCTGGCACACTATATAGTGATAGCAGTTTTGCAGTACCACCATCAATGTCTTGCACAGTATATAGTGTTGGCGGTTATACTGTAACCTGTTTAAGAGTTTAAAAGTTACCTGTTTTTAAGTACTGCAAGTACTGAAAAATATATATGGAAGGGGAAACCACAAGGGAGGGGCTTAACCAATAAAAGATGTGGTCATGATGGGGTGTGGCTAAGGGAGGGCCATTGTCACAGGGGCCATGCCTTTTTGTTGCCTGGGGCCCTGGATGGTCTCAGTCCGCCCCTGGAGGTAGCACAAGCTATTAAAAGGCTACAAGGGTGCCAATAATTGTGCCACAAACATATTTAACCATTTCTTGACAAACCTTTTGTGTTTGCTATTGTTTGATCCATGAGATCAGAGTATTTTTTGAAGAAAAGATCCAAATAAAGGTAATTTTGTTCATATTTACTAAGCATGCCAATATAAGTGGAGGGCACTGTATCTATCTCTCTCTCTCTCTCTCTATCTATGTGCCTGTCTATCTATCTGTCTACATGTCCATCTCTATCTATCATCTATCTATCTATATTTCAATATCTATCTATCTATCCAATTATCATCTAATATATCTATCCGTCTATCCATCATACATACACACATGTAGTCGGGATGAGACGGTTGTGCGGTAATCCAGTCCCCGTTTTGCAGCAGCCCCGCTGAGTGACAGGCAGCATCACTTGGAGGCGTGTCCGTGAGCCGGAGCGCTTCCCTGTGGATCTGCCGTGCAAATCCCTGCGAGAAACGGAGCGGCTTCTTTCGGGAACACAGAAATTAGCGAAACGCACTGCCCGGCTCATCGCCAGCTCCGCGGAACCGGGGGGCATCCATTATAGCGGCAGGCGGCATTTAACAAGCAGGATGTGGCTTCTGTGATATCCATGAAAAGCAGATGCGTGACATCCATTGGATATACTGGAGCAGCCGATGATGAATTTCTCCACAAGGTCAACGCTGGCATCTGTCTGCGCTGGATTCATGGGGGTGAAGGTAAGAGCGCTGCGCACAATGCACATCTGTATACGTATCCCGTGCAGCGGGGATGGACATCGCTATTTACTTCCAACAAGTATTTTCACGGATCGATCGCACACTAATGACACAGAACCAAATACCGATAAACCGGATCACGTAGAAACACGGCTATTGGTCCATCTGCCTGGCTACTGCCAAGCAGTCAAGCCGATCGCCTTTACTGGACCATATGGAAGGCATCAGTGGGCAGCTAGCTGTCATATGCTGTTTGCCACCATTCCATGGACAGTAGTCACTGGTTGAGGATGCTGGGCGAGCTGCTGTAATGAACAGGTCTAATGTAAGCCCTGCTATTGTGTGCAGGAGGCATGGTGACTACTAATAAAGAGTGACACAGGGCTGTGTGTGTCTGTAGGATGAGAGATCGGCAAATACTAATCCTGCTACACATCTGTTTCAACATTCCCAGAACCACAGAGGTCACTGGCTATCTGCCTCTGTTTGACCCTTCATGTGCCGCAGAAACATATTTGTTATCCATTCTGCCAGTGATGGGTAAGCTGCAGTTTTTGTGTTTTTTTTTTGTTTCCTGGAGGAAATCATATGTGTGGTTCTCTTTATTTGGCTGTTTTAATTAGAAATATTGTATTTGACAGTATATAAGAACCATCCGGCTCATCTACCCTGCCAAAATAAAAACAATCAAACCTCATTTGGTCCCTGGTCTTGCCATGTTCCAAATAGCCTTATCCCATGTGTGTATAAAATCTTATTGTATGAACCCTCACCATTTCTTTTGGAAGGCTGCCCCACTTACCTACCGCTTGAAGTTAACCTGGTAACGTCAATTCTTTGTGGCTTCATAAGACACGGACTGCCATTTGACTATTGTGTGCTTTGGGTTTCTACCTGCAGTCTGGGACTGACCTGTATTAGTTGAGAAACTGGGAAGGAGTTAATGATCAGCAAAACTGATCCCCTTTTGACCCCCGATGAAAAGCACAGGATAGGTTTTTTTCTGAAGCTGATTCGCTTTTTAAGGATAAGCATGATGAACTATATCATAGAAACAATAGCACGTGGACGGGTAAATGGAAGTACCTTTCCCCTTTGAATTTTATTTTGTGTTAAGCATTCATTAAACATCCAAGCATAAGAACTGGACCATCTTCTTGTACCTTAATCCTTTAAGCATCCCACCATACTACAACAGAAGCCAATTGTAAATATTAGACTGTGAATATTGTTACATTCCCTTTCTGCATAAAAATAAATTGTACACTGAAAAAAATACCTTGTAGTCTATCCATAAGGACATGTAAATATACCCTTGGCTTTAAGGACGTTCTGCCACTGTGTGATGGGTTAGCATAATAAAATAATAATAAATAAAACAATGAAAATTCATTTCCCCTGCGATTATTTTAAAAGGATACCAGACTCCTTTTGTCTCGGTTTATTTACTGGTGACATGGTCACTGATCTTCTACCTGTCATGAATTAATTAATTTTCCAACTTTTTCTTGCCAATTGTAGAAACTCATTTCCCATTTCTTTGCCCAATGTTCTTTAGTAAGCATTCCCTTTGTGTTTCTGTTTCCAATCAAAGAAAATATACCTTGTGACGTGAAAGAGGAATTGAAAACCATCCTAGTTCAATTGGAGGGATACCAGAGGGTAGAGAAGAAAAGGTAGAAGTTGGGGAGCTTTTACGGGATCTTGTATCTTTCAAGTCCCAAACAAAATAACAAAAGGTGGAAGGTCATCCAAGTTCCTCCTTTCTTGGGTTACTCTTTGGTCTACTTTTGGCCCAAACATCAACTACTATCAATCCTATTTTAGCACGCCCACTGTCAACTATTTGCCACCAATTTAGTTACCTCTAAAAAGGTGTATGGTCTACATCTGGTGTCTACATCTGTTTTAAATGGAGCTGCTTTATGTGGTAACATTTTCAGAATCAACTCACTCATATAATCTGGTGATAAAATGGTGCTAGTCCACTTATTGTACTGTCTAGTATGTTAACCAAATAACTACCTCTTTCATTTTATTGTTTTTACTACAGGTTTAATCATTAAAAAAAAAATCAACAAGTAGCCTTTTTAATTCCTAAGGTCAAAGCCCATCAGTGCCTGCTTTTGTGTCATATGACAATTAAGCGTTCCCAGAAAAAAAATATGAAAAAAATATAAATGGGACAAAATTTTACATAATTATTTCGACATTTAACTGTCTCAGGAATGATGTTTCTAGAGCTGTATTTATTTATAAGGGTGATACATTCAGAAAGTGCAGGTGGAGCAGCACCTTTGAAGGTAGATCCCCGAGGCACCTTGGCGTGTGGCCTTGTTTACCTACTGGCTTTACAAGCACACAAACAACACATAGTCTGCCTTTTCTGTGCTGTACTCAGTGGGTGTTGTATCACCAAATACTCACAGTATGCATGGGTTACATGTTACTGACTGCTGCAGCCATAGGAACAATGCAAATCTATATTTTGTTGATATTTGGCAGATATGATCGCTCTTTGAAGCCTATAATAAAAATAAAGCTGTCATTGTGTTTGTGCCACAGTATGATGGATTACAGCACTGCAACCCAACTCCTCCCTTATTCCTGGAGTTTCAAAATGATTCTCACGGAGCAAAATAATAGTGTTTAAGAAGATTGAGATTTCTATATATATATATATGTAACCAAAGAAAAATAGGCACTCACGGGTCTTTGCAGTAAAGTGCATTAAACACTAGTTTATTTCTATCACCACGGCCGTGCTGTTCCATTTATCTACCACCCTCTCAGTAAAGTAAAACTTGCCTCTCTTGTTTTGTAGAGTATGACCTCTTGTTATAACATTTTAACATCTTAAGGTATTTAAATGTTTCTATCCTATCTTCTCTTTCTCTTATTTACTCCAAACTATTGAGTTCCCTTGGCTTGGCAAAACGCATTCATGCTGCTTACTAGTGCATACAATTGCTATACTCTCTGGCAGCCAGCTTTGGCACTGGTTCATGCAAGAGATCCAGGGGGTTTAATGGAACCCCCCGTGTGCATGAACCAAAAGAACTCCCATTGTGCTTTCCTGCCAGCGATTGACTGCTTCAAGTAGTCATCACAACTGAATCAGAAATCACATTACAACATTTTCAACTTTTTCAAATTCATTTTAATACATGTTTCAATTTGTGGTGACCAGGTTTATATTAAGGTAAGGATAGTCCATGCATTACTCATCCTGCTCTTAAACCATAACCCGTGTCACCTCTGATTCTGGTTTGCTTTGTTTTCTTGTATTCTATAAAGATATACCTTCGTTTTATTTGTTCTTTACCCATATTGTTCCCCGTACTATTTAACTTAATAATTACACGTCAGTGCCTTCAGTCTAGGTTGTCCCCACACCCGGCAGACTTACATGAACCCAGTCTAGCATTGCCAAAGACGGCCCTAAGCCAAACCATTAGGTGAAAACTATTGCTCAGAAAACATCATGGAAAGAGGTTTAGTTGTTACTAAACATCTTAAAAGAAGTGGCACCTGTTGAGCAGGACCTTGTGAAGGCTCCATGTTAGCCTGCCTCATAGTGCTGGATAATGTCCTACACAGTCACACCACCCCTTCCTTTTACATCATGTGGACCTCCTTCTTATGAGGTCCTGTATCCCTTCTGCCTAGTTGCTCTAGTTGGCCCACAGCAACAGACATCAGCTACTGTTAATGTGGTGTTTCTTACTGACTGATCATTTCACTAAAAGAGACTTAAGCGATGGCTTAAAAAAAAAGCATTATTTGCCCCTTCAATATATTTGATTTAGGAGATACATTTTAACGCTAACTAAACCTCACTTGATGCTATTAGATACAAAATTAGGATACTTTGATCCTGGATCCAGCACAAACAAGTAACAAGCTATATATTGATTGTTTTATTGTTGTATAATTTAAAAGAACACCAATGGGAAATATTCGTACTATCTTTTATAGTATGTTGTTTTTATAGGTATATGTTCACACATAAAAATATACATAATAACACAAGTGAAGCATGTACACTGCCAAAACATCAGAAAACTCTTTAAGATCTGTTCTACTAATTGATTGATATATTCAGGCCATACTGTTGTTCTGAACAAGCAACATCAGGCATTAGTCACCTCTTGAAGGCTTCATTGAGTTTGTTCACATAGACCTTTTGGCTGTTTCCCACGTGCCCTTGAAGGCTAAAGTGGTTGTTTGGAAGGGGACAAGAAGATCCAGCAATCCCTTCAGGGATTATCCCGTCAGGGTGCGTAGCCCCAGAAGATTAACACTGGCGACCCAAATCATCCGTGGCCATATATCGAGTACAGCACAATAATGCCCCTTTAAAGTTGCCAAGGGAAGTATGTTTTCTGGACACCATCATTTCATCATAAATTGTTAAACTAATTAAACTGTGTAGTAAAGGGTACAATGAACTATTTTCCGAGGTAGATTTCTTTAAACATTGTGATTTAGTCTTTGAGTCCTATTATAAAGGAGATATATGCTATAAAATTGTTTGTAGCACAGTCCATTGTTAATAATACCAAGGCATATAAAATGTTGCCTTGCAGTGGGTAAATATTTACTTGCAAAACTTGGTGTTCATTACCTCTTTTTGTAATGAAATGTAAAGTTCTGAGCATACGTGTATAAATTAACAAAGAGTCATGAAAATCTATATGCAGGCTGGTATACATACAGCTTTCACAGCGTGGAACAAAATATGTTTTATTTGATATGTTTGTGCAGAGCCTGATTAACGTAGGGGCTGATGGAGCTGCAGCCCTAGGAACCTACCTGAAAATAGGCCCAGTCAGGGATGAGCTGACCCGCCAGGCCTGTCTTTAATGCGGGGCAAAAGCCCGCAGCAACCGCGATCATTGCCTTGGTGGCAGCAACTGCAATGAAACCTTTGTGATAACTGGTCTTTTACATCTCTGTGGAGTAACTTTTGTACACTCTTCTTGGCATTGTTTTAATTCAGCAACATTATCGGTCTTTTTAATGTCATGCCACAGCATCTCAATCGGATTCAAGTCAGGACTTTGACTAGGCCATTTTAAACTTGTTTTTTTGAACTGCTCAGAGATGGACTTGCTTGTGTGTTTGTGTGCTTCAGATCATGGTGCTGCTGCAGGTCATGAACTCACGTCCGGACATTTGTGTTCGACACATAATTCATGGAAAATCATCCAGGTCCTGAAGCAGCAAAGCAGCCCCAGATCATCACACTACCACCATCGGGTATGATGTTTTTATTGTGGAATGCAGTGTAAACATTATGCCAGATGGAATGGGTGCCACGTCTTTCGTATATAGTCCCACTTTTGACACATCATTCCACAAATGATCCCAAAAGTCATGGGGGATGTTTTTTTGATAAATGTGAGAAGAGCCTTTGTGTACTTTTTGGTCAGCAGTGGTTTTTCACCTTGCAACTCCCATGGATGTCATTTTTGCAGTCTCTTTCTTATCGTGAACTCTGACCTCAACTGAGGCCTGCATTTCTTTACATGTTAGTCTGGGGTGTTTTGTGACTTCCTGGATGAGTCGTCAATGCGCTCTTGGAGGAATTTTGGTAGGCCGGACACTCCTGTTCTTGAATTCCTTTAGATTGCGGCATCATATACTGCTTCTTGAGCCCTTTTAGCCTACTTCACTTTGCAAGACAGGTTCTATATAATTGTTGTTTAGATTCAACAGGGCTGGTAGTATTCATGCCTAGGTGTGTCTAGTCACATTGAACCTAATTATTATATTATACATTGATTTAGTAACTGAGGGGAAAATACTTTTCTACATAGAGCCAGGTAGGGTTGGATAGCAATGAGCTGAAACATTTAAGTGTGACAAAGAAATTGGAAAGGGGCTGAATGAACATAACTAGAACACATATCAATTTGCTAATATGCAGCTACCTAAAAACATTATAAAATGCAAAAAACTAGAATTGTTAAAAAAAACAGTAATAAAAAAGGTGGGTGCTCCATTTTAAGTGACTTCAGTTCATCGTTTAGACTGTTTTCTGAAAGGAGAGAACCTTTAAAAAAAAACAACTTTCTGTCGCCCCAAGCTGGTGATTTCACAGAAAAAAATCTATTTTCGAGGGATTTGGGAGTTGCAAAACATGATTGACGCAGATAATTTTTCAGTCACTGTGCATTTAGACTGGATGAAGAGGAATACAACACTTATACAACACATCCCTAATTCTAAAACTATAGAAGAGGATAAATGTATATACTTTGTCTGTCATGTTTGATTTAGTTTAGTTTAAGAAAAATATACTTTTTTTTCACAGTATACAATACACTGGTCAGTGTCACCTATTAGATTTTTTTTCATGTGCTTTCTAAGAACAGACATAAAAATCTAAATAATTTTAAACAAAGATACGAGAACATCATTCGGTGACCCAGATATTCCAGTTGATCCGTTAAGATATTTTTTTCATATTAGTAAAGCAAATTTAAAATGCTTTTCAATAAACAGATTACTTAAATATCAGGCCAGGAATAAATGCATTTTAGTGTTAAGACGATTTTGTATGGCAAATATGAGGTTTCAAATATATGTTCAACATCCCCGGTAAAATATACATTTATGGTGCCATCTTCAAATTAAATGGACTGCCTCAGACAGCCCCACAGACAACAAATGCATATTAAAGTACTTAGTAAGCACTATAATATTCAGTTTATATTTATATATATTGAGTTACAAATGATGACTGGAGTGAACCATAGCAGGTTGTGATACCTTTTGGTGGACAGCTAAAAGACACTAAGGAGAACGGGGTAGATTTGATTTAAATCAAGTCGATTCAAATCACGATTTAAATCATGATTTTTAAATGTAAAGACTCATTTTTGTAGTTATAATCTGTAATATTTGCAACTAGATGAAGATTTCATATTTAGAATAATAATCTGTCAGATTAGTAAAGCAGCTTTATCAGAACTGATTTTAGTTTAATAGGTTAATCACTATTTGGAGAACTACATAATTGGTCTTATGTAACTAAAATAATAACACATATTAGCATGCATATTCCTTTATTTGCTTAGAAGTCAATGTTTATTAACTGAAGTGGTTAAACAATATATTTTTCCCTCAGAAACATTTCATTAAAATAAATGTGATTAAAATAAAAAAAATATGATTTAAACGAATTTAATAGATTTTAATCCACCCGGAAGTAGAAACAAGATGTAACAATGTCTCAAAATTCTATAGCGCTAATGGCAGTTACGAACTCATGGCTTCAAATTTAGTGGTGTGTGTATATATATATATATATATATATATATATATATATATATATATATATAGATTGATAGATAGATAGTTATATCTATATCTATATCTATATATATATATATATATATATATATTAGATATAGATATAGATATATATATATATAATTTTAATTTGACTATGCAAATGCAGAAAGTAAGTGTTTCAAACTTTAATCCATAAAATAATGTCCTATGGAATTATTCACTAAGTGGGTTGTTGCTAACCTTGTAATGCCTCTAAAGGGACAGCTGCAGCAAATATCAGGCAGTGGTGGCCTTGCTATTTAAAGAGATTTAAAGTTATATTTCAGCAATCACTATGATGCATATAATTGGTGAGTGTCACCTTATATTTTACCCCATGTTCTGCATACAAATTCATAGAGGGATTTATCAGATTCCTCTCTATACCCCCCTCAACCCAACTATTTGTCATGCAGAAGATGCATTCCATCAAACACATATCCTTCTCAGCCATGTGTGTGCGCAGGTTTTTGTTGATCTGTAATTGTGTATGTGTGGTCACGGATGTGTAATTGTGTGTGTATGTGTTAGCATGGATGTGTAATTGTGTGTGAGCATGGAGTGTGTCTTAGAATGAATGTGTACGTGTGTTAGTGAGTATGAGCATACCTGGGAACTCCAGCTACTTGGAGCCTTCCCTTGCGGGACGCGACCAGGACCGCCCCCTGACCTCAGGGGTCGGGGACGGTCCCATGATATCAGTGGGAGTTCCCACTGATGTCGGGGGTGTTCCCGCTGACGGCAGAGGGAAACACCCCCATTTAAAGGGAAGATGGGCAGGAAGCGGGGCGTGTCAAGACTCCGCTCCCGCGGCCCAAAGGATTCGGGTCTTGACCCGAAGAACCAGAGAAGTGGTGCTTCACCCGTCAATCTCTGGGTCAAACCCGGAGAATTACCAGGTATGAGTATGAGTAAGTGTATGTAATTTGTGTAAGTGTGTTTATATATGTGTGTGCCAGAATGTATGTTAGAAGGGGTGGGGCAAGGGGCAGTGATGGCACAGACAAGTTGTTTGGGGGGCAATGATGGCACAGACAAGCTGTTTGAGGGCACTGATAAGCAGCTTGGGGCAAAGGCTCTCACAAGCTGTTTGGGGTAAATGTGGGGCTCGCAAACTGTTTAGAGCAATGGGACATGTTGATTGGTGAAGTTGGAGGACCCCGGGGCAATTTTCGCACTAGGGCCCTGTGGTTTCTAGTTATGCTCTATTGTGGGGACTTCTGCTAGGTGAATGAATAGAGAAGTTTCTTCTTGGAGTTTACTTAGATGTAGCAAATATAGTTTGTTTCCCTAAGATACATGGTGCTACGTGGACTAATATGGTCCATGAAACTCACCTTGTTAAATCTACTGGATGCACAGCATCTTTGTGTAAGGTGAGTTAAAAACATCTCTTCACAAGAAAAATGTAGATCTTTGATTTTTCACCTGATTTCAGTAAACATGGAATTGTATTCCGTAAATAACAACACTTGATTACATCACAGACTGCTGGTGGATGTACTTTTTTGCTTGTCTGTGTGTTATGTTTTGTTCTGTGAAGAATAAGCTCAGCCCACCCTAGAGAACATGACATTTGCTCATTTATGGTGCAGGAAATAACAGTGTAAACCAGACTTTACGTTCTAAAATATAGCAGCAAGAACTGTCAGAAAGGGTAGGTGCATATAAAATGACATGGCTGTTTATAAACTGGGTTGAGAAAATAGATTTTCTCCCCCTTTAACACTGCGTGACTCACCAGTCTCTGGAGCTGGAGCTCCTCTTCGGTCAATAACGGCATGTGATTTTGTTGCAGGGTTCTGGCGGACGTTAATTAATTAGGTCACTACGCATTTATAGACAGGTGTAGCCAGTCTGCTCTCGATTCTCGCTGATGCTTACCAAATTGCTTAGCTTAGGATTCAATCAATAGATTCCTAGGTGTCTGACGACCTGAGTAACATGAACCCAACATAGTGTAGCCGAACAGATGTAGCAGTGTTGAACAGTAGCATTCTTCAGATATTTTAAATCTCAAGATCATATTAGGATAATAATGGCCCATTTACCTTTTAAGTGCAAACTCACAAAGTGATAACTTTTCATTTTGTGTGTTGGAGTCATGTTCATGAAAGGCGACTTCCCAACAATTAACAAAATAAATAAATAGGGGTCCATAAGAACCCCTTTTTAAACTAAGGGGCTTGCAACTGCCTAGATTTGCTCCTTCCATGAGCGAGGGGCTAATAATTTGCCTTTAGGGGGCATACAGCCTACTCATAGAACTGTCTGTTAACTGTCCCTTTACCTGTAATGTTATCTAGCTACAAAGAGCAAAGGCATTGTGCCCTCAGCTTCAGCCTGGTAAATGGGTCATCCTAAAGAATAGTGTCCCTGACAATTAATTTGATCATATTGGTTGTCAGTCACCAACAATAAGGATAGATTGGGACTTGTAAATGTTCCCAAAGACTTAGCGCAAATGTTCCCAAAGACTAACACATTTAATGCCTCAGAATATACAGGATAGGGATATGGTTGGGTAACAAAGGGTAACTTAGATTTGAATCCAAACAACTGAGCATGGGATAGGAAGGGGAGGTATATTATGCCCTGTCCAACTAGACAGGTAATGGGGTTAAATGGGGGGAGCACGGCGAGGCTGTATGTTCTCTTTGGTCCGATTATTAACCCTTTAACCCCAGATATAGGGTGGGGAATAGGTGGCACTTCATATTTTACCCCTGTTACAATAGACATTTATAGCTTTCAAGCAATCTGGGGTGATAATGTGTTCTAAAGTTTTAATTTCCATTTTGGATTGACTACATTGTGCTGCAGTTGAGTTCATGCTAGGCGAGCAAAGTTTGAGTCAAGTTTGAATGCCTGTTGGCCATAGTAAGTATACAAATCGGACATTTTCTTCCCCCTCAACTGCAAATTCATATTGACTTTACTCTTACTGAGTGGAGACAAATGTGTGAAGCTGCAGGAAAATGTATGCTGCGGGAGTGCATGAATACCATTGTTGCCCACAGTACATGATTGATGAATATGTATAATCATCTCCGGTTACATGTGAAATCTGGTTAGATATCCGAACATGTAGCATATGTAAATCAGAGCCAGACATTATATTAATCTGCAGTCAGTTCATTTCTCATCATGGAAAATGCATTTTGCCATACGCCACCTAAAGCTTCCAATAGCTAAGTAACATAAGCGGCTGTAGAAAACAACAGATCGGCAAGGTGAAAGTGACCTTGAGAAAGGGAGGATTTTAGCTATAAAAAAAGCTGATATCATATGGGGAGCTTATTCAGAATTGGGTCTTAATGCACAAACCTGATTATTTAAAATTTATACATTTGGTAAAATGTGGAATGTTTTACTATTTAAATGTTAAAAGTAAAAAGGTAACTACGAAAACAATCTTTGTTTCTTTCATGCAATTAAGTTTTGATATTCATTTGTAGGAAGCAACTTGCACGGTAGTTTTGTCGAGCCAAATATTTTTGCTTCTTTGATTTTGGTAGCTTGGCGCATCTGAGTGACAACTGAACTAAAATGTATTAAATATTTTATGGTGGTAGATTCAAAAGAATAAAACAGTATGAGTATGTTGTATAAGCACAAGAAATAGTATCAGAGCCCACCCGGAGTCCCTCCTTAAGAAAGAAGGTGATGTACATCTGTGATGTAGATCCTGATCAGTTCTCCACTACCTACTATTCCAAGATCTTCTGGATCTTCTTCTGAAAAGGCTAATTACGTCTGCAGTGTACACAAATATACTCTTTGACTTATCCCAGAATACTTGATGTTAACATGCTTGTATATTTTTTCTGGTTTTATTTGTCCAATACTAAGAGAAAGTATAGTGTTCCATGCCACTGCAACAGCACAACATATGCATATTTAAGTTTTTAAAGAACTTTTTATATGAGCAGCCTCCCTCCTCAGTATTCTGTTTTTTTGTGCCACTTTTGGCTGCTTGAAGCAACTACACAGGGGCAGGAACGTGCCAACATTAAAATCAGTTGGAGCAATTTCCAACCATATAAGGGGGGGGGGTCTAGTTGGACCCCTGGAGCTCTTGCACGTGTTGGCTGATGGTAAGTGATTAGACTGCTTTGTCTTTGTCATGACACTATCCTAGTAAACCTTGACATACCTTCCTACATGACTATTCCCAGATCTTAATGTTTCTAAGATATTCCCAACAGGAATGCATAAAAAGACACTCCCATTGACTTTTATGGGAGCGCTTTCCTGTCAGAGTATGACTGCTACAAGCACCCAAAACTGGATAATGGAAAAGACAGTCCTCTGTAGCGCAGGAGCTGGGCCCCCTTGGAACCCCGGTTCCGCGACTGGACGGGCTGATTGGGTGGCGACCCAGAAAAGTGATGCTTCTCCCAGGGGCTCTAGGCATAATTCGGAGAGTTCCCAGGTGTGCCAACGACAAAGCCACCAACCACACCTTCCATTGTACTTATTGCTAAGTCCTGGGATATGATGTCACTTTAAGGATGCATACCACCAGGCAGATGTAAACTGTTGCAGCTGAGCTAAGCACAGTCCTCCATAGTCTTAATGGGCTGGTTGGGGTAATTGGTGATCTCCATTTTAATCACCCTATTAAGCAGTGGCAATACGGAAGCCTGTATTAAATTGCCCAGTGGTTACTGCTCCTTGGGATCTGGATCAGAGTAGGGTGTTTAAAAAGGTTTGGGAATGGGAAAATCTTAAGGGGTGATAGGGTACCCAAAAAATTATGACATGAGCAGGTCGGACAAAGTTGAATAGATGATGAAGCATCAAGGGATTTAATATAGTACTGGAAAAGTCTAATAAACATTAACATCTCCCTACATGTAAGCACAAAATGACTTTTCATAATGAAATTTAAAGAAAGGAAAAACATCTGTCTCTTTACACCTACAGTATACATTTGTTTAAGTATACATTTAAGCTTCTCCTGCCTTTTTATTGTTTATATGCTTATGCTTTGGTATCCATGCAAGGTTTATCTGCAGACTTTGAACCAACTACAAATGCACTGCTTGATTTTTTTAATATGTTACTTATTAAAATATGCATATTTGCCATAGCCATGTCATGTATTTCCACTGAGGCTACAGAACTGAAGATAAGCGTGAGAAATGACAAACAGTCATGATAATGGAAATATGTATGCGCGCTGAATTATGAGGTGCTACAATTCAAGTTCATGAATGATAAGAATGAATAGAAATCCAAGTTTGTTTGCTGATGGTTGGGTCAAAATATGAGCATATAATAACAATCATATACTACACTACCTTCGTGTTCAATGGTAAATAAATTCGGGCTGTAATAACTAATTATTTTAACAATTTGAAGTAACTACAATATCCGTCAGTTTAGTCAGTTTGTAGAGTTCCATGATGGACCTACCTAAACGTGTGGTCCAGACAGTGTCTTAACTTGCATAATTCTTTCGCTGGCATAATATTCTGTATTGTTATAGGCCTCATGATCCTAATAAATTTCTGTACATTTTGGGTCCCTGAGCCACAGAAGCGAGTTACATAATTGTACACAGATCCGGCTTTGGGTGGGTTGCAACATTATTGGGCCCTGATTTCCGAGATGGAAAATACGTAACACAGTATAGCTCTTATTTAAAGTGTTTTTTTTTGGATCACATGTGGTTTGCAAAGAAATTTCAGATTTACTGTGTAGAAAAGGTCAACTTAAGGTGTTCTTTTATTTCTCTTACCACCTTAGTGTATGTCATTAAGGCCAAGTTAAAGTCTGAATGAACAATCAATATCGTAGCCATTTAAAACCTAGTGAAGTTTACACTAAGAGCTTTTTCAGAAAAATACAAAACACTGTCTCTTTTCCCGAAGGGTTTAATCACACAAAAAACAACACAATTAGGAATCGTTTTCCATTTCTATGGCAACAACCAATCAGCGCATGTTTTTGCATCACTTGACAATTAAGTTCTCCTAGCAAAAGTGCTTATTAAAGATTTTTTTTTCTACGAAGGGTTTTGACATTTAACAGTAATAGAAATGTTTCAAATGGTGCACTTTTGCGAAAATCTGAAAAGCATGCATTTAAGCACACTGTCATTATGAACTTATGACAAAGCATAGGTAGTATCAGTGCCGTTCTTATTTTTAGGCCTAACCCAGGGCCTCGCTCGCTCCCAGCCCCACCCCGCTCCTGCCTTTCCTAGTTGGTGTCACCATATGATGTCATATTTTGGTGCTCCACTTTTAAAAGAGCACAGTGCGTAAGAAAACTAGGAGTGTTAATGGGTCAGTTGTTGAGATCACCATTTTAACCGTCCCGTGGCTCCCTGTTATAAGGGTAGAAATGTCCCTGGAAATCTCTTCTTCAGCCTGGGACTAGTCAGCCTAGGCTAGAACGTAATAGATAGTTTAGGTTTTATTTTAGCCTAGCTTTCTGTGTAGATTAAAAGAAAATCCCATTACAGCAGAACATTTTTAGATGACAACCTATATGCTAGAATATTGACACCTGAATACATTTGAAAGACTTTAATGCTTCCATTATGTTTCCAATATACAGTTAAAGACCATTTCACTGTGTAAATTTAAAATATTCTGTATTGAAGCAGAATTATCATGTGCACATTATCATGATAGGTTAAACAAATGAAAACAGCATTTTTGGGGGAATCGGTTTTGAATATAAAGTGGTTCTCAAACACCCAACTGAGCCAGAGATTGCAAAATAGTAGAGCACTCAAAACAGCTTCTACAGTTTTAAATGCCTTTGTTTCCAAATGTCATGGAAAAACCTTTCCATCTCCCTGTCACATCACTTTTCCTACTCAAACATTTTACAGTTCTGATTATAGTATATCCCTATGTAATGATATTTATAGATTGAAACCAAAAATGTATATTTCAGAATGTTCTTGTAAGGTGAGATGATAAAATGGGGAAATTGAGGCTGCAGTACAAGAAATTGGTTAATAGGCTAGATTTGACAGAGATTTGACAGCCTGCACTCTCTCAGCAGAAGCACCAGTATACCGTTACTATATGAATACCAACTGTGCATTGCTTTTCAGTAGGTGTCAATGCTGACACCAACCAGAGGGTCTCACTATGACCTACTGGGATCTCTGATTGCTCCCCTTGCTGGTGGATCACACACACGTTGCAATCAGCTAAGTAGGTCTCTGGAGCTCTGCTTGCTGATCACAGTATGATGAGTACAGGGAAGATCAGATGGTTTCTACAGCTTCTAGGGCTGCAACTAACGATTATTTTAATAATCGATTAGTTGGCCGATTATTTTTTCGATTAATCGATTAATCGGATAAAAAAAAACAATATGCAAATTTTTCGTTTATTTAAAAGAATTTAATGAACTGGATGTTAAAAAACAACTTAAAATTTACATTAACATTCTTATTTTGTTATGATGTAATAAAAAACAATATTTTCAAAGTACAAGAACCCAAACACAATATTTATGAAACAAAATAACCCCAAACATTCTGAAAAGAGGTGGACTATTACTGTTCAAGAAACTTTGCCCCAGCACTTTGCACTTTGCACCCAGCACTTTGCACCCAGCACTTTGCACCCAGCACTTTGCACCCAGCCCTGGCACTTTGCACCCAGCACTTTGCACCCAGCACTTTGCCCCAGCCCTGGCACTTTGCATCCAGCACTTTGCACCCAGCATTCAGCACTTTGCACCAGCACTTTGCACCCAGCCCTGGCACTTTGCACCCAGCACTGGCACTTTGCACCCAGCACTTTGCACTGTGCCCCTGCACCCAGTCTCTAACTCTGCCCTGCACCCAGCCCTGCCCCCACATTCTGCCCTGCCCCCACACTCACACTCTGCCCTGCACCCACTCTGCCCTGCACCCACACTCACACCCTGCCCTGCATCCCCACCCCCACTCTGCCCTGCACCCAGTCTCCCACTCTGCTCTGCACCCACACTCACACCCTGCATCCCCACCCCCACTCTGCCCTGCACCCAGTCTCCTGCCCTGCACCCCCCACCCCCACTCTGCCCTGCACCCCCACCCCCACTCTGCCCTGCACCCCCACCCCCACTCTGCCCTGCACCCACACTCACGAACCGCTCTGTGCGAATGGAGCCACTCGCACAGAGCGAACCGCTCTGTGCGAATGGAGCCACTCGCACAGAGCGAACCGCTCTGTGCGAATGGAGCCACTCGCACAGAGCGAACCGCTCTGTGCGAATGGAGCCACTCGCACAGAGCGAACCGCTCTGTGCGAATGGAGCCACTCGCACAGAGCGAACCGCTCTGTGCGAATGGAGCCACTCGCACAGAGCGAACCGCTCTGTGCGAATGGAGCCACTCGCACAGAGCGAACCGCTCTGTGCGAGTGGAGCCACTCGCACAGAGCGAACCGCTCTGTGCGAGTGGAGCCACTCGCACAGAGCGAACCGCTCTGTGCGAGTGGAGCCACTCGCACAGAGCGAACCGCTCTGTGCGAGTGGCTCCATTCGCACAGAGCGATTCGCTCTGTGCGAGTGGCTCTGTGCGATCCGTGCACATAGACATGAAGAATACTTACCTCCGGAACGCGTCACATCCGTCACGTAGCTAAAAGAAGGCGGAGACTGCAGAGCGTGTAGCAGAAGCGGGGAACGCTCGCGGAGGTAAGTAAAAGGAGCCGAGTGCTCCAACAACGAATTGATCACTCGATTAATCGATAACGGAAATCGTTATCGATGATTTCCGTTATCGATTATTATCGATTTTATCGATTCGTTGTTTCAGCTCTAACAGCTTCCAAAAAAAACTTTGAAAAATTACATTTTTTTTAAAAAAAAATAAAAAAAGGAAAATAAAAAAAAACTATAGGAAGTCCAGTGATATCACCATATCATCGCTCGTATCCGTAAGAGATTAGACAAATCTCAAACGGAACAATGCAAAAAATTAATTAATAAATACATTTAAAAAAGGTTTTTTAAAAAAGTGCCCCAATATCATTTAGCCTACCACTAAAAGTAAAAACCTCAAGTCATTGAGCCGGGACTATGAATTCTGTTTCATATAAATCGGGGTAATTACAGACACACACTTTCCCATTCTAACTTCATAACAACCTACAGACCAATACATATATTGTATATGCATGTGGTTTCTATAGGAGCTCAGGTCTCAGGTTCTACAAAAGAGTACCATTGCAGTCTCCACTGATGGCTATATAATGCAATAACCCTGATTCCCTTATTATATGAAATGGAAACATTAGTCTAAGTGCTTTATTTAGCATGCATTACTTTCCCCATTGTTATGGTCAATTTGCCTGCTCGGCCCTGTAAATAGGAGTTAAATAAGCTCAATTACCTTGCTATATCTGGTACCAGTATCAAAAGCTAATTGTATTTAACAGCTGTATGCTACCTTTTTTGTTTATTTTTGTTTGTCCACTGAATATTTTACATTATCATTGTATTTGGATCAGTATTTGTTATTTAATGTTTCAGCTATTTAAAAACAGATAACCAAAATAGTTAATACATTGAGTTAATTTGAAATAGCTATGTCACCAAAAATAAAACAAAATTCTTCAATATTCAGTTGTCAGGACCTGGGCCCATTTGCAGGGGATATCTGAGGCTCTGTGTGTACTCCGAGATGCATATTGACAGGCAGGTAAGTACAGACAAGAGATAACAGTCTCACACCAGGCTGGTATACAAGAATAGATTATATTGATAAAAGCTGGCTGATCAGGAACAGGACTGGTATATACAGTGGAATAAAGCACGAACAGGATACAGTTAATCGTAACACATGGACTGGAAAGTTTTGCCGGACAGGCCTGGAACTGGAGACCCACTGGCAGGACAGATGGCAGGAAGCCCGCTGGCAGGGCAGACGGCAGGAAGCCCACTGGCAGGGCAGACAGCAGGAAGCCCACTGGCCGGACAGACGGCAGGAAGCCCGCTGGCAGGTCAGACGGCAGGAAGCCCACTGGCAGGGCAGACTGCAGGAAGCCCACTGGCAGGGCAGACGGCAGGAAGCCATCTGACAGGGCACACAGCTTGGAAGCCCGCTGGCAGGGCACGCGGCTTGGAAGCCCTCTGGCAGGGCACGCGGATTGCAAGCCTTCAGGCAGGGCACGAGGCTTGGAAGTCCTGAGGCAGGGCACGAGGCTTGGAAGCCCTCAGGTAGGGCACGCGGCTTAGACGCCCTCAGGCAGGGCACACAGCTTGGAAGGTAGGTAAGTCTGGGACACTCTGGGGTCTGGTACACAAATCAGGATTGAGAACGTAGCCAAGGTCATACACAGTAAACGGATCTTTAGCCACAAGCAGACTAACAGGGACCCAAGCCAAACAGTGCAAAGGCCCAGACTGAAGGGCAGAGCAGGTATTAAAGGGCAGGGCTATACTCAGGTAACTAGGCTCTGCTGTCCCAAGTAATTGGATAGGAGTGCTCCTGAGAGGGAAGGGTGGCGTCTAGTAACTGCAGGTAGACAAGAGTTCAAATAATTATTGCATAGTCCAGGCTGGCAGGGTGGGGATGGGTGTTGGGCTAACCTTCCCAGCGTAGGCTACTTAGAGCTTTTATAATTATTCACACATTTGCAAACGTTGCCCAACATAGATACTTCACATATTGGGGTTACTTGTAAAGAGCAACTCTGGCGCAGTTTTAATTAAAAACCATGATAGCATTCAATTGAATGTTCCTACTGAATTGAACCAATGTGTTTGTTGCTATGGTGATAAGACCGCCTGTCAATCTTTGCTCCAGAATTACCAGATGCTTTGCATAAAACGGATTCCGATGCAAAGACTAAAAACGCACTTGTCGCCATAGTTACCAAAAAATGGTCTGATCAGAAAGAAGATTTTCTTAGTTACTGGGATGATAAGACTACTTTTTAAGGGCTCGCATTTTATACACACTTTAGCATGGTTTGTGGGGAGATTGAAAACGATCCACAAAATAAATTAGTTACTGTCGGTATGAAACGCATTGTGGATGCAAATCCTAAAGTAATTCTCGCAGAAGATCCAAATTATCATATAGTGTCAATCAAAATAGAGGAAGGCAAGACATTAGCGTTTTATTTAAAGTTTAAATGCATAAAATGACTGATAGGAGTTTTTTTTGCTTATAGTCACAGAAACAATCATTTGAGACAAGTGGATCTCTCTGTTCCTGTACCAATTTCATGCTCGACATTCTGTTTGTAGCAGACAATTAATGGATGTGCATTGCATTCTGCTTATCCGAAAATCAAAGATGTTTTACCAACTACCATATTTGTGGATGTTTTCATTGCAATTTGGTTTTAAAAAAAATATATGAGGATGAGGGAAAGGCTAGTAACCTTTCTGGTGAGGATTAACTAACTCACAGGGTCTGATGAGTAATTTTGTCTCTGAGACCAATTAATCCCTGGCCTCGTTTCTGCGACAGACATTTGCTTTCATGCCAGTATCCCTGGTGTTTCAGAGATATATATGTGTGTCTTTGAGGATTAATGCCCACGAGAGGCTTTCCGTCAGAGTTGAACATTCGCTTGTAACTAAGAGGAACACTATTGGGTCTGTTTTACTAGGAAGCCATATGGAGTTTAAGCACTAATATGTAAGTTGTTTGTGAAGGCATGCAACTATACGTAAGATTTTGCAAGTTTTAAGCAGGGGCATGCAAGCTGAATGATTTCCATGTCCTCAATTAGAAATGTGCAATTTTTTTTTTTATTTAATCCCTCCACATTATTTAATACCAAATTAAAATCAAAAATGCACTCCCACCATAGTGAATAATCCCCCATGTATTAGAGATCAAGAAATTTAGAAAGCTGTCTTTGAAAAAGCTATATCATTATTATGGAAACAAATCTATATGAACTGTATTCTGTCAACTCTAAAGATTAATATTGGTGCAGTTAAATTGGCAGTTACTTTTGGTTGCAATGCTTATTGCTTCATTTTGCTCCAGAGTTATCCTTTGTGCGTTACATTCACAGTATCTCAATTTTTCTTATTCGAAAGAAGAAGGCATACAACAAAACCAATCTAGAATCCACATCACCTAATGCCCTGCCCTAGATTTGTCAAAGAAGATTAACTCATTCTGTATGTTTCTATAGAATAAGTATGCCAATGGCTTGATGAGTCTGGGTAATTATTTGATTAATAAATCATGTTTTAATGATTGGAGCTGGTGAATTTATCAGAATTTTAGCTTATAAAAAAAGTCAGTAAGTTAAGATATGAGCTGTTACCCAGTGTAGCAAGGAAGGTGCTTCACAGTTTGTTTAACGGTGATATTATGGTATAATTATCTGTTGTACAGTACTTTGTAACCTGTTGGTGTCAAACAAAGAGAAACATTTTTAATGTATTATGGAAACTTCTAAAAATAATTATTTAAAGGGTAGATATTTATGTTGTAGCCAACAAGTAACTCCCCGGCTGTGGCTGGACTTCAACTACAGTGATTAACAGCAGACCTGGACTGGCCATCTGGCAAACCGAGCAAATGCCTGGTGGCCCAGTGGCTGATGGAGCAGCACACTTACTCTTACTGTCCAAAATGAGGTCCTTCATGTTTCAGCCACACGTATCCAGCAGGCGGCTGTATGTATGTCATTTGGTGACCACAGGCCATAAAGTGCCAGGGCACTTTTCCTCCCCAGTCCAGCTCTGATTCTCAGCCAGCCTTTGGCTAGTCAGATGGTGTCTGCAAGTCTTTGGCATTGTGGTTCAACAACAACAAGTCTATTGGGGTTGTTACCCTACGTTTTGTGCATCCTCTGAAACTTCAGGATTAGCTCTAATACTAAATACATCTGCCAAACATAGTCACTGTTTACATAACTTGCCACTTAAACCCTGTCAACTCTCAAATGGGAAGCCTCTTGACAACTAATCCAACTTGTTGTGGACCATGGATGTTTTGTCCACCTGCTTGATCCCAAGGGCTGCCTTTAATGTTGATTGGACTGCGGGCAAGCAAATGGTACACAATCACACCCTTCACTCCAACAACAAAAAAAACAAAAGCACTTGCCGTACAAACTCTGCTGATTAAGAGGAAACTGTCAGATTCAGTGTGGTCTTCCATCCTTCTGACCCAAGTGTGACACGCACAGGGCAGAGGTGGATAACAATACTATGTCACTCGCATAGCAAATGAATTGTGCAAGTCCAGTGAGTGACCTGAAACAGAGAGCGAGTCGTGATCAGGGCCTGCTGTAGGTGTTCAGTCACCCTGCAGATATTGGTCAACTGAATAAGACATACAAACCCTGTATTTTGAGGTATTAATTAGAGCATCGCAGGTACAGAGCAACTAAATAATGCACAAACACACCCTTGTGAAAAATCACAATCAAACTTAGCATTGAAGGTACAGATCAAATAAAAATGCATGGAAACTGTAGATTGCAGACATAGATCACAGGTGACACAACCGAAAGCCCAGCCCTGGCACCCAGATTGCACACATAGGACTTTTCCAATCACTCATATTGCATCCACAGGACCTACCCTGCTCCCAGATTGAACACATGGGACTTGCCATCTTTGTCTCCAAACAGCCTTCCTGTGCCATCTTTGCCACAAACAGCCTGCATGTGCCATCTTTGCCCCAGTCTGTCTGTGCCATAATTGCCTCAAACAGCCTGCCCGTGTCATATTTGCCTAAAACAGCCTACCTTTGGCATCTTTTACCCCCACTTACACATCCATGCTATCACACATATTAATTCACTCATTAACATATACTCATTCACAAATACATATTTATTCATTCACAGATACTCATTCACAAATTCTCATGCATACAGCTGCCCATTTTGCCCCACGTTAAAGACGGCTCTGTAGATACCTCTTAAGTTAAATGTATCTATGTGATTATCCTTAAAATATACAGTACAGAGCTGTATCACAGCTCCATATTTCCCAATAATAGATGCCACCATTTTCAGTATTGAAAAAAGATTGAGTTTCTTGAAAAGAAAACGCTTAAATGGAGTTTATGTTTGAAGATAATTATTTGTTAGAACTTAAAACTATATTCTTGAACATTAATTTACCTTTTCAGTTACAGCAACATAGCTTTGATATTCATTCAAACATTGTAGTAATTTTGAAGTGGAATTTGATATTCGGTTTGTGGTATCTTTAAATCATGTTGAACATGTTAATTTTCATGTTGATCAACAGTTGAGGCAGAGCTCGACAAATCCCAGGCTTTGTCCTGGCACCTAGGTCATGGGCGTCCAACGTGCGGCCCGTGGGCCAAATGCAGCCCACGGTACAGCACAGTGTGTGCAAGCCGGCCGCCTAATAAAATTAAAGTCTTACCACCTCACCTCGCGGCCGCACCACGTGAACGTTAGTCAGCCGGCTTGCACACACCGTGCCGCTGAGTAGCAATGCCTCAGTGAGGCTCTTCGTCCCGTCCCTTTCAAGATGTGACGCTCAAGGGGAAGGGGCTCACAGAAGAGTTCCTCATGACAGGGAGAGGATCGTCACGTCGGAGGAGAGCAGGAAAAAAAGAAAAGCGAAAATGTAAGTATTTAAAAAAAAATAGGGGTTCAAGGAAAATGGACCTATATTTAAGGGAAAGGGGGGGGGAATTCTAACTAACTTTGTTAGTTTTTAAAAAAAATCCTGGCTCCTAACTTTTTCAGCTGGCTCCTAGATTCAAATTTGTAAAGCCCTGAGTTAAGGGTTGCCATAGGCTTGCCATACACTAACCATACGTAAGGGTCTACGTGAAAAGATTGCTCCGGAAAAACATTATCTTCAATGCAAATAACGTAATATTTCTTTAACGCTAATAACAGTTCCTTTTTCTGTTAAACATAAACAATCATTTTCCAGTCATTTAATGGAGGAAGTAAAATAACAGTTATTTATGTGAAGATAAGTAGCCTTCAAAGTTTGTTCCTTTTTTTGAAGATATGTCTATGATAGGCACATTTTTATGTTTTTATTTAAATAGCTAAGTGTAGGTGTTATCTAAATGTTTAAATGTATTAAAGGAACAGTCATCCATTTACATAATGTTTCTGCTTAAACCACTATGTAGTGTCTCACCATTTTTTTTTATAATGCAAAGATGGGTCGCAACAGGTTCTACCAGAAACCTATCCATTAGAGTAGAACAGATTTGGAGTATAGCCCCACATCCTTATGTATAGTAGGTATGGCAGTGCTGTCTGCCACTGCCAGGAGACATGCAGGAATGGCAACAAAAGGTATTAGTGAAGCAAATGCCATTTAGTTTAATTGTTCTGAAAATATTTAGTTAAAAATAAATTGCTAGTTTTCTCTTGAAGCTGAAACAAGTTACTTATCCTGTGGTTCTTCCCACCTTCACCCTCATAAAGATGTTAGCTATGACCAAAATGGAAGACGAACTGAACCCTGAGAACAAGGAGTAAGATCTTTACCTGTCAATAAAAAAATATTTTTCCATATCAATAAATCAAAAATATAATAATCCATAAAATACCATATAGAACCACTTAAGTTTATATTAACACAATAATGCATATGATAGCTCAGTAGTCCCTAAATTACAAATGCACAAGTTATTCTGGAAAACCCCCATATGCATTTGGTCCTTTCCTTGCCCCTCTGCTATTTGGCTTGTAGGAAATGTGTTGGCTCTGCGTGCGCTCCAGGGAGGTCTAAAAAGACCCTCTGTAACCGAGTGTGCTTTCTTACCACTGATTGGCAGCTCTGGAACAGCAGCTTCTCCTAAAGTGGTCATTAATTGATTTGTAGGGAATGCATGTTAACGGTACACTCCAGTCATCGTATGCACTTCAAGTACTTACACAATACTTTAATGTGCATTCCTTCTTGAGGATCCTGTCTGGGACACTGGAGTGTCCATTTAGAAAAATTATTACACAAACCTTATTTATTGCTTATGAGAAGTAAGGTTTACTCAATTGTTATGTTCAACGTAGAACAAAGCAAGGATCCAACTATGAGTTATAGCCACTGTTGGCACCTGTTCTTTTGGTTAGAGAAAGCAGGTGGTAGGAAGTGGTTGCCGATATGGTAAGTAAGACTGCTTTTTTAACTTTCCTATATGTAAGGTTTGCTTAATCTTTTTCTTAAGAGTTGAAAATACAACAGTGGTGGTTTTCAGTCCAGCCTAATGAATCATTTTATTTCAGTACTCATGAACGCAGGTTAAAATAGATGAACTATGAAGATTACTTCTCAAAGACTTTGCAGTACTTATATTTTCAAGAGAGAGCTAGAGAGAGAGAAACAAGACCACATACTTAATAAACCAGTTTCCAAAAGGGTACATTACATTTTACAGGTGCCTTCATGCCGCTCATCATGAATGTGAAGGGAGTTTGTCAGCTAAACCTAGAAGTCATAGATGACCTGCGGAAAGTTGTGTAAATGGCATATATTATGAAGTGTGAATGCCAGATAGTTTTTCAAGCAATGACTAAGTTTGTCCTTGTGACGGAACCCTCCATCACTGGGGCCATTGGAGAGGCCTGACTGCCATCCTCCTCCCTATTGACTATGGGCCCTGACTTTGTAAAGACTTATGTGTCTACCCCCAGCAGTATATCATCTGCTGAGGGGATTATCTCTGGCAGACAGTCAGAATCTGCAACCAGGGAGTGACCGCCATTGTTTCAGTTTTATGTTGTATAAAGCTAGGTTTCCACTTGGGTTTTTGTCCTGCGTTATTTTCTTGATGAAAAACGCCAGGGAAAACGCCAAGAAAACTGCCACTGCATTTTCCTGCGTTTTGGCGTTTTTTCTGGAGTTTTTTCTGGCGTTTTAGCCTTTCTGTGGAAATTGCTTTTTTGACCTTAGGCAGTTTTTCCAGCCTTTACACGTTGGAATTTTCACCCAGCTAAAGGGTATTGGGATAAATGGCAAGTATCTGCCCCCTCCTGATGTCATTTTCTTGGTAGAGTTCTACTTAAACACGCCCCGGCGGACCCTTTTGTCTCTTTTCTGTGGTTTGTAAGGCATGCTTTATTCCGAATGTCTGCTCCTCTAGGAAGATTGGCCCCAAATGATGGTGCAAATTGTTTGCTGTTGCTTTTGGCACGCAGGATCCAGTTAATGCGTCGGGTATGTTTGTTTGTAATGGCATGTGTGGTCCAAATGGTGTAAAATTCAATATGAACTTTGTTTTGTGTGAAACTGTTTGTTTCCAGCCTATTTCTCGTAGGAAACACAGATACTGGGTCCATCCTCTGCATTGTAACTGTGGAAAAAAACGCCAAGGCAAAACCCACATGGCTTCCTCATGGCGTTTTTTCTCTCCCATTGACTTCTATTGGAGAAAAACGCCAAGATTTCCTTGCAAAAAACGCCAGAGTGTCAACATGCTGCGATTTTGAAAAACTGCCCAAAAAAAGCAGAAAAACGCCAAAGAGGACTGAAAAAACGCCAAACAGAAAAACGCCAAGTGGATATGGCAGTGTGCGATTTCCTATTGAAGAACAGCTAACATCTGGCCGTAGCGTTTTTTTCACTAATAAAATGCCGTGTGGCTGAATTGGCGTTATTATGGGCGTTTTTGCAAAAAAAAACCCAAGTGGAAACCTAGCCTAAATCAGTCTCCCCCCCCCCAGTTCCACCACTACAGACATTTTCCCCGGCCAATCCCTGGAACGGATTTCGGCCAGTAATAGAGGAGGTTGGGACTCCTATTGTACTATTAATCCCTTTACTGCCCCTGTTTTCTCTGGGAGGCAGATTAAGGGGGCGGTTTGTATCCCAATATCTTGTCAGCGGAGGTAGTCTTGCCAGCTCTGTGACAGTCCTCTTTAGTTAAAGCTATAACATGGCATTTGGTAAATCTCACTGCATGAACTATGCATTATGCAGGGCCTCTGTATTGCAGGAGAAAGTCATAGAGATTGGCCTTGCATAATGCATAGTGAAGATGGTGAGTTGAATTTGGGGAGTCTTATCTAGATCTCTGTTCCTGTATTGCATTATGAAGGTATTTGTAGCACTTTGAAAGGTCAAAAAGAAAAATGTGTGACTCAAACCACATTTCCTGGTTCACAGGGGACACAATGGTGCCCATTTTATGTTCCTCTATGATAGTAATGCTGGACGCATCTGATGTTCTAATACAAACATTTTATTTGAATATTATTGTACTTTTAACAATTTTCACCAATTTGACCAACAGCAACAAAAAATGTAGGTCTGTTTGTTCACTTGCGTCTCTACTTGAAGGGATCCTCCAGTGTCACAGGCAGGATCTTCAATAAAGAATGAAGATAATAGTACTTTGTAAGAACTTTAAGCTGCATTCTTCACTCTTAAAATAAAATAAATAAATAATAAAAACACTTACTTTTAAGAAAATGAAGTGCCCATGCACAGTGGGGGTCTCATTAGACCCTACAACTATCTCCCACGACAAATGCATTTGGGGGAATTCTGCAGAATCTTCCCATGAATTTGCAATGGGGCCACTCAGCTATCGTATGCATTAAAGTGTATGGGATGGCTGAGGTATCATTGGCAGGCTTTTCAGTATTAACCCTTGCAGTTTTTTAACATACCGTTTTTTGTTTAGGGTTTATTAATTCATAATTGTGTGCAAAAATGAGGTCTGTTTTGTATCTGTGTTTTGCTACTATAGTGATCTTTACTAACTGCCTTGTGAGAAATATACTGGTTTTTCTGAATACAAACTAAGGTAATAGCTAACCTACTTAGTGATTGGGTCAATGTGTGACCCATTTTTTCAGCATTTATATTCCGTGGAAACATGCCAGCTTGATTTATATTTTAATCAGGCAGGCTGCTAGCTCTGGCAGACATAGCTGTGGTTACATTATCCCTTGTTGTACATTAAAGGGTCAGGCATGGCATTACTCTCCCAATCTCTAAGCAGCTGGGGCCTGCAGCATTTCCCTTAAGGAAATATATTAAAAACTATTTAAAAAAAATGGAAGTTTGAGGATTAATACATTATTTAAGTTTTCATTTGATTTGTTTTTGAGGGTAGTTGTGTTCAAATAGTTGCATATACCCCATAATATCCTCCAGATGTCGAGTGGGCTCTCTCTGGTGGGATGGTAAAAGAGTAGCACAAGCTAATTGGCTGCTGGTGGTGAGCTACCTGTAGATGGTGACCTAACAGTTGGGAACCCCCGCTCAGCAACCCCACTAGCTTTTCTGAACATTTGATGATGCTAAAGAACAACATCTGAGGTTCACACAGACCTCCACAGTACAATATGGTCAATTTCAAGGAAATTTCTTTGATTTGCCCAACCAGGGCTTTAATAGCTGTGGTAGTCAAGGAAGGCCAATAACCCAAGAGAGCAAACCAGCTTCAAGCAAAGTGGTCTAGGGGCTGCGGTTCTGCTCTGTGCACTAGCCATTATTCCCAATGGAGAGGGGTCTAGACTCTTCCATAATGCTTCTTGTTTGAATAATATACAGAGGTATACTTAATATTTAAATAATGTTAAAATAATAAATCCATGACTGATCTTTTTACTAATTTTAAATTTATTTTGCATGCACATCTCTGACTTGATTAAAACTGCTGTAACCACAGGGGCATTTCAGCATGTATTAAAATGATTTTAACAGTTTTCCTTTTCTTCTTCTGAGTCTGACTGGCAGCAAAAGCCCAGTACTTCAAGTTATGTCTTACATTTACTTTTACTTTTCCCTTAGCCCTTGTATTTTTAGGACATATTTTCTTCCTAAATAGGCAATGCATATTATAATAATTAGATATGCCTAGGTAAATCCCTGCCAACCTGTAACAGCTGTGCAATGTATGAATCCGGGATCAGAATAATAAGATTTATCATATTTTGATCTATCAAGTATTAGTAGCCAAAGGTCTTATACAGTATCTATTGGGTTTGCTTAAAAGGGAACTCACGCATTTTTTGTTATGGTATAGTTATGTAGTCTGTAGGGAGCCTAGTGTTGCATGATTAGTGTTAGGTAGAGCAGTGTGATGGAAAACGTTCTTGAAGTGTTCCATGGGTGTCTTTGCTTTCTGGTTCCTTCCTTGTGTTCCAGTGTCTCTTCTCTGTCCACTCCGAGCCAGACCATGAACCAAATAGGACTTGATATGCTATGAAGACGCCAGATGACCCTTCCATATGGGGCAATATGCGGGAAGTAATGTGAGAACCCTCTTGTGTGAAGCCATGAATTACCAAAAATAAAACTGCAACGTGTGACTTTTTCGGCAATGCCTGGCCTCCATTTGTTTGCAGAATATTGCACGCTACATTCCATGTACCATAATGTCACGGTCTGCCCAGGCTGCGGAGCTGCATATCTGTCCTGCTGTAGTTTCTCTGCTTTGCTTTGATCCATTCCTGGATTTCCTTTTGCTTTGTTCTATTTTCCATTCCTTGCTTCTGCTCCGGCTCTTTGCTTCAGCTCTGCTTCCTTTATTAGGTGTGCCCCACCTGCGTGTTCTGTTTGTCTCAGTCTGCAGTCTGCGGTATGTCTCTGTGTTATACGTGTGGTTTGTTTTGTATCTTTGTCAGCAGGGATTAACGTTAGGACCCACCGTCATTGGAGTACTTTGGCGTAGTGGTGGGCTAAGCATACTATGGCCATATCATGTGACTGAATCTCCAATAGTTATCTTGTAGTCCTAGGCTAGTTTCTGTATTCATGTTTGTCTGTCTCTTATGTACCTTTGCCCTTCTTCCTTGAATCATCTGAGGATTCCGGTTCCTCTCTCCTCTCCCCATGTCCCTGTTAATATGCCCTATCCTTGCTTATAGGAGAAGCGTCCGAGGGTTCCGGCTCCTCACTCCTTCCCCTGTGTTCCTTGCCTTCTTCCCTGTCCTTTGTTGTGCCCTGTACCATGTATGTCTTGTCAGGTTATGTCTATTCCTTGTCTTGTGCCTGTTTATGCTTTGCGCTAATCATTTCTTGTTTCTAGCCACTTCTCGTGTATATCCTATATCATGTTTCTTGCCTGGTCTCCCTTTCCTTTGCTGTGTTTATGTGTCTGCTACATTAACCCTTTGCTTAGCCTTCATTCTCCCAGCCTGCAGCATCCTGCTCGTGATTCATGTGAGATGCTTCATGCCTGCTCCAGGGTGCCTGCAGGATTCGTTTTGTTCTGGACTCCACCTGCGGCCATGTGTCACGGACTGGGTCCAAGCTGATGGCTGGAAGGACCCAGCGCGCCCGATGGTTGTTTGCAGGAGTCACGATGCAGTAGCGGAGTCTGGGGCAGGGCCTGGTGCAGGGTGACCACACTCGCCCAGGCGTTGAGCACCTAGGATAGTGCGGCCAAACACCAGCGCCCTGATATGGCAGCAGATGGAGTCCAGATGGGGACTCAGAAGCACCGGTAAGTTGGGGGGGGGGGGCAGGTAGCATAACACAGGAGGATCCAGGTCCCCTGCATCGCTGCGGGGGATCTGGATCTTAGTCTCATAGTCAGACCTATTTGAGGTCTGATTATAAGACGACCCCGATTATAAGAGGAGACGAGAGCATTTGCTCTGGAAAAAACCTTGTCTTATACTCGTGCAAATACGGTATATATATATATATATATATATATATATATATATATATATATATATATATATATAAAACCACATAATGTACCAGTATCAGCATTGGTAGTAACAAAAAAATCCAAGAGGCTTTATCTAATCACTTTTGAGATACCAGTCTGAAACATATTCTTCTACAAGCAAAGATATATTTTGCCTTTTTCTCCTTGAGAAATAAGCTTGATATCATCTATATTCAAACAACTAATGCACACATTGCAGTGTGGTTTATCAGCAGCATTGTAAGAATGTATCAAAGCTGCAGAAGACATTAATTAACCTATGTGTGCATGTATATGGTATATATATAATAATCTATATTCCCCAAATTATTCATTTTTAATGCATGTTGGAGTCAATTTCGCACAGACTTCAATGAATTCTTCTGCATACATGTTGGTGCATACTTTCTTTAGTTATTTGAGTTAGAAAATTCGAATTTTCTGTAATTTCACACTTTTATAGCCAGTGACGTAAGTGATAGAAGGTTGACACAAAGGATGCCAACCACATATCTCTGTGATCACTTTTTTGACAATCCTTTTGTGTAGGGTACAGGGGAAGTCGATTGGCTTATGAGTGATAAGTTGCCAGTTGATCTACTGTGAGAGACCAGCTGGCTAGCATGTTATAGGTGTCAAGAAGTTTGGTATACTTATGGAAATTTATATTTTTTACTTTATGTTTTGTTTCTATAATTATATTCCATATAATTATGGAATGCCTATTCAACAATATATTATGTGTATTATCTATATTATGTACCACTGTGTCTGCTTCATAAGGGTTTTTTTTGCCTTCCTCTGGATCAACACAGTAGGGACACAATATGTATATAGGTTGAACTTGATGGACTTTGGTCTTTTTTCAACCTTATGAACTATGTTACTATGTTACTAAGGGGTTTACTAAGGGCTTCTGCTTAGTTTAGGTGATGTCCCTCGGTTTTAGTTACTTTTACTATTTGGTTTGGGATATATTGGGAAATAATAGATTTTTACTAGTATACCATGTGATCAGATGCATGGTTTGCTCTAAGTATCTATGAACAACTTAATTTGTCCTCGACATATGTATACCAGTGAGTCCTGGAAGTGTTGGTATGATCTCAACATTATCAAGCCTGTCTGGGATTATATGAAGAGAGAGTAGCAACTCATGCTGCCTAAATCCACAGAAGAAATATGGTTCTCCAAGATGTTTAAAACAACCTACCTTCTGTTTATTCACTTTGCAACTTGTGAAATAATAAAAGTAAACTACTAACATGTCTATTTTGGAACGTATTCTCACTTTACAGCATTTTTCTCACACCTGCCTAAAACCTTTGCACAGTACTGCACACAGTACCGCATCCTCCACTTTCCTCCTGTATGTTCCTTTTGGTCTCACTCAGTGAGCGGCGATCCGATCGAGTCCCGGGATGTGCGGCAATCATCCTCCTTCACTGCGGCTGCGCCCTAAGACGTGATGTCCTTTCTGGGAGTGCAGTGTCATTGAGAGAGGGTGATTGCCACATGTCGCATCCAACCGGATTGCTTCGTGTTACAGGTAGGAGGTATGGACCCATCAGAATGACAGAGGCCTGAAGCAGTTGCTTTGAGTGTTCCACTGTTATTCTGACCCTGTTGCCAGGAACTTTACACTAAATAAAAATTATTCTGGCTGTGTATCTATTATATATTTATACACCTCTATCTAGAAGTCTTCAAGATGTAGAATTCCAAACCCAGTTTAACAATGTCTGCTTCTTCATCTGCCATGTATTGGTGCCAACACTGGGATGTCCAGAGCTGGATTACAAGCAGTTTAGAAAGCGGAATCATGCAAATATACTTGCTGCTTTTATCGCCAGTTGCCAAAACAGTAAAAATATTAATTAACAAAACAGTTCAAGTAAAAATGGGCTTATTTTGACACAATGAAAAGGCTTAATTACCTCTCTATTTATGTAAGCAGTGAAACTGCTAATTAGATATCTACCAGTGTCTCAGAAATACTAATTTAAAGGGAAGAGATCGTGATTTTTAAAATTATTCTACCATTCCTGTTTCATATATCTCACATCTCGCATATAGTTCATTTTATTGGCTGAATCACCCTGTCTGTGTGGTGGTGAATTTGTACATTTCATACCTGGATAAATGAGCATGTGTCTTTTATTGGCTGTACGCTACCCGTACTCTTGCACTGTTAAAACCCCAATAAGTGTGCAAAGTAGGCAACAAATAAAGCTACAAGGCACTGTATGTCCCTAAGACAACATACAGGCCAAATGGGGTGCTCGTTTGTTACTTACCTTGGTTACCTTTATTAGCGATGGAATGTTGGTTATCTTGAGGACATTTTCCCATCCGAAGTCTGTGTACTCTTTTTAATGGTAGCAATTCATGTGTTCTAACAATTGTTTATACAGCTGTCTTCCAGTATACCACCAGTTTTTCTTTCTGATAAGTAAGGGACACCTACTTCTTCTGCTCCAAGGCCTGGGTCCAGGCAGAGGCGTATCTACTGAAAATAGCGCCTATGGCAAGCACTGAAATTGCACCCCTGTCCAAATATCTAAAACCCATTTACTAGCCCCTGCTGCCCATATATATATAAATATTAGTCTCTGCTGCCGATAGCAGGTATAGATCAACACACAAACCCAGATCAATTGAAATTCACTTGTGATCTCAGCACTGAAGGTATATATCAAATAAACAGAATCAGACATACAAATCCTGTATTTGCAGGTATACAATAATACCGTATTTGCTTGATTATAAGACAAGGTTTTTTTCAGAGCAAATGCTCTGAAAAATACCCCTCGTCTTATAATCGGGGTCGTCTTATAATCAGACCTCAAATAGGTCTGAGTATGAGACGACTAAGATCCAGATCCCCCATAGCTGCAGGGGACCTGGATCCTCCTGTCCGACCCCCCCCCCGCCCCACTTACCGGTGCTTCTGAGTCCCCGGTGTGTAGCCGGGGCAGTGTGTAGGTGTCTACGCGATTCGCGTAGACAACTTACGCTGCAGCTGGAAGGAGGTGTGGCTAGCAGCGGGGGTTGTCTGCGTCCATCACGCAGACCTTCCCTGGCTGTCAGCGATCAGAGTTCCCCGCACTGGTGCGGCACCGACATATTATGGCGCTCAGCATGAAATGCCGGCACTGGGACCGAGGTAGAGGCCTCGTGGAGGAGAATGAGGGGCGCCGAACGTTTTCCAGGCACCCCTCTCTCTCCTCCGCATCAAAAAAAAAAAAAAAAGACGTCCTTTGAAAGCCGCTCACTGGCGCCCCCTTCAAATGTCGCCTATGGCCATACCCTAGATACGCCTCTGGGTCCAGGTCAGGATTGATAATGATGTTGAGTGTGATGGAGTATTGGGGTACCTCTGTGGGCATGCCCTGGAAACAATACTTTGGCTGCCTGGGACTATTACAACAGCAATATGCTTAGTAATTAAACTACAACAGGTGTCAACGGGCATAGTCTGCCCGGCATAGTATGCCAAGACTTTTTTTTTGGCAAAGAACTGATTAAGGTCTGAGTCTCTACAGAAGGAATAATGGGCAGACCAGATGGACTGAATGGCTCTCTTTATCAGTTGGAGTCTTTTTCTATGTTGGCCCAATACCTTTAATTTACCCTAGACTAGACCTTTTTTATGCTACAGTACCAGAGCAATTTTCATGTTTTTTCTATGTCATTTTACATTTTTTAAAAAAACCCTACCCTAAACCTAACCCTATCTAACTAATTCCCCACCAACTAACCCCTTACTACAGAATATACATTAAAAATGTACATTAAAAAAAGGGTCAGGTAAGAAAAAAAACTGGGTCTTGGGACCAAGGGAATCGCTGTTTTTTATGGTTTGCTGTCTTGCGTGGGACTGTTATTTTTTTCCGATCTACCAGTTTACATCTATGTATTTTTACGACCAACCTAATACATCATTGGTCACAAAAGAGGTTAAAGATCTCCATCTTCTGTTGGACCAGTATGCTATGTACATTTTCCTAATTTCTTACAGCAAAAGATGGTAGGACACCCCAGAATTGATCTGTCATGTTTTGGTGTAATAGGGGATAACAGTGTTATGGACTCCTGGAGGAAAAAGTACATTAGAGCCTCACCAAACAAGTAGTTAACATGATGTGACCGAGGGTGACATTAATATAATGTGCCACATTTTCTTTTTGTTTGCCAAAACAAAGTTTTTAATCTTGTTTCTTTAATTAAATTTTAGTGTTTCGATTGTTTTGTTCTTCTATTGTTATTGCTCATTTTTACACAGGGCTTGAGGATATATGCTTGCAATACACCATTGCATAATGTTCTTATTATCTAGTGCAGATAAGAGCTCTTTAATATGCAAGCATCTACTTTAAATGTGTTAAAAGTATATACAGTTTTGTTAAAGTCAGTATTCTTTTTTAAGAAAAAAGAAGAAAAATAGTCATTTTGCCACCTAAATATATATATGTCATTTTTTGTCTTGGTATCTATGTGCTTGTTTGCAGTTCTGATATCAAAATCAATCTGTCTTTTTATTTAACTCTTTCATATATATTTATACAAACAATTTAGATGGTGGGTTCCATTAAAATCTGTATTGTCTCAGCTGGCTAGGTTCTTAGAGAAGAAGTGAAACATGATTAAACCTAGTAAGTCATTCTGTGTGACAGAAGGGCTAATCCTTTTCTATGCCAGATGATCGTGAGCTACACATTTATCATTTTGGTACTCAAGAAGTTAAACACTTATGTAAGGGCTAGTGCTTTTACAAAGGGCTTCTCCGTTGATATAGGACCTGTTTAAAGAGATGAACCCTTTGCAAATGACTTCACCATCAGCTAGTGAGAGATCAGTGCCCTGGCTGTATGTGGGAGTCTGCCAATCTGCTTCCAATCTGCCTGGAAGTATGAAATATAAAGATACAAAGGGAAATTGGAAAGATCACTGGTGTTAAATGGAATTGTAATTGTTTACAAATCATTCCACAAGGCTGTAATTACACCGCTTCTAATGTGGCAGTACATTCATAGCATGTTATTTAACAAGGTAACACTTTCACATCTAATAATGTCTCTCGATAGCAGTAACTGTCTGCCTTGCCACTACAGAAACACATCTTTTTTCTTTTTACAGGACTGTAGGTTTAGGCTGTACTCCAAAATGGTTCATCAGAAAAAGACATGCCATGATGTATTGCAAGAGTTATCATTTTAGACTTTATCATTTTTATAAGCTGTAGTTCCTGTGAATTTAAATTTGGACGCAACACATGTGGGATGAGTTATAAACACGTCACGGAATATTACCGTAATTACTTTTATTATCAATAATATTTTAAATCCTATCCATTGTTAGAAGGAATAAAGGCAAAAGATTGTAACAATAGACTGAATTCCTAGACGTGGCTTCGCTGCATAGGTAGTATAGTTTACATAGTAAAATATGTATGATACAATAGGATGGTTGACTAGATGTGTACCTTTCTAAAATTACCATGACGTATTCTGCTATCATGGAATTTGTCTCAGATTTAAAGTAAAAATAGACATTAATAAAAAGAGCATTAATACTGAATGTGTGTTTGTGTTAACATTTTTGACACTTGATATAGAAGATATTTTTGTTAACATTTGCGTTTACATTCCTGGCAAGATAATGCATCAAATTAACCACTCGTTTAAATATTCAGAACTTGCTTTTAAAAACAGCTTTTCCCATATAGTTTATTAAAATGTTAGCACAGCATATAGTTATTTTCATTATTAATTCATTAATATGTGTTATTACTGAACCGTTACTTAACCGTTACTGAGTTAAGGTGACTGAAAGAGTTAAGTGAACAGACATGTGGACACAATGCATTCTCAATTGGGGTCAGGGCTTAGCAGCGAAGAGGAGCCTATGGGACTGCTTCTTTTCAAGCAGGGCCTGACTGGGAATGAAAAGCAGCCCTGGAAATATTTGGACACCATCCCCATGTATTGTATCGCATGGTCGAGCTTGTGTACCCACACGTCACACCCCTTACACATGCTTATCTGAGCCACACTATTTACCATCCAAATAGCTATAATTCATTCTTTTTAAAACTATATTAAATTGTTCCTTTACGGCAACAGAATACCACATTATTATTATCAAAATCACAGGAACCAAAAGTGTTAAAAGGCCCAAATAAGTACCTGGGAATAGACAGAATGTTAACTGGCATCCATGTGTACTAGATAAAGATGACATCAGTGCTAGGCAGAAGTAGATAACATTTTATGTGATAGGATTGGGAGTACATAAGTACATTAAACAAGTCATGATATACCTGAAGCCACAATTTAGCACCACTAATCCTTTTTAATAAAATATGCAGATTGAGTAAATAACACAAAACCTTTACTTTTCCTCTCACTGATTTCTGGGCCTAGAATGTTTTGTCCTCTGAAGTGACTACAAATTCAGGAGGGTGTTTATCTCTAGATAAGTAAAAATGTAATAGTCAAATTGATTCCTACAGAAAGTAAAGTGCCAGGACAGGCTCATAGGCTCTGCCACACCGACACTGAGACACACACACGCCAGGACAGGCTCTGCCACACCTACACTCAAACACATACACCAGGACAGGCTCTGCCACACTGACACCCAAACACACACACCAGGACAGGCTCTGCCATACCGACACCCAAACACACATACCAGGAGAGGCTCAGCCATACCGACACCCAAACACACACACCAGGACAGGCTCTCTCACACCGACACCCAAACACACACACCAGGACAGGCTCTGCCACACCTACATCCAAACACATACACCAGGACAGGCTCTGCCACACTGACACCCAAACACACACACCAGGACAGGCTCTGCCACACCGACACCCAAACACACATACCAGGAGAGGCTCTGCCATACCGACACCCAAACACACACACCAGGACAGGCTCTGCCACACCGACACCCAAACACACACACCAGGACAGGCTCTGCCACACCGACACCCAGACACACACACCAGGACAGGCTCTGCCACGTTGAATCATAAAAAATGTATTTTATACACTGTTTTGTCTTTAACTGCCCCTTGTATGTTTGCCCCTTGTGTATTGATGCCCCAGCCAGGCCCCCTTTAGTATTGATTAATTTGTCCCCCCACAACCTTGTGCATTGCCCCCCTTTGTGCATTTATGCCCCCACACCTTTGAATATTAATTAATGTGATGCCCCCACTGCTATGTGTACCCCCAGCCACCACCCCCCTGATTTTGTAATACCACAACCCAGCCAACCCCTTTTGTATTTTTTAATTTTGGTCCCAAGGCAATTTTTCTTCCCCCCCCCCTTGAATATGGGTCGACTTTCCTATAAAATATTTTTTGGTAATACTTACAATTTTGGGAGTTTTTTTCATGCTGTCCTCTCAAGTGACAATTGTCTCCCTGTCAGGAGGAACTCTTCTGTGAGCCCGCCCCCTTGAACGTCACGTCTTAAAAGGGACGGGACAAAGAGCTGAGGCACTGCTGCCACTGGGTTGCACGGTGTGTGGCGGAGGCGGTCTTACAGCCGCATGATGGCTGCTTTGAATTTCGCGGCCGCATGACGGTGACTTTGAACTTTGTGGTCGGGCGGCTGCTTTGAATGTTGGTCTGCCAGCCCACGGCCCTGATATCAAGTACTTTTAATGCACATCGAATGCGGTGAATTTCATCAGGCCCAACGTTGTTTAAGACCCACAGCGTATAAAGCTCTGTAATACCTACAGTGCCTTGCAAAATTATTCACCCCTTGGCATTTTTTCTATTTTGTTGCATTACAGCCTGTAATTAAAGTGGATTTATTGGGGGGTTTGTATTAGAGGACTGCATTGGGAGGCGGGTGGCTTCTCGCTGCTCCATAACAGTGTCTCATATCTTGCTCCGCCCAGGAACAAGGCGGAGTCACTTGATGTGACGTCACTTCCTGTGACTCTGCCTTGTTCCTGGGCGGAGCAAGAGAAGAGACGCTGTGAGGGAGCAACTCGAGGGCAGCCTTGCGGGACTGCGTGGGAAATCAGGTAAGGAGGCAGGCGTGATTGGCCACAAATGTGGCGGGAGCGGGCGGGATTGGCCACAAATGTGGCGGGAGCGCAACACCCACAGATTCTCAATTGGATTGAGGTCTGGGCTTTGACTAGGCCTCAAATCTCTGGAAGACTGAAACAGGTTTCCCTCAAGAATTTCCCTGTATTTAGCAACATCCATCATTCTTTTGATCATGAACAGTTTCCCAGTTCCTGCAGATGAAAAACACCCCCTTGGGATGTTCTCAGGGTGATAAAAGGTGTTGGGTTTGCTCAATTTTAAGCCCATCTGACCAGAGTACCTTCTTCCATCTGTTTGGGGAGTCGCCCACATCTTTTGTCAAACAGCAAATGTGTTTGCTATTTTTTTTCTTAAAGCAATAGCTTTTTTCTATCAATTCTTCCATAAAGCCTAGCTCTGTGGAATGTACGGCTTAAAGCGGTCCTATGGACAGATACTCCAATCTCAGCTGTGGAGTTTTTTGGCTTCTTCAGTGTTATATTTGGTGTTTTTTTTGCCTGTCTGATTAATGCCCTCCCTTTGGTGGTCGGCCCTCTCTTGACAGGCTTATCATAGTGCCATATTCTTTCCATTTGTTAATAATGGATTTAATGGTGCTCCATATGATGCTGATATTTTTCTGATATTTTTTTATAACCTGACCCTGATCTTTACTTCTCCATAACCCTGTCCCTGACCTGTTTAGAGAGCTACTTGGTGTTCATGGTGCTTCTTGCTTGGTGGTGTGCCTTGCTCAGTGGGCCTTTCAGAACAGGTGTATATATACTGAGATTATGTGACAGATCATGTGACTGGCTTGATTTAAAAATGTTCCCCTGGTTTGCTTCAGTACATTTTTCATTCATTACAGAATGTGAGATTCCTGTGGCATTTGTCCAAGAAGGGATGTGGTCTTCCAGAGTGTTTGGAAAAATCTACAAAACCTTGGTTTTCTCCGTCACCCTCCACTTATAAAGTCTCAGGCCAACAACTTGAATCTGATATAGATTACCAGTGCCCATGAGTAGAGATCAAGTGTGTTGTGCAATAAAATACAACTAAACTTTAAAAGTAACTCTAAGCTTTAACTTCCCCCCTCTTCCTAATTAATGTGAAAATTAGTGTTTTATAGCAGATTAATCAAGTTTAATTATCTCACACGTCTTTCTGTCTCTTTTGATTGTCTCTGACACCATCATCACGTCTGTGAACCGTGAGGTGGCAGCTACAGAAAATGTGGTGTATCTCAGTATTATTCTATCAGCCTCATAAATATAACTTGGTCTCTAAGAGAAGGCAAAGTTATTTTAAAAATTGTATGTTTTAATGTTAAATTTAAGATAGAGCCAGGCAAGCAAAATTACCATTGGGAGTAATTTATTCATCTTGTTCATCTAATGCAGTAATCTGCATCAGGCTTTGCTCTGCATCAGTGAATTGTTAGCAGACCATAAACTGCATAATTTATTTATTTGTGTAGTGTTTGCTCATAGCAGCATTTCTGTTAGCTTCTGTAGTCCTGCAAAGGTAATTTAGAGCTGGCTTTTTTCAATTATATCAACAGTTTGATATAATATACAACAAATAAAAGTAGATTGTGCACTTAATACAACTATAAATAAATTTAAGAATCGCACCCTTATAAGTAATATTTTAGGTGTATACATAAAAAGAAAAACATATATAGTGTGATATACTTAAAATAAATTATATAAGTGAATGTGAGTAATGGCCACTTACTCTTTACAGAGCAGTTAACTGATGAGACCCTTAGGGTGACTGTGTTTCTTCCCTTGGGGATCAAATTCTCAAGGTTGTCACTCAACAAAGGAAACTATTATGGTTAAAGCGGACCAGTTGCATGGAGCTGAATCAGTAGGACTGCACTGCCTTTTAATCAGTCCCAGTGATTCAGCACTATGTGAAAGCTGCATGGCCTCATTACATTTCCATGGTGTCCATTTTGAAAATGCAAGGGGGAAGTCTGCAGAATCCCCCCCATATGCATTTGCCCGTTTCCCCACCCCTAGCTATTTTGCTGCGTTTGCCGAATGCTGGCCAAGCAAACACTGTGTATGGGGGTCTATTCAGACCACTGTATGAATGCGTGTCACTGAATGGCTGCAATCAGTGGCAAGATTTGAATGTATATTAAAGTAAGTTCCCACATCTACCCACATGGGGTGCCTTAACACATAAAGACTGTATAAAAGATCTCACAGGACCCGAGATCCACACCTATAATTGTCACGGATCTGGCTAGTCTGACCGACTACCTCCTCTGACTTGTGCTCCCTTAGCCTGGGACAACACACTCTTTCCCCGGTTTCCCAGTCACTAGCCGAGACTCAGTATAGGGTATAACATTAAGAATGCTTTATTGTACACAGGCACAGATATATATATATATATATAGATAGATAGATAGATCCACAGACAACAGATGGTTCCAACACTTGGGGAAACTACATCAAATGTATATAAGAAATGTTCAGTAATATTTTCCTTCCCAATTTAGTTCAGCGGTATTACCTGCCTGGTCAGGCTGAAATGGGTTCCAGGTGAAAAAGTGGTTGAGCCGGTATAATATCCACAGCGGTGTACCTGAAGGGACGAGTCCGTCACAATAATCAACAGTCGTTTGCTTACGTATTGCCAAGGATCAGAGTATTTTAGAGGAAATTCTTGTAGCTGAATCCTTTAATGGATGCAGTTAGTTTCTTTTTCTGGCTAAATATACGGGAACTGCACAGATATAAGCTCATGATGACTATTTCCGCTAGTCAGCTTGCCTGTGACAAGTAACATTCCTAGATGTGAAGCACCAAATGTGACTGTCAGATTAAAATCACTAGATAATTCATTAAACTGCAAAAAATAAATGTTTTTCTTTTAGTTACTTTCTCTTACTATTTTCACTATTTGTGTATAGAGGAATTAAACTGATTTAATTGTGTAGATGGCAACACGTTTTCTGCTACAAACTCTTCCTCTGGCATTATCCTCAAATTCAAATTTCAGAATTGAAGTGAGAATGTCTTTGGAAGGCAGAGGAAAGACTGAGACAGATACCTCGAAAGAAGATTTAACCCCTTAATGACAAAGCCCGTACATGTACGGGCTCAAAATGCATTGTTTTCAATGGGTTTAGGGACCGCCCATTGTCCTTAAGGGGTTAAGATGTAATAATGTTGATGATGTATTCCTAATTTGAGTCAAGTGTTGGCAAAATTCCCAGTCATAAGCATACCTAATTCCATATAATAGCCATCTGGTTTTACACTGTAATGCAGACTCCCCATCATCATAATTTGTCACTGTAGAAACAATGCAAGGCTTTTTCAAGATAGTAAATTCAAACATACAACTCTTTGTCTTTGATATTTTCTTTTCCTGTACTGTACTATTTTATTTATTAGTAGAGGTCAGCAGCAGTTATAGTATAAGGGTGGATTTGGGGGGTGGCATTGACATCATCATAATAATGTACTCTTTGATATTACATCTGTACTTGTGTTTCCTTTAATGAAAAAAGTAGTATTATAAGGATTAGTGTTATAGTTGGCTTCATACAGTTTTTCTTTTTTTGTGAGGGTTAAATGAATCAAAATAGATACATGTGCGCTATGTGTCTCTCTGGTAGAGTGGTAATAAAATTGCACAGGCTACCTGTAGCTTTTAACATACCCACTAGAGACATTTTACATATGTTGATGTAGAGTACTCAAAGCGTAGAATAGGTTTTTTCATCATGTTGCTGTCATTGACATGGCCCATAAACAATTTTCCAAAAAATACAATACATAAATAAACTGATGTAGTCTCTGCCCTGTAAAACATGTCTATATGGTGCCATTGGTTTTATAGCAGCAAGACCTGCAGCTGATGATCGGGATCACCTGGGTCCAGATTGTATGGTCTAACAATGACAGATCAGTGTTCATTCAAAGTAAGCAATTGATTTAAAGTGGTAGAGCCAGAGGTTCATACATCTACCTTGGTGGCATTGATTGATTCCCTGCATGCAACAGAGACCCATGAAGATTGATAATATCCTAATCAGGTCAGATTTCTCATGATCTGATTTGTGTATGCAAAGTGGCTCCCTTATCAAAGTGTGAAATCACAGACTTTAAAAGAATCATGTCCTCTTACCTCTAAGAGAATTACAGCTGGCAGAATTATATACTGTTAGTTTCTGTTTAAACGCCAATATATAAGCGTTCTCTTTATTCCATATAAATACAATAGTGTGATCTTAAGATTAGTCAATATTCATGTAGTAGGTCTTGATAATATCACGTATTTCCAGGGTTAGTCATAGTTCTGCATCGAAACATAGAATTTGACGGCAGATACGAATCACCCAGCCCATGAAATTTGCCCATTTTTTCCTGCATAGCCTTGAGTAGATTTACACTTAATAACAAATCTCTGTTGTGTATTTATAACTATTGACAACATACATTATTTTTTGTAAAGTACCTACCATTAAAATACCGTGTATTTTTTTATTTCATCATGCAGGTTTGAGAAATTGAAATTGGAAGAAACGTCTTCTTTGATCATAGTTGTAAAAAAGAAGAAACGGTTGCCATCAATAACAAGCCAAACCTTTCAAAAACCATAAATAAAAAATAAAAAGTAAAAAAAGTTTCCATGGGGACTGTACCGGATCCTCAAGGGTCTGTTAAAAGTTCGGTAACCACCACACTTGTGGCAGAAGATTGTCCCGAGTCTGACACACCTCATGTTGCCAAACACCATCTTCATCAAACAACCTCAAAAAAGAATGGGGATGCAGTGCCAGTCTCGGATATATGTCCAGCTGATTTAACTTCCAGACCCACTTTAAAAACATCAGACCATGAAAATATATGTAGCCATAAAATAAAGGACACCAGCAGAGAATCATTTTCTTTTAGGACTTCCAACCAACCTGAGGTTTTACCACAACCGGATGAGCAACATTTTGCAACTATAGTACCAGAAGCCATCAAAGACACCACTCAACATGTTCCCACTACAAGCATCATTCCATCACATTCCGAAATATCAGTATCCACCAGTGTCGTAAATTTGACTTGTAAAGAATTAATGGTAGATGAGGGTGGTATGGCAAAAAACACAGTTATGGTAGAACAGGTTGTGCCTGACCAAGTTAGTTTCGAGGTAGGCTCCAGCCCAACTGCCAAAAACATGCTAGAGAGTTCTACAGACATGGACCTTAACAAGGAAACAATGATGCATTTGCCAAGCCAAGAAGTAGACCACCAAAGGATTGATGAGGGAGCAAATAAAGATACAAATGTTCTAGACAGTAGCACCTCAGTACTACAGGAAGGTAAAGGAGAGGACCAAGCTGTTCTTCCCAAGCCTGAGGAGTGTTTGCAGTTAACCCCTGAAGAAGCAGAACTGAACAAAAATGGGGAACCATTACTACTGGAATCAGAGTTACTCTGTAAATTTAAGGATATGGGAACAATGACATCACAGATGCATAGTTGGGCTAAGCAGGATGCTGAAGTGCAAGCTGTGGCAAATGTGGTAGATAAATCAGTCTCTACTAGTCCAAGCATTTTGTCTGCGTTTCTAAAGGTCAACTCCCCAATGTTTAAAGAAAGACAAGAACAGGTGTGTATAATTTATCAAGGTAACCCTGGAAACGCTCCAAAGGATCGTGCTAACTTTGCATTGCATCCACAGATGTCGCAAAACCATTTAGCACCAAAAGTACGCTTTCAGCCCCCTGATGCAATGAGCCCCCAGCCTCTACAGCTGCACAACAAAAGCCCACCAGACATGGTGCGTTCTCCCTTTCAGCACACAGATCTTGCAAGAAATCCGCAGGTTTTATATAGAAATGAGCTAGATGGACAAAATCGTGGTATGCCACAAATGCCAATGGCAAGTGCTTCTCCCCTTTTAATGAACGTGAAACCTGTCTATCAAATCAACATAGAGAACAGTCAAAAACAGTCAAAAATGTACAATGATCCATCACAGTTTAGAACTCCTCATGACATCAGCAACAAAGCCAGGCTCCATCATTTAAGTGGAATAGAAAATATTCAATTACACAATGTTCGTCAAGACAATGAGCAGACAGAAACTCTTATGATACCTGGCGATGGTAGCTCTGACCGAAAACCTTTCCATTTTAAAATTACAAACGAACAGGGTTCTACCCAAGCAATCATCACAACAGATATTAAAACACCAAAGAAAGAGGAAAAAATGTCCCCTCTTCGTGTTGAGGTTGAAGTAAACAACAGTGGTGGGGCTACTGGTGGTCCAGTGGATGAAATACTTGAGGTTTTAGTTAGAAAGGAACAAGATGAAAATGACCATGCAAAAAAGTCTAGCAGTCTAAGTTTGCATTCCAAACCGGCACCAGATCTCAACCAGGGCGCAATGCCACTTACACCAAGATTAAGGAAAGCCAGAGAGGAAAAAAATGAACCGATTCTGCTCACCTTGCCTACCTCGGAACAGTCTAAGCTACTTGGTAAAAAGGCAGCTCAAACAGGTTCAAGTCCTGAGGCAAAAACCCAAGCAAAGCAACCAGCCAAGAGTGTGAAGGATGTTGTATGGGATGAACAGGGCATGACATGGGAGGTTTATGGAGCCTCTATGGACCCTGAAGCATTAGGAATTGCTATACAGAATCATTTACAAAGGCAAATAAGAGAACATGAGAAAATGATTAGGTCTCAATTAAAGCAAAATAGGAAATCAATTTCTGATGCATCAGGTAAAAAGCACAAAAGGAGACAGCACAGAGTATTTCAGTCCATGCTTAAGAATTTCAGACGACCAAACTGCTGTGTCCGACCTCCACCTTCAGCTGTGTTAGAATGAGTCCTTGGAGCATTGTGGACCACTTATCATTTATACATAATTATAGTAGATTATCAATCATGCACTTAAGGGTGTTATAGGCAGACCTCATGTAAAAACTATTTTTAATGCAATATCACTTATTTTTTAGAGTTTCATTTTTCATGAATGAACTTGTTTGTCTTATTCCAGAGATTAAAAAAAAGTTTGCTTTCAAATGTTACATTTTACTTTTTCCAAATTGTAAAAATATGAAAGCAGAAAGTAAAAAACAGGTTTCAGATTTATAGATGAGTTAGTATCTACGCCGTTAACCACAGTGCCAGAATATAATTTATCACAGCAGCCTTTTTTTGACTGTGAAGTTCTATATTAAAGAAAGAATTGACCTGTTGTATTTAAAGCAATACTTATTTGGCCTAACTGTGGAAATGTGGTAACTGCTGACCAGTGATGTATCTGCATTTGGGGTTGTCCTAGGCCCAACCTAGTACCCAATTGTAATGTACTTTTCAGTGACAAGGAAAATGGAAAAAAGATGGCATGACGTTCTCTATCAGTTGTGAAAAAAACAGAAACTGTAAATATTACTATAGAAATTAAACATATATCACTCTATCTCATATATAGCATTTGTAAACCCAGAGGTGGTCAATCAAGCCATTACTCGGGTCAGGCACTGCAATTGGTGACCAAGGCTTTGCTTTCATAGGAGCAAACCTGGACCCATTTCCAGGGCAAAGGGTATTATAATTTTTTAATATTTAAAATAATAAATTTACTTTGTGAAAAAGACCACAATAGTGGGTTTAAAGCACATAGTAACTTCCATAGTATATAAAATAATTTTAATGTAAGTACAACCTTGAAAAATTCTCTTATTCCCTGTATATCGAATTGAGAAACAGTTATTCTGAAAACAAAATGTAATTAAGCATTTTTAAATAATGAGTTTCTCTAGGACCATTTCTCTGTCAGAAGATTCTAACAAAGTATACAGTTAAGCTATAGATAGATTTATTAAAGCCTGCCCCATCACATTTCCTTCCTGTTAGAATTTATAGAGCTAACAATAGACCAGCACTAAGTAGAACTTAGTGAGGACCCAAGGTTACTTGGGTTTTTAGGAATAAAGTAGAGTCAAATTGATGCCATTATTGGCTTTGTAAAACTTAGTTCAAACTTTTAAGATAATATAGGTGTCTTCTTAGGCATGAAAAAGAGACCCATGTTGCACTCTAGATCTACTTATCTAATAAAGATATCACATCGACTGTACTTGTTTCCTGTATTTCCATGGATTCTACATAATACCACGTTTTTCTTATTTCAAAATTAGAACTGTACCCGTTAAATCTTTAATATGTCATAAGCTTCAATAGAAATAACCTGTCAGGTAACTCATTTTCATTCTGGTGTGTCCTAAATCATTTTTTAAATCTGGTTTACTGGAATTATAGTAAACCAAAAATTGGACGGGCCAATACCACATGGGAAGCTACCCACAAGGCAACCTGGGTATAGCCTGGTTCCCTGTCCAAGTATCATCCCCTGCCAGAGTAAGCATAATGGCCTTGTTCTTGTTCAAAGATGTCCCCATAGTGTGAATTAAGTGCAATGGTGCAAGGTGTGTTGGTTCTAATTTGTACATTGTTTGAGTCCATTGCAATCTTAATCTGGCTGTAATCTATGGCTGTAAACTAAATTAAAAAGATTGTAACATATCTTAAATGACAGGTTTACTTTAATATAAAAAGTGGAGCAAAGAAAGGTGGTATATTTAACATTTTTAATAACTGCAGTAAGAATTTTTACTGCCCAGGTGTGCCATGTGGTCATTTGCTTAATCAGAAGTATGTCTATTTTTTATCAGTGGGAATTGTTTCTCTTATTACTTCGTACGTAAATGATTTTCATAATTTTATTTTGATAAATTAGTCCTCTTATAGTTTTGTTCTAACAACATTTTAAAGATGGGTTGTCATTGTAAATATGAACATTGAATTAATTTAACATGCAATATATATCTCAAAACATTTTACCTGTCAAATATATGCCATTCCCTTATATGAAAACGCATAATTAATAACTGAGTCTTCAAAATTAATGTATAGTTATTCAGAAGAGGTTTGTATTTGAAACAATCTGTGACATTCTGTGTTGTTGTGATACATAAATTATTGTAGTCCTTCAGCCCTGAAAAAGGTTGTAGTTGTAATTACAACGTATTTTAAAATTGTACCAAATTGTTACTCACACCCCCCGCACACACACACATACACACTTCCAGTATCTATTCATATACATCACAGCCAGTGTTACTGAGTAGAATCAAGTATAGATAAAGTCCATCTTGGGTGATATAATGTGAACACTTGCATAATACTCTTAGAATAGTTTGAAACAATAAACTGAAAATTAATTAATATTTTAATGTCATTATTGGATGTTAATTCAGAACAAGATTTTTCTTGTGTGTCAACTGATGTACTTAAATGTTCTGAAATTCTGCCTTTGCCCATTTTTATTGACGTAAACATAGTCTGCCATGCTATTCGGCAATAAACACTTTGAGTTTAAGAATAAAATCTGATTTTTACTATAGTTGTTTGCAAACAATCTGGAATTTACAAGTACACTTGTGTCAGAATATGTAATAAATATTTATTAAATCATGCATGGAATATTATTTATTAAAAAATGGCTGAAGTTTGTTATTTATATTTTTACTTTTTTATTTAACTGTTTATTAATAAATCAGAAAATTACAGGTAAATAAAGAAGATATTGTAATCCTCTGGAAATTGCTTCTCAGCGACCATACCATGTTGAGATCATCTGTCCTGGAGGAAAAAAAATGGTGAAGTCTGCTATCAAAATAATTTTATAAATAAACAATACCATCAAATGCAGAAAAAAATAGAAACCTAAGAACATTACATAGGCTGACATTTTAAATCAGTTAATTTTCTAGCCATTACAAGAAGATATGTGGATTTGGATCAGCATGTTTCTTGTTTAATGTGATGATTTAGAACATGATCATACAATATTTAATGCAAGAAGCCACACAAAAGCAAAAAAAATGTGATGCAAAAAGCAGTCAGGTGCCGTCAGAATACCAGTGCTTATCAGTGCTTATACATAAATATAGAGAATTACATACAGTGCATACTATATATATCATAGATTGTATCACCTTTGGATAGCCAATATAAAATAATTAATAGAATACTTACCACAACGTGATAAAGACCCCATGCATGGTAAATACCGTACATATTTCCTTCATCCTTTTACAAATAATATTTTTAGTGATTTCATTTTTATTGGTTTTTACATGAAATTATAACACAAAGGATCCTGTGTTTCATCAAAAGATTTGTAACAAAAAAAGAGTTTTGTAGAACAGATGAATTGTTAACATCAAGATACACAAACAGAAATTTGTCTCATCAAACCCATGTTACCTTATGTGGTGCATGTTAAACTTAATTTGATATAAGTGGGTAATTATGTCCCTTTACTTCAGTTATATTTGGATCCCTGAAATGTCTCATATTTTTAGCAATCACCATTTTAGAAAAAAAGAAGTATGACATTGTATGTTACCGTTCAGGAATGATACCTAGGTCTGGAAACACTACTAATGTAATTAGTAAAACTAGTCCAGGTAGACAAAATGTTTCTTTCCACGTGAACAACAAATGTGCAGCATTCTGTATCTATCTCTACAAGCCTCCAGGATGTGAAAAAAATTGGGTGAACATCCTATTCAGTCTTATTTATGCTTAATACCAGCATAACAACACCTTTTGATTCATCTCAAAATAGCTAGAATATCAGGAGTCCATAGATAGATGTTCCAGGGCTTTGTCTCCAATATCTATTTATAATGTACATATGATTTCAATTTTCTCATGTTCTATATAGTCTTCAAGGTTTTATTAGCTCCAGTGAAGTACTATTACAAATTGAAATTATGTGGTGATTATATGGGGCTTCTTAAATTTCAACCGCATATATATATATATATATATATATATATATATATATATATATATATATATATATATATATGAAAATGGTTTCTCTGGGTAGAGCAGAGCCACAAAATCTATGCGACTGCCCCCTAGACTTAAAATCCACAAAAGCAGCAAAGATCCTAAATCAAAGAAATCATTTTTGCACAACTATAACATTGATAAAGATTTCACTTGTAAGCTGCTTGTTGTCTCACCATTAATGGAAAACGTAGTAATTGGAAGCAGTTGTCCAAGATATAGCCGCCTTAAATTTTAAAGGTGCCCACAATAACAAGTCTATTGTGTAAGGCTAGGTTTCCACTTGGTTTTTTTCTGCTAAAAACGCCCATAAAAACGCCAATAGCGCCACCTGGCGTTTTTTTAGTGAAAAAACGCTGCAGCCAGATGTTAGCTGTTCTTCAATAGGAAATCGCAAAATGCCATATCCACTTGGCGTTTTTCTGTTTGGCGTTTTTTCAGTCCTCTTTGGCGTTTTTCTGCTTTTTTGGGCTCTGTGGCAGTTTTTCAAAATCGCAGCATGTTGACACTCTGGCGTTTTTTCAAGGAAATCTTGGCGTTTTTCTCCAATAGAAGTCTATGGGAGAGAAAAACGCCATGAAAAAGCCATGTGGGTTTATTGCCTTGGCGTTTTTTATGGCGTTTTTTCCACAGTTACAATGCAGAGGATGGACCCAGTATCTGTGTGTCCTACGAGAAATAGGCTGAAAACAAACAGTTTCACACAAAACAAAGTCCTGGACTGGTTCATATTGAATTTTACACCATTTGGAACAAACATGCCATTACAAACAAACATACCCGACGCATCAACTGGATCCTGCGTGCCAAAAGCAACAGCAAACAATTTGCACCATCATTTGGGGCCAATCTTCCCAGAGGAGCAGACATTCGAAATAAAGCATGCCTTACAAACCACAGAAAAGAGACAAAAGGGTCTACCAAGTAAATGACATCAGGAGAGGGCAGATACTTGCCATTAATCCTAATCCCTTTTAGCTGGGTGAAACTTCTAACTTGTAAAGGCTGGAAAAACTGCCTAAGGTCAAAAAAAGCAATTTCCACAGAAAGGCTAAAACGCCAGAAAAAACTGCAGAAAAAACGCCAAAACGCAGGTAAATGCAGTGGCAGTTTTCTTGGCAGTTTTCCTGGCGTTTTTCATCAATAAAAAAACGCCGGACAAAAACCCAAGTGGAAACCTAGCCTAAGGATGACAAATATAATTTGTTACGTCTAGCCTATTTCCCATTGGTTTGAGGATTCTTTGACCTATAAAAATAGACTTGCCTGATGGTAATTTGAGGTATAGTATTGTATCCTTTATTCTAACCTGTTTCGCAGGTTTGATAGATTTGTGGCATAGTTTGAAGGCTTAGCTAAGTATACCAGGATAGTGTGAAAGAAACATAAGATATTGGGAAGGACTGACATCTTTACAGAAGCTATCAGTAGTATTTACATTTGCATCAAAAATAAGCCTTTTTCAGCTACAATAGTCCATTTACATCATTAACAAAATCTGCGCTGTATTTTAGATACAGTTGATATTATTTTAATGAACACAATTAGCTTTTCTAATAAAACCAAGTACATTTCTAAGTGACCTCTAACTTTTGAACGGTATTGTATATACTCTCTTTTTCTCTGGCTTCCAAGTGTTTGTTTTTTTTCCTAAGTGCCACCTTATGCAGCTTATGAGATTCTTCATATATAATATATGCGTAATCATAATATTCTATATCAAGAGTCTCCATTTCTAGTATGCCAACATTTTAAGAGCTGTGTAATTACCATGTACTTAAACAGCATTGTTCGTTAAAGCAATGTTCTGTGCCAGCCTGTAAACCTATTGTGTTTGCAGTCTCCAGGACCAAATTGGACACCAACTCTCTGTATAATTCATCTATTTTGCCCCAGGCATAAACCTTTACGCATCTTTTTTTCAGAATGCATACAGCCTATGCTCCCAAGGTATCATGTCAGAGCAGAACACAACGATATAATCATAGAACATATGTTTGATACATTTGAATAAGGCTGTAACACAATAAATTAATACGTTATATGTAATCAGAAATTCTGCAGTGTTAATTAAATTTTAAAAAAAAGCAACTTTATTTATAATAAAAGCCTATGTTTGCCAATATATGCTAGTTGAATACACACACACGATAAGACAGGCAAACAGTTTTTATATAAGTTCACAAATTTTGCAGACCCAGAAACAACCAATATCCTGCTGCTCTAGTTAGCAGGCCTTTCAAATGAATGGCTTATGTACACAGTTACAGCTGCCGAGCTGAAATTAATTACCCTCAACACCACTGACTGTAAGATAATCATTTTACCCTTTTTTGTTACGGTAATTTTAATCACTGATTCTTGAAATATTTTTCAAAACATATAAATGAGTCACTAAGAGAACCCCTAAGCCCCCCAGATAAAAAAACAATAAAACCCCATAACAAAGTAAACCCCCTAGAAAGAAAGAGATAAAGAGCAAAGAGCGAATCTATAACTTCACTAAAACCGTTGGAATAAGTACAGTAATCTTCAGCCAATAAAACCGGGTCATTTTACCTTTTTTATGCTGAGTTGCTGAATGATGTACTTGGTAAAATTGTAAAGGCCCTAGTGGCTGTACTTTTTATTTTTTAGTCTATACTAATTATTTGGGCTTCAAAAGAAGGGCTTAGTAACCCGACAGAGAAAGGTTACTTTCCCAGCTGTGAATGTTATTTTCTAGATGTCCCTTCGACTAATGATCTGCAGAATCTCTCGTCCACACATGTTCACCTTAAACTTCATTCCTTGGCAGAATTCCCTCACAGCTACCATGCACACAAAAGTCAGGTTATATCTCCTGAACATTATATGTCTTATCATATTATTCTACTTCCATTTTTAGCATTAAAAACTGTTAACGGAGAGGTTAAATTGAAATCACTTTAATGTCATGAAACACAAACACCCAAATAATATGCCAAAAAGCTAAATATACGGCACTTTAGAAGGGGCGGCACTTTGCCGCCCCAAGCGCTTTTTTTTTTTTTTTTTTTTTTTTGAAGCGGAGGAGAGAGAGGGGGGGGCACCGAGTGGTTTTCGCTTACCCGCTCGGCGCCCCTCTCTCTCTCTCTCCTCTGCGGCGAGTCTCCCTGTTCGGTCCCGGTGCCGGCTTGTAATGTAGAGCGCCGGAAGTGACGTCAATTTCCGGCGCTCAGCATTACAAGCCGGCACCGTGGCAGAGCAGGGAGACTCGCCGCAGGACTGTTTAAAGGTAAGTACCGGGGGGGATCGTAGATTATGGCGTCGGCGAAGTTAAAATGCCGCCCTCCCCCCGGCGTCGGTGGGGGGGGGCGGCGTTTTAAACTTCGCCCCAGGCGGCGTTAAGTCTTCGGCCGGCCCTGGATATATCATGTCAGTAATGTCCTACTCCATTATGTCTGTGTGCTCTTCTTTTAGAGGACAGAACCCTTTAGCATTAATGTAGTTGTTGCAGCTAACACAATATTAATTTTCCTAATTATTGCACTATAATAATTACTTATTTATTATTATAATATTTAGAAAAATAATTTTAGATATCCAAAGAGAAAGAACACTCGTTTCCCATGCAAAAAGTAAACTGTGAGTGAAATTGTGTAATAATTGTGACTAGATTGTCAACTTGAAAAAGCAGGACCCTCTCCTCCTTCTGTACCAGTGTGTTATTGTGCGTGATTTAAAATTATTTTACTGACTGTTACTGCTGTAACAGCACTAAAGAATCTGCTGGCGCTATATAAATAAATGTAATGTAATAATCTAGCATAGTATGTGTTTAATATACTATTTACATAGCTGAGAACTATCAGGTTTTAACTCTGATTCTCAGGGTCACACAGTCTACAGCTGACACCTTCCTAATCTACCTGCGATCATATCTAAGCGAAGTGAAGATTTCCATGAGGACTGTTATTAGTTATTTGGCATGTCGCCATATAGTATCTGCATGATGGGCTATGACAGAGTTAATATGTCAAGAGTTCATTTATAAAGTTCCTAGGTATAACTTTAATAAAATATTCTATTTCTTAGTCAAACCAAATGTGTCCATTCTGTAATATATGATTTCATCCTCTTACTTATAGTATATAATTGCATCACAAAGCATGGTGTCTTAATAAAGCATTTTTCTCTGCAGTGGAATTGGCATTTGCTAAAACACCCATACTTCAGCAAAAAGTATTCTGAGCTCCTATAAAACAGAGACATCAGTGGTGGAAGGAGATCCTTACTGTGATGCATTTACTCCACAGTATGTAGTATTTTATATTACTAAAATGATGAAACCTAAAAACATGACAATCCTTTAGATTTAGTTCTTTTGTAAATAGGCCTCAAGTAGCTGTACATGTCAACAGGGGCATACCTAGAGTATTTGGCACCTGGGGCGGATCCTGTATGTGGCACCCCCTCCCCCCACAAACACTTTAAAACTGCATAGCTTCTATCATTATACTGGCACTGTACTGGCACTGTACTGGCGCAGACATTGAAGGTGGTACAGCATTATTGTTATCATTATATACTGAGTGTCAGAACCAGAGACGGAGCGTAGCGCAGGATCAGGTAACCAAAAGGTTACTCCCCTTCAGAGTATACCTGGTCTCCTCCCCTGCACACCTGATCATCTCTCATGGGCATGGTAATTGGTATGGGAGCAGGAGGCAAGCTCCTCCCCCTCCCTTCCTGATTAGCATCTTCCCTCTGTACATCTCCTGCCTCCGGGGTGTAACCACGCCCCCCCCGCCACGAGGAAAGCGTGCTTTTGCTAAGCGCGGTACGCGGCTGAATCAAGGCCGGGGATACGGCCTGCCCCGCGGACGGGCGATCGCGCCGCGAGGCATCTGACGCCCGGGATCCGCTCCCCGCGACGACGACTCCCGCCGCGAGGTAGATAACGGACCCCGGTCCTGACACTGAGGCAGACATTGACGGTGCTACAGCATAACACCTACCACTATATACTGAGGCAGACGTTGACTGTGGTACAGCATAACACCTACCACTATATACTGAGGCAGATGTTGACTGTGGTACAGCATAACACCTACCACTATATACTGAGGTAGACGTTGACTGTGGTACAGCATAACACCTACCACTATATACTGAGGCAGACATTGACGGTTGTACAGCATAACACCTATCATTATATACTGAGGTAGACATTGACGGGGTACAGCACAACACCTATCACTATGTACTGAGGCAGACATTGACAGTGGTATAGCATAACTGTTATCATTATATACTAAGGAAGACATTGATGGGGTACAGCATAACACCTATCACTATATACTGAGGCACACATTGACAGTGGTACAGCATAACTGTTGTCATTATATACTAAGGAAGACATTGACGGGGTACAGCATAACACCTATCACAATATACTGAGGCAGACATTGATGGGGGTACAGCATAACACCTATCACTATATACTGAGGCAGACATTGACGGGGGTACAGCATAACACCTATCACTATATACTGAGGCAGACAATGACGGTGGTACAGCATAACACCTATCACTATATACTGAGGCAGACATTGTCGATGGTACAGCGTAATCCCTATCACTATATATTGAGCCAGACATTGACAATAGTGCAGCATAACTCCTATCACTATATACTAAGCCAAACATTGATGTGGTGTAGGCCTACCACTTTATTATCTGGCTTAGGGATTCACCGAAACTAAAATTCTGGACTGAAACTGAAAATGCAGCATTTAACAGTCCGAATATGACACCCCACCATAAACACCCTGCCTGTGTCATCTTGGTCCCCAAGGCTCAAACATCCTGCTTGTGCCATATTTGCCTTTCCACAAATCAATTATACATCTATCATACACACAAACACTTTCACAGTCACTCACTAATTCACACTTTCATTTACATAATTTATTCACACAATCATTTATTCTCTCACTCATTCACACAAATTTACACATTCATTAATGCATTCTCACAAACTCGTTAATTATCTCCCTCATTCAGACAATTCATCCACACATTCATTCATTCTCTCACTCATTCACACAATGCATCCACACACTAATTTATTCTCTCACTCATTCTCACTGTTTATTTATTCCAATATACTTACCACCCTCTTTCTCACTATCTATCTTTTCCCCTTTTCTACCCCCTTCTCACTATCTACCCCCTGTCCCTCCCTTCTCACTATCTACCCACCTCTAACTAGTAGTATTTATTTCATTGTTATATAACCAGGTTTTATATACCTATTAGACATGTGCAAATGGGCCAAAAACGATTTAGACAAGTTTTTTGGTTTCATTTTGTGAATTTGTGGGGGGTCTGGTCTTATTTTTCAGGGCTTTGTAGGAATCGCCAAATGTACCAAAATTCAGTAAAGAGATGTGCAATAAGCAACAAGATGGTTGTGAATGCAGACCCTTACAATTTTCTCAAGCACTGGAAACTCGACAGTTTTGTATCTTAGTAGGAACTCAAGTTAAACTATGCCCTGATGACAAAAAGAAAATAGAATTTATTTTTCTCCATGATAAATAGCAAAAAAGTTAAAATAGTCAGATGCCTTGTTTTGAAATGGATATGTTGTTACAGCTTTTAGCACAACTTAATTAATCTATTAAATTTACTGATACTGATATCCTTGCCCCTTCCCAAAGGCATTTCCTCATTTCCCTGGCCAACCTAGTACTACTACTATGCCCCTAAAAAAACCTTTGTTAATAGATGTGGCATAAAAAAAAATCACACCACAGCACTTTGTTCACATACTAACAAGTTTCAAAATTAAATATCTAAAAGAATGAAGGGAAAAAAATCACTAGTCCAAAGAGGATGAAATATTGTTAAATTTGTAAATCAATAATAAGGCCACGAGAATAAACTATTAAAAGCAATCTATGGAATCATACTGTAAAACTATGAGCAAATGAGGGAATGATCTACGAACTGATGAAAGGAGTGATAGGTTAAACATGATTAATGAATGAGCAGGGAATACATAAATAATGCATAGCAGTAAATAAAGGTAAATACTGTCAGTAGATAAAATTGACTGGCTGATAAATAATAGCTCAAAAAGACAAAATAATATTGTAATATCCAAATGAGTGGACACGGTGTTGAAAACAACATTACTTAATGTATCACTTGTGTAATAAAGCCCATTAAACATAACTTTATGTTATTATTGTATGAGTATTGTTTTTCCTTGACAGCAAGAATGAAGCCCACGGGGGCCAGAATGGACTAGAGTGGGCCCTGACAGAGTGCTGAGCAGGGCTAGGCTAAGGCAGGAATTGTGGATTTTAGGGGAGGAGTTTTGGTAGGAGGATATTTAAGTTTGGTGATCACAGGGGTAAGGATCCATTTTGTTTAACCTTACCTGGTGGTGTTTGTCTTTCCCTGTCTATCTCTTGTTGTCTCTCTTGTATACTTGGCTGTTTCTTGCTTCTGTTTCTTTTGTGTTTCTTTGCTGTCTGTTTCTCTCTTGGGTCCTGTCCTGTCTTTTTTTTTGTGTCATTTTGTGTTTGGGTCTGTCTTGTTTCTGTGTTTTTTGTGTCTGAGTCTTTTCCTTTTTATCTGGGGCTCTTTTTTGTGTGCCTGTCTGTTCTTTCTTTGTTCCCCCCCTTTTTTCTCTCTCCCCTCTTCTCGTCCCCTGCAGGTGTCTGTATGGATTTGAGGTTCTGCAGCAGCTGTTGGACCTTGTGGCTGCAGGAGCGACTAGGCCGCATGCTGGATCCAGCTGGACTGTTCCTGAAGGCTGGCATGGAGGACTGCAGCAGCGTTGGAGCATAGGAGCGGAGGCAGACCTGAGGAGGACGACGCAGATAGCCCAGGACGGGGCCTGGGAGTCAAAGCAACCCATTTGCAGGCCTTCAGAGGCATACTGGTGTGCAGTGCAACGGCATGGAGGAGGCTTCGGCCCTCGCAGCGTTCCATCACAGCGGACCAGAAGGGCCCATGGGAAGGCAGTGATTTCAGATGGCCCAGCTGGGTGTCCTGTGGCTGCTGGCCGCTCCCCAGATGGCAAAGGGGGCGCAGAGTGCAAGGAGTCAACAGTTGCAGGAGGTGGTTCGGCCTGGTATGGGCCTCTGAGGCCTACCGCAGTGTTTCCCCAGATGTGGGTCCTCCAGGAGTCATCCAGGGAGGCAGAGCAGCTGGCAGGACGGCCGGGTGCAGCCTGCACTGCGGCCTGTGCAGATGTCAAGGTAGGGAGACACCGGAGTGAGGCCTAGGCAGTTACCTGGGGCAGCTGCCGTGGGGCAGGAGGTTTTGGCTGTGGAGCAGGGGGGCTGGGGAGGCCCCTCTTTTTTCCAATCTCCATCCTGAAGTGGCATATGGGGGGTTTCCGGCTGCAGCGCCCCATCCCTCTCACAGACACACACGCAGGCACACCCTAATTGATGCATCCATCAGGATGGGATGAGCTGGTGGGAATCTGCACACCAAGGAGGTGGTTTTGGTGCTGCCACTCCTGCGGTATTTCTCTGCGGCGGCACAGGATCATACGACCTTGCTGTACGGGACGGCCATGGGGTCCATTATTAAGGTTTCTTTTTTTGCGTGTTATTTCCATCGGGTGCACATGTGTGGGTTGATGCTGGGATGTTTTCAGGGGCTGTAGTGTGGTATCTATGAAGCGTATAGTGGGGAGTTTCCTGGGAAGTTTATAGATGTGCTGGGCTTGAGATTCTTTGCAGGTTGCATTGCATTTGTTTGTGTGGTTCTGGCAGGTTCCGTAGCAATGTTTTATTTGGAGGCAGTGGAATGGTTTTAGGTCACGGTTACTGACGGACCACTGCAGGGGGAAAGCATGGCTCTTGAGAGCTGTCAGTCTAATCGGTGGTTGGAGGGAGGTGAAACCTGGTAGACAGACGTGACGGGGGATATGATAGAAACGTTTAAATGCTTAAGGGGAATCAGCAAGTTAAAGGGAGAGATTTTCTTTTAAAGTAAGTACTACCACTGCAAGAGGACATAGTCATAAGCTAGAGGGGCAATGGCTTAAAGGTAACATCAGGAAATATTACTTACTGAAAAGAGTAGTGGATGCATGGCATAGCCTTCCAGCAGAAGTGGCAGATGCTAATACGGTGCAAACGTTTGGCCAGGCATGGGATAGGCATAGGACAGAGTTAGATATAGGATAAGGGCAGGTACTAATGAAAGTACTCAGAGATTGGGCAGACTGGATGGGCCTAATGGTTATTATCTGTTGTCACTTTCTAAGTTTTTATATGTTACGGTGTGTTGGAAATGTTTGTGTCCCCCCCCTTTATTGCCCCCTCCTGTAGCTGCTTCTTGAGTGGGTTGCAAAGGCAGCTTTACACAGGGAACCCTTGCTTTGTTGTGGTGTGAAGCTGCATTTGTCCAGGTCGCTTGCAATCACGTAGGGTCATGCTGGGGTTTTGGGGTGTGGGGGTAAGGGTTATCTGTTGATGTGACAAATTGCATCGTTGAAGGGTTGCAGCAGTAAGGCGATGTTGATGGTTGTTTTTTCTGAGGTGTTTTATGTCTCCTGAACGGTGTCCCCGGTTAGCCTGGGGGTCATGTTAAGATGAAGGAGGGGGACAAGAGGCATGAGGGAAATTGTTTCTGGCTTCCTCTGGGAACCATGGATGGGACGAGGTTAAGGAAAGGGGGCTACGGTACCGCGGTTTTTCTGAAACTTTCGGTACTGGGGTTCGGCATGACTGGGGTGAGATGTATTGGAGGGAGTCTCCTGACTAGGGATCCGATCTGTTTGTCAGGTTTGTTGTATGGGGGTAATGTTTTTGGTGGGGTCGCCATAGAGAGAGCTGTTTTGTTGGTGCCTGGGGGATAGCGGTGGGGGACCAAAGGGTTTCGTCATGGGGTTTGAAGCTGATTCTGTTGGGATGGTTGATTCGCTTTGCAGGAAGAGTGCCTGTCAGCATTTCCCGGGGCCATGGGGTCTACGGTTTGTCCGAAGACTTCAAGCGGGCTGGGGTATGTACCACATGGCCCAAGGTGATTTAGTGGGGCTGCGGGGCGAGTCTCCTGTTTTGGGTGCCGCTGTCTGATTTTGATCTGCTTCTGGTACGTCTGAGAGGTCACCATCTTTGGGGAGGGGTGGTGGTGTTCAATGTCTTTTCTGGGTTCCTTCGGTTTTTCGTGCACTTACTCTGAGCGATTGGAAACTTGCTGGTACATAGGTTTGTTAAATTTCCCTGGTCTTGATTCGGTTTGGCTTTTCGGGAGCTGGAGGGCTCTGATTCGGGTAACTATGTGTGGGGTGAAGCAGGTGCTGAGAGCTGCCTTGCTGGTCAGTGAGCTCTTGCTCCACAGGCTGCGGGGCAGTGTTTTGGGACAATTGGTGACGGGGTTGTCCAGGGGGCCATTGGTTCATGTTAGTATGGCCTGAGGTCTGGGATATATTCGCCCTCTCCTTGTTTTCTTTGAACCGTTCCACTTAGTGTTGGCCCTGTTTTGGGGAGTTGGCAGGGGTATTGGTAGGGTGGTTTTGATGGAGCTATATCGGAGGAAGGGCACTTTGGTTCTTATGGTTGGTGGCTTTGGTGGATGTTTTGTGCTTGGTGGTGGATGTTTTCGTTCGGGTGTTGCATAGCAGTATCGCTGATTCTTGTTCTTGCTTCATTGGAAGTGGCCTCGGCAGATGGAGTTGGGGGTACACCATTCGGGGGCTTGCCTTGCCTGGCAGTATAGTGGACTCCCAAGGTCACAAATATTGGCATTGGTGGGATTGTTTGTGGTGGCAGTATATTCAGTGGGTGGCCCACGTAGCCATGTTCAGGTGGTTCCTGGCAGGGGCGACCCCTTCCCAGGTCTATGGGTTAGGGCTGGGTGATGCACTCCTTAGTTTGTGGATGTGGGATCAAGTGGTGGGTGTTCCTACCCCCCCCCCTATTGGGATTTGTGGGAGGCGGTTAATGAGGTTTCACTGTCTAATTTTGCTTTGGACGTTGCTGTGCTATAGTGCTGGTGCAGATGTCTTGGTGGGCAGGTTTGGTTTGTCTACTGTGCCCTATGATGCCATGTGGATGGGCTTTTGGGGGTTATATGAGCGGATTGTGTTCTTCAGGGTACATCAGGATGGATGTTGGCTCGGTCTGCTTGGCCGCCTCACCATGCAAATGGTGTTTGAGGCTGGTGGTCGGGGTGGGGCTCGGGTGCTTCTCCCCTCTGTGGGTTTTTTTCTTCGGGACTCTTTTGGTAGGCAGGTTATCAGCCATTCTCAAGAGTAATGACCCCGACGGGGACCGCAGTTAGGTATAGCAGTTTGCAGCTGGGTCTCCAAGGGGTTTTGGTGCTTGGTGATGGAGTTTTTGGTGGTGGTTTGGTTGCCATTATACAATTTTGGTTATGTGTAAGATTGTTTTTGTTCTTCTTCTTGCTGGGGGGGTGCCGGTTTGTGGGGGTCACCTTTCGGCATTCACTAGTTTTGGGGATGTGGCGGAACTGTGGTTGGAGAACTGAGCCCGTCGGTGGGGGCCGCAGTTGGGCATAGCGTTTGTGCAGCTGGGTTTCCCAGAGGGTTTGGTGCTTGTGGGATGGAAATTTTGGTGTGGGTTGTTGGACCTTGGTGGCTCAACATTACAAAACTTGTTCAGTTATGCGTTTGTTCATTTATGTTGCTGATGTGAGGGTTGGTCACCGTGAGACGGTTGATTTGGTTTGTACAGGTGCCGTGCCTGTTGTTAGCACCTTACGTGAGTTAGAGGGGTATTGAGCATTGCCTGGGCGTCATGGTTACGCTGCTGGTGTGCTTTGTCCAGAGGCAGCAAAGGTGGATGGGCTGGTTTGTGGTGCTGGATAGGTTTTTGTAGGCATTTGGCGCAGATTTCTTGATTCTGTGAGTGGCGGTGGGTTTTGAACGGGCCAAGCTTTCTTTTGTGGGGGGAGCCCATCCGGCTTGAGGTGTCAAGGGATGGGCTCATGGCGGTAGCTTGCCAGGTATCCAAGGGGTTAATGTGGTGGTATGATCATTGGTGGTCATAACCGGTGGGAGGTTCCTTGCAAGGAGTGGTGCTCGGAACCTCAGGTCCGGGTTGGGGCATCCTGGTATGTCCCCTCCCAAAATTGGTGTGTGGTATGGTACCTGGATAACTTGGCAAGCTAGGTTGGTTTTGGTTACGTCATTGTCTCTGTTAACGCATCTATGTTTATTATTTCAGGTTTTACAGGACAATGACTGTTAAATAAAATGGCTGTGGCCTTTTCAAACCCATCTTGTGTGTTGGTGTTTAATTTAATTGAGCAAATGAGCCAAGCCTGGCCCGTGAGTCGAAGCTACATCTGTCATGAAGCCCACGGGGGCCAGAATGGACTAGAGTGGGCCCTGACAGAGTGCTGAGCAGGGCTAGGCTAAGGCAGGAATTGTGGATTTTAGGGGAGGAGTTTTGGTAGGAGGATATTTAAGTTTGGTGATCACAGGGGTAAGGATCCATTTTGTTTAACCTTACCTGGTGGTGTTTGTCCCACCCTCCCTCCCCTTATGTGGTTGAGTTTGTGGAGTAGTGTTGCTGCATTAGTCACAGTTGTGGGCGGTAGCTTGCCAGGTATCTAAGGGGTTAATGTGGTGGTATGATCCTTGGTGGTCATAACCGGTGGGAGGTTCCTTGCAAGGAGTGGTGCTCGGAACCTCGGGTCCTGGTTGGGGCATCCTGGTATGTCCCCTCCCAAATTGGTGTGTGGTATGATGTTGCTGCATTAGTCACAGTCGTGGGCGGTAGCTTGCCAGGTATCCAAGGGGTTAATGTGGTGGTATGATCATTGGTGGTCATAACCGGTGGGAGGTTCCTTGCAAGGAGTGGTGCTCGGAACCTCAGGTCCGGGTTGGGGCATCCTGGTATGTCCCCTCCCAAAATTGGTGTGTGGTATGGTACCTGGATAACTTGGCAAGCTAGGTTGGTTTTGGTTACGTCATTGTCTCTGTTAACGCATCTATGTTTATTATTTCAGGTTTTACAGGACAATGACTGTTAAATAAAATGGCTGTGGCCTTTTCAAACCCATCTTGTGTGTTGTTTAATTTAATTGAGCAAATGAGCCAAGCCTGGCCCGTGAGTCGAAGCTACATCTGTCATGATCTAGATTGTTTGAAATCGCTGACAAGTCATTAAATACAAACAATCATCATGTGTTGATACAATTATTGACAATTAAATCAGTCAATAATGCCTTGCTAATTGACCTTATCCTTCACTGTTTACCTGGACCTTCAGCCTGGGATGCATACATTAGAATTTGCTTAATTAGCTTGCTGCATGGACCGGTTCCAAGGTCAATAAGACTATGCTAGAAATGACAGTTCTCTGAGTGTTGTCTTTTTTGAAAGTAATGAATTCTAGTTCTCACAATAAAACCATGGGTCACGTACAGTCATTTTACACCAGCAGATGTTAAATATGGGCACACAGACATGATGTGGTGCTAATGGTAGAATAATAAAAGCATTCTGTTTTTCTAGAAGAAGCATTGGAAACTTATTTTAATGCAATAAGCAAGGGGGGGGTTAAACCTGCACCCATGTTTCCTGGTTCCCCTTCCTTAGATGGACATGTTTCAAATTAAGATACACACATAACCACAGCTATCCCAGTGACCATCAGTATTGGTAAATTGTGCCCTGTTGTCACCTCATGAGAATAGGCAGTTGTGCTGACATGAGATCATGCTAGAAGAGGAATTTAAAAAGTGCACCGTCTATTGCAGAATGTACATTTATAGGTCAGCAGAAATACCTTCAGGTGTCCATATTAGATGAAGAATGACTTTAATGGTGTCTTAAGGACTCTTGTTAAAGAAAGTGGACACAGATCACAATTGAACTCGGAACTGAAAACACTTGTGTTATTATTTTATTGTTATTATTTATTTTTGTATTTCAGTTATTCAGTTTAAATTTTATTAGCTCTAACATTGATTTGAGTCTGCCTGCATTGGTACAAGACTGGTTCCAGAGATTATAACTCTGGCTTGGAAGAACTTAAATAATTAGTTTAATGGAGCGCTCATATTAAAAAAAAGAATTGTTCTTTAAACTGGGACTGTAATGGTCCCGAATACTCTATTTTACAAGTCAGTATCAATCAAATTGATGGATTCAATGTTTATAGGTGTTTACAGTTTAAGATACACATTATTTATTAAACAGAAACTCATTTGACTGTATATTATTTTGGAGCATACATCTTCCCATTCAGTGATACCTCCTATTTTGATGTCTCCTGTTTTGTGGATGTTCTCTGGCTGCTCTAAGACCTAGATATGAAGGGTGAGAGAACTTCATAACAGGAAGCAAATGGTGATGCTTGTTTTGCAAGCTTCACCATGAATTTTCAGTACTTTTATAACAGTTATTATTAAAAAAAAGAGCTGCTGTGACATTGTCGGGGTCACAGCATACCTGCCATCACTATCTACTGTGCTAGACATTAACGGTGACACAGCATAACTGCCATCATTATATACTGTGTCAGACATTGATAGTGATACAACATAAATGTCATTATTATATACTGTGCCAGACATTGATGGTGGTATAGCATAACTGACATCACTATTTACTGTGCCAGACACTGGTAGTGGTACCACAATCAGTGCCTGCCTTGGCATATAGTTGTTCACCTTAACTCCCATCACTTTATGCCGAGCCAGTTACTGATGGTGGTATACAATATCTCTCATCAGTGATGGGAGTTATTGTGTAGCAACATCAGAGGGTCATCACACACATTTTTGTGCTATTTAACACTCTTACAGTGTTTGGCTACCTTTCCTGTGTCTCTGTCTCCTCTCCTGCAGCTCCCCTTTCAAATCCTCCACCTTTTCTTTTTCTGTCTTTGTTTTGCCTCCTCCTCCTCTTCTTTACCTTACTTTTCTATCTAGTTTAAGAAACAGTTTTCTGGTACGGCAGTGGCTGTGGCTTCATTGCTGGAAGCAGGGATATGATATCCAATCTCGGCGCTCACACGCGCCTATAAATAGATCTCCATGCTCACATGCACTTATACATAGACATTCATACTCACACTCACTTATACAAAGTCAATCATGCTTACATACACCTATTCATAGACATTCCTGCTCACATGCACTTATACATAGAAATTCCTGCTCACATACACTTATACATAGGCATTCATGCTCACAAACAATCATCATGTGTTGATACAATTATTGACAATTAAATCAAAGTTAATCGTGCTTACGTACACTTATATATAGACATTCATGCTTTCATACACTTATACACAGACATTCATGCTCATATGTACTTATACACAGACATTCATGCTCACACCCACTTATACACAGACATTTATGCTCACACACACTTATACACAGACATTCATGCTCACACGCACTTATACACAGGCATTCATGCTCACACACACCTTTACACAGACATTCATGTGCACATGCATTTATACATAAACATTTATGCTGACATGCACTTATACACACTTATATATAGACATGTATGCTCACACACACTTATACAAAGACATTCATGCTCACACACACTTATACAGACATTAATGCTCACACACTGTCAGGAACCACTTTTTTGCTGCCTGAACCATGGCTTTTTCATACCTGTGCCATTTACATCTGCTACCACTAGTGGCCACCCTCCGCCCTCTGAAGTACTCAGAACTCAGGTGTGCCTTGTTACCTGGGTTGAGCCCTAGTGAATACATCCAGCTGGGCCTTGTTACCTGGATTGCCCTGCCTTTATGAACCTGCCCTGCCCTTCAGTGAGGGCCTTTGTATTGAAGTCTATGGACCTTCCTGCTGTGGCTCTGCACCTGTACTGTTCCTGGTTCCCTGCTATTGTGTCCTTCCAAGTGGACTCCCTGCTATTGTGTCCTTCCAAGTGGACTCCCTGCTTTTGTGTCCTTCCAAGTGGACTCCCTGCTTTTGTGCATTTTGTACCCTTCCAAGCGGGCTCTCTGTCTGTCGTGCCCTTCCAAGCGGGCTCCCTGCCAAAAGACTTATTACCTGTATTTATTTTGCCATACGTCCGGTTACTTGCTTAGACTATATTACCCTTATTTGCTGGTCCTGTTATATACATAATATACACTGCGTTACCTGGATTTCTGTTTGTGGTATCTTTGTTTGCATAATCATGCACCGTGGGTTACATACTGAACCCCAAGTATCCCCTGCGCATGGGCTCCTACCCGACCTGATCACCCGAGTCCTGACAGAATACAAAGGCCATTACAAGGAGTCTGCGGGGTTACTTTCAGTCATCAAAGTGATAGGAGAATGCTTGCTTGAACTGTGCAAATCATTAATGCAAATCTGGGACTCCAACTCCAATCACTCTCATGAAGACCATTCACCTACACCTGCTAAATCATCTGATAAATCCAACGAGCCTGTTACCAGTATTAAAAAGGAATCTCCTAGAAAATCTAGGAAACGTGAACCCCTTACCGCAACCGAATTGCAACAAAGGCGTGATGATGAGGCTTGCTTTTACTGTGGCAAAAAGGGACACTGGATCACCCAATGTCCTCTAAACCTCCCAAACCCTCTGTACCGGTTGAACAGTCTACGTCACAAGCACAGAGCTCTCCTAAAAGGGGAAGTAGCTTTATTCCCCAGGACAGTGAACCCATGGAGTATATACCACCCCCTGTGATTCCTAATGCTTATCAAACTCCAGTGGATGTCCAGCTGAAGCCTGATGATGATTGTACTGTAATGGAATGCAGCGGCTGTGATCCTATAGTCTGTGGCAGTGTGGGTTGCTCCCATATGGATGAACTTCCTATTGCTTTCTGTTCAGCCGTGATTGCAACTCCTATCACTGCTACCTCAGCAAAGTGTGATACACCAGAGACTACCATAGCCCCTAATATCTCCTCTGGACTGGTAGCAAAGATGCATGACCCTATTCCATCTCTGGGTAAGAAGGGGCCTTCCATCAATGCTTCCCATACTGAACTGCCCTCAGTGGTGCCCTGGGTACAGGGCAGCTATGTGACCCCTGGTACATGGACAGAGAAAGCACTGAATCATACATTCTCCTCAACTTCTTCAGCATCCAGTCCTACTTTGACCTACAATTGCACCACAGATAACCTCTCCTTTGATTGTGTTATTACCCCTAATGGCAATATAATCAGAAATGAAGACCTGGAGATCTGTGAACAAGCTTTACCGAAAAAGAAAAAGAAGAAGAAGAAGAAGAAGAAGAAGAAATCGCATTAAGTACACCCTTCTGCTCAGTTTATTAAAGTTGTACAGATTGTGTTCAGACTGTTCGCGTTCAGTGACCGCTCCTTGGGGAGGGGGTACTGTCAGGAACCACTTTTTTGCTGCCTGAACCATGGCTTTTTCATAACTGTGCCATTTACATCTGCTACCACTAGTGGCCACCCTCCGCCCTCTGGAGCTCTCAGAACTCAGGTGTGCCTTGTTACCTGGGTTGAGCCCTAGTGAATACATCCAGCTGGGCCTTGTTTCCTGGATTGCCCTGCCTTTATGAACCTGCCCTGCCCTTCAGTCAGGGCCTTTGTATTAAAGTCTATGGACCTTCCTGCTGTGGCTCTGCACCTGTACTGTTCCTGGTTCCCTGGTATTGTGTCCTTCCAAGTGGACTCCCTGCTATTGTGTCCTTCCAAGTGGACTCCCTGCTATTGTGTCCTTCCAAGTGGACTCCCTGCTATTGTGTCCTTCCAAGTGGACTCCCTGCTTTTGTGTCCTTCCAAGTGGACTCCCTGCTTTTGTGTCCTTCCAAGTGGACTCCCTGCTTTTGTGTCCTTCCAAGTGGACTCCCTGCTTTTGTGTCCTTCCAAGTGGACTCCCTGCTTTTGTGTCCTTCCAAGTGGACTCCCTGCTTTTGTGTCCTTCCAAGTGGACTCCCTGCTTTTGTGTCCTTCCAAGTGGACTCCCTGCTTTTGTGTCCTTCCAAGTGGACTCCTTGCTTTTGTGCATTTTGTACCCTTCCAAGCGGGCTCCCTGCCAAAAGACTTATTACCTGTATTTATTTTGCCATACGTCCGGTTACTTGCTTAGACTATATTACCCTTATTTGCTGGTCCTGTTATATACATAATATACACTGCTTTACCCGGATTTCTGTTTGTGGTATCTTTGTTTGCATAATCATGCACCGTGGGTTACATACTGAACCCCAAGTATCCCCTGCGCATGGGCTCCTACCCGACCTGATCACCCGAGTCCTGACACACACACTTATACACAGACATTCATGCTCATAGGCACTTATACATAGACATTCATGCTCATATACACTTATACTAATGCATTCATGCTCACACGCACTTATACAAACACAATCATGCTCACACGCACTTTATACACAGACATTCATGCTCACACACACTCATACACAGACATTCATGCTCACACATACTTATACGCAGACATTCATGCTCACATGCAATTATACATAGACATTTATGCCCACATGTACTTATACTAACACATCCATGCTTACACACGCTTATACAAACACATCCATGCTCACACGATTTGCATTGTACTCAGTGAAATAAGTATTTGACCCCTTTGCAAAACATGACTTAGTACTTGGTGGCAAAACCCTTGTTGGTAATCACAGAGGTCAGACGTTTCTTGTAGTCGGCCACCAGGTTTGCACACATCCCAGGAGGGATTTTGTCCTACTCCTCTTTGCAGATCCTCTCCAAGTCATTCAGGTTTCGAGGCTGACATTTGGCAACTCAAACCTTCAGCTCCCTCCACAGATTTTCTATGGGGTTAAGGTCTGAAGACTGGATAGCCCACTCCAGGACCTTAATGTAATTCTTCTTGAGCCAATCCTTTGTTGCCTTGGCTGTGTGTTTTGGGTCATTGTCATGCTGGAATACCAATCCACGACCCATTTGCAATGCCCTGACTGAGGGAAGGAGGTTCTCACCCATGATTTGAGGGCACATGTCCCCGTTGTCCCTTTGATGAGGTGAAGTTGTCCTGTCCCCCCCTCAAAACATAATGATTCCACCACAATGTTTGATGGTGGTCTTGGAGTCATAGGCAGCATTCCTCCTCCTCCAAACAAGGTGAGTTGAGTTGATGCCAAAAAGCTTGATTTTAGTCTCATCTGACCACAACACTTTTACCCAGTTCTCCTTTGAATCATTCAGATGTTCATTGGCAAACTTTAGACAACCCTGTACATGTGTTTTCTTGAGCAGGGGGACCTTGCGGGTGTTGTAGGATTTCAGTTCTTCACGGTGTAGTTTGTTACCAATTGTTTTCTAGCTGACAATTTGCCACCAAGTAGTAAGTCATGTTTTGCAAAGAGGTCAAATACATATTTCACTGAGTACAATGCAAATCAATGTATAACTTTTTTGAAATGCATTATTCTGGATTTTTTCTTGTTATTCTGTCTCTCACTCCCATGTAAACCTTTCTTTATACATAAGGGAAATAGAGCTGATAAATTGTTAAGAGCTAAATTAAAATGAGTAGACATATTTATAAAGGGAAAGTATACTGTAAACCAAAACAAGGAGCAACAGCCTTTAAGGAATTTTATGAAGATATTTATTGTCTCTCAGAAAGAAAAGATACAAATAAAATCAGATAATATTTGGATAAGGCCAAACTATCCTCCTTATCAGCCATTCAACAATTAAAGTCTATTCTGGCTTATTCTATAAAACAGTTCTAAATAAAATAGATATACATTTGAGAGGCCTTTTTAACGAGGTCACTACTGGCATACCTCTTCCAATTGAACTCTTACAAGCAAATATTGTCCCAATACTTAAACCAAATAAAGATCCTACCTCCATAGGCAATTGTCATCCTATTTCTTTAATCAATTGTGACATGAAGATCTATTCTACTATTCTGGCTGACAGAATTAAAGATATAGTGCCAAATTTAATTCATAGAGCCCAAGTAGGATTTGTCAAAAATAGGACTCCAGGATCACACATTAGACGTCTTATAAATATAATCAATATGGAAGAAAAGAATGGCTCTCCTTTAGCCATAATCACTCTAGATCAGGAGTGTCCAAGTGTATTCTGCAGTGGGCCGTATTGGCTCGAATATAGGCCGCACTTTTTTCCCCCACTTTAAGTCTTTAAAGTGGGGGTGCGGCCTATATTCGGGGTCTAGCGCCCAACGCCCTGGACATGCAGTTCCAGGCGCCGGGCAGGCAGCAGGGTTAGGATACAGATCCCCCGCAGCGGTGCAGGGGACCTGCATCCTACTCTCCGATACGCTGAGACAGCCTCCCCTGCCAGCACTTTCAATGGGGGGAGTGCCGGCACGGGAGGTTGTCTAAGCGCAGACGTTCACCGGCAGCGGCGATGTGCGTAAACAGCCCTCGCTGCTGGTGTTTTGGATGCTTTCCAATAAAGCCTTTCTTCAATTGTTGAACTGCTCCAAATTATGTGAATATAAATGTACGTGCACGGAGAGAAAAATAAGACACACGACACACTCTGGGTCAGGTCCAAAATCACTCTGCTTTATTTTGTTTATATTATAGATTATATAGTGTCCAGAAAAAAAGGGACGTCAGGTTACGTAAAGCTTATTAATTGGTTAATCCTGAAACTATGCGGAAATAGGCAGAAAGGCAGAAAACCGTTAGAAACAAATATTAGATACTTTCCTGCAACAAGATATAGCCAGAATGGCGCTTGCGGTTAGTAAAATATAGATAACTGAATACACTGCTACTTGCGTCTCTCACGTATCTGCGTGAGGTGTAACCCTTTATTGGTCGAGGCCAGCTTATATTCATTAAAGCAATAAGCGTTTCTTGCTGATATATATAATGGTTCCATAACAGTCCCCCCTTGAATATACGATGGCCGACTGTCCCTAAAGACCCTGAAGACAGTTGGTGAAGTGCGTCACAAGATGGCGCTGGTGTCTGTGTCAGACACGACACAGTAGCCGGAGTAGATGGGGGGCCTGGGGCCTCACAGTACAGACAAGAGCGACGGCTTCCTGACGTCATTGCATTACAGGCTGGGCAGCTCCACCCCTTGTCCGACGACTCGGCGCCATTATAGAGCTGTGGCGTATAAGACATTGGAATTTTACACAGATATCTTGAGTGCTTTTCATCATACATTTCTTCGCCATCTAACGATTTAAATTCTTTGCTACAATCTAGCCAGATTTTAACAGTATCTTTCAAATCGTCGTCGTCTAATTTTCCTGCTTTTTCATTTAGGAGGTTTTGCCAGGTGCAAATTGATAAGGTTCCTCCTCTGGGTACTTTATATCATTTTTCCAACTTAGATAATTGCTTAATGTATCTTTTCCCTCGTCTGTCAGCAACTAATTGGGAGGGAGTACAGAACCCACTTGGAACGCTGTTATCGTTCCCCATTCCGCAGCGGTATCGTAACCTTGTCCGCAACCGTCCGAAACCTTCTGATACGAGCGAGGCACACACACACTGTAGTAATATTATGCACTGGGGACAGGCGACTGGGCTGTCCAAAATAGTGTTAGTCTTACAGCACCGTCTGGGGATCAGAGCAACTGGGTTGATCAGGTGTAGACTTGAAACACTTTACCGATTTCTACAGTGTGCTAGGGACAGACGACTAGGCTGTCCAAATTAGTGTTAGTCTTACAGCACCGTCTGGGGATCAGAGCAACTGGGTTGATCCGGTGTAGACTTGAAACACTTTCCGAAACCTTTCCGAAACAGTGTGCTCGCCAGCAAAAGGGAGGCACCACAGTTCAACAAGTGATTATACAGTAGATTTACATGGGGTTCTTTTATTGCCTCTCGAGGGTGCGTCAACCACCTGAGTTCCCTCCTCCGAATACACACGTGAGTAACGAGAGACACACAAGGTAGATAAGAAACAATCTTACCCTGTAACTGGGCTGCAGTCCCAGGGTCTAATCGTCAGCTCACGGCGTGAACTCTCCCCGGGAGGGACCTCCGACAGGTACGGCTTCCTCGAGCCCCACGTTGGGCGCCAACTGTTTTGGATGCTTTCCAATAAAGCCTTTCTTCAATTGTTGAACTGCTCCAAATTATGTGAATATAAATGTACGTGCACGGAGAGAAAAATAAGACACACGACACACTCTGGGTCAGGTCCAAAATCACTCTGCTTTATTTTGTTTATATTATAGATTATATAGTGTCCAGAAAAAAAGGGACGTCAGGTTACGTAAAGCTTATTAATTGGTTAATCCTGAAACTATGCGGAAATAGGCAGAAAGGCAGAAAACCGTTAGAAACAAATATTAGATACTTTCCTGCAACAAGATATAGCCAGAATGGCGCTTGCGGTTAGTAAAATATAGATAACTGAATACACTGCTACTTGCGTCTCTCACGTATCTGCGTGAGGTGTAACCCTTTATTGGTCGAGGCCAGCTTATATTCATTAAAGCAATAAGCGTTTCTTGCTGATATATATAATGGTTCCATAACACTGGCACATCTGCACGATGTGCTTTAACAGTCTCCCTTGCCGGGAATTCCCACGGGGGGAGTCCCGGCAAGGGAGATTGTTAAAGCACATCGTGCAGACGTGCCAGCAGCAAGAGGTTGTTAACGCTTGCATCGCCGCAGCCGGTGAACGTCTGCACGGTGTACGATAATCTTCCCCCAGGGAGTCAGCACCGGTAAGTCTAGGGGGGGAGGACCTCTTGGGGGCAGAGTGGCAGCATATCTCAGGGGGGGATAGAGTGGTAGCATATCTCGGGGGGGGCACATCTCGGGGGCAGAGTGCATATCTCGGGGGGGTAGAGTGGCAACATATCTCGGGGGGGGCAGAGTGGCAGCATATCTGGGGAGGGCAGAATGGCAGCATGTCTGGGGAGGGCAGAGTGGCAGCATACTTCGCGGGGGCAGAATGGCAGCATATCTGTTCTACTAAGTGTTTTTTTTTTACTAAGACATTTTTTTCTTTAAAAAAGCACCTAACTTTTAGGGTGCGGCCTATATCCGAGGCAATACGGTATATGTTCGTATATGTTCTCATTTTTCACTGAGAAAACGGCCTTTAATAGGACATGCAGATTGAAATAAAGTAAACGACACAAAAATCCTTTACAATGCCTCTCACTGATTTCTGGGTCTAGAAAGTTTTGTCCTCTGACGCGACTACAAATTTAGAAGGGCATTTTATCTCTGGATACGTAAAAATTAAATAGTTCTGTTTATTCTAGGAATGCACCAAAATGAAAATCCTGGATCGAAACCGAAACAGAAAATGACCCCCCATCTTTAAAAATAAAATAAATTAAAAAAAACCACACCAAAATAAAAGTAACACACCAAAATCGTACAAACAAATTAAACCACAATATTAATTATATAAATATGATTGTTAACAGCACACACATATTCCAGCATGTACTGGTTGGCTGGGCATGATAGGAGTGTGATTACTGTTAACGATCATATATAAATTGATATTTTTTGTCCAATTTTGGTGTGTTACTTACTTTTAATAAAAGTATGGTGTTATCACACCAAAATTGGGCAATAAAATACAATAACAATATTAATATATATAATTGCTAACAGCAATCACACTCCTATCATGCCAAGGCAACCAGTAAATGCTGGAACCTGGGCATGATAGGACTATGATTGCTGTTAGCAATCACACTCCTATCATTCCAATTCAGCCAATACATGCTGAAACCTGGCTAGCTGCCCCCTTGTGTATGGGGTCACTTACAGACTCACTGTGCCATGCCCCCCACTTACACATCCATGCTATCACACATACACTCATTCATATACTCATTAATTCACAGATTCATTCCCTCAATCACGCATACAACCCCACCCCCACCCTCTTACCTGCACTGCATATCTTTAACTCGCAGATTTAAGCAGGGGCTGCTGCTTCTTCCTGTGTAGCTCGCTAGCAACTTCTCTCAAACAGCAGAAGCAGGAAGGGAGAGGAGTTATGTGATATGACATAAATTCATGTGACTCTGCTGGGTTCCGCTTCCTCTGTGCAGTACAAAAGACACTGCTGTGCGAGCAACCCACAGGAAAGCAACAGGGACCTTGTGATTCTTCGATCCCGGTTGCCCCACCTGCGGATCTCACGCAGTCCGCACCTCAAGGTCCGGTGGGCTGCATTTGGCCCACGGGCCACACGTTTGACGCGCCTGCTCTAGATGCAGAAAAGGCTTTTGATAGGGTGGATTGGTCTTTTCTGCACCTAGCATTAGAGGATTATGGTCTAAATGGAAGAATATTGGATGCTATATTACTCTTATATTCGAATCCCGCAGCCTGAATAATAAGATCAGGAATAACATTTGAATAAAAAAATGGAACAAGACAAGGTTGCCCACTTTCCCTACTTTTGTACGTCTTTAGAACCCTTAGCACAACACATACAATTTAACATTTAACACCCAGATTAAAGGTTCAACTTTCCCTCAAGGTCAAGTCAAAATGAATTTATATGCAGATGATATAATGCTCATGCTTACTGATCCAAGTCATTTGATAGACCATACACTGACTGAAATTGAAAAATATGGATGTCTCTCTAATTATAAATTAAATATATCTAAGACATATATCATTACTTTAAATTTAGAAAAAGAACTAAAAAAAGATATGCAGAGAAAGTACCCTTTTATTTGGAATACAGACAAGATCGAATATCTAGGGATTTTAATAACAATATAGAACAAATTTTAGATGTTAATTATCAATCTTTATAAAAAAAAACAAGAAATATTGTGAAAATTGGGGTCGTATGGATATAACATGTTGGGGATGTATAAATACGGTTAAATCATATAAACTACCCATTTGGTTATATGTTTTCAGGCTCATTCCATTGGTTCTCTTGGACAGAAACCTTTCCTGGGTGGTACAAGAGAAGAACGCAGAGGGATGCAGAGGCTCCTGCAGAAGTCTGCGAGCTGGACAGATTGATCTGTAGTTTAGTTAAGGGGGTGGTTGTATGAATGAGTATGCGTGACTGAGGGAATGAAGGAGTATCTGTAAATGATTAGTATCTGTAAATGAGGAAATTAATATATGAATGAGTGAATGAATAATAAATGAATTAATTAATACTTGTGTGATTGCATGGATGTGTAAGTGGGGGGAAAGCATTGCACAGGGAGGCTGTTTGAGGATACCACAGGCAGGTTGTTTGGGGGCAAAGGTAGGAAGTCCTATGCTTCCATTCTGTGGTCCTGTGAGTGAAATCTGAGTGCTAAGGGAGGGGGGCGTTAATTCACGAGAGGGTGCTGGCTGGGAGCATCACATAAATCAATACTAAAAGGGGGCTGGGCATTGGGATAAATATACAATGTGGGGCTAGCTGGGGGCAATACACAAGGGTGTGGGCGCATTAGGGTGACTGCATTGGCCAATATTTCCAGGACACATATAGCTTTAACATTCTGCTGACCAGCCCAGATAAAATGCTGCCCTGCAGTATGGGGGATGTATAGACTCATGGAAGGAACAAACTAGTCCGATATACATCCCCCATACTGCAGGGCAGCATTTTATCTATGCTGGCGGCATCAATACACAAGGGTAGCAACTGCGGCCATTACACAAAAGGGGGCAAAAACACTAAAAGGGGGGGTCAACGACAAAGCAGTGTGGAAAATACTTTTTTTTTAGGATTATTGTTGAAGCTAAGCCCATATGGTGGGTGTCAATGTGTCAGAGCCTGTCCTGGTGTGTGTGTTTAAGTTGAACTATAGTCACTTTAAAGGACAAAACTTTCTAGGGCCAGAAATCAGTGAGCAGAAAAGTGAAGGTTTTGTGTTATTTAATATATTTCAATCTGCATATTTTATTAAAAAGGATTAGTAGTGTTAAATTGTGGCTTCAGGCGTCCTGTGTATGATGGCTTTTTTTTTACTGACGTACTCCCAATCCCATCACAATACATCAACGTGTGTTAGAAAATCAGGAAAAGATGTGCATAAATGGTGGGCTGATTTGGTGGTGAAATGGGCCACTTGACTAGACTTGCCCCCCAGGCCGTAGGCTGCCAGACCTCCCCTGATACAAAGATTGGATAGGAATAGTTCCAAAAATAAAACCTTATGTTCATTGTTTAAATCTTTTGGAATTACAGTTTAAAATTAATCAGAGTTAATTAATTAATCACTGTTCAAATAAACCTACCATTAAGATTATAGACCGATCATGTCTTTGTCAGTGGGCAAACGTACAAAATCAGCAGGGGATCAAATATTTTTTGCCGTTACTGTACATACCCCCTCCCTTCCGCACCACCTTACTGCTCCTGCAGCTTTGGGTCCGGCCGCTCGCACACTGCACGAGCAGCCTTGGTTTCATTGCGGGTCTCCTAACATGACTCCTCTGGGTTACTGTCTCCCCGTGCCAGTTTAAAACTGTTTCTGAACAATTACGAACGGGCACAAGGACCCAGGAACATGTGTTCGCAGGGGTCACCTGGTTTCCCCTGTAGTTACGCCACTGTTTGGGCTGGTTAGAGGGAGATCCATGATCTCCCACTACCGGCCCTGCTCCTGCAGACCCCACCCTGACCCTTGCGGCCCCTCACTCTGTGCCCGAGTACCCAATGGGTCAGTCCACCTCTGCGTGTGTGTGTATTCTAAGGTATACTTACGTTTGGTACAAAATAGTTAAAAAAAACTTTGTGACAATGAAAACTATTAAGTGGACCGATCAAGGTTCACAGCAATATAGATGCACCTGATAAATTAGACTATATACCCCCTAATGAGGCTGCATACTTTCCTTTAACAGACTAAGGAGACTTACCTGTTGGGCTCCAGAAGAGGGGAATATGAAAACAAAAAAGTTTACAAGTTTGGAATCAATTTTGATAGCCCTCTTCATTCTGGTGACTGCTGTCTGCATTGCCTTCATTGTGCTACATTTTGTTGACGTTCCTAAGAGTACATCCCTAGACACAAATGGTAAGACTTTAAGTGAGATTACAGGTAATTTAAAGAAACATATTACAGTGGACTCTGGATTTCTCCAGTTATTTATCACGGTCATATTAGAATAAAATAATCTGTGTATATGGGGAAGCTTTTTTATTAAAGTTTATTATACATTTCCCAATGCTAAAGCTATTTAATTGCTTCATGTTACTTAATTTTGTTTTATGTATTAAAAATTATTTATCACTAAAAAAAATGTAACTCTCGATAATGTTGGCAGAAGAGGTTAGCACAGAAAACTTGTATTCCCTGAACTATATCAGGTACAATCAAAAAATCTAAGTAAAAACATATTATTAAATGGTTGTAAGTATAGAATTTCCAATGTCACTTAGAAGCAATATCTGAACTGTGCTTTTCAATGATGGATGGCCTTCAATTACTCTTTTCCTACAAAATAACATTTCCTTCTGAAATTATGTAGTTTTTGAAGATCCCTCTTGCTCAACCTCAGGTACCATATATATATATATATATATATATATATATATATATATATATATATATGTGTGTATATATATATATATATATATATATATATATGTATATATATATTACCACCCTGATTTAAAACTTAAGATGTTTTTTTTTATTTATTTATTTTTTCTCCATGCTTGTAAACGAAGGAATGCCTTTTTGAAAAACTCTTAAGAGTTGCTTCTAGCTATTCAATTCAGTATTCACATAAATAAAAAAATACTACTGTAAAGTACCAGAACATAAATATTTAAATAATAAAATGGGTTGAAAACTCATGAGCTAAAAACAGAGAACAGACCCATCCAAATGTGCTGTATTGATTCAACTAGAGTCATTATCTTGCTCTTCATAAATCACTTTGATTTTGATTTTTAGATAGTGAATATGAATGAATGACGTTAATGAGTCAAATAACATGTATTTAAGTTAAAGTTGGCAAATGTATATGTACATAATGTCACATTTTACAGAGAATGGTGGGATTTGTAGCTCACAGTAGCTGGAGAGTTGGATGATCTATGTCACTGGTCAACTATAAATTCAATGCAAGGCCAAGAACTGAACTCTGTGCATCCCCTGTAATATGTTTTGGTTGTAATGTGTATAATATTTGTAGAAATTGAATTTTTGATTCTTTTTCCCAAGTGTCCCCAAGTGCAATTTCAACTCCTGCTTTGCTTTTTCCCTCCACTTGAATTACTAATAATAACACATTACAAAGGTGAATGCGTAGATAATGTTTATCTAGAACATTTTTTTTTAAATATGTGTAGACCTGTCACCTTATCTTAGGCATGGTCTGATATTATTAACTTTGGACCAGTGTTCTCACTGTGCCATTATCATATGTTTTATGATGGAAAGATTGGATTCTCTACCCATATCACCTGCATCAGGTAATACTTTGACCTCTGCCTGTCACACATACATTTATTGTCCAGAAAAATGTAACTAAACATCAAGATAATCCTAAAATACTGCCATAATTATCAGACTATAAATAAGAATAAACGACTAAAGACCTTTGGTCTATTTTATTTGCTTGTTTATTTTGCAAATTTCAGATAAATAATTGTTAGAAGCCACAAGGCTTAATTAAGCATTAGACTCACGACTGGTTGGATTTGATAAGGGCTGCCCCTATCCTCTGGAATGGCCTCCTCCGGCCTATCTATCTGTCCCCTGGCCTTCGATCCTTCAAAAAATACCTCAAAGCCAACTTCTTTAAGGATGCTTACCAGATTGCACATCGACGCCCTCCCATGTTCCTTAAGCGCACCTTTTATAGTACCTCTCCTGCAACAGAAGTGTGGCTGGTCCATCCTTAACAATGGCGCTTTTACTTATTGTGTAATACGCCCTTAATCCCTCTAGATTGTAAACTCGTTTAACCAGGGCCCTCCTCATATGTTGTTAGTGTGAGTCATTTTTTTTTGTTCTAAACTACTCGTTATATCCTGTCGACCCGTTGTGCAGCGCTACTGAATGGGATGGTGCTATATAAAATAATAAATAATAATGATGATGCAGTACAATTCAAGTCTGCCATGTTGTTTTTTTATATTAGGTCTAATCAGCAGTGCCATTATATAATATAGATTATTGTTTCTGCCCTGTGTATCTTACATACACTCCTACCTCTCAGCTGACCTCGTAAAAAAGATAGGATTACATTTTTCATTTACAAGCCTTTACATGTGACAGCAAGTTCCATAAATTACTACGATTTTCTTCATCTGAACTGGCCTACATTTTGTGTGCACTGGGAGGTTAACATGCTTTTACAGTGCTATTTATTTGAATTCTGTGCAGGTTGTGGTACCATAAAGCACCTGTCTGAGCCTTCAGGAACCTTTTCAAGTTCCAACTACCCACAGAACTATGATAATAGTCAAACCTGCATGTGGGAGATAACAGTCCCCGAGGATAAGGTAAGCGATTGGTTTGGGTTCTATGCACAGTAGAATGTTAATAAAGAGTATTAAGAAAATATCAGCAATTTGAATGTATAGAAATATCCCTCAGATGCATATTTGAAACTGTTAGTTTGAATTTGTTTATTGTTTGTAAAAAAAAATGCATATAATACTACATAGTTATTACACACCAACATTGTGTATGTGAGATACCTCTGTTGCCATAGCACTGAACGCAAGCCTTAAATTATTCCCACAACACTCTTGTAAAATAAGATGATGCTTGTGAAAAGGAAGCACAACTTCTTGGTTTATTGAATGTTGAATTATGGAAGATTTTTTTTTTTCATAATGTTACATTATATTGTATTTTTTCTACATAATAAATGATGGCTAGTTATGTGTCATAAAGTTTGGTAGTCATTCAGAGCCACATGCCTACCAGAAACATTGCGCTTAATGTCCACGTCATGTGGGCCTTTCTGGGGCGGCCTGAATGAACCAGGCAACAGGCTTGCTGAACATCATATGATATCCATATAAGGTGGTGAGCGCAAAATATTTTAAAAAGGTAAAGCCATGCGGTAAAAATTCACTTTAAGGTGGAATCCCAATATGCAGCCCATGAGTTTGAGGTTCATTCCCACATGTTAAATAAAAGTCATATTTTTCTGTGGATATAGAATTAAAGGTTCTAAAAATTACCATTGCTAGTACTGATGAATCCCAACCCCTTCCAAGATATATTCTTTTTTTATTAATCTAACATTTTGCTTTATTGATATTTTTTTTTTGTCTAGAGAGGAGAGATTTCTAGAGAGAAATAGCACCTATAATTAATATACTGCAATAATGTCATGTTTTCAAGTGCCGTTGTTGATATTCTTGCCAAAGATACAAACATGGTTGAAAAAAAATGATTCTAACAATCGATTACCTGATATATTTTAAAGGTTGTTCACTTGTGGTTTGTTGAGTTTCACCTGGAAGCCAGCACACTGTGCATTGGAGATCATGTCACTGTTGGAGATGATATTGGCACATTAGGTAAGTACTACCAAGAGGTAAATGTTTAAGAGCAGTATATTAATATTAAATAATCACTGGCCCCATCTACTTACATAGCCCAAGGTGCTAATCTTAGCAAGATTTCAGTTGTATTTTACATAAGACATACCTATCACTGGGCAGAGATGATTACTGAAAAACACAGTGTGGTTGGTCACATCACCTGAGCGAAGTTACGTCACGATGGCTTCAGCAGTGGATGCAGGGTGCAAAAAAGTAGTGTTCCCAGCCACAAAACACAATAATAAAGAAAAAAGCTAGTAAATGAATGCATTTCCATACTCCAACTGATGAAGTCCTGTTGGTATAAAAATATGAAGTATATACAGCAGAAAGCACCATCTTTAATTATAAAATCATAGCCTTTTCTGTCGACAGATGCCCTTTAATTGGTCTGCTTGCTTTCAGACCAGTCCAGTCAAATTATCCGTGACCACCTTCCTCATTACGCAATATAATCACTTGTCTAAATTATTTAATTACATTTCTTCTTTTTAAACTCCCGTGGTAGGTTGCAAATATCACATCGTGGCCAAATGATTATGATACATTCGTTTTGCTTGGATAAGTTACACTGGGAATTTTCAGAGAGATAATACTGTAGGTTACTGTATGTATGATGAAGGGAGAGCCTTATGGGTATAGCATTCTTGTTACCCTAGGACTAAATGAAAGCATACCAAAAAAATATAAGACGCTAATTTAATATTCGCAAATAATGCTGTGATAAATCTCACACAACCAGGTTGAAGTATTGCATATAAATAAGTATTTACTCTGTAAAAAGCTTTTTAATGTTTAATAATCTTTTTTTCCCAATGTTGCATGGGATTTAAGGGTCATTAAATCTGTTTATCTAAGCTAAATCTAAAAATGACATTTGTACTGGCTGTTACAGACAGATCTGCTAAGACAATAGCTGGTTTTTCAATATTGTGAAAGAGAGATGCGATTAAAGAATTCAATACATAGAACTGAAAATCGTAGGCTGAATAAGCTGCACTGTAATTGTCCATTGCTGGACAATTGATAGGTTAGGGTCATTTAGAGGGCAAGTTGAAGTCATGACATGTTGGCTTTTGGCGGGCTTTTGCAGCTAAAACCAATATTGTTGCTAGGCAGGTGGTTCAGGTAGAACAGCTGATTGGTTAATCAGCTGTTTAGCAGCGTGCGCATTTCTGGCGGGAAAATGCGTAGAGCTGATTGGTGCAATCAGCTGTGTTCGTGGCGCAATTTAAATAAATTTAAATAAGTTTGAATTTAAATAAATAGAAGCACGCAATTCTTAATAATTGGCGAAGAGCTGTCCCTGAACGAGCGTCCCAACCTTCCCCCCTCTTTTTTTGTTATTGTCGTAGCTGTTTATAAGGGTAAAGGTTGCCTCTGCCTTGGGGTGGACAGAGGCTTGGTTATCAAACAATCTGGCTATGTAAGGGTGGATTATATTATGTTATGTTTGTTTGATATTTATAGTGTATAGTTATTTGTTTGTTAATACCTTTCAATAAAGCTACGGCCAATTGTTATCCAATTTAAATGGTGTTTGTGGTTTTTCAATCAATTTTATTGAAGCTTAAGATATGTACATGCAATGGGCATAGTATGTGTGGCATGCAACTTCAACTATGTGTATCTGGAGTTAAGTTCATTTTCTACAGGCTTGATTTCTAGATCTAGCATACCCTAGGGCATTTATTACATCCAAATTTGTTATAGCATGCTAATGAGAGTAACTGTAGCCTTCATGTATTACACCCTCTCTTTAGGATATAACATAACAGTGCCTGTCCTTTCTTCCATCAGGTACATACTGCGGACATACAGCTCCCAAACCATTGGTTTCAGTGGGCAACAAACTTACTGTATCATTTATAAGTAACAGTAAAACAACCGATAAAGGATTTCAGGCTAAGTATGAAGCCATTAACCCCAGCAACACAGCAGGTAAGCTTTAAAATAAAACACATTATGTAAAGAGTATATATATATATATTTTTTTTTTTTATTTTTTTTTTAATTATTATAATTTTTTTTTTCGGTACATATATATTTATATGTGTATGTGGTGGTGTATTGTCTCACCTTTAATCATGTCATGCCCAGAGAGATCATACAAGAAACCTTAACATTTAGGAAGCCTATCTTTCTTAATTAGAAAATGGATAATTATTAGTTATGAATAAATGAAGGAATATAATGCTTATGATAACAAGTTTGCTAATGAACAATATATGTTATAGTGATACTCACTTGAGAAGAATTTGCGCCTCACCCTCCTACATCTTCTGAGGGGTGCTCTTGGACCGACGGGGGTCCTAGGCATGGGCCTTAATCTTCTTTTCAGACTTTTCTTTATTTTATTGTGTGTATAAATTTTTTTTCCAGATATTGTGGGAGGAGGAGGTCTCCTGCATACAGAAACAGGGGAGTTTATGCCACCAAGGACAACTGCAAACACTTATATGAATAATGCCCTTTATCAGGTAATGACACTAACACTGAGCATGGAGTGTCTGTGTCTATGGGCTTCATAATGCTGCTTGCTATGTTAATCCAGTAATTGCTGAAAGATGCATGTACAATGTATAACTGGCTTATCTGCACACAATTGTGGGAACTGAAACCAGGTGCGGTCATGTTTTAAGTACTGATAATTGCATTCTATGGAAATAAAGCAACAATTTCATCACATCAATCAAGACTTGTAATTATAGTACTGTTTATTACGGTACATTAAATAATCACTTACCCAATTGGATAAGGTCAAAAAATCCATTATAGAATATAATTAGCAAATAAGAATTCATATAGAAATGTGTAGTTACTAAAATTTGATTGGCATACCTAATGTAACCTTAGGTCTATATGGTCTTTCTGAGAACGTGAAATCATAAGACAAGAATCCTATACTTCGTCACATAAGGAAATTGATTATTGTCACTATACAAGCAATTCTTTATTATAAAATGTTTAAAAAAACCACTGATATACAAAGGCGATTCTTTGTGAATTTGTCATTTGCCACTTAGGTGGTTTCCAATACCTCACACAGGATTATCTAAGGTTTTAAACCATCATTTTGTTGACTTTTTTTCTAATCTGAAAAAATATACTTTATTTAATTATGCTCCTTTGTCTGCAAACCGGGATGCTGTAATTGTAGGCAGTCCTATAATATACACTATAGCCCTATAATATTTTGGTTCACTTTCTCAGATCAAATATAACACCAGACATGGCAATTCTAAAGAAAACCTGCTTGTCCAATGATATCCTTTCCTCCATATACAGTAGATATATATGCCTAATGTAATACTTAAACCCTTGATAAACAGATAACATGCTCAGTGAAAGTTTATGCAGGAGAAGACTGCATAGCACTGCCATAAAGAATCAGCTCAGTGTTTTGCTTGTGAAGGGAAGGTCACCTTCACTGACATTAATGGCATCCTCCAGGTCTGCAGACAAAGCAAGTTTATTGGAACAAAATCAGATAAAATCCATTTTTTGTCAATGCTAATCTAAATTACTATATGCATCATTATTTTATGCTCAATTTGAGAAATATTTTACCATGAGACTTTCCCTTTATGTATTTTTCCTATGGTAATTGAGGAATTATACCCATATTATATACAGTTTACGATAAATTATTTTATTGATCTGTGTACCGCTACAAAATCCAAATACAAAAAAAATAATTGATATCTATTGAGATCATTTCTAAAATGAACGCTTTTTTTTAATAAATATTATTATTCAATAAACAATCTAGTATTGCTGAAAATAAAATGTAATTGAGAAGCACCCTTTATCTGCTTTGTTTATTTAGTGGAGATTGTCAGTTGCCAAGGACCATAGGATTAGGCTGACATTTTCATCTTTTGACCTTGAACCTGAAGGCTCAGCAGGCTGCAAGGATGTAGTTGAAGTATATGATGGCGACATCAAAAGTTCACACAAAGTTGGTATGTTACATATATATTTACTTAGTTATTTCATTTTTGGTAAACCATTCTACATTTTATTTTTACAACAGAATTACCATTTATAACAGAGGCACCCCTTGAGCCATGTAGGTGGAAACAGGGCATGACATGACATGTGTTTGGGGCTTATCTTCCTTCAACAGTTGGTGGAGTTGTATGGAGACTCTGGGGAATCCCTGCCCTATTAAGGGGCTTTTTTGTTGATGATACTTAATATGTTTGGGTAAATATTTGCGAAGGAAAAACTTCGCAAAAAAGAAGATGCCCATGGTCTGAATAGGTTAATTCGTCCAGCGTGTGGGAAAACAAAAAGCATAATGCAAAGGTAATTGTGTTGTTCCACAATTGTTGTTAGTGGTCAATGATAGTGGACCATAAAGAATATTTAAGGGAACAGCCTCTGTTCTTCCTCCAGTGGTAAAAGCCAACAGGCGCCAGCCATTTTGTAGCATGTTAGATCCAAATAAATTGCAAATATTTGTCACGTCTGTCATTTACAGGAAAGGTGGAAATCAATTTGCAGCAAGGCTATGTATTCTTCTTCATTTTTTTGTCTGTGAAGCCGTCTTTTCTTTTAGTACACCACTCCATGGAACAGCCTTAATTAGTTCCTCAGCTAGATTTTAAAAAATATTTTTTTTAAGAAATGTGTTTTCCTCCTTGTGTAAAAATCTCTTAGATGTTTTTTCTACTAGTAAGATTACCATATTTCCAGATTAACGGATATGTTAGCACTAAGCAGAAATAAATTTTATATCGTGTAACATATGAATATAGTCCACCTTCAAACAAAACAAATTATGTTTTTGGTCTAGGCATAAACTGTTTTTTTTTTTACTGTAACATTTGATTTCGCTTAATGTTGGTAGCAACATTGCAAGATCTACATGTTGGTAAATTATTTTACTCATACGTCCCCTTTTAGTCCTTCTAAAATATCGATGGAACTGGTTGGATATCAATCTTCTTTAGGTTCTTTGGCATATGCCACACAATACAGCATTATGGGATCTGTATCCTCTGCATAAGTAATAAAAATAGAAATAATAATAGAAATTAGAAAAGAGTCTTCATGTTATCAACTGTGCAATAAAACTGTAATTAAATCCAGAATAAAAAATCTAATTCTTATACTTATTTAGTATTTTGTGCAAGTTACTCAGATTTATATTTTTGAGCAAAATGTAGTAAGGTCATGTAACCCTTGCCTTAACTCTCATAATCCTTCCGAGAAGATTGTATAGGAATCCTACTATCAGCCCAATTAGAACATCATACCATGCTTTGTGGACTCTATTTTAGCAGACTGTGCATGAACATCAAGCACTGGAGAGTGCCTAGAAAGGTTTAGTTCCTCTAGGACTATTATCACAAATGTCAGGCCATAATTGAAGCAAGAGGACAACCTTACGAGTATAGCAAGACAATAATAATATAAGTATCCTGTATAATAACATGTTAATAGGAAGAGAAAATACAGTATTTGAACATCTTTCAGACTTTATTAAAATCAGAAGAAATATAAAAATATATAGTAATAATAATATATCATTATGTTTACAGGACAGTTTTGTGGAAATCAAATTCCAGCACCCTTGTATTCCTCTGGAAATAACCTAGTTGTACGTTTCAAGTCAGATAGTGAAGTTGCAGGACAAGGTTTCCATGCCCAATACATCACTTTCACCGGGAATCCTCCTGCTACCGAGAGTCCACCAGTAACCACAACTACCCCTTCTTATGTTGGTAAGCAATTATTCTTAAAAAATGTATCACTGTATTAGTTAGGAATCTAATTAGTCCATGGAGACATTTGCATTATGTTACGTCATTGTTTCTTCTTAGTAAAGACATCGCTGTACTGAAGTTCCTGCTCTGCATGCTCTATATTAGTGAGGCCGCTGGCCTACTCGCAGCATACCCATTAGTGGTTCTGGCCACAAGTGAACATTTTTTTTTATTTAAATAGGTTGCTTTAAGTTTCAGAAGTTTTACATTTCATATCTGAGATGGCCATAGATGTCAGCAGTACTAGGCAGCGATCTCCCAGTTTTCACACGTCCACATTCTGTCCAAAACAGAACTCCACCAACTATGTTTAAGTTACTTATATAACTGCATATAAATTAGCTCCTGGATTGGTTGAAGAAAATACTTCAGCACCAGCCCACTTTTATGCACCTTTGCAGGATGGTTAACTATATTAATTACATTTGGAGCAATTTGTTATCTGCACCCTGTTTTTCTAAACATTAAAAATAATTAAACTGTGGTTAAGAAAATTAAAATGCAGTTCATTTCTCGTTTGTTATAATGAGAAACTTATCTCGGGGTACTTAATTAACTCTCAGACTTTTCTGCAAACAGCAAGAAGTTTTATTTAAACAGTAAAAAAGCCTAATTAATTATATGGATAGCGTTTTCAGTTTTTACAGGAAAGAAATGCCTTTGGCTCTGCCGTTTATCCCAGGCGCTTTAAACATGTAATCTGCTCACACCCGAAGCTGATTTCCTATATCCCGTTGAGATGTCTTGATAAAAAGTGTACATTTTCTGTGCCCGGCTTTTAACAGGGTATTGCTAATTGGTTCTTCTTTGCCCCTCTGGTACAAAAAGAATAAATGGTTTTTCAAAAGCAGAACATTCATAATAGTGCTAATAATGTGTTCCCATGGTAATTTCCTATTGACAAAATAATATAGATTTTTGTATTTCCCAATTGTCAGAAGGTTTGCATAAGATAAAGTATGACATTTGGAGGCAATGGAGCAGAAAAAGGATCCCATTATGGTGTAAAAGATGCCTTCTGGGGTTATACCATAGTACTGTTTGGAGAGACCTTTTATAAGAGGACCCTTAATGTATGGTAGTACTGGTTTTATTTCATGCCTTTCATTATAACACGTCCTGAAAAGTGTTGCTGATGAGTTTTTCTTAAATGTGGTAAAGTCTATGTAGAAAACACTTGCTTTACGTAATTATGACATTGTGTTCTTTGTAGAGTCTGGCTGTGGCAGCAATGCTCTTCAACATGGCCGTAAAGGTGTCCTGCACTCCATGAATTATCCAGACACTTATCCACCAGATCTGGACTGTAAATGGAACATCACAGTGTCACACGGTTGGCTTATCAAACTGACCTTTACGGACCTCTCTATGGATGGCGAAATGGGACTTTGTGAAGGAGACAAACTGACTATATCTGACAGCTCAGATTTGATAGGTAAATGGTAATCACTGCATGTGTTACATCTGAATGCTAGGTCTATAATGATGATGGGGCACTGGGCAACCTTCCCATAGTGGTTCCCGCAAACCCAATTGTACCTGCTGCCAGGAGCATGCAATGACCTGAGCCACAACCCACGGCAATCCTTCCATTCATCTTCAAGTGCACAACAATGAGAGCCCTTTAAAGGGCAACTGATACGGACCCCTAGGACATGCCTAGTTCAGGGCAACAGCCCCTTTTGTCCCATGTTAAAGACGGCTCAAGGTTATATGCCACAAAAGGAACACATAGGAACACATAGCACCATGTACACTACATGCCATTCATCAACCAGATAGTCTTGGATGAATGGCAAGATTTATGAGTGGAAAAAGATAACCTGGAAAATCGGTATTGGTGAAAGCAAAGCATGAAGTTGGATAATTTTGATATATCTATTGATATATATATATATATATATATATGCTTATTCTACCTAGGCAACAATGAATTGTACTGTATTGTATGCTAAGCAAAGAAACCAAAGTAAATCTGTCATTTTATTCTTTCCTCTGAAAGAAAGGATATCACCTGTACCAACCAATCAGTCATTGAATTTGGCACGTGAAAATTTAAGTGTTCCTGGAAAAATATGAATGTTAAAAGTTTGGGGTCACTTATCTGTTTTCATGGAAAACAAGGGCATTTCTAGCTGAGTAACATAATTGCAAAATCATTTTCAAATGATCAATTAACATTTTAAACTTACATTTGGATTAGTGAACGCAATGTGCCATTGGAACACAGGAGTGATGGTTGCTGATAAAGGGCCTTTGTACGGCTATGAAGATATTCCATTAAAATTGGCCGTTTCCAGCTACAATGGTCATTTACAACATCAACAACGTCTACACTGTATTTCTGATCCGTTTGATTATATTTTTGTGGACACAATTTGATTTTCTTTCAAAAACAAGAAACATTTCTAAGTGACCCCAGACTTTTGAACGGTAGTGTACACAAGGAGCAACATGTTTACATGCTTACCAGGAGTAGCCTACCTAAATTGCAATGAGGGGATTTTGTCCTTCCTATTTTTTTCATCTGATAACAATAACATAACAAATAACATGTGACCATGTTAAGCAAACCTTGTTAGCATGTATCTTTTATGCCTTTTGAAGGGATTTTTTGTGGGTTTGTCAAGCCTCCTGTGATCATCAGTTCAAACAACCAGCTTTTCTTGACATTCGAAACAAATAGAGAGAGCTTTGATACAGGATTTGAAATAAAGTGGGAAGCAGTTCATCCTGAAGATATCGAAGGTATGTGTCAAAGAACAAGACGTAATTTACTTGCTTGTTTGCTGTGTACAATTAATTGTTTGTGACAAAGATAGCTTAATTTTTTTCTTAGATATTCTATGTGTTTCTATATCTTGAAATAGATGTAGGTCAAGTTGGGAAGTGACACATTACTCCTGATCACGCCCATTCATGTCAGGACAACTAGCAAACAATCTAACATATGATAACATAATATTACATATACCACACAACACAGAGGTGGAAGAAACTAGGCACTTAAGATACTCGAAAATGTCCTAGAGTTTCTATTTGCACATGAAAACTCTTTCACTCTTTCTTGATGCCAGTCCCGTACCTAGCAGGGTATAAGGAGACTGAACAACCAATCACAGCGCATTCTATGACCTAAAGTGCCTCTGCGGTTGGACACTGTGAAAGTGGCTCTGTGCTGGATTGATCTTGTAATATATGTACCTGCTGTAGAATTGATACAGTAGTAGAAGTCTACTACAGGATGAAGCTCAGGGCCTCCTACCAATTGCTCCATGTGCCCCTTGAGTAATCCGGTCTTCTTGGGTAATCAAATCTTCCCACTTATATATGTACCTACATTGTGATCCTGTATGTTTAAATGACCCATGGTCTATTAAAGTATATCAATAGATAATGTGTTTGTGTTTAGCAGAGCAATATGACTAATTTCATATCTGTATCCACCAACCCAGGAGATATTTGTGTTTTATGCACACATCCCCAGTGTATAATTATGTTAGAATGGGTGAATGCTTACTGCTTATGAAATTAGTCCCAGTAGAGAAAACTGATTTACGATTCACCTTGAAGCTATACGGCTAAACTCCCAATAAATGTACTTCAATGGTACTTCTAAATATATTAGATTAGACCGAGCAATTATTAGTGACCATCCCATCTTGAGTAAGAGGCTTAATCCACAGAATACTTTGAAGAATATAAAAGTCTATAGTTTAAGGATTTTTGGTACCCTTTATCGGGCCAACATAGAGAAAGATATAAAGCTATATAAGCTTTTGGGACCTCTGAGGAGTCTTATTCAGGTAGAATTCGTGGACGTCCATAGAACTAAACTAAAGTTGGGCTAATACAGCTATATCCATTTTTCTTAAAACATTTGCAGATAATTTAAATATAGCTAGTGGTAATTTCACTGACAAATGTAGAATCAGGAGTTCCTATGTTATCTTTGGTGCCTGAAGTGTTGTCATGTTTCATCAATTCTAGAGAAATTAGTGTCTCTCATTTGTTCCTTTGAGTATATCTTGGCTTTTTTTTAGTCTAAAGGGTATTAAACCTGTGTTTAAGATATGTCCTATTCTATGCGGATGATGTGTTTGCTCTTAAAATATAGGAACTTTGTTGATGTTGGTTAAAAAAATCAACACCCAGTCCTGTCAGATCACAATGGGTATGCTTGTCTACCCTTTACGATCATAATAATTGATTGTGGATGTCCCACGGAAGATTACATTTTTTTATTTTTCTGAATTTTCCTTTACTTACACAGAGATCCAGTCATGTGGAGGATACTCTACTGAAGAAAGTGGTCTGATAAAGTCCCCTATGTGGCCGTCCAAATATGCACCCAACAGCATGTGTCTGTGGCGTATAGAGGTACAAACTGGAAAAAAGCTGACGCTAAAATTCACTCATTTCGAGATTGAGGATCCAGACATCATTTCCAAGTCATGTTATGATTATTTAGCTGTTTATGAAGAAAATGCAGGCCAAGTGATTAAAAATGGTAAGTTCCCTATCTGTAAATAATGTTACAGTGCAAACATCAGGTAAGATCATAGGTTGTCCAGTGTTTTTGGAACATGGCCTAGTATTCTAAATCGTATGGATAGAGCAGCATTAATCTAGTCTTCCCATAAGGGGCGATTAGTCTGCCAATGAGCAGCAATGAACCATAAACATCAAGAGCCCCTATAGTTCCACAGTATTGTGACCCACTAGGTCATGCCCTAATGTACCATCATCCCTTAACTGGAGTAATCGTTTAAATAGGAATCTATTTGGCAAAAAGTAGTCGTCTTCTTTGCTTGCTTTTATCCTGATTCCAGTATATTTTCATCAAATATCATGATACCCATAATAATTAAGTGGGGCACATATATGTAGAGTAAACAAACGCCCATTGAGCCAGTGCCCAACAGTATATCCTAACTACCTTTTGTGTTCTCTCGTGGCTGATGTACTCCTTCAGTGTGCAGCCACATGCTGGATACATGCTTCCTCAAGTTACAAAAGCGATATCAAAATGTAGATTGCAGCCTCAGGTATCCAGCAGGAAGCCGCAATCCTGTGATTTACTGGCTGCTTGACCATTTTCGCTGCAATTTCAGTCCTGAAACCTACATTTACTGATAACACATTCCAGTTCTAGTCGAGGTATAAAAATTCAAATGGATGCATCTATATTCCTAAAAATGTTCTTATTTTGTATAAAAAGCATTTGTGGTGCAAAAAGGTAAAAGAAGAGCAATTAGCAGGAATATTCCAATAGTTGCTATGTGGACCAGGGCCGGACTGGGACTAAAAAGCAGCCCTGGAAAAATTTGGAGACCAGCCCCATATAGTTTATCTCACGGTGAAGCTCTTATACCCACACGCACCCCTTATACACACCCGAGTCACACTATGTGCCATTCTTTTTATCTCATTATTTGTATTAAAATGCCAGAAAGCAAAAGTGTTAAAAGGCCCTAATAAATGAAATAAATTACACAGAATGGGATCAAAACATTTACTACTGCGAACATTTTTAGATGAAAGAGTTCCATTTTATTCAGTGGAAAAAAACACTGATCACATTATTCTTCACGATATTCTGGTAAGAAACTTTTATTTCTTTATTAATTCATGTAGACTATTTTTTTCCATATTTAATAAAAGCTATGATTGAGACATGTTTGGTTTTTATTTCCTTTCATTTGACAACCTATCCCCGAGTTATGCAACTCTGCCCCCTGATATGCCTTCTAACCCCCTATATGCCACTCTGCCTCCAGAAATGCCTTATACCCCCTATATGCCACTCTGTCCCATGATATGCCTTCTAACCCCCTATATGCCACTCTGCCATATAGGGGGTTAAAAGGCATATCATGGGACAGAGTGGCATATAGGGGGGTATAAGGCATTTCTGGAGGCAGAGTGGCATAAAGGGGGTGAAAAGGCATATCATGGGGCACTCTGCCTCCAGAAAAGCCTTATACCCCCTATATGCCACTCTGCCTCCCTGATATGCCTCAACCCTCCTATATGCCACTCTGTCCCATGATATGCCTTCTAACCCCCTATATGCCACTCTGCCATATAGGGGGTTAAAAGGCATACCATGGGACATTTTTGTTTACTTTATATGGCAAGCCGATCCAGCTTGCCATATTAAATAAAAAATAATATATGCCACTCTGTCCCATGATATGCCTTCTAACCCCCTATATGCCACTCTGCCATATAGGGGGTTAAAAGGCATATCATGGGACAGAGTGGCATATAGGGGGTATAAGGCATTTCTGGAGCCAGAGTGGCATGAAGGGGGTTAAAAGGCATATCATGGGGCACTCTGCCTCCAGAAAAGCGTTATGCCCCCTATATGCCACTTTGCCTCCCCGATATGCTTTATACCCTCCTATATGCTCCTCTGCCCCATGATATACCTTTTAACCCCCTTTATGTCACACTGCATCCAGAAATGCCTTATACCCCTATATGCAACTCTGGCATATAGGGGGTTAAAAGGCATATCATGGGACAATAGTGGCATATAGGGGGGTATAAGGCATTTCTGGAGGCAGAGTGGCATATAGGGGGACACACTTACATACACACACATGCCGATTTTTTTTGTTTTTAACAAATACAAAAAAACATTATACAGTACAAAAAATACATTATTTTACTCACCTTCTACTTCTCTTGACTTCCTGGTAGCTGCACAGTGCACACTGTTCTCATCTATGCTGACAGGATGCCACTGACCTGACATCCGGTGCTGCAGCGAGGGGGCGGAGCTTCCACCTCACACTGCTCCCATCACTATGCAGCCATCAGACTGCTGGGAATGTAATCTAAACGGCCGCTGGGTGCTGATGCCGCCGGCCGGAGCTACTTTAACACTTTTTTTTTTATTATTTATATGGTAAGCTGGATCGGCTCGCCATATAAAGTAAAAAAAAAAGTATTAAAGCAGAGGCGGCCGGCGGCATCAGCACGCATCGGCCGTTCAGATTACATTCCCAGCAATCTGATGGCCGCATAGTGATGGGAGCAGCGTGAGGGGTGAAAGGTCAGTGCGAGGGGGCGGAGCTTTCACCCCTCACACTGCTCCCATCACTAGACGACCATCGCACACGGCTGCTGGGTGTTGATGCCGGCCGGCCGCATCAGCACCCAGCGGCCGCTTTGATTAGATTTCGGGCAGCCTGGGGGGCAGCTCAGCGGCTGTCTTCATGGCTGCCCAGCCCACGGACCTTCCGGCCCACCGGGAAATTTCCCGGTATCCCGGTGGGCCAGTCCGGCCCTGATGTGGACTGCACTATTATTACCACTTGCTCCAGAATTGCTCTTCCAACATAACTCCCAGGGTGTTTACTAAGGTTTTAACTCATACACATCTTCTAAACTCTCTTGCCTTTGGTTTGTCAAACAAAGCTATCTATTGTACAAAATGATATTTTTCTCACCACTTTACAGGTCCATACTGTGGAAGTCTCATTCCAGAGTCATTTGAAACTCAGGGCAACCTGATTGTACTCCGATTCCACAGTGATTTCTTTACAGAAGGGAAAGGATTCCGAATCTTCTGGTCTACAGATCCATTGGCAGAGCCTCCTACAGAAGCTCCTCTACCTCCCAATCCTTGGGATGATATACAAATAGGTATATTTCCAAGGATTTGCAATGTTAACCTCAGAAATAGCCCAGGCGCTGCATCTTCATGCATCTATCAACTGCTTTTGTTTCTGCGGGGGAGTATTGAATTTGATGCAAATTCTTTTAATGATCTTAAGCTTTGGCCCATTTGAATATTTTCCTCAGAGAAATACGATAACAGAAGATACATTTTTGTTCTTTTCTTTTTTTTTTTAACAAGAGGTTTTCATTTCTTGCAGATTGGCCAAACCAATGTGGTAAACCAACATATCCTCCTCAGATTAACACAAGAATTGTCAATGGTGAGCAAGCTGTACCTCACACTTGGCCATGGCAAGTGTCCATGCAGGTAAATTAACGCTTATTATTACTCAGAGGATCATAAAACGTGCACCAGTACTCGACCCTGATAATTAAATCTGGCCTCCTTCTGACTCAGATTAACTGCATAACCCCAGGGAGGGATTAATATTAATAATATGCATAAGAGTGTTACTGCACTGGAGGAAAATCATTTTTAATGGTCTGGGCTAAGTGAATTCCACACCACTAAGTGTAATTACTTTCAGCCAGTTTATAAAGAGAGACTTTAAACATTTTAGACAAGGTCATGTGTACTTCAGAACACCCTGTGGGTAAACACCAGCCGTCTCTTAATGTAGATCTTTGAAATAATGTATGATGAAACATTATGAAATCTGTGCATGTTTAAAGCATTTAACACATCACGATCTGTGTTCCAACTCTGTTTGGCTTAGGTGTTTCAATGTTACTGAAAGCCAAATGGATCTGGTTTAGTAAGGAGAATTAATAATTGTTCACTTTTTTTGAGACCAGCAACAAAACATGTATTAAGGGCATTATGCGCAATATGCAAAATATTGGTATACATAAATAAAGTATATTAAATGTTAATATGTCAAAAAGTAATAATGAAATCATTTACGAGATTTAAACTATTTTGCCAAAGACTTCCAGGTGATTTTAAAATCCTCAGATCTTGTGTTTTCACTAAACTCACCTCAACGTTAATGGCAACCTGCCCCAGTGTCCATCTTCAGATAGATATCCACATGCCCAGTGTATGCAGATCCCATTTTTTTTCTAGGCAACTTTTAGCTTTCACTGTTTAGCATGAGTTATTTATTTTACGTTACTTCTTTGCCTACAGGTTTTATTATGGTGAATGTTTTTACGTTATTTTATTTCTTTATAGGTTTGGCCAAGTTCTCGGAATGAAACCATTTACTTCCATACCTGTGGTGGCACTCTCATCCACAAGAACTGGGTTCTCACCGCCGCCCACTGCTTTATTAAGTACGTTTTATTATTATTTATTTATTTTTCCATCTGAAATAAAATGTTTCTTATTGGATATTACCTTATTTGCTCGATTATAAGATGACCCCCCCCAAATCTGAATATTAATTTAGGAAAAAAAGAAAAAGCCTGAATATAAAACAACCCTATAGGAAAAAAGTTTTACCAGTAAATGTTAATTCGTGTTAACTATTTTTTTTAATAAAAGCTATGATTGAGAAAAATATTTTGGTTTTATTTCCTTCTATTTTCCAACCTGCCCCCCAGTTATGCACATCTGCCCCAGAAATGTCTTATACCCCCTATATGCCACTGTGCCCCATGATATGCCTTTTAATCCTCTAAATGCCACTGTGCCCCATGATATGCCTTTTAACCCTATATGCCACTGTGCCCCATGATATGCCTTTTGACCCCCTATGTGCCACTCTGCCTCCAGAAATGCCTTATACCCCTATATGCCACTCTGGCATTAAGGGGGTTAAAAGGCATATTATGGGGCACAGTTGCATATAGGGAGGTTTAAGGCATTTCAGGAGGCAGAGTGGTGTATAGAGAGTTTAAAAGGAATTTCTGGAGGCAAAGTGGGATTAAGGGGGTTAAAAGGCATTTCATAGAGCACTCTGCCTCCAGAAATGCCTTATGCCCCCCATTTAACACTCCCCCGCCCCCCCAAACTTACCGGTGCTTCTGACTCCCCTGTCATGTAGCCGGGGCAGCGTGTAGATGTCTACGCAATTCGCGCAGACCTTCCCTGGCTGTCAGAGATCAGAGAACTCTGATCTCTGACAGCCGGGGCAGGTCTGCGCGATGGACGCAGACAACCCCCGCTGCTAGCCACACCTCCTTCCGGCTGCAGCGTAAATTGTCTACACGAATCACGTAGAGCTCTACACACTGCCCCGGCTACACACCGGGGACTCAGAAGCACCGGTAAGTGGGGCGGGGGGAGACAGGAGGATCCAGGTCCCCTGCAGCTGCGGGGATCTGGATCTTAGTCGTCTCATAGTCAGACCTATTTGAGGTCTGATTATAAGACGACCCCGATTATAAGACGAGGGGTATTTTTCAGAGCATTTGAAAAAAACCTTGTCTTATAATCGAGCAAATACGGTAGAAAAAGGCAACTTTTAAATTAGTTCATGTGAAATAAGAATAGCACACAGGATAGTTTTTTTTATACTTGACCTACTATCAATAGCATACAGTTAACAAGTGTGTGACATTGCATGTCTTCTTCGTTATTACACTTTCTCAACACATAATCAAGTTGTGTTTTTCAAGTTATGCAGATGAGTTGTTCCGCTGGCGTATGTGTCTTGGAAAGCACAACCTAACCATAGTGGAGCCCTCAGAGCAGTGCTTCAAGATCCTTGGAATTTTCCGTCACGAGGGGTTTAAGTACCCCAACATTCCAGTGGAATATGACATTGCCTTGGTAAGGCTGGATGGAGAAGTGTTGGCAAGTGATGTTATTGACTTTGCTTGTTTGCCACCCAAAGATCAAGTTCTAAACCAAAATGACAGATGTCATGCAACTGGCTGGGGAGATGAAACAGGCAAGTACACATCGCGCTATAAATCAGGAGACAGGATTTAGCATATAGGTGATAGTGGGGAAAAAACCTGGTCTTAGATTACCTTGAAGACACATAACAAAAGAATATGACTATATATATATATATATATATATATATATATATATATGTATATATATATATATATATGTCCTGTGGCCACATTAAGTAAGTCTATTGATAAAACACTGTTTTAAAGGTGTAGAGTATAAGAACAGGTCAATGCTAATTAATTAATCACATTAGTCATAAGTAATTGAATTGCAGTCGCATAGATCGCAATTGAAAAAATCAATCTATCTCTGTGTTTATATAATTAACCCCATTGCAATCTATTGAAGAATTTCTATTCAGCTACTTGTGCTTTATCTTGATTCATGTGTTAAATATAGTTTGTGCCTGTTGTTGATTGCATTCTTATTTTTCTAAAAATTAAGGAGATTCGTTGTCACCAAAAGCTGCTGAAACTTTGAATCAAGTAGCTTTACCAGTTATTCCATATGACGTTTGCAAAACGCCTCAGTACTGGTGGTTCCAGATAAGAGACTCAATGATCTGTGCGGGTTATATCCTTCCTGATGAACTAAAGTCAGTGTGCCAGGTCAGTATATATTTGGCAGTGTCGGACAGGGTGGAAACCTATGCATGTGTTTAGGGGTATTCTAGATTCAAAATAATGGCTAGGGATATAACCCTTTAATCCTTAAAGGCATCCTGATCCCCCAGATTAAATATTATGAACATTCAAAGTACTCTAATATTTACTGCCACTTGTGTAGCAGACCTAGTTGTTCAGTGTGCAGCCGGCAGCTGGATATACATGACAACACATTGTGAGAGTGTGAGATCGTAGTGTGAGGCAGCCTGCGGGTACATCAATAAGTGACCGCTGGCCTTAAAGTGTCAGGGCCAATTTTCATCGCAGTCCTGCCCTGACAAAAACACTGTAATCTAGTCTACTTTATCACATGTCACAATTTACTGCATCTTTATAAGCAGGTTCAAGTCCAGAAGTCAAAGGGTACAACCTATTTGTGTACAGTATCATTTTTCTTTTTTATTTTTATTTTTTTTCCCCACAATATAATTGTATAACCAAAACCTACACCAGCATTGGCACTCTTCGGTTATCTGTCGCATTTTGCTTGGTTTTTCACAATGCTAAAGAAACTACGAGCTGCAGACAGTTGCCACTTCTATATTGACCTACATATTTTCAGAGACATTTATACTGCTTAGAGGAAGAAAAAGCAGAGGTTTCTGGGAGGTGAACTCATGAAAATAAATGGAGCAGCACTAAATCATTTTATTGTAATTCATTTCAATAATCATCATTTACATTAAAGGACTGTTCTTAGTGCTGTTTTTAGAAGCACATACTGTATAAAGTTTATTTTTAAGAGGAAGTCCAATGGAAAGAATGCAATCATTTTCCTTTGATCATTAAATACAGTGTTTTAATATAGTTGTGTAGTTTAGCACTGAGGCTGGTTTTAAATAATTTTATACCAATAAGTTTTCTGAATCTATAGACCAGGAGGTTGCCATTCTAGTGTTTCATCACCAGTTCCCTCACACTTATAATTTCCCCCTGAACTGCCCAGCGTCTCTTTTACTGTAAATAGTATTTTGCAGTAGGACTACCCACGCCACCTGTGGGTAGAATTACACAGTAGTACCTCTTGTCCATTCCTGTGGATGCACGTGGTGCCGTAACAGATCCACCTGTCCCTTGAAGGTCACGCTCGCGTCTCAGAGATGATCGGCAGTATGCTCAGTACACCAAGATCAGGTCATGGGCTCTTTCACCTTTTCTCTCTGTCCCAGATTTCTGACTTACTCCCTATCAATAGCATTCATGTACTAGCCAAAGCTGGTAGCCATGATTTTGTCACTGTTAACCTGGAATGTGCCTCTCTCTGCTTAAGGTGAAGCCATCAAACTTCTGGATTTATTTCAAGTAACTTGATTCAGCCTACGCTAACGTATTCTGTTTAATTATCTATAGTTTGTTTCTGTAGCATCCATGAGTTAAAATGCGTTTGCAATTGATTGTTTCTGTTTTTTATATATTATACCACATCTCTCTTTATAAAAACAATATTGCTCTGTTTGCGCCAATACAGGGAGACTCCGGCGGGCCACTTGTATGTCCATCTATAACTGATAACTCAGTTTGGGAGTTAAATGGGATTACCAGTTTTGGGCCTATCGGTTGCATTATGGATAAAAAACCCAGTGTTTTCACTCGAGTCTCTGCTTATTTGGACTGGATTGATCAAACCATCAAGAAGAATATATATGATGTCAATGGTAATGCTCTTTGATCTTCATAATAGTCTGAAATACAAAAATGTGAAAATCCCAGTGTCTGCTGCTGTCGTATGACTATATGGGTATTCACGTTTCTGAAAGGTCAAGTTCCCCTTTGAGAGTCATTACAATGAGGTTCCTAAGTTTGTAAGTGAAACGCTGCACTATGATTCATAAGAGGAGAAAACTAGTCTTCCCTGGTGCGTATACATGATATAAATAGAATAATTCAGTAAATTGGGAGAGGAAAGTCAGTGCCCTGTGTTTAACTGTCTCTTCTTGTCAGTGCTTCAGCATGTTTTTCACTGGCTTTAAATAAACGCGACCTTGTATATCCACAATGTGGGTGTTTGGAGAAGTTTCTTAAAACAAATTGAGAACTCTGGAGATGTACAAAGCTTCCTGTTTTGCCTTGATTACAAATACCCTATTAACCATGTCGCTCAAATGGTTAAAGCAAGGCTCTTCTTGTTATGGTATTCTTACTCGTTTTTTCTGTATTTAAAAGTATCTGGCTGCGGCGGACCCAAGGATTTGCACGACAAGTTAGGAACGTTCACATCGATGAGTTTTCCCTCAACATATAAAAATAATGCGACTTGTTTGTGGAATATCGTGGCCCCGGAGGATAAAGTCATCTATTTGCACTTTAACAGTTTTGTGATTGAACAGAGTAATGACTGTCTCAACGACAACCTTGTTATATCCGACGAATTGGGAAGCCTTGGTAAGTAACATATTAGTAAGATTTTTTTTTCTCCCAATTCTCTGATTTCGCCAATATATTTGCATTGATCCCCCTCTCTAAACACCATCACTATCTGGGCTATTCAATAATCAAGGTCACTCTACCAGGAAACTACCCAGAGCCTTAACTCTTCGGGTAACAGCTGTGCTGGTCTACCGATGTGGGTGAGATGTCCTACTTATGAGGGTGAACGGTTCGCTGATATCGGTGGGCAGTTAACATGGTCGGAAGGGGAGAGGGGTCCACACCACTCCCATGACCCAGAGATTCTCCACGGAGACCCAGAGGAGCCGCGCTTAACCTGGAGTCTCCGGGTGAAATCCATTCATTATGAACTTGTGAATTCATTAATTAGTAGACCCAATAGCTGGACTGGGTTTCTCAGCAGCCTAATTGCTCTTGAGTTCCTTGTCAATATTTTGAAAACTAAATGATTCTGCTTGGAAGAAATTTGCAAGCAACAAGTATTTTTTTCTGAATACTTAGTTTGTTTAGCTTTGTTATCTTAGTCCAATCTACAAACAGTCTTAATCACTCAGCCAGACACTCTGGTTAATAAAAGTCTATGTAAGAACAAACTTCATTCATTCGCACTGCCATAAAGAATCAGCTCGGTGTGGTTTTTCAGCAAGTCACCCAACATTTCACATGGAGGACAACAATTGGAGCCTCCAGGTCTGCATATATTTATTGGAACAAAAAAAGATGAAACCAAAAAATCCATGAGACTTCCCCTAAAAACGTGTAAAAACTATTTAGCTTGGGTATTTATGGGAATTTAGAGTTCACACTGGCAGAATAATTGTTGGCTGAATCAACATTTCCTTCAGTGCATCATTAAAACTTAAATGAAAATGGTACATGTGAATGTCTTAAAATATATGCTTAATGGCTATTTATAATTAAAATGCAGATTTGCAGTTTATAGAATGATTTCACTTCCTTTGTGTGCATTTAGGTACGCACTGCGGGGGATCTTCTCCAGTGGATATTGTTAGTTACAGCAATCTACTTTCTGTGAGTTTTAAGACCAACGGCAGATTGGTGGAAACAGGATTTTCTGCAACCTGGGAATTTGTGGACCCTGCTACTATCCCCCGTAAGTTTAAACACTTATACCTTAAGTGAATTATCCTATTAACCCATTAAGGACAACGGGTTGTCCTTACATCCATTAATGACAATGCATTGTGAGCCCGTACATGTACGTGCTTTGTCGGGAAGGGGTTAAATATGTTGTTTTCCCTTCATAATAAACAGGCAACAATGTGGCCGATACGTTGTAACTAAGGCTTGAAGCACAGCTATTGCTCTATGCCTTTTTAATCTGTACTGTATGTAGTTAATCTCTGATGCTGAAGTGCAAATCCACTGAGTGTGTAGTTAACCTCTTCAATTCCGGAGTGCAAACCTTGCATATACAGTATTTGTAGTTAACCTCTTAAATGATGAGATGCAACATTCTTATGTGTGTGTAGTTAATCTCTTCGCTGCTGGAGTGCATTATTTCAGGATGTGCCGCTAACCTCTTTAATGATGGAGTGCAAATGCCTCTGTAAGTCTGTTTAACCTCTTTAATACTAGAGTGCAAACCTTTGTAAGCGTGATGGCACTGCAGCCGGGATGCAGGGCACTGGGGCGCCATCGGCTAACCGAACATATTAACTAAGGTAGTCAAAACAGAGCTAGAATTCAGTTCACACCCAGTGAATGCCATTGAAAAAACATCAAAGTCATAAGTATTGGGGTTCTGTCGCACTATGTGGCCATATATTGCTTAGCACGCCTATATGTCAAAGTACCCTAATTTCACTAAGTCCTACTAAATTTTACTTGGCTATAATGCTTGCCAAGGAGCTGAATCAATGTGACTGTACTGCATTTTAACCCTAATGAGACTCTCAAGCAATTTAAAGCCTTCCCTGAACACCATCAATGAGGCACCTATGTGGCAGTAGGGGCTGCTAAACCCTAAGATTTGGTCAGAACCTGCAAAAAAGAAAATAAAAATAGGGGAGTGCACAACCTAAAAAATCATAAAAGCCATACACACGATTAAAAATGGTCAGTAGTGCCATTATAATGGTTGACATTTTTTAAACTGCTACCATCGTGTTGAAGTGGTGCATTTTCCTTATGTAAAGTAACTTAACTCAATATTGACAACTAAATAATCTTTCCTGGATTAAATAATGAGGCACATATATATATACCCATTGTATTTTAATGGATCGAGATCTTTTATAAAGCATTTCACATTTTGAGAGAATGCTGACACCTAGTGGATAAAGTTTTAAGTGCATCTACAGTACATATCCCATATTTACAACAAATATAGATTTAAGATGTATAATATGTAGTATGTGTTATATAAGCTTTCATTTAAATAAATAGTTAATTTACTAGTTATTTGAATGCCCTAAATTTGATCTATAAAGACTGCGAATTACTATGATCATGTGGCATCTATGATAACACAATCATCATTTTGTCCAGTTAATGGGTTGCTGACATGTTAACTTTCAAGTGACGAGCACCAGCAGGCATGGGACCTTATATTTCAATGTCTTTTTAACTTGTTTCCCAGAAATAGCTTTATGTGGAGGACATTATAATGCAAACTACGGAGAGTTTTTCTCACCTGATTGGCCTAATGGTACCTACCCTGGAAGCCAAGCTTGCACCTGGAAAATCACGGCTGGAGCAGGTGAACGGCTCCATATTGTCTTCACAGACTTTACTCTCCAAGGTGCCAACCCCGCTGGAATTTGTAAAGACTACGTGGAGATTTTCGATGGAGACAAAGCTGGTGCTTCTAGATTGGGTAAGGCGTCTATGAGAGTTCTAGATCATGGTTGAACTAAACTTTTCAGAATAGTTCAGCTAAGTAAAAAAACAGCTTGCTTTAAATCATGATACTTAAGGGTTATACATTTTAAATACCAGTCATTATGAATTTCACTAAAAGGACTTTGAGATTGCAAAAAGGACACTTTATTTTGTTAATAAATGGGGGGATTCATGCCTGCCATGACCTGTTTGCTTCACATTTGCATAGTATTTCCCAGATACCTTAATGTCTATGTTTCAAGCAGTGATGATTCAATGTCTCCCCATGCCGCAGACTGTCTTTCTTCAGACTAACAAGGATCTTTCCTTTCTTTGTGCTCTGAAATGGCTAGTGTAGCAGCACCGTGGTGACAAAATACAGCCACGGGATTATCAAAGCACCATAAACAGCAGGAACTGTGCCTGCAAAATGGGAACACTTAGCTGCCCCACTTACCAAAGATCAGAGCACATTGTCAGCAACACTGTATTTTATGAGCACAGAAGCTTGCTTGTGGCTGAGTATGGGGTGCTCTCGGCCAGCAACCCACCAGGCATTTGCCCGTCGTGCCAGATGCCTAGCCTGGCCTGTGGGTGAGCAACAGGTAAAACATAGTTTGCTTTACAGAGCCGTGAATAAAACAGGCAATTACTGATCAGTGTAAGAAGCTCTTTATTTTCCTCTCCTGGGGGACCAAACATAATTATTTTACAATATCAGATTTTTCTGTGTTCATGGCTTCACTGCTAATTGTACAGGTTTTTATTTGTTGCAGGTCATTTCTGTGGAACAACTATACCAAGTACTATAAATACAACAGGAAACACTGCTGTCATTAAATTTGTCACCAACGACGTTATGATGTTTGACGGATTCCGCGGATACTGGACAACAAATATCTCTAATGCTGCGGACTTCCCTTTTAGCGTTACAAAACCATGGAGTGATATTTCAATTGGTAAGTAGGATAAAACAGCTTTTCAAAGTTTGCACCAGCATCATTCCTAATACCCACACCAAGTATTTACTTGTTTTATATATAAACATGTCGGACCTTAGGTATAAACAGAAATTCTACAGCTGGGTGGGATGTCACAATGTGCATATTTCACCTACACCTTCGTGATAAAGGATCTGGTTAAATGGACAGTTTAGTGTCCCATGAAGTCTCTTTGTAAGTACTTGAATAAAAATTCTTCAACCTGGTAAAACAATGCTTCAGAGTTGCGTTGCACAAACCTTCCCATGGTTCTGTTTTCATACCAATTAATCATTAAGTCAGTGACCAGCATAAGTCATTAGAACTCTTGCTCAGCCTGCGCTGTAGCTGGCTAGTGGTGAGTATGCTATGGGGAGAGAGATAAATGCATAGGGGGATTCCGCAGAATCCCTCCTTGCATTTGTATAGGGGGAAGTGATTATTAAAGGGACATAAAGTAGAAATGATGTCCCTTTAATAAGATTAAGGGATCTCCGTTTCCTTTTTTTAAATTATATATAAAAATAAAATATATTTTATCTTTTTTACAATTTATATACATATTGAGGTGAGTATTTTTTTCCCCATTAATCTCGCATGCCCTCCCCTGGAATTAGCAAAATTTGAAGTTGCATGGATTTGCAAACAACTTGCAAAAAACTTGTTAGTAACTATGTTGTTTTCTTAAGCTTTAGAATGCAAGGACATGCAGCCTCAGTCGACTGACCTCTTGACTGCTTAATAAATAGACAGATCTGGTCGGTTAGTGACACTACCTGCATTTGTGACATTTCTTCCCTATTCTGGGCTTCCGGAGGGATATATTGTAAATGCTTGTGTGGCACAACCACACATTTGTGTATTTTGTTTAAGCCATTAACTTTTATTGGGTTTTTTTCCAGACTGGCCTACAAGTTGTGATATCCCAGTTAAACCATTCAGTGATGCTGAGCAAAGTAAATTAGGAGGGCTAGTTCCTTCACTGGGACACTTTTCTGTACAAGTAAGTATGGGATGCCTTAATTTACATGTGAATTAGAGTAGTTAGAAGCCGCTCAGTGACCACTGATGCACATACCTGGGCAACTTCTGGGCTCCGGCTACCCGGAGCCATCCCTTGCAGGACACGGCCAGGACTGCCCAGGACTGTGTCTATGCCTTTCCATGCCATTCCACTAGATGGCACTAAAGGGCTACAGTGGTCCTTATGTAAATTAGGTAAGTCACATGTCTTTATACACTTCATGTGAGTTGTTAAAACTAGTACAGGTTAGTAACCAGGCAAAATATGTAATAAGTGGACAAAGTAGTGTATCTGGTAATGTGGTAAATAAAAGGCCATCTCGTTCAAGTTGGCCGTTTATCAAGGTTTCCAAGATTCAATAAAATGGTATAACCATAGCCTTTGGCAAAGTAAGGTTTTACGAAACTGATTCTGTTTGTGTGCAAATGGCAATCCTTTGTCTGGAGAAATGGCATTTATTTCACATGTACAGTATTTTTATGATGTATAATAAGCTTGGTTTCCGTCTTAATGAACCAACCAAGACACAAGTTCTTCCTTCCTGAGTAAATGTACTTTGTTTGCTTGCAGATCCATGATAGACCCAATCTTCCATTCCTGCACAGGTGTACCGGCACGCTCATAAACACACAATGGATTCTTCTGCCTGCTCACTGTTTAGATAAGTAAGTACTGGAAACATGTAGCCATGGGGCTGGCAAAAGTAATTAGGACATTACACCCTGCACTAAGACACTGGCATTATGCATCCCTTCTATGTTCGCTTGTTTGATGAATGCATTTTGGAAAGGATGGATGGGGTATCTTCAAAACATTTCTAGCTTAATGAGGAGGGACACATTATTACTGGGACGCTTCATTTATGTATGGCAGCCAATATACGGTATATAAGTGTAAATGTTTCTGACATTTATATACTGTATAATCCACCATGTGCTAACATCACCCAGGTTACATAGGTACAGTTATGTATGTATAAATATGCTTTTTCAGTACATTCCATATACCTATTTAACATTATCTCATTTGTTTCTTCAGTGGCCAAAACCCTGAGAGTCTGCGAGTATGTGCTCAGTCTGGATCTTCAAACTCATGCTATGGAGTTGATGGGGTTATCAGGCACAAAGATTTTGTTTATCCACAGATTAATGACCACTCTCACGATATCGCTCTATTGCACCTGTCTGAACATGTGTCTGGATTACAACCCGTGTGCTTGCCGGGCTCTGAGCAGCCGATACATGCACATACAATGTGCTATTGGGCTGGATGGGCTGCTGCCACAGGTACTGGCATGAGATGGAATGGCATTAGACCAGACTGACAATGTGTACTGCAATGGTTCATCAACTGCATGTAACGGCACACATACCGTACCTAAAGATTCATTTGGAAATCAGTGAATTAGATCTGCTACGTAGTAAAAAAAGGAACAAAGTTAAATCACCAAATCCTAATACTACACAGTGCGTCATGAGCTGAAGGGACTAGAAGGGACGTCACATGTGACATTTAAAACAGTATATAATTATTTATTGTTAGATGGTTGCATACATTTACAGACTCAATAAATACATTAATGTGTTTGTTCATTTAGATTTAGTTCTTCCAGTATCCATCATGGAATACCAAACCTGCAGTCAACCCAAGTATTGGTGGAGCCAAGTCACATCTTCGATGATTTGTGCTGGTTCTAAATCACCTGAAGAGCTACAATCAACTTGCCGTGTAAGTATCTGTCACATAAACCAAAAATATCTAATAAAACATGTAAAAAATTAAAATAACCAAGAACTATTTATATGTTGTATAAATAGAGAGATTTTCGTATAATAAAGGCTTTTAGCCTATTATGTGTTAGATTTTGGTCTCTAATTCTGTTTTCAGCAGCGTTTATACAGCAGGTTTTATTTAATAGCCAATCAGGGCTATCACACTGAAATGTATTTAATATATTGCTTTCCTCTTCAGAGTGACACAGAAGGTGCCCTTATCTGTAAATCAGACGTATCGCCCACATGGGAAGTTAATAGTATTGCCAGTTTTGGACCCTCAGATTGTCTTGTGGACAAAAAGCCACCTGTCTTCACCAAAATATCTACCTATAAGGACTGGATTGTAGACAACATCAAAAAGTTCACCTATGAGAGCCAATCTGGAACGAGGGCAATTTAAACTGCGATCATGATTTGTTCTTTATAAATTTTGAATTAAAATAAGAAACATTTCACGGTGTCACTCTTTATTCCTGCATCCGAGGTTACCGCCCTGAACGAAAAGAGATAATCCATTTTCTTTGCACTTTCTCTTTAGTAGATCTGCCGTTTCATTATTTTCTTCAAAAACAACAGACTCTTTTAAGAAGCTTTTCTGGTTTATATGACAACAACCTATCAGTGCTTGCTTTTGTGTCACATGACAAATAAGGGTTTCCAGCAAATATTATGAACGAGGCATAATTTTACATGATTATGTTAAGATTTCTGGGAAATGTTTAGACATTTAAGAGTACTAGGAATGTGTTCCCAATGCCGTGTTTAGGTAGAAACTTTGGTGCATTTGTTGGATAAGTCCCAGTGGTTGTTGATGGCAGCTCCTGTAGTTTTCAGCTATATAGGAGGTATATAGCCAAACCATTTCAGTATCATTTTCTTAACTACTCTTGCTCCATGTTGTTTTTATTGCATATCTGGGGATAAACACAACTTTACTGTTCTGAAGGATGTACAAACACCCCGTCTACACCCGTCAACAATTGATGACTGTGTTTAATCGGTCTCCAAATGCCTACTGAGTGAAGACAAGAACCAAGATTCATTGAAGGGGGTTATTCTTGATTGGGCAACAGAATAAGTTTTTTAATTAAACTAATAATATAAGACATGCACGTCACATAAGTCACCACTGGAAATGCCACCTTGAGGTCTATGTTGCAAAATCACAGACCTCAATCAATGAATCAGCTTGCTGGGATAGATGGGGAGTTTGGTGGAAAATTGGGACTGTCCCACAAAACATGGGATGGTTGTGAGGTATGCTTACATGCCACCTTACATACATGCTAGTAAAAGTATATGTTACATAGGTTGGAAAAAAATATTTATTTTGTTATGCCCACAATCATCTACATAGCCCAAAAGGCCAAGTATCTCCTTGTTGTGTGTTTAGAACAATTTACCTTCTCTTAACCAGACTCAGACGAGACTGCATGTATGCGGAGCACTTGGAGGAAAGGAAAGAGAGAGCGGAGAAATGATAGAAACATTTAAATAATGAAAAGTACAAAAGAGAAATGTTAGAACAGGTGATAATCTAAAACTAGAATGTCACACTGAACGTGTGGTAGATAAATGGAACAGCCTCCCATCAGAAGTAGAAGAAGCAAATACAACAAAGCAATTTAAACGTGCATGAGGACGACATAAAGCTATCCTGAATCTAAGAGAAGATCAAAGATCGATTTATATCTAACATCAGGAAAAATGGGCAGACTAGATGGGCCGAAGGTTCTCATTTGACATCAAATTCTGTGTTTCTATTAAAACATTAGGCAGAACAGGGGACTGTAAAAACCTATATTTGCTTTCCAAAAACAAACAGGAAAAGGTTTATAATCCAAAATCTATTACAGAAACCTTTCCTATGTCTTATGGAAAGGTATACAAATTTAAATAGGGATATACCTAAACTCCAACCAACATTTGAAAACAAATGTTTTTACAAGACATCCATATTCCTATGAGCATCTATGAGGCGAAAGAGACTTTATGTAAGAAGTGATTTAATCTCTCAAGCCTAATAATTTGCTGGGCTTTATGGGCATACCTGGTTGCTTTCGGCTCCCTACGGGATGTGGGTAGGAGGTCCCACTGATGTGAGTTGGCAGCCCCACTGATGTGAGTGGGAACCCCCGCTGATGTGAGTGAGCAGCCCCAGTGATGTGAGTGAGCAGCCCCAGTGATGTGAGTGAGCAGCCCCAGTGATGTGAGTGAGCAGCCCCAGTGATGTGAGTGGGCAGCCCCGCTGATGTGATTGAGAACCCCCGCTGATGTGAGTGGGCAGCCCCGCTGATGCGAGTGGGAGCCCCCGCTGATGTGAGTGGGCAGCCCCAGTGATTTGAGTGGTTGAGTGGGAACCCCCGCTGATGTGAGTGGGCAGCCCCGCTGATGTCATGGGACACACGCTACATTGGTGGGGAATTGTTTTATCCGCACAGAATTTCAATCAAGTCAAGGTCTGGACCATCGATTCTTTTCTTTTTCAGCCACTCTGTTGTACAGTTGCTGGTGTGCTTGGGATCGTTGTCCTGTTGCATGACCCAATTTCAGCCAAGCTTTAGCTGTCAGACAGATGGCACCACATCTGACTCTAGAATAATTTGGTGTACAGAGGAGTTAATGGAGTTCTGAGAATTTGCCCCTTCACCATGAGACCTGAGATTGGGACCAAAGTTCCCGGGTATGATTATAGGTGGTGTAAATGTGTGTATAATCTATATAATCTATATCAGATGTGGTTACGGTGTCATTTTATTTGACATGTGAAACAGGAAGCTCCCTTTTTTACAGTATTCCACGTAGTATGAGGTAAAAGTCATGATGTTTAAACATGTTCTGCCTCAGATAAACAGTATAGTGGGAGACAATTTGCATGCAAGTCTCTCTGCCACCTAAGACATCTTGGAGACAAATGATTGCTCCTTAATTACTACTAATATTGTTTTCCATTGTAACCCTCACTTCCTAAAATCAGACAGCGCGTTATTAGCGAGTTATCAGACCCTCAGCGACAGACAAACGCGACAACACGGCTCTAATCCAGACAAAACGTGTGCTTTTCGGTTACGCCAATTCCGTAGACTAGTTGGGTCACTACGCGGTCACCAGCGTGAGCTGGCTTTGTGAATCCCGTGTGGGGCGTGCCGTTCACACGTGGAGCGTGTTTACAAACAGCGAGAAGGGAGGGATTCACCATATGGGGATACGGGGGGCTGATCGAGACCCCCGTCAGCAGGATACGGGACACGGAGATCCGCGCTGGGTGACGGGAGCCCCCTTTTAACAGGTACGTGTCTTAGTTGTGGGGTATTTCACTGAAATTATTGCTTGGCTCCGGTAATACAGGGGTTAAAATGCACGTGGTTGCCTTAGCGTTACACATAGCGTTCGGTTATATTTGTCAATCATTTATTGCTGTTTGATTACTTAGTGGGGGTGGTTTGGCGCGGTTAACTCTTTATTGGCATTACTGCAGTGGTTGCAGGTAAAGGCCCTGTATTGTTGCAGCAGGTCACCCAAGTAATGCATGGCACGGGTGGCTCTTGAAGCGTGGGTGTGGATCTGTCGCCACTGAAAAACACAACCAAGCTCCGCCCATCCGCTGTCACTCAGGAGAGGTGTGACATCGTTGTGCAGTTTGTTTGTTTGTGCTGTTGTAGTACTTTTGACTGTTGTGTTTGTTGTAGCGACCAGCCTGTAGTTTAACCCCTTCAATCCCAGGGGTTTTTGGTACCTCAAAGCCCGGAGCAATTTTTGCGCTATGTCGGTTTCATAGTGTATTCTCTTTTCCTGTGAATAGTGTACCCATATAAACTATATATTGTTTTTTCAAGGAGAGATAGAGCTTTCTTTTGATACCATAGTTGGATGATTAGCTGAAAATTTAGAATGAGAAATTTAGTAAAAACTAGCAAAAATTAGAAAAAAAATCTAAGTTTTTTTACATTTTCCCTCTGAATCCTCACAAAATTAGGTAAAGAGACAGAAAATTCCATCCAGATTTATCAATTCAGGTGTCCTGATTTCAGAAACACCTAATTTATATAGATTTTCCATATTTTCCCAGCACATATAGGCAACATACTATAAGATGTACATTACTTTATACAAAGCCGTTAAATTTTTACATTAGGTATGATGGGACTGCAACTCTAATTTTAAACAAATAAAACAAAAACACCCACAAAGGTATATATTTCTGTAAAGCAGACAATCCAGGCTATCCTATCAGGGGTATTTGGGCATTCTACATGCAGGTATTTGGCCACCAATCACTGTCAAAGGTGGCCACAGAAATTAGTTCATGCACTTTTTTCACCAACGCGTCTTAGTATTTTGTAGTATTCTTAGGATTTTTATGTACAGGGTATGTGTTACGGCAGAGAAATTTATCCTAAATTGTTCAGCCGCCTCTCCTGATTACGGAAATACCCCACATGCCTAGTTTTTTTGTGGTTTTCTGGACATTACAGGGCACAAACTGGACCATGCGCATTATAGATTCCAAACGTGAAATTTTCACATTTTGCTTTAGTAGACCTATGTTTCATTTGGGGCTGCTTAGCACCCCCCTAATTATACATACCCCCATAAAAGTATATATTTCTGTAAAGAAGACAGACTGCTTCTTCTGTGTTTCTGAGGATTTTTGGCACAGGGTATGTGTTACGGCAGAGAAATACAGCCTAAAGTGTACAGCCGCCTCTCCTGATTACGGAAATACCCCACATGCCTAGTTTTTTTGTGGTTTTTCTGGATATTACAGGGCATAAGTTGTAACGTGCTGGCAAACTGGATCACGGTGTGTGCTAAGCCAATGCTATCTATGAAGCAGCTTAGCAGTCCCACAGGAGAACATGTTCCCATAAAAGTATACAAACGACAGCCTGGTCTCCCGTGCAGCGGCAGGGATGTGTCCCTGACGCTGCACGAAGGGCTAGACCTACCGGTACGTCCATAGTGGGCATTTTTTGGACGTCCCGGTACGTCTATAGGGGATTGAAGGGGTTAATGCAACATTATTTCTTTTCTAATTAAATAATTAAGTATAAACATGTGACAAGGGCTCATAAAGTGTCCCACTACCCCCCCAGCCACTATGGTAACTGCACCCCTTAAGGACCGTTGCTATTTTAGGTCTACGATCACAACATGTTGTGTGTGTGTGTATGTGCTTGTTGTTACTCTATTTCTTATTTTGCATACCCACACTAATTATTTTTTCGGGACAAATAGGGTGTTTTTTTAAACCATATTCATATAATGTATGTCAGGCAATATTTTTATGAAAAAAAATGGATAAAAAATAACAGGTTTATATATTATCTACATCTAGAATATATGGGGAAAAAATAGCCCTAATTTGGAAGCACTGAGCACTTGGCATACCTGGGAACTCTCCGGGTTTGACCTGAAGATCTCCGGGGGAAGCACCACTTCTCTGGTTTTCCGGGTCAACAGCAGAATCCTCCGGGCCCCCGACACCACGGGACTGCCCACTGGCGTCAGCAGGATTTTCTCAAATCAAAATTTGATTTCTGTGGCCCTAACCCTTGCAGGTAAGAGCCAAGAAATTCAGGAACGAAGGAAGGGGTTGTATATGCCTTCAGGGACCTGATGTCCACTGTTTCTTGCTGGCACCACTCACTTTTTTGTTTTTATTTACGGTGGGGCCACTAAGATCAAGCGAGTACCTATTAGGGAAAGCTTGTTCCTCTGGACTTGAGGCCAATTTAGCGTTACACCCCAAGGTCGCTAGGATCCCCCAGACAGTGGTCCTAGTCTGAGCGCAGTGCATAATGGTTGTTTTGTGTGCGGGTCATACACATCACCTTTTGTTTTGTGAGAGCACCTGGCACTTTGGACCCCTCTAAGAATGTATTTTTCTCATGTCACTAGCCCTAGCCTTTTAGACTGGACTGCAGTGAATGCAATTTTTATCACAGCGGCCTAAATGGCTTTGTTTTGAAGCATTTTTGTACAGAGCTGTGTGATTTATATTTTATTTTTATCTGCTGAAAACAAATATGGTCTATCTGACGGCACTCCGTATTGATTTTTAAAAATTTAAATGCCACAGTGGAACCGGGTACCCTTAAAAGTTTCTATGTTTTCTGGTGAGGGAAAAGATAGATAGCCTTTGGGCACCCTGCTCCTTGTAGCGAAGGTTAGAGGGAGGTCCTTCCCCTTGTGGATCTGGTCCCCTTGCAGGCACTTATGCCCTTGGGGAGGACATATAACTTCAGGGAAGAAGAAGATTGGGGACCCGCTCTCCCTGAGGCCATAACCTACTTGGGCACCTTGTCACTTTTTATCTTCCACATCGATAGTTGGAAGCATGGAATCCCAAGCTTCAGAATTAAAAGGGGGGGGGGACAACATAGGATATATAAAATACTTTTTTGGCTACGATCAAGCGAGAACCTGTGAGAGAGGGGAAGCTTGGTCCTCTGGCCTTAAGGTCAGGATATCTGGCCCTCATGCAGGCCTTTTGGCCAGGGAGGACAGCCTTTGAATAAAAGAAGAATAAAACTGGTGTCCACCGTGGCCGGTCAGGCATGTTTTGGCACTTTTCACATTTTTTTGGTGGAGAACCTGGGAGCACCAAGAACATGGGATATATAAACGTTGGCTAAGATAATGCGAGTACCTGTGAGAGATTATAGTAGGGGTCTGGGTGTATGCGCAGTATCTCAGAGAACATTCTAGCACCTTAGAATGCACTCTTTACCCTTCCAGACTTCTTTTTTTACTTCTGAGCAGCCTCACCCTTTTTAGGCTAGATGTGCAGTGAGAAGAGGTTTTAACAAACCAACCTAGGAAGGTTGGCGCCATGATTCGCCACTTTTTAATTTGTATTTATTAATTTACTTTGATTGCGCTCGCCTATTGCACTGAAAATACTCTCTATTTGTGAAATACAAATGCGATACATCTTGTGCTGGCAGAATGATTAAAGTTCTCTATAGAGCTAAGTCCCTCATGCCTACCGGCCATGTGCACTGACCCCATATACAGCTTGCCAGCCAGATGCACACGACTACTGCCTTGAAAGCAGATCTTCTGCCCGTTGGGCCTGCTTATATCTGGATTTAGCTCTGTTTCTCCTCCTCGTATATCCTTTTAGCCAGAATCTTCTCTGGAGTCGTCCACAATAAAAACTTATTTCCTTGTGTTGCAACTTACACTACTTTGCCTTCTCCACCCTATCCTTTTCACAGCCTTTCTATTTACCTAACGCCTTCCTCCTCTGCCCTATGTATTCACATTTAAGTAGACATGTCAATTGCCACTTGATAACCTGTGCAAACATCCTACAAACGGTTTCCATAGTACCGTAAACTTCAGGTCCAAGGACAGGTCACCGAAGGTTTCCCTCTGGCTCTGCTTAGTTTACATAATTAGAATTCAGTGACAGTTCCTATATAACTACAGATTGTCTTGGGGGCAAACATGTAGCGTACAGGCGGGGAGTTGGGTGGAAAGAACTGCCTCTATCTCCTGCTTAAACTGTTTAGAAATCTGTTCTGCCTTTAGCATGGTCTTTCCTGTATGCACATGGACATTTTTAAAGCATGATAAATGATCGTAGTATTAAAACATATTGTGAAAAAGTTCTTGGATGGGACTCGGAAAGAAACAGCTTTTTTAAAAAAAAAAAAAAATAAACAGTTCAATACAGGATTTCATTTCACTGGGTGCTCCGTTTCTACATGTCTTCTGACTTGGTTTGAAGCCAGCAGAAGGTCAAAGATAGTGAAGCATTTAAGAAATATGAGTTTACATATTTCTTCTTTGTTTTTTTTTTTTATTTCTCGGTGCATTCAATGAGAAAATGCAAGAGTGGACTGGGAGATATCGGTATATAGGCCTCAGAAACGAAAGTGTTTACACATTAAGTAACCATAGGCTGTCTAGATAGTAGGACCAAGAACAGTGGCCTACCAGGCATTTGCCCTTTGTGACCCAAGGCCAGGTCAGACCTTGGGGAACACCTCATGGTGTCATGGCCCTGCTTGAGCAACATGTGACATCACATGCTCCAGTTTCATGGTGCGTGATATTTTAAAGTTGGTAAGTACATGGTTCTAAGAAAAGTATAATGTGCTATAACTTTATGATGTCCTCAATTTAATGATTTTTTTGATTCACTGAGAGGGTGGTAGCTCAACCATCCACCAGAAGTGATTGAGGGTAATGCAGGAGATAGACACATGGCTGAGTTGAAGACAGGACAGGTAACCAAGGTTTTTTAAAGCAGGCTAAATGGGTTGGATGGTTCTTATTTGCTATCAGATGCTGCGTGCCAGTGTCAGAATGGCTGAGCTGGCCCTTCATAATGAATAAATTATGAATTATTGAATGCCATCTTTATTCCTTATACAGGACCAGTGGTCCTTGCAGGAGAAACTTACTATGGGTTGCCCTTTTATAATTTACAATTAAAGAGATAGCTGAATACCCGATACAGCCCCACCAGCAAGCCGTGCATATACTTCCTAAGGTCCTATCTCCACCCGGGCTACATAGAGGTGGCCAGTAACTAGCAGGAATACGCTCCCATTAAAATCAGTGGGAGTGCATTCTGCACGTGTGCTCTGTGGGTTTTTGTAGAGCCCCTGGAACTCTTGTGCAATCCAGAGTTGGTGAGTATGTGTGCATGCGCGCTATTGCACATGAGAAGATGTATTCAGACAAACAAATGCCATATAAATATTCGAGGAGTTAATGAAAGCGGACAAATGTGTAGAGGGGATTCTGACAAAAAAATTATATTAATTAAGAGGGGACACTCGGCTATTGTATGTATCCACTCATACTAGAAAAGAGGGTCATCGAGAGAGAGAGAGAGGATGATGACTTTCGAGTGTACCAGCTTTTTATTATTATTATTAGCTTTCACTGGCATTTTCCGTGAAGCGGTTCATTAAGATCACATGTTAAGTAAAAATACTTTTTAGCTGCCTCCTAGTAATAGAAGGGCCGGGTTTCTGGACTCACAGTGAAGTCTTAAGTTCCCGGTCTGCCAGCCCTAAACAGGATTAAAGAACAGTACATTAAACTATTTATCCCAGGTACAGAAAAGGTGGGGGTGGGGTGGCAGGAGGGCATTGTGATAGGATTTATTCACACTAGCCACTAGAATGGTGACCATTCTGTTTTGATGCTAATGCATTTAAGGCTTCGGTCACATGACCCCTCACTATTACCAATACACTGTCTGGGGCTAGGATTTCCACTGCGTGCTGCTGATCCCAGCCATGTGGCTACTTCTCTCGATCAGGGATCAGTGCAGATTTGCTTTGTGAATTACATATTTTTGGCTCTGCGTAATTTTAGCCCGAAAGGTTTTTTTTTTTTTTTTATACACCCACCCGGAGGTGTAAGACGGGAGAGGTTGCTGAAGGCTTTCACCGTTCCTTAATGTTTTCATCATCCCATTTACACCACTTCTTTCAGTCACTTCCTGAAAGAATGGGAGCCGGAGCCCTAAGTGTTTGTGTAAGTACCGACATTGTATTGTGTTCCTCTCAATCCCCGTGCTTAAGATCTTTTTTTTCCTTCGCGACGGTGGCTAAAATAAAATAGTTGTGCTGATTTCTGCAGAAGCGCTGCCCTGTGCCTCCTTGGTTTATTGTTTAAAGAAGTCCGATTTACGTTGTGACATATTTTCATGCATAAGCAGGGAGCCGTTTGTGAATGCTTTGCAATACAATAATGATCTTTTGTAAAGGTTTCCAGTTGCTATGAAGAATGTATGTATGTGTATATATATTAATAACATATATGTTAAAGGAGCAAACATCTTAGAACAGGAGATTGGGGTCTTACATGTAATGTGAGAGATTTTTTAACCTTAGAGTGTGGTGGATAGGTGGAACAATCTTCCAGCAGAAGCAGTAAATGTTATGGGATAGGCATCAGGCTTTGCTGATTATAAAACAAGACTGAGAACCAACTTTGAAGTTTCACAGCAGTTAGATTATTACAGTTATTTATTAATGTAGCATAGTGCATAGAATATAACTCAAAATAAACTGAATGGATCTACTCTACCGTCAAACTAGATGTACGTTGATCATGTAGGTTGCATTAAAACATTAGGTAAAATGAACTAAAATATCTCTTAGGTTTCTGGCGGGGAAGGACTGGGGTCTAAAATTGTCTGTGACGCTTTAGGGCCAGCAGCCGATAAGAGACACCGGATGAAACAGCGTAGTGCGTGCGCATGTGTGTCTAGTAGGTGGCTGCATGATGCCATATGATTTAATGCACAGAATGACACATACGGTGTTCTTTAAGCACTAAATTAAGGTCCGCTCCTCCAGTGTTGTCATGATTTACAATATTATGCAGAGTTCTGGAATAACAGTAAATGGCCTGTTCACTAAACCATGATTTGGCATGAGGTTTAAACATTTCAACTCCCTAATATTACTGCGCGTTATGAAGGATGAACCAGCTCAGCACTCCTTGCAGGAGAAGCCCTAATACACAGTAAGGCCAGTACAGTGTTACACTGCTAAGCCCTGTTGTAAATATGTATATATCTGTATCCGTTTGGCTAGTGCCATTTGTCCCTTGCTTTCTTACTTTTAACTAAGCACATTAGGCTCATGCAGATTGTTATACGAACCATCAGCTCATTATCATTATTATTATTATTCCTTAAGTAAAGACTCAGACCTTAATCAGCCCTTGGTCTTGTCTTAAATTCAGGGTAGCTTTATGTTTAAATTCCCTCAATATATTAGCCTCTACCGCTTCTGCTGGGTGGCTGCTCCATTTTATCTACCACCCCGAGTAAATATCCCTTCCGTTCCTTAGCCTCAGGCCCTCTAGTTTTAGATAATGACCTCTTGTTTTAACATTTTTCTCCTTTGAAACAAACTTCCTTTCTGTGCTAAATAATTTCAATGTTTCTATTATATCTCTGCTCTCTCTTCTTTCCTCTAAGCTCTATGTATTGAGATCCTTTAGTCTTTCCTGAAAAGTATAGTTTTATTATATTGTCATCTATTTTGTTGTTGTGCTACCGCTGACATGCATTTTGTTAATATGTTTCCTTGTGCCTGCCATGGACTTCCTAAACATTGAGCTGCTTATTCATACAAAGTATCTAGTTAATTCTGCATATCACTGCGTTGCCTGGAAAATATCAGTAGCACGCCTTGTTACCAAATGTTGTCCTGGGGAACCAAACATACTCTCTAATCTTTAGGACATACAGTGCTTTATTTACTCGCTTCTGCTATATCTTTTATATTTGTAATCTTAGTATTTTAGTACACATCCCATCTCTCAGCAGCTGGTTTATCCCCAGCAATAGGGACTTTTATTGGAAATGTAAGTCATTTGGAAGGTATGCTCTCAATCTCTAAATCTGTGGTGTGTGTGTATATATATATATATATATATATATATATATATATATATATATATATATATATATATATATATATATAGTTATCACACTTTAACTGGTCCTAAATATTATGAGGTATTATATGTTTGAGTATTTAATACATTTAGTAACACAATGGTAAGCAATGGCCCTCCGCCCAACAGAAAATTTATGTTGAAATCCATGTTGCTAACCACAATTCAACGGTAACCTTTCTTTGTGTCTCTTTAAAGTCCAACTCCAGAAAGAGCGGATGATGATGAGCTTTGGTACCTTTGCTCCTTGGCTAATAATCCAGGTTTATGGACAAGCCATCATTATCCCCAAGAGAATGAGCAGATCCTTGTTTGTAGTCATTCCAGGTTTTAGTTATTTCTCATGTGCATATATGTGAGGGTGAAATAACGATTTCTGAGCAGCTATTGTATAGCGCTGCAGAATATGATGGCGCTATATAAATCAGTAAACAATAAATAATAACAAGGAACTCTAAATTGCAAAGTGGGGCTTATGCCAGTATTGTGAACTTGTCATGGGCCCCAGAAAACAACATAAACATACCTTGGAAAAACTATAATAATCAGTACCACCCACTACCTGCCTTGTCCTGCCCACTTTTTGCTAGCCCCACCCCTCTCAGTATTTATATAGCGGGGTAGGCCTCTTGATTTGGCAATAAAAGTCCATGCACTTACTTATTTATGGCCCCTGAACAATGGTATGGTCCAACTTTGGTTCCCAGGCTCTGACATGGTAGAAAACTAATTATTAGTGCTTTGGCAAAGCTAAAAAAAATGCTTTAAATAATAGCCACCATTCTGTAATGCCAGAAGCCATGTATTATTTGGTGTGAATGCCATGCATTACCCTAGGGCAATAAATCCGAAGAGCACCAGGGTGAACACTTATGTTCTAAAGTCTTTCTGAAAACTGACATTGTTGCACATGCAAACAAACACACACACATTGTATTAGTGTTTCCATAGATAGTATGTAGGCAAATGACTGGAATAAAGTTTGAAAAGTGGTCATATCGTCAGGCATGATATTAAAGGAGGAGAAATGTTAGAACAAGACCAAAGGGTCAGAAATTTAGATGTAAGGAAATTTTGCTTCAACAGAGTGGTTGATAAATGATACACCTCCTATTAGAACTGTTAGAAGCTAATATAGTGAGAAGGGAATTAAAACATGCATGGGATAGGCATAGGGCTTACCTGAATCTAAGACAAGACTGAGGACTGACTAAGGTCTGAATCTTTAGATCAGGAAAAATGAGTAGGCTAGATGGTCCAAATGGTTCTTATTTCCCATCAAATTCTATGTAAAAGTTCCAAATTATATTCCAAAAATATGGAATTGAAGTGAATCATGTCATCCACTTGAAGGAGTCTCTATAGCTGAGCCCAATGGTTGGAATTTAATTGGGCTTGAAGGAGCTGGGTCGAACTACTCTCCTCATGTCCTAGAGCCAAATCTGGTTAGTCTTGGCCCTAAGTTAGGAGGCACTTCACACCGTTATGAAGTGTTTTTGCTGACATTCAACTGGTTGCTATGGTGATAATACTACTTTTCAATCTTGATAGTATTAACGCTTTGGATGAGTTTTAAAGGGATATTGGAAAGAAAAAGGGAGAAAAGAAACACTGAAATTATGTGTTTAATAGACTAGGGCCAAGTAAAGGTTGTGTTCTCATCCCTTTGTACAGTGCCGCAGAATATGATGTCACTATATAAAACAATAAAAAATAATAGGTAGAAAAGCTGTGCTGAATGGTTCATATATATATATATATATATATATATGTATATATATATATATATATATATATATATGTATTTCTAAATTGCAATATTTTTGTACATTTGGCATAGGTGTCATTTGATTGCGGCCCGTATACTGTAACATCACTAGGAAACCCTAAAGTTACTGTTACAATCCCCTTTCGTTTCATTCACCCCGAGCTCTTGTTTCAAGGAATGTGTGCGTGAATTAAATGACCGTTTCCGCTTTAATAGCGCCGACATAGAACGCATCTAGACCCCAGCCTTATGTTCCCGAAACAATTCTTTGCGGATGTCAGTGGACACTCTGCCTGTTCAGATGTAAACAGAAGGAGACAGCCAAAGGTCTGCTCCAGCCACCAAAATCTCCATACTTCCTGTCTACATAAACAGTCCTCCCCCGACCTTGCTGAAAAGCTCTGGGTACATAACTCTTTAGTTGCCAGAGGCATCAGCCCTGGGTGTTTAAAGGGTTACATCCTCTGATGCAGGCGAGTAAGCAGCAGGGCTTCCCTGTGACTCTGAATTGTATGTTAATTAGTCGCCCTGCCGAAAGGTTACTGTGGTAATGCAGCATGGATACGGCGTATGTGTTCTTCCTGCAAAAAGCCCGGCTCCAGCCCCTGGTTACAGGGAAGTTCTCTAAGTGCCCCACCCCCGTATGGCAGGCTCTGTGTGCGTATGTGTGTGTGTTACAGTGAGTGTGAGCTCTGCAAGCCATCACACAGCGTCCGCTGCCGGGGCAGTCACACACTCATGCTTACGGAAGCCTGTTGATTCTCTTTAATTTTTTTTTGCTATGGCACAAGATGCCTAAATTCTTAAGCCGACAATACAAGAGCCAGAAAATGCAGCCCCCTGTTGTTTCTGCTCACGATTGCTCTCTCTTCCTCTACTCCTTCAAGCAAAGCAAAGCTGCCGTACGATTGAAAGAAGATATGAAAAAGGTGGTGGCGAGGCCTGGCAGAGGGCAGCCTTCCGTGCCACGCACAAAAGTGTTTGGGGCGCAGCTTAAGGACTTGCACAAGGAGGGACTGGTGATGAACAGCGTCCCGAGCGTGGTGTGGAGTGTCGTGGAGTACTTGAGGAGTGAAGGTAACAATCATTTTCTTTACTTTACATGTGGTTTAGTGAAACTATGCAAAGTTTTTCTTTTGAAGAATCAGAATATCTGCTATAGTTGCCTACCAGCAGAAAAGACGCTATAAGAGAAGACTTGATTACAACAACAACAAAAAAAGTATTTGTTTATGTGCCAGGAGGAAAATAGAACAGAAAATATCTTCTCAGATAAAGATTTAAGATTTAACTTCTTTAGTAAATATGTAAAGTCTGTGTATATGAAGTGTGTTTGTGTGTGTATATATATATATATATATATATATATATATATATATATATATCCTTTTAGTAACATTCAGGAGTGTCTTCTACCAGCTTTATTATATCCATTGCGGTAGTGCATAAACCACCAAAAAAGAGATCCCAATCTACATACTGGTCTCCTGGATCTCACTTTTTCACAGAAACCTAGAATTTGACTTCCACTTTTATTATTATACTTCAGATTATATATGTGGAGGAGACTGTGGACTACAATTATAAACACGGGTATTTTAGAGAAAAAGTTCCCTTTTTTAAAAAAAGTTCTACAATGCAGTTTGTAGCGCTAGATGAACTATAATGGTGTTTTCCTTCAACTAATTACACGGCTATTCTAACATTCCCCTGGTGTGTCTCAAAAAATCGTTCCCTGTTAACTAGAACATGAGTTGTTAAAATACAGGATGGGCTCTATTGAACTATATTTTTTCACATAGCATGTATCACCTAGGGCTTTTAATGTGATATTTATATCAGTATGTATCTTAAACGTTATTGATATTTAATTTATACATAAAAAATTAAAATATTTGCAAATGTTTCTTTTATCCTTTTCAATATAAGTAATCCCCTAAGGCAAATAATCAAAGAAATCAGAATGTAATCCCTGTGATCAATGCACTATCCAATAGAAAAGCCCATATAATAACACTTTTAATAAATGTCTTAAAAAAATCATATGGAATGCAACGTAAATGTAACCACAGCCACCTGAAGCAGCTTTGGAGCCGCTTTGAGGTTGGCAGTTATTATTGCTCTTTCGAAACGATGTTACTGCAGTTATTATTAGTTATTGTATGACAAGTGACCCCCAATCGATGTTGACCAAAGATTTCTATTGCAACATAATATTAAAGAAGAGACTGCGGTTAAATTTCTCCGACTCCATAATCTATTGGAAGAGTCGACAGATACGGAGCCGTCTTTGTGGAGCTACCATGCAGGAAAAAAGGAGACAAAATCAAAAAGGGAGAATTCTTGCGCGTTTTACACTCTGCACAAAAAAGAAGGCCATCAGTTTGTGATATTTTAGATGTTTTGTGTATTTTTTAACATTGAAATTTGTGAAATAAAGACGTTGTTCCAAATGAAACATGCATTTCATTGTATACATTTTGATGAATGAGACGGTAGCGCACACGCTAAGGTGGCACAGGAAAAAGTATATCTAAAAGCTATAGTGTTCCATCTGTAATAGTATTATAGCCCACCATGATCTGAGTTTAGTATAATCACCAAACAGAGAGAGCCCTGTCTCATTGCCATAAAGCGATAGGGCACAGCTGATGGTTGATGCTAGCAGAAGAGCCCCATAGAAACTGACATCAGATAAAAAACATTTGGCCCATTTTTCTGGTCTGGTCAGTCAGGCGTGAAGCGCCGGCACCCGAGACAAACACCTCACGCTCCCAACACTGCACTCTGGGCGGCGGCGGGGAGCAGAGGAGTCCTGGGTTTCTGTCAGTCAGGGGGGCCCAAGAGTTGCCGAGCGGTCGTTTTCAGCAACCGCTCGGCACCCCTTGGGCCCCCCTGACTGGCAGAACTCCAGGGCCCGGTCGCAGTCGCGACTCCTGCGACCCCGGTAGTTCCGCCACTGTGTGGATCCCAAATGCCAAGTTTGATTGAGTTGGTAGTAGACTTGAGTTGCATATATTGCTCAAGAATTCACTAAAGTCAACTGCACTGACATCTTGACCACATTTCAAGTTGATTTAAGCCCCGAGTAGTGAAGAATTGCAATAGAAAGCATTCCAACTGGTCTGGCCACAAAGTCGAGTTGACAATTAAGTTAAGCAAGGGGACCACTTCAACAAAAGAAATGTGAACCCTCTAGAGAAGGGAACGTTTGACCCAGAACTGCTCAAACCCTCTATAAGGCAGGCTAACAAACTAGAGAGCCTTCTCACCTGGTTGATTTTTTTTGGCAGGGATGACTCAGGAGGGGCTATTCAGAGTGAATGGAAACGTCAAAGTGGTCGAACAGCTGCGTCTTAGGTATGAAACTGGAGAACCAGTGATGCTGGCAGATGACACGGATGTCCACTCGGTCGCCAGCTTACTTAAACTGTTCCTCCGAGAGATGCCAGATGGTATAATCAGTGCTGGAATTGTCCCCAAGTTTATTCAGGTTTACCATGGTAAGTACAGACTGAGTCAAGTGCGTCTACCCTTCAGACTTTTGATGTCTCATCGGTTCATTGCAAAACATTTTAATGCTTTTTAAGACTGAGGACTGTGGATACACAGGGGAGCTTAAGAATAGCGGATTTCTGGATTTTCAAAAACATCAAGTTCATCTTTAAATAGGGTAACATCCAATGTGGCCTCATGTATGAAACCAAATGTTGACAAGAATTAAGCTGTGGAAGGGATGGTGTGGGCTGCATAATTTTAATTATGAGAATGTGAAGAAAAACATAAGTCAACAACATGCATCCGACTTTTATTAGGGAGATTCTAAAATAGCAGATATACCTCAAAGTTAACAAATGAGATCAAACAACACATCATTGTGGAAGGGACACAGTTCTTCTCAGTCGGACCAATGGTGTTGTTGGCTGCCCTCAACTTTAGTTACTGTTTTCCCATGTGGCCTCATGCATGGGGATGGACCACCCTGACCAGCATCTGCACTACCTTCCAATTCAGCCCAGCTGGGTTTATGGAAAGTATTTTTGTGTTGTTTTCTAGTGTGTCTTGACAGTATTGTATTTTGCACTTGTATCCACTGTCATGGGAGTATGGGCAGTATTGATATACTGCATTATTAACGAGCTTTATAGTGTCTACCAAAAGGCCCTCAGTGTGACACTCCTTGAAGCCATTTCATAATGGAAAAATAAGTTTGTTCTGGTGGAGAGTACCTGCGTGTAAAGGAATGTCCACTATTTTGAATTAAGTAGATTCTACTCCAACGCTACTCGCTTCTTTGTTTTAAGTGGTGGTTTTCACTTGCGAATTGTGCTGCAGAGTCTATTTTTGTAATAGGAATTTATGGATAACCTCCGTAAACAGACTGTAAACTTACACTGAATACTATTATTACATGTATTACATACATATTCCTCTGTACTATATAGGTTAGACTGTCTAGATTTTTAAAATGTGATCCAATGGCCTCTTTTATTTATGTCATTCAAACAGCTTTCTGTACATACAGAGGAGTATGGCACTGTTTTTGGTCTAACGCAAAGAAAGTTGTAATTAGTAATAAAGAAAAACCTTCTTCACAATCAACATTGATATATATAGAATTAACTCACATACATATGAAATATGCCTAAGGATAAAAATGTTTTTTCCCCCCTTTAAAGGTTAATGCAAAGTTAAATCTGAGATGCAGTCCTTCGCATCACTGCTCAATGAAGAAACCTCTCAAACACTTTCTACATTGGTAAACAAAGGCCGCGCCTTACACCGGCGAGACAAAGCTTGCGCTCATTATTACTAGATTATCCACTGTGAAATAGTACATTTGTGGGAGTGAATTTGTTAAGTAATCTAGGATTCCTTTTACAGTGGATGTGATGCGTGATTCACCGCACTGAGAGCCAAAGTGAAAATAAGCATATGCTAACTTCTTCTTCTACGGCTTTCACAACACAAAGCTGTCGGGCGTTAAGTTTGTAGTTTCTTAAAGGGGAACTTGCATAACAAAGGATACAATATTTTTTAGCAGTACGGAATAATGCAAATATAAAGTGAGTTATTTAGACAATAGTTCAGGGTTTGGGGGTCCATCTGTCTCAGGCAGCACAGCACATTCTCTTTTCTTGACTCATTTGTAGTTTCTGTGGATCTGCGATCCCTCTTTGGTCCGGGAAAAAGTAGCGATTTAGTGATCTCAATTTGTATAAAAGTAGCCGATCGCTTGCTCATGGGGTCACAAACCAATTTTTGTTTTGAATATAATGGCAATCTTTCCCCTCTAAATCACTAGGTAGTGAGTTTAGGATCAGACTGTAGTTTAGTTGTTGGGTCTGAAAGGATTTTTTTCCATTGTTAGTGTACTATTTTCTGTTAAAACTTAAATTGTTTGTTTAAATAAATAAATAGAATTGTTCTTTTCAAAAATAATTCATGGGGAGCTGTAAACATAAAAACACGGCTGGTGAGCCAATGTCCACTTGACAGTCAACAATAGAAGACCATATACTTTGCACTCCTGATGCAAGCCTTATGATAAAGCAAAAGGCAAGTGCGGTGCTACCCGGTCTCTGTAGATGAAGCTTCGTACTTTTCAATAAATTTGATTTGTTGCTGGGAACTTGTTGCCACAATATCTTTCTTCTGGTGCTTTGTGTCCTAGGTAGGAGTCCCCATTTCTCTCATACTCTCCCCAGCTCGGTGTTGAGCAGCTGCTATATTACATACATAGCTTAGTCCACACTGGCAATTTAAATTATGGATAACATACTCTTGTGCATCATTTTAATTTAATCATGTTGTTAAAATGATTGCAAGAAGGGCATGGAAAAGTTGCCATGCCGGGTGTAGATTAGGTTCGGCCCTAAGGTGGTCTTTTAGGTTTTTTCGAGGTTCAAATTGGTTTATTCCTAAATAAGTGACCATTGGCTGGGCCTGATTGGAGTAGGGGAGAGGTAGGGGAGAGAGAAGACAAAGTGGGCGAGCAAAGAAAAAGAGATGGGGCTAAAGAATATTGTTTCATTTGATTATTGGTATGAATTAATTTGCCAATGTAGTCCATACATTGTACTTGTTCAGAAAAGATGCCGTTGTATCTAAAATCATTTCAGAGTCAACACAATTCACAGGAGAATAACAGCGAAATCAATAAGGATGGCAAGCAATTTTCATCTCTGTAGAACCTCTCTGTGTATAATTGGTGACATCTATTGTAGCCAGCAAAGCAGAAGAATCCATTTGCATCTCTTTTATCTTATCCAGAAAGTCTTTTGTAGACTTCACATACGATACACCAGTTATAACAAAGAGTCGTAGAATCTTACCTAAAAAGATCACTAGTGGCTGAAAGAGCGATTCAGTTCCTCACATTATTGAGTTGCCTGGAGGGCACGCTAGATTCTTATGCCTTTTAGGCACTGTGTAAATCACCAGGATGACGGGTCAATTATTCATCAAAAATGTATTTAATCATTCTGTGATAAACCCCCTCATATGCATTGCTAACCACGTTGTTAATTAGTCTTTATTGTGCTAAAAACGTATCTAAGCTTGTTAGTTGTACTTGCCTTTAATCTGTTTCCATGGTAATTGGTTGATGCCACAACTTTGTTGACCGTTCAACACGTCACTTCTGGTTTGACAAGATTGTGTCGCTTTTTGACTTTTTCTCGGTTTTTTATTTTGGTGCTGATTTGGTTGTTCCTTTTGGGAGAAGGTGTTTGGATAAGTGTTCAGGAGTCACATTTAGGTAGTTTTCACTAGGCAGGCTTTGCCCCAAAATGTTGTATATATAAGTAAAACCTGGTTACGCTAGTGCGCCTAAATGCAGTGTAGAGATGATCTTTGAATTTTATTTTAGCAATTGTCATGGGACATGTACGTCCTGACATATGTGATATGATACGGCTTAGCGGATGCTGCAGGTGGGGTTTGTTAACCATGCATGGAAAGAACTCCCATTGATTTCAATCGTCGGACCACAGAGGAGGAGAGGAGCTGCAGAGCTGCAGCTTCTACCTCTGGTAAGTACCTAATAATTATACTTCTGTTTTTGAAGAATAAAGTACACAGAGTATTTCTTCTTTAGTGGCGGTGTCAGTAAACTGTCCCTTTTAATGGCTTTGATACCTCAACTACCAACGCTAAAAAGATTTTCTTTTTTTGTACGTTATGTCACAGCAAGCTGTTGCATATGTATATAATGTGATGTGCAGCAATATACATTTTAGCAATTACTTTTTGCCTAATTTAATTAGAGTGTTTTGTGAAGCATGGCAAATGCATTGTGTTCAAGGCTTATTGATTTAACAAGTGCTCATGCAATCAAGTATCTTTCATTCTTTTCCCCACGAGAGTTCTTCAGATAGTATCAGGGTAGTACCGTGTTAAGCTTGGAGGCTAAGCAAGCATTGAAATGGGAATATTGTTTTTAGGGACAGGAGAAGATGGTGTGCGAGATTATTCTTGTGATGCGGTTTGATGTCTGTGTTAAAGGTGCTGAATACGCTTCTCATTTGCATTCCTTTAAGCTTCCAGTAGAGGGCAGCAACAACATACGGGTTTCTAATACATCGAACTGTAGGGACCAAAGTACTATAGAAACAGTCCTTTATCTTTTGAATCTACAGTTTTCCAGTGACCCAACTTATGGTTTGGTTATAGATGCAATTGAGATATCGTAAAGGGACAGTCAAGTGTGCCAGGCTGCCCCTTAACAGAGAATGCACATTAAAGTATGTTGTAAAACCTGTAGGAAAAATAAGGTGGCTTTTCTTTGGGAGAAGCTGAAGAGGAATGCATCTTCTGTAGTCCTGTTTTTGCCCATTTGAAATCCATGGGAGCACTTTCTGAAAATGTGGAGGTCTCGTTAGACTGAGCTGGCACTGGAGCTAACTGGCAGTGAATATACCATGTGGGTGCAGGCAGTTGGAGTAACTAAGAGGCAGGTAAAGGGTCAAATGCATATAGTTAAAGTGCATATGATGGCTAGAGTGTCCCTTTAAATAAAAAACAACACTGTAGAGAAGTTGAAGTTTTAACTTGTCAACTTCCCTGTTTATTAATTAATGTAGAGTGATCTGGCTGTGTATAATAAATAGTTACATAAGTCGCGTTACTCTCCATTCTACAGTAGCTGTTTAACCCCTTAAAGGACACATTAAGCAAAATCTGATGGAGTGGGTTTGAGTACTAGAACACCCTGTGCTGTCAGTACAGTCACCAAAAAGTACCCTATTATATTTGGAAATCATATAATTTAGCTTTTTGTTCCTGTTCTGGTCATTGATTGGAATGGAATGTTTGACTTTTCACCTTTTGTATCAGAAAACACTAGTTCATGAGGACTGGAAGAATATTTGTAGCTGATGACAACTTTAGATGTGGAAACGCATGAGTACGTCGATATATTCCTTTACATTGATTGCTATATAATAAGTATGAGTAGACCTCTCCAGACTTCATTACTGTGAATGTCCATGTTGGAAGTTGGAGTGGAATCTGCACACAAATACAAAAGGCATTGTTTTTATTGTGTGAATTTAGCTGGCTTTACAACAGTGTATTTGTTTTTCTCTGCAGAAAGTGGAAATGACACACAGAGAGTAAATGGCTTCAAGAATCTGCTAAAAGAATTGCCGGATACCCACTACAGCCTGCTCAAGTACCTCTGTCACTTTCTAACCCAGGTGGTGGAACACCAAGCAGAGAACCGTATGAATTGTTATAATCTGGCTACTGTTTTTGGACCAAACTGTTTCCAGTAAGTTCCATGCCTGTGAAGTCCATAATGTTTGTGTGTGTGTGTATGTATGTATGTATATATATATATATATATTATTATATGTAAATCCTGTCAATCTTTTTAGTACTCATATCTAAATCCAGGGGCGTAACTAGACGCCTCAGGGCCCGGGTGCGAGAATCTTTTAAGGGCCCCTCCAAAAAAACATGATTTTTACCCAACAATTTTTTTTCAACAAATTCAACAAATTCAATTTACATATTGAATCATATCTGTAAAAAAAATCAAAGAAAAAGGGGCGCATGTACAAAGGGCATAATCCAGGGGTGTCCAAGTTTTTTCTGCAGTGGGCCACTTCATCAGAATTGTATACGTGCGCTGGCCGCACTCATTTTTCACTGTGACAAAAAATATGGCCTTTAATAAAATATTCAGATTAAAATAAAGTAAAATGACACAAAACCTTTACTCTTCCTCTCACTGATTTCTGGGCCTAGAAAGTTTTGCGACTACAAATTCAGTATTCCCTAGATTTATTCTAGGGATGAACTAAAATGAAAATTCTGGACCAAAACATTCAGGGTTCACTTAGCCAAAACCGAAAATGACCCCACCTTTAAAAATAATAATAAAAACTCACATTTTTAATAAAAGTAGGTAACGCACAATTGGACAAAATTAGCAATATGACTTGGCATGATAGGAGTGTGATTGCTAACAGCAATCACACTCCTATCATACCCAGGCAACCAGTAAATGCTGGTACCTAGGCATGATGGGACTGTGCTCGCTGTGATTGCTGTTAGCAATCACACTCCTATCATGCCAAGTCAGCCAGTACATGCTGGTACAGGGTGGCTGTAAGTGATGTGCAGACCCCATACTGCTGTCAGCATCACTACACAAGGGGGGCAGCTAGCTAGGTTTCAGCATGTACTGGCTGACTTGGCATGATAGGAGTGTGATTGCTAACAGTAGTCACAGTCCCATCATGCCTAGGTTCCAGCACTTACACATCCATCCAGTAAATGCTGGAACCTAGGCATGATGGGACTGTGATTGCTGTTAGCAATCACACTCCTATCATGCCAAGTCAGCCAATACACGCTGGTACAGGGTGGCTGTAAGTGCAGACCCCATACTGCTGGCAGCATCACTACACAAGGGGGGCAGCTGGCCAGGTTTCAGCATGTACTGGCTGACTTGGCATGATAGGAGTGTGATTGCTAACAGCAATCACAGTCCCATCATGCCTAGGTTCCAGCACTTACACATCCATGCTATCACACACACACTCATTTATTCATATAATCATTCATTCACAGATTCATTCCCTCAATCACACACACTCATTCAAACACCCTTCCCACCCCCTTACCTGCACTGCAGCTCCTCGATGCCGCTCACAGACTTCAGCAGGGGGCACGGCCTCCCTCTGCCTTCTCTGCTAAAGCACAGAGGAAGTAGGATGTCACGTGAACTCCGCTTCCTCTGTGCAGTCCAGAAGACCCTCCCACAAGTAAGTAGCAGGGCTTGAGGTGCGGCTCGCGTAAGATCGGTTGCCCTGGCTGCCGATCTTACGCGGGCCGCACCTCGAGGTCTCGCGGGCCGCATGTTGGACGCCCCTGCCCGATTTCGGTTGGCCCCTTGGCTTGGGCCCCCCTGCCGCCGGGGCCCGGTCGCAGTTGCGACCCCTGCGACCCCGGTAGTTCCGCCACTGTCTAAATCCATTCCAGCTTCTAATATAGATATCTGTTCATTTCTACAACCAAAATCTGTACTGTACTGCATCAGTGCTACTGACTGGTACTGACTGAATACATAATTCGAGCATTCACAGTGCGGGTTGGAAAAAGTATGTGAACCTGTAGGTTAATCACTTCAACAAAAGCTTATCGGAGTCAGGCGTTAGCAAATTTGGAAACCGATCAATGAAACGGGATTGGAGTTGTGTTTTAGAGCTACTTTGACATGAAATGTTTTTCATGAGGCATGGTTCACATCAGTAGATGCTTCTTTATTGTGTCCTTGGTTCGAATGCTTGTCCAGCAAATACCCTGCGGTAGAACGTTTATGACCATCGACCTAAATTACTCAGCTTTTATCATTCTTATGCTTTTTGCATGTGACATAATTGGGTCCTTTTTTTCGTCCTCAAAATAACTGCAACGTTATATAAATTTGATTCCTTATTATTTTCTTGTTCATAATATTCTGAAATAAACAATTTGGCTTTTTTGGTAGCATTTCTTGGTATCTACTACCCATCATAAATAATAATATGAACAATGAAAATATATTATAAATAAAAGAAACCCCGTATAAACATGGTTTGGTACATACTTTAGTAGAAAGCGGATTACTGGAAACCGTTATTAAACTTAACATTAACAATGCAATCAAAACACACACAAATAATGAATTTTAAATGAATGTTATATAAAAACACTCATTAAAATGGGTCACATTGCAAAATGTTATTTGAGAGTATTTTTTATTTGTACTTTATTGCTATTCATCATGTTAATTGTGTTCTGACGGGCTGTGTTAAAGAAAAAACATTATTGAAATGCTTGATTGTTCCATTATTAGGATTAAAATAATAGCCGGAATAGCGAATGACATCTATTGGAAGCAGAGACGTACCTATCAAAGTAAAGAGCTTTTATTGTGTGTATTCACGGGTCCCGTTCTTGTATTAATATGAAGGGGCTGGTTGCCTTTCAACAATCTAAGAAATACAATGATCTGATGTTATTTGAATTTTGGATTCATACGTTGAATCAGTCGTTACATATCACATTTTATAACAAGTTTGGTGACTCATTGATTTCAAGAGGAAATTAACATGATCCGAAACAAACACGTTTATAGATATATATTTTATAGTCTGTACTTTACAAATCATACCTCCAACAGCTCAAATGGCCAAAGAGGGACACTTATTTTAGATCAACTTTTTATGTGGTGCTTTAGCTCCAAATTACTTGACTAGATATTGATACATATCTGTAATCTATGCCCCCTGTTCCATGCCGAATTCCTAAAATACTTTTTTCTGGTGTGATATAAGCTCACTTTCCTATACATATTCCATATTATTCTTGCACTAGTTTCAAATGCTAGTTATTTCCTATTCAGTATTTATTTTCACTACTCTGGGTCTTTTGCTGTTAGGGGACCTGATCTCTACTGTCGAGGGGTTACTCTATTTCTGTAATATAATATAGTATTATACGTTATACTTTTGGTCAAAACTGATAATGATGCTATTGTTCTTGCCGGACAAAGGATTAAAACTTTTCAAGTAAGTTACTTTTTTTTTTTTTTTTTTACAGTGTGGCCTCTGGGTTTGAAGGTATGAAGCAGCAGGAAACCTGCAACAAAATCTTGGAGAGGTTGCTGGAAGATTATACTAAATTCTTTGAAAGTGAACACACTGAGAAAAATGGGCTGCGTGAAGATGTGGCAAGAATCATTACTGTCAAAGTAAGTAAAAAAAAAAATGTCATTGCCTTTTGTTTGTTACTTTGAGCTGTGCTCACCTGGGAGTTATATAAAAAGACGTTAAGCTCCACAACAGAGGAGAGAACAAAACACTCCTGCAGAGAAGAAGAGATCGCAAGAATACAATATTGAGAATACAGTACATTTGAATGTTTTTCTGCATGCAAATGCATAGAGGGATTCACATTACTCCCCCCTATGCCACCCCCACACACACCGCCACCTATTTGCCCTGGAGGAGAAGTATTTCATCGCATAGCCCAGCAGAGCAAGTATGGGATGCTCAACATGATCCAGCTCTGGCTGGGTAGTTCAAGAAAGTCTAATGAAATTCCACCTTGTGAATGTGCAGAAAGCTCTCCCATTGAGATCAATGGAAGTGGTTTCCTGTCAGTGATTGGCTGATTTTGGAGCAGAGGGTGCACGCATTATGTATTTTTTGTCTTCTTTTAAGTGAAAGAATGCATAATAAAGTACTTACAAATATACAGCCATCTCGACATGTCCAAAGCTAATGTAAAAATACAAACACTCTTTAACTAAAGAGAATGTTGGCAATCATGGGTCAATCTGCAGCTTCTCCAACTCGGACTGTGAAGTCAATGTGGCTGCTTGCTAACATGATAACATATCCTCTGGAGTAGGAAGTGAGATGGGCCGGCTGACATGTTCGCACAAAAGCCTGATCCCTGCTACCAAGCAAGAAACCAGGAAAATAAATAAATAAAGGTTTCCCTGTTAGGAACCACTCTCTGCTGCCTGAAACCTGGCTGTATCATACAGGTGGTTGTTCCATCTGCTTCCTCTAGTGGCCACCCTCCTCCCTCTGGAGTGCTCTGGAGTAGAGGACTGCATTGGGAGGCGGGTCCCGCGGGTCCCGCAGGACCCGCCAAAGAACTTGCGGGCGCGGGCGGTTTTTCAGCTATTGCGGGCGGGAGCGGGATTAAAAAAGCAGTCCCGCGCAGGGCTCTACTCTGGAGCTCATTATCCGGTACAGCTGCGCCTGATTGACTGAGTATAGCCCTGCCTTTATAAGACCTGTCCTGCCCTTCAGTCGGGGCCTTGGCATTGACGTTGAAGTACTGCTTTGCTCAGAGCCGCTTGCTGTACCTGAGTTTGTTCCTGAGCCTGTGCCCGTTCCTGCCTGAGCCTGTGCCCGTTCCTGCCTGAGCCTGTGTCCGTTCCCGTACCCGTGCCTGAGCCGGTACTCGTGCATGATCCAGTATCTGAGCTTAAGCCTGTACCCGTGCATGATCCAGTACACGTGCCTGGCCCGGTAGTACTCTGTTCTCGTCCGCCCTGCCAGTGGGCCTCCATTCTCGTCCGCCCTGCCAGTGGGCCTCGCCTGTACCTGAACCTGTGCCTGAACCAGCTCCCGAGCCTGTACCTGCCTCAGCTCCTGTTTCTCTGTCTCAGCTCCCGAGCCTGTACCTGCCTCAGCTCCCGTCTCACTGCCTCAGCTCCCGAGCCTGTACCTGCCTCAGCTCCCGTTTCTCTGCCTCAGCTCCCGAGCCTGTACCTGCCTCAGTCCCTGTCTCTCTGCATTTCCAGTCCTGCTATGTCTGTACCAATCTCGGTGTCACCATGCATAAAGGGGTACAGACAGAGCCCCCCGTATCCCCTGCACATGGACTCCTACCGGACCTGCTCGCCCGGGTCCTGACATTCCCTAGGTAAACTATAAAGCATTGATATGGTTGTCCCCTAAATCTAATTGTAGCAAAACTACAAAAACAGTTTCAATAGGAGCACTTTCTCATTACAAGCCCCAAACCATCACCAAGCCAGTGCTGGAGGTGACTGTCTGTGGGCACAGGTAGAAGGAGATGTGCTTTGCCAAAACAAATCTCCCACAAGCCAAATAGTTGAGGATGGGGAAGGAGTAAATGTGTGTGAGGGGGGGTCCATATGAAAATGTAAATGGACCATTTGGCTATCCTATCCAATGCGTATGATGGCTGGAGTGTCCCTTTAATATCCTTGGTAACACAAAAATAACTGATCGGTTCGACACAAAGGGCATTGAGCAGAGTTCATATGTTTCTTGGCAGGCAGGTTGGTAAAGTGCCTGGTTGTGTTGGGAAAAGAGTATTTTTAGTGAGATGAAGGGTCTGTGCTGCAGTTTGTTATTGACATCTACTACTCACACCGTGTATCTCTTTCACGCTGTCTATCTGTGAACGTCTAGAAATTTAGTCTTTGAAGTTGATATATTTGTCACTTGGAGGATGCCAGGTAATATGCATTCCGCCCTTGAAAACATTAAACATTAACTGTTTGAATGTTTTGGGGTCATCATAGTTTTTAAAGGAGTTGCAGCTTTTCTCAAGTTAAGAGTCAACACAAGTTTTTAGAAAACAACCCCTCACCCAACTTCTCTGTGCTCTACATACTGTTTCCATGTAAAACACTATGCAGATTTATTTGAATGAAGGTTTGACCCTATGCATGTGGAAATACCCCCAGAATATCCATAAAATCTACATGGCCAATGTTAAGTAAGATAATGTTTTTCTTCTCTTATATGAAAGAAGAAAACGGCATAACCAACCCTTCATGCAGTCATCTTAAATCTGTATTTTGGTGTTCTGTGCCATACCTGAAAACATGGAGCTATCCTAGAGACTTAAGGCTCATTGCATTGGTGAGCTGGTGTATTGCCACATGCATACAACACTTAACCCTGGTTACTCCCCAACCAATTATAACCCTTGCCACAATTCATTACTTCTATGATTTTTCATGGTGACCTTCGTGTACATTGTGTGAGTGACATTGTGGTGTCACATTGTGGAAGTGGGAAGAAGTAAGAAGAGAGAGACAGAGGGTGGTTGGGAGAGTATTTGCATATGAGAGTAAACATATGGGGGCAGAGTTGTTGAGGGCCTTATAGGCCAAGGTCAGGAGTTTGAATGTAATTCTGAAGTATAGGCGGCAAATGGAGTGATTGGTACAGTGGGGCAGCAGATAAAGAACAGTGGAAAAGAAAAAAATAGTATGGCAAGATGGACTGGAACAATGAAAGGCAGGAGGAAAGGAGACCAATTGCAACAATCCAGAAGTGATATCACAAGGTAGTGGATTTCATTTTTGGTTGTTTCTTGTGTAAGAACGTATTCTCAAGATGTTTCTCAGGTGACGGCGGCAGGTATGCTAGGTGATGGTAGGCTAGGGCTATTAGGCGACCCATGGTAGCTTTCATAATTTTAGTGTTCATTTCAACATAGCAGAACATGTCCCTGAATGTTCCGTAGCCGTATTATGTGCGTGATTTCACTTGGCATTGCAAAAAAATAAAAACCTACTTGTTCAAACCTCATTTTATTTGGTATCAGAACATCAAAGCTGCACACCACAGGCCTGTGGTCTGATGCATAACTCATTTTTTAAAACATCCAAGTGTTTACAGCATCTTTTCCCTATAATTTGCTTCATGGATGCACAGACTTTATTTTCAAGATGTGGATTCCCGTTATTCCTGCTTCTGATAGTATTAGTATGTTCTTCACTTGAGGTAGGATTCCGTGGCTTGGTCCATCTCCCCTTACCTTCTATCTCACGTCATCATACACTGCTTTGCTCCTCTTGTATGAGGAGACACACAAAATGAAAATCTCATACTTTCAGTCAATCTAGGAATCACTAATTTCCTAAAGATATTCACATAAACTGCCAATTTGCATTAATGGTGCACTTACGGGACATCTGCAGCCAAGTCTCAAGTGCAGATGGAAGATTGATTGCCACAGCTGTCAGGTTGATGAGAGTCTGGCAGACAGTGAGAGACCTAGATTAACTCTGTAGCTATGCACAACTAGATACTTTTAACCAGATTTTCAAGTTTAGGAAGTTAGCTCATCTAGATGGCCTAAGCAAACAAGGAAACATCACAACAACTTCCAGAAACCTCAAGTACGATAAATATATGTTATGCATCGCCACATAGAAGCCACCATTGTCACCCCTTCCTGTTTTTCTTAGCAGTTCTTAAATATATAAATATAAATTAATTATATATATATATATATATATATATCGTATTGACCCGAATATAGGCTGCACTTTTTCCCCCCACTTTAGGTCTTTAAACCGGGGGGCTGCAGGGGACCTGGATCCTCCTCTCTGGCAGCCGTGGCCGTCTACGCGATTTGCGTAGATAACCTTCGCTGCCGGATCTTCCGCCAGGGCTTGCATGGTGGAGCACCAGCGTGATATAACCTTCCGGTGCTCCACCATAGAAGCCCCGGCGAAAGTGCCGGCAGTGGAGGTTGCCTACGCGTATCGAGCAGATGTTCACCAGCTGCGGCGATGCGCGTAGACAACCTCCACTGCCGGAACTTCCGCCGGTGCTTCTTCAACATATGCTGACAAACTGATAGACACCAAAAATGTTAAAATACATGTATTTCTGTTCATTAGATGAAATACTGTTTTAGCATTCCACTAATGTGTATTTTTTCTTTAAAAATATTTTTTTCTTTAAAATAGCACCAAACTTTAGGTGAGGCCTATATTCGAGCCAATACGGTGTATATATATATATATATATATATATATATATATATATATATATATATATAATATTATACTAAACATTTATAAGTCACAGGCAGATGTAAGTCTTATAACTGTGAGGGCCCATGACTTGTTATGTACTACAGTACCCATGATTCTCTGGGACAGGAGTATCTTGAAATATTAACTCTTTAATAACCCATTATGAAGATTGGAAATGGTGACTCCTCAAATGGGTTAACCAAATGGCTCTAATACCTGTCCTCATGGAAACATCGAGACCATGTTACATTAACCCTTTACATTAACAGTAAATGTATTCACTGTATTATTATTATTATTATTATTATTATTTACTTTAGGAGTATAATCCAGAGAAGCCCCTTTGTCCTGAAAAGAGCGTTGAAGCGGATGACTGCATCCCATCCCCAAGGACAAAGGTGTGGTGAGCTTTATCAAAGTTACATTTAAGATAAATACTTGAAGAGTATTTGTGCACCGTTCATGTGGTAGATGCATTAATATTTAACCAGTACACGTGATCTTGTGGTGAAACATAATTTGCGTAAATGCATAAAATTAGATTAGTGGTCTTCCACAATTTCTTGGCTATGGGGAAAGTATGGATGGCAGGAGAAGCAGCTGTTATTTTATATAAACATCTTGCATATGGACAAATGGTACACGTGGCTTTAGTTGCTTCCACCAGGAAGCTGGAACAGAGTGTAAATCATACTTCCATTGGTACCTTATTAACCCTATTTATTGCTACATCAGTGCCACTTTTTATTGTTTGGAGAAAAGTGCATCAAAGATTGATGGTTATCTTGTCCTAATTGGAGATGTTTTTGGATCTAGGCATCTTAAATCTTCGTATTAAAAATGCATACCTTTTATAGTTTTGTTTGACAAGGTTTGAAAATGTGATAATATAACTGCTTCAATTTGTCAAATTTCAACATTGTCAATCTTCCCATAAAAAGACAAATAATTAAAAAACACAAATTTGGAATGGGATGCAATAAAGTGCTTACCTAAATGAGTTACACAATTATCGTGATGCTAGTATGGAAGAACCTACTTCAGAACGAAAAAGTGTCAATGGAGTGGAGATGGGCATGCATAAAAAACGCAAACTCATTACATGGCAACTTTTCCTCCATAGTAAAGAAAAGGCAAGGAACTTGGGCGGATGCCCTGGCTAATAGCCCCTCAGTTTGATGGCCTGACACTATCTTTGGTGCACACAGAAGCCCAGCATAGGGTGACTAACTTGGCTGCCAGAAACTATTTTAGAAAGGCGCTGGAGAGCTCATCAAGTTAGGTTAACATCTGCTTGAGCGGTTTAACCAACTTGGATGCTTTTACTGTATTTTCATTTTTTACTTTAACATATATAACTATAACATTTGTATTAAATAGTTTTTTATTAAATTCCTAGGAGGTTGTCATTGGCTGTCCCAATAGACAATCGAATAATTCCGTATTAGAGCTTGACAAATCATCATCTCCAAGAAGAAAGGTAAGAATATAATATAGTTTAGTCCCAATGTTTCCAACCTCAAATGTTCTGTGTATAAAGCATATTTACTGTGGTTTCTGGCCAGAAGAAAATTTGCACATTGGGTGCCAGAAGCTTCCAAAACACAGAAAGTAAACTTTATTTTTGCAGCATTAAAGTTCCAAAGTCAAAGGGCAGGATGTGTCTTCAAAGATCTCCTCTTCTTGTAGAAGGACCACTTAACCAGCTAAGATTTACATGGCCTGTTCTAGATTACAGTCAAAGCAGCATGGCCCTATACTAAAGAGCATAGGATAATCCTGTTAATGTCTATTGCTCTATGTCATCCCTTCATCACCTTACTTTGCGTACTTGGATTTGAAGAGCTGAACTTTGGTGGAATCTGCCAGTGATGAAAACATAAGTTAATATACCATAGCATTTTTACCAACCTGGGCCCTTTTTCACCAGTTTAATTAACACTCAAATAATATTTCTTTTTTTTTTTAGGAGGTTCTTCTTGACAGCTGCATCGGGCAGTCAGATAACTCCAAATTAGATGTTGTCAAATCATCGTCTCCGAGAAGAAAGGTAAAAACATTTATTTCTTTTTAATATCACCCTTCTAAAGTATAGTGTAAGTTTGTCAGAAAAATGGCTAATAATGTAATGTGTTTACAAATGCTCTTTAACTCTGCAATAAACAGTTCTCGCTAAAACATGTAAATGAAAGGGTTTCCCTGCATAACAGATGTTTATCATGTAGCAAGTCTGGGACCTTAATAGGAGGGAATGGAAAATTACTGACTGCACATTTGCTTGCCAAATAGATGAACATAAGTCAGCAAGTGTACTATGCTAGGTCAGAGGAAGTGTCAGAAATATATTTGCGAAACATCCAGTTAGAGACATTGATGTAGACGTAAGGACCTCTTATAAAAGATAAATGCTTTCATCATGAATATGACACCAACACATAGAACTATTCCTTTCCAGTAGCCTTTACAGCTGGTACTACTTACATTGCTAATCCCTAAAAGGCACAGTCTAGTCTGCAAAATTGTATTTTTATTTGTTGGAGAAGAATTGTGTATGGACTGCAGTGCATTTTACTGCAGGCATATTGGACTTCATTCTTTAGTTATTGGAGTTAGAATGTGAGATGCATTGGTGCTACCACTTTAATCTGAATAGATCTTAGCCTCCACTCCACAACCATATTAATAAATCTTTTCTGGAGGACACACACACCAAGACGTTTTGGACAATGCAACGCTTCCAAATTTGTGGGAAGTTTGGGGAATTTTCTATTCCAGCATGACTGTGCCCCAGTGCACAAAGGTCCATATAGACATGGTTGGAGGAGCTTGGTGTGGAAGAACTTGTTTGGCCCACACATAGTCCTGACCTCTACCCCATTGAACACCTTTGGGATAAACTGGAGCAGTGATTGTGAGCCAGGCCTTCTAGTCCAACATCAGTGCCTGACCTCACAAATGCTCTACTGGATGAATGGGCAAAGAATCCCACAGAAATACTCAAAAATCTTGTGCAAAGCCTTCCCAGAAGAGTAGAAACTGTTATCGCTGCAAGTAGTGGGGGACTTCATATTAATGTCTATGCATTTAGAATGCGATGTAATAAAAGTCCATGTTGGTGTAATGGTCAGGTACTCAAATACTTTATCTATATAGTGTATGTTTCGGAATGTGTGTGATTACTCGTGCACTCCTACAGTGCTAGTGGAAATATCAAAATACTGGTAAATATGTATAAATATCAAAAGGGTTAATCAGTTGCGCACAGGAAAAACTTCCCATCAGGTATACAAGTGATGATTCCTGCTGCATGACAGAGCTGGACTCCCAAAATAGTGGAAGCTGTTGTAGCTGCAAAGGGGGGACAACTACATATAAATGTCTATGTATTTATAATGTAATGTCATAAAAGTCCCTGTTGGTGTAATGGTCAGGCATCCTAATACTTTTGTCCATATAGTGCAAGTACCGGGCAGTGTGTTTCACGTAATAATATCTTTCACTTTTAAAGACTTTATTGATCAAATAATGCAAGTACAAAGGTTGGTAAGTACGTGACATTTTTCACTGCTACACAACCTTCTGTAAATTCACACAATGAATAAACATTTCAGTTTGTTGTATTGTGCTTCCTGAAACATTTTGTTTTGACTCTGGATAATGAGTTCCCTGGATCTTGGCTGATTCCCTGCCAACTCTTTTTAAGGAACTGTTTAAGTGTTTTTTCACTTCAGTTACTTACTCTGGGTAGGTGTGTGTAGAGGCTCACATCAGGATTTAACATACGTCGGATAGAGCAGCACTCGAATTTCAGCAGCTGCTTTGCAAATATCGGCATTCAGGACAATCTTGCAAGGCTCCAGTGTAGGTAATAATAATACATATTTAAGCATACCTGGGAACTCTCCAGGTTTGATCCGGGGAACCCCCAATCACAGTCAATACCCAGTACTCTGGGTCGCGGGAAAAGGGTCCTGACAGGCCCCACTCCCTGCCCATTCCCCATTTAAATGAGGGTGTTTCCCACAAAGTCAGGGGGGGACGCCCACTGACATCCGCGGGAACGCCCACTGAAAATCCACAGGAACACCCACTGACATCAGCGGGTACGCCCACTGACATCAGCGGGTACGCCCACTGACATCAGCGGGTACGCCCACTGAAAATCCGCAGGAACGCCCATGGACATCAGTGGGCAGTCCTGGCCGCTTCCTGCAAGAATATGCTCCGGGTAGCCGGAGCCCACAAGTTCCCAGGTATGTATGTAGGAGCTGGGTGCTTTTTCATTTTGCACAGACCACATCGTGCTATATTTGGTCCTAAGAAATGTTTTTTAGGTAGACTGTTAATTTATCATTCACGATTCAGTTTCCTTTTAATTTGATAGTTAACTAGTACATTGTTTTCAGGTAGGAAGTTTATTTTTTTTGAACCAGGTATACTAAGGTACAGGGTGTAGTTATGAGATAAAATAGCACAGAACAGGGTAAATACAATATGTGTTTGTGAAATTAAAGTGAAAGTCACGCACAAAGAAGAGTCTCAGAACTGTATGAAACAAAACCGCGTTCGGTTTCTATGAGCAGGCTAAAAATAAACAGATTTTCAAAGATCACCAGCTGATGGTCTCTCTGCATTTGCTAATTGTTTCCTGTGTGCGCGTCAATTCTTGACAGGGTACACAATGTTTAAAGAGCAGGAAAACCTCAAAGCATCAATCGGGTTACTGACATGGGGAGCAGGCATGAGGCACCCATCACAACCTTGTACTTGTGCTATTCACATGGAAAGTACCAATTTTAATTGTTTGCTGAAACAAGTCTAAGTCCGCCTAGTAACAAATTGGCAGAACGAACATTAACGTCTGAATTGGATACCATTTCAGTGATTTTCTTAGTCCATCTTTTAGGTCTATTTAGTGTACAGTTGTGTCAGCGAGTTGACTGATATCTCAACATTTGTAATGACCTAAGAGAGACGCTTTTGTTTTAGACCAGGGGGAGGGTTTCACTGAAAGGTTTTATGTGATTTTGTGACCTATTCATAGCTATTTATTACTGTGACTTTCAGGGCTGTAGAACATTGCGATATACCCACAAGTTCCAGTAAAAGAGGAACTTTAGGGGATTAAAGAAGGACAGAGGAAGTTGGCACTTAAAAAGGGACTGTAACGCCTAAACTTGGGATAATATGGAAATGGTGGGGCTCAATATGGCCCTTCAGACACTAAAGAGTGAGTTGGAAGGAGAGCTACAGTCTCAACGCACTTCAACTATACATATGTGAAGGTCCAGCCCTGCCAAGATTGTTCTTTCAAGAAATCTCTGTGATGAACGTATACTTCATACTAGGGCAACCAAGCTCTTTTGCAGAAGATCACAAAGGCTGGCCCTTAAAGCATACTACTATTAAGGACAATGGGTGGTCCATAAACCCATTGAAAACAATGTATTTTGAGCCCATTAAGGGGTTACTATGTTGCAATCTTCATCACCTCCCGGAAACTTTAGCAACTAAACCTGAGCTGAAACTGTATCTTTCCAGCAAACTATCACTAAAGTTTAGTGAATTAACTCCTGTGAGATTATATCATGTGTCCTGGCCATTTTAGGAGGCACAGTTATGCTTGGAATGTTATTTGGTATAGCATGATCCATACTCAAGTACCTACTTTAGGTCCCTTTTGCCACAACACACAATATTGTATGACTAGTGTCCTACCCACAGAACCCCCCAGCATCTCCAGTGTGGAACATTCACAATTGTCGGGCTAAATCTGGACTGTTCTTATAGCTGATTTATAAAGCTTGAGCCTTTATATGTAGTAGTGTCCATGTTCCTGTGCTGTGGAAAAGACAACCCAAAACATAAGAAGGTTCTACTGAAGAAAAAAAAACAGCTTGTTTTTGAGATTGTTTACACCAGTGTTTTTCCTCATTTTGTTAGGCCGTACAAATTGTTCTGTTATGATCTACAAATCAAGTTTCAGATTCTAACGTCCTGACGATATGCTTTATCTTCTCTTCCTGTCTTGTACTGCAGGCTGTGTGTTCTCCTTATGACTCATCTCACTTTGTGGCGCACGGTTTGCTGATAGAGTGCTGTTTTGCCACAAGTCCTACACAAATGTTTCTAGCACAGCTGTTTGCTTCTCGTCCCGTGTTAGTGGCTAAGGCTGATCTACACAGGTGTTTGTTGTGTTCTTCTGTTGATCTGTATTTCCTGGCCTTCTAGGTCATCAAGTCTAAGGTTGGAGTGCGACTGCCTGAATTTCCTGTGCCTCAGCCAAAAACATCTGAAGGAATCCCCCAGACCAGTGCACGCGTTACAGAAATGGCAGCCTCTCCTGAGGACATGGACCTACTGGATCACATCTCCTTACCTTCTAGCAGCACAGAGTCCGTTCACAGGTTAGTAAAAATTTCTTCCTGTTAACTCCTTACGCAGAATTCCTTTATTTGAATTATGGATCCAGACTCCAGACATTTTGTATTTTTCATGGTGTGTATATATATATATATATATAATGTGTGCGCATCAAAAGAGCCTATAACAGGACTTATGCAAATTAGTTACTTTGAAACAGTATTCTATTATGATAACTGTGTCAACTCCAAAAAAAACTCTATCCCTCTATATATATATATAGTAAGCTCGTTTTGAGCAGGGCCCTCCTCATCTGTTGTCTCTGTTGGTCAATTTGTTATGTTACATACTACTTCTGATGTCCTGTCTACCCATTGTACAGCGATACGGAACATGATGGCGCTATATTAAATAATAATAATAAAGTATCGCTCATAAGCTCAAATTCTATTACTTTGAATGAGTCTTCAGCCTGTATGGAAAAACATAGACAAATCTAGTCTTAAATTAAGCTACAATGGTTTGCCTTTTTTGCGTTCTGCTCATTTAAAAGCATATTTGATATCGGGCCCTATGTGGTTACACTGTGTCTCCATGCAGTCTGTAGCGCTAATTCTTTCACTGTGACGCGCATGCATTCAAACTGCAAAACAGGAATGAACCTAGTGGCATTGTATCCAACAAACTCGGTAGCCTTGATGATTATGCAGCTCAACTAAATGGTGGGTGATCCATCACCATCGTTTTTCTTGTGGGAAGGGATATTTCTGTATTCAGAGTACTCTACAAAGAAGAAAACCATGATATGAAAGCAAAACATTTAACCTGCAGAATCTTTTTATAACCTTACTACTTGCTTACAGAGTAATTTGAAAGAAAAAAAAGATATTAACTAAAAAATTCAGTATTGATTCTCTCATCGATAATTCTTCACAGACGGCACAGTAAAAAGCTCCTGTTGTCCACCTGTCATAAAATCATGTTTTTGATTAACCCTGGGCAAATATCCTTCTTTTGAGATTCCAGATATTTTTTTCTCTTTAGAAACGAAAATGGCAAAATAGGCATTGTTTCACAGAACAATAAGTTGTTGTAAACTTGATCGATGCATTACCTGTATTTATCACGTGCACAATTAACAATAGTGTTCTACCATTTTTATAATTGAACCATGTGCTTTCTGAGTATATATAATTATGTGAAGCATTTTCAGCATTTTTGGTTGATAATTTTTTTGTAATATATAGGTGAATTCTAAAAAAATGAATTGGTGGCTTTGGTGTTTTGTGCATTTGTTTGATATGCTAAGTAATGAAATATGCAATCTTCAAGTGTAAAAGTTATTGCCCCATCCCCTCCTTCGTATACTTACCCCATTGAAAGGGATTTTGAAGGTCAGGAGATTCTAGGGCTGCATCATGCCATGCTCAAAAGATGTTCCTGAACTCTTGTATTAGTCTAGAAAGGGGTTACACAGTCTGTTCTATGGTTCTTGGGCTCCACTGACATACTGTCTGAGCCGTAGTGACCGAAAGAGGTTTGGGATAGTTGTGACTCTTCCCAGGAGCGGCTGCCAAAAAGTAATCAGGAAGTTACCAAGGACCTTAGAGTAACATCTGGGTTAGTTTGAAATGGAATTCCAGCCCCCACTGGAAACCCTTTCCACGGCCCACTACATAATTTCCATATTAGGGACTAGTCAGGGGTGCCGTCCCTGGTAGTGTAAAAGAAGGTAACGTTTTCTTGGTACTGTACCACCAGAGGTTTGGCGTATGACATCATATGTTGAAGCCCTGACTAACTAGCTGTGCAAAATAGTAAGAGAGTCACATGAGGTTGGACCCCTGGAGGGTGTTAATAATCAGGCCCTTTGAGGCCCTTTGAGATCCAGGAGCTAGTTGGACTTGCACTATTCCACTAACATAAAAATTCTGTAACTATAAAAACACGAAATATTTCATGGATGTCTGTAAACTTTTCAGATCACAACTTTCAAAAGTTCTTATTTTGTGCTGCCTTGATTAAAAACGACACAAGATACCGCTATTGTAGTATGTGACAAAGGGCTTTTTGTCTTACTAGTTAGCCTTCCGTGACCACAGCCAAATAATAAGATATCCAGAATTAGAGAGAATAGTTGTATGAACATTCCACATCTGACAAGAAAACAATTTGGAACATAATGTTCAACACGTTGAAATGTTTGCTTGGAGGGTTCAGCTGTGGCTGACAAATATAGACACATTTGATATGATGTCCTGGCTGGCAGCAGTTTGGTTCATGGGCCAAAGTCTGATCTTATTTTTTTCTACTGACTTGGCAGAAATGATACATGAGCTCCCTGTCACTGTGCCACTGCCAAATCAGTGCTGTCTGTTCTGCACTTCACAAACTATTTTTTTAACATTTGTTGTGCACCTAGTTTTATTGCCGCCTTATGTCTCTTTCTCAGTTTATTATAATATATTCAGTCAATTAAGAAAATGAACTTGCAGTTGCCTTCATTGCCAGTGTGTTTGTGTGGTGGGGTGCTGCAATGAATATCATATGCCAGCGATTTATTTATTAGCCAGGAATTTGAATTTCTGTCAATGAATTTTGGAAATGACACTCTACAGTCCCAACCCCTCCAATTCTTCTCTTTTTCAAACCTGATTTATTTAGCTGGATGCCCCCTTATGTATACCTTAATTTTGTTGGGAGTGGGATTTATCCAGCATTCTTGTGCTGTGTGGCACGCAGGGTCTAATAAATGGGATTTTGCCAGAATGTGGTATTGTATCCTGGCAGACTTCCTTTCTTATGGTCTTGCATAGTGCATGACATGAGAAAATAGTCAGCACAAATCTTTGGGGGTACCACCAGCCAAAGTGGAATACTTTTGTTGGGGACATGGTTAAAGGTGTGGACCATGGAGTGGTCACAGGACTTTGAGACCTGTTGAAGCAGAACATTGGGATATGACATCAAACATGGTTTTTCTTCTACAGCTTAGCTGATAGAGTAGGGATGCTTTTATTTCCACAACCTGCCTAGAATTACTATTGGCCCCAAAATTGGAACAGTGTGACAGTCAGTTAAAATCAGTACTGTCTTGAGGAAAATGGGACACTTAGGATATAAGGATGAGCTATGGGTTTTTAGCACCATAATAGAGCTACATACCTCCAAATACACCCATTGTAGCAGTTATATTACTTTAGGAGCCAGGAAAAGGTATATATCGGCTAAAACACACAGCAAAGACATATGCTTCTCTATAGATAATAAGGAAAGAGTATTTTGATCGTTCATTTGATATACATTAAAATCACAAAAGAGATCAAGTGGAAGTTCACAAAAAGGGATCCTCATAATGAAAGCGCCAATGTTGTACTTATAAGCAAGACATTTATCATATCACACACCACAAGTAACATGCCAGGACATGTGTATGTTACAGTCTGGTGTGTGTTTTTGCGTAACCAGTTATGCGTTCACTTATTTTAGTACGTGTTGTGAAGCCGCTTTTTTCTTGTGTACCTATAATCATAGGCTGCCTGAATTCTGGGATTTGTCCAGCCCTGGTAGCAGCATCCATAGTGTGAGAGAGGATATTTTGGTTGTCAAACTATTTTAGTTGTTTGACAATGCATCCTAGTCCCACCTTAGGTCCCCAGTTCAGGGCTTGAGAAATACCTTTGTTCCAATTGTGTCATTCATAAAAAATCTACTGTTCTATCTGCCTAATGTATCAAAATAGCTGGGTACTCATTGTGCCCCAGATAACACATTTATGAGAGCTCTTTGCTATTCTTATTTCCAGTTATCTCGCACATACTGAAACTTCATCAAGAACCCCCTAAAATGAGCACAGGCGGCTCTTTCCTTAGAACAGGTGGACCTATCATAATGACTGAACCACTAATTAATCCATCTGTGCTCATCATAATTGGCCATATAATTAACATTTGACAAATGGCATCCATTTAAGCTAGATATCTGCTTGTTCTACATTTCCCTTTTTACAAAGCACTTTTTGTCCAGTTCAAGTTTAAATGGAATGAAGTGACATCACTCACAAATTATATTTATTAACCTACAAAATGTTCTCATATTCAAAACGAACAGACATATTTTCTAGCACGTAGCACCTACCATCTGTGATGCCAAAAGTGAATTCTCAGATAATGATCAAAACTCCTGGATTAAAACCTTATGTTGTGTGGCAGCAGCATCCTTGTAACACGAAGAGCTAGTACATGAGCAGATGGGCCCATATTCACCTATTCCAGTCCTGTCATCATACTTGGGGACTCTATAGTTTGATCCTAATTCTCTTGTTGAAGCTCTGCTCTCCTGGGTCTCTGGGTCAGTTTCTTCTTTCATCAAGCAGGGGAGTGGTGTTTGGCCACACCCACTCTGTCCTTCTCTCATCCACTCAATGTTGTTTGGACCTGCCCTTACGTGTGGCTAGCCCCACCGCTTCAAAAAGCCACCCCCCCCCCCAGAAGAGGTAGAGCACAGGTAGCCTACTCTGGAAGTTGACAGAAATGACTGTCAAGGGTGGTAGAAGGAATACCAATGTTGAAGTTACACATATTTATAATAATCTTGCATCAATTTAACTGTGATTTCTGAAGAAAACAAATGTTTATAAGTAATGTGTTCTTAGTCTGTGCATACATTTTGTTAATGGTAATTAGGCTTCCTAAATCATATCCCTGTGTTGTAGGCCTTTGCAGTAATTCTATCCATTCACAGTCCCTGCTTAGTTTACTTGGAATTTGCATCAGAATGTTGTGTGTTCTGTGTGACATAAGAGGAGCCAAAAGGGTGATTGAAGGTTGCAAGAGATTATCTGTGCTCCAGGGTTGAAATAGTTTACTTTACAACTTCAAGATATCGTAGGGGTGTTACAGAGATGGCAGCTAATCTCACCACTGGAACACCAAGGCTAATAATAATTTTATTTCAGCATGTAGGTGGACATTATTGCTGGAAAAGTACTGTAGTATGTGTGTATGTAAGTATATGTGTTTTGTACAGTTGTGTGAAAAAAGTACACCCTCTTTGAATTCTATAGTTTTACATATCAGGACATAATAACAATCATCTGTTCATCCAGTAGGTCTAAAAATTAGGTAAATACAACCTCAGATGAACAGCAACACACAACATATTGTGCAGTGTCGTGATTTATTCAACAAAAATAAAGCCAAAATGGAGAAGCCATGTGTGAAAAACTAAGTACAATTTATGATTTAATATCTTGTAGAACCACCTTTAGCATCAAAAACTTGGCATAACTTTCCGAATGACTTTATCAGTGTCTCACATCGTTGTAGAGGAATTTTGGCCCACTCTTTACAATGTTGGGATCATTGTTCTGTTGCTTGACCCAGTTTAGGCCAAGCTTTAGCTGACGGCCTCACATTTGACTCTAGAATACTTTGGTATAAGGAGGAGTTCATGGTCGATACAATGACTGCAAGGTCCCAAGGTCCTGTGGCTGCAAAACAAGCCCAAAGCATCACCTATCCACCATTGTGCTTGACCATTGGTATGAGGTGTTTGTGCTATGCTGTGTTTGGTTTTCGCTAAATGTGGTGCTGCGTATTATAGCCAGACATCTCCACTTTGGTCTCGTCTGTCCAAAGGACATTGTTCCAGAAGTCTTGTGGTTTGTTCAGATTCAACTTTGCAAACCTACCCCATGCTGCTATGTTCCTTTTAGAGAGAAGAAGCTTTCTCCTGGCAACCCTTCCAAACAAACCATATTTGTCCAGTCATTCTCTAATTGTGCTGTCATGGACTTTAATATTTAACATGCTAACTGAGGCCTGTGGAGTCTGAGATGTAACTCTCTGATTGTGGGGTGAATTTACTGGGACGTCCAATAATGGAAAGATTGGCAACTGTCCTGAATGTTTTCCACTTTTGAATACTCTTTCTCACTGCGGAATGATGGACTTTAAATTGTTTGGAAATGGCCGTATAACCCTTCTCAGATTGATGGGAAGCAACAATTGCTTCTTGAAGATCATTGCTGGTGTCTTTCCTCATTGGCATTGTGTTCACACACCCGAATGTTCTAGACCAGCAAATTGCTAAAACTTTGGCTTTAATAGAGGTGATCAATTAACCAAAGCCCTTTCAGTAGCAGCGGCTAAGAGTAAGGGTATACTTAGTCTTTCAGGCTTCTCCATTTTGGCTTTATTATTGTTAAATAAATCATGACATGGAATATGTCATGCGTTATTGTTCATCTGAGGTTTGTAGTCACCTAATTTTTAGCCCTGGTATGGAACACAATTATTGTTATGTCCTGATATGTAAAAACATAGAATTCAAAGAGGGTGTACTTTTCATACAACTGTATATATGTATATGTATTTGTGTGTATACAGCAATGACATTATGACCACTGATAATGTAGTGAATAACACTTTTCTTGTGGGTGGGATATACTAGGGAGCAAGTGAACATTTCATCCTCAAAGTTGATGTGTTAGAAGCAGGAAAAATGTACAAGCGTAAGGATCTGAGTGATTTTGACAAGGGCCAAATTGTAATGGCTAGGCAGCTAGGTCAGAGCATCTCCAAAAGGCAGCTCTTGTGGGGTCTTCCCAGTCTGCAGCCGTCGGTACACGTCCAAGGAAGGGAAAGAGCTGAACCGCCGACAGGGTTATGGACGGCCAAGGCTCATTGATGCACGTGGGGGGCGAAGGCTGGTCCATGTGGTCACATCCAACAGATGAGCTAAATGTAGTTCAAATTGCTTAAAAAGGTAATGCTGGTTCTCATAGAAAGGTTTCAGAACACACAGCGCATCGCAGTTTGTTGCGTATGGGGCTACGTAACTGCAAACTAGGGTCCCCAGGCTAACCCCTATCCACTGCCAAAAGAACCTACAATGAGCGCGTGAACATTAGAACTGGACAACGGAGCAATGGAAGGTGGACTTGGTCTGATGACTCATGTTTTCTTTTACATCAAGTGTGTGGCCATGTTTGTGACGCTTACCTGGAGAACACATGGCATCGGGATGCAATGGGAAGAAGGCAAGCCGGCGGAAGCAGTGTGATGTTTGGGCAATGTTTTAATGAGAAACCTTGGGTCCTGCCATTCATGTGGATGTTACCACTACCTAAGCATTGTTGCAGACCATTTACAGTATCGTGGACATGGTATTCCCTGATGGCATTGGCCTCTTTCAGCAGGGTAATGTGCCCTGCCACAAAGCAAAAATGGTTCAGGAATGGTTTGAGAAACACAACGAGTTCAAGGTGTTGAGTTGACAAACAAGTCCCATCCACGGAGGCCCCACCTCGCAACTTAAAGGATCTGCTGCATCTAATCTAACGTCTTGGTCCCAGACCAAGTCCATGCCTTGATGGGTCAGGGCAGTTTTGGCGGCAAAAGAGGGACCTACACACTATTAGGCAGGTGGTCATAATGTTACGGCTGTTAGTTGTGTGTGTGTATGTATGTGTGTATATATATACATATATGAAGGAGCTTGGGAGACCTATTTACCGCATGTTAAGGGAGTTAAGTGTAAGGGAGTTCTACATATTATACTTGGCTTGGACCCCTCAATTCCTGAGGGCAGCCCTGATTAGGGTGGGGTAGTATCACCGCAATTAGAGAAGCTGTGTTCGAAATTGACATTTATAGATTATTTATTATCGTTTTTGGTGTTATTTTACATGGCCCGCCTCACCTGTTGTTTCTGTAAGTCAATTTCTCTTGTGATATATTACTTTATATGTCCTGTTTACCCTTTGTTCAGTGCTGTGGAATATGATGGCATTATATAAACTAATAATAATAAAGACCAATTCATTTTTAATGCCTGTGTTCTTCTGAAAACTTTCCTCTTCATGAACCTGGCAGGCTCATGGATTGCTTTGGGTACTTGTTACTCATTAGCAAATGTTATTCTGCAACAAAAAAGCAACCAGTCTATGCCAAGAATGCCAACCTTAAAATGTTTATATCCTAGTAGCATTTATGTTAATTATTCCCCCTGGAAGAAAGCATAAATTGCTAGGCTTCTGTATGTTGTTGGAACATATTACAGACTTAAACAATAAATCCACGGTACAAACGATCTGTTCTTATAGCCGTAATGTGTAGGAACAAGCCGATGTGTGGCTGCGAGCCAGTGAGTCTGCAGAAACTTGAAGACGTATGCTTGGCAGTACTTCTTGTTTGTTCCCTATGAATAATAGAAGGCCATGCACACTTGTACATTAACCCTTTCAGTTACAAACTTTGGCAAGGCCAGATTAAAAATTGATATGCTCCTAGGCACGAGGACTTCGGATTCATGCCACTTCTGAAAATGTTAGAGAGGAAAAAAAAGGATATACATGCATTGAAGGAACATACATGATAGGCCCTGGTTTTATATGTCAGGATACCACCTTATAAACTGTTTGTTAGATGCAGGATCTGGAATTATAGAGCGTAGGAGTGTAGGTTTGGCAGAGTAGAGAAGCAAATGATGAAAGATGGATCCCTTTAAATGACATGTCAGTTAATTTGGGATTTATTGGCTGATGTTACTCATCTGTGTTTTACTGACTTCCAGCCATATATTTGATTTATATATCTGGAAGTCTTAGAATATTTGTTAGAATATATTGTTCCAAATGCAAAGCATGCGCACAGATATGTTAGTGGAAGCCTGTTCCTTACGCTGTCATATTTTTGGAACTGACTACGTGAGCTGACCCTTTTGAAGGATAAGGAAGTTCTTCAATGACAGCTTTGTTGTTGAGTGGCATAAGGGGCCTACTCGGTCTAGTTTATGGACATTGTAAAGGCTCGGTTTTAGTCTGTAACCTTGGATGGCTCTTGAATGAGCAATAAACCATTTCACTTAAGCTGTGTCAGAAAGAATAATCTGTAAACTGAAGGATCCATTTCCAGGTCATGTAGATTTAAAAAAAAAATAGTTGTAGTGATCCCTTTGGAACCAGCTTCAAAATAGTAAAGTCCTTTAACACATGCTTAATAACATTTAGGAGCTGAATCATGCGTGCCACATATCATGAACCAGCAGAAGCTCACCTAGTCTCACTCGTTATTAGATTCAGGATAGTTTTATCCCAATCTCATTACATGCTTAAATTCATTCACTATATTAGCCTTTATCACATGGCTGTAGGTTTGCATTGAGAAAGGGTTTAGCACACCCCAAATATCTGCAGGACCCACTTGTCTGCCATGTAATGTATTAAACATGTGGATACTACTTTTGCATACAGTGCCTGAGCGTTTGTGGTATTTCTGTTGTTCTATGTTACATCTAGCAGTTCTGCTGGGAGGCTGCTCCATTTAACTACTACCCACTTGCACTAATATTCCTCCTCATTTAAAACAAGCTTATCTCCAGATACTTTTGACCATGCAAACCATTTTAGTAGCCCTCCTCTCAACTCTCCGATATGTCAGTACCATTCTAGGATTGGGGTCTCCAGGTCTGCTCACAATACAGATTTCTGGTCAGGCCTCACACAAAGTGGTAGAACCACCTCCGTCTTCCTGCTACTGCTGCCTCCATCTATACAACCCAGGTCCCTGCTTGCTTTTTCCGACGTATTGCTTTGCCTGGTTTCCTTTAAGTCCTTCCTAAGTCCCTCTCTTCTGTTGACAGTGACAGTGTCCTCAATGCTATATTCAAGTGCATTGTTTACATTTATCAGTATCCTGTTTACTTTATTGTTATATAGATGTATAGAGGAGATGTTTTACCAGCCTTTGGCTTAGAGAACTGTAAATCAGCGGGTGTTTCCAGAGTTTAAGTGGCAGTAACAATACTTCTAACTACAAGTTTATATATATTATGTTTCAAGGTATCCTTGGTGATGGACAACAGCAACCATAATATGTTTATACATTACATGAATACTTTTTATCTTTTCTTTATCTTTAAATTCTTTTGCATATTTTTGCTGAACTAGTTAATTAGCCCCAATTATCTTAACAAAATAATGGCTCGTGAATACAACACAAAGAGGATATCATTCATGGGAAAGTGCCACCAAACTTTGAGAAAATTTTATATCCTTTTATATACCTTATAGAGAACATTAAAATGTAGAATTCTTGGAAATGAAAATATAGCCGTTCTTATAATTGGATATTTATGACAACAGATGCCAGACAAAATGACATTTGGGATTTTCTCCAACAGAATGTTACGGCAGATCATTCTCTCACTGAACCAGTAAGGCAGTAGATGAATTTATTTGGTAATTTTCATTGACATTCACACTTTCTTAAGGCTGAATTATATCAAGATGAGAAACACCCACACTATGAGCATCCCTCAAGCGAAACGATTGAGAAAAGTAGTACAGCTTTACCATCATGTGAAAATGACCAAGTAATGCATAGCAGATATTGCTTCCTAATTTCAGCCTTGTGTTTTGTATTCATTTCTATGGGTGTTGATCCCCAGTATTGCATATTTGTGTCCAGCCCCAGCTTTTCTGCTGAAGCTTCAGTAAAGAAAGGCCGTAGTATATTTCAAACGTAGCCTCAAGTAAGGATTATGTGGTCTCTGTATAATCTCATTCCAGCTCAATGAATCTTTATAGGGATGCTCCAGCCATCAGCAGAATCCCCACTATCCATTTGCCACTTTCCCTGCCCCCAGGGCAAACACAACTCTTGTTTAGAAGGACGAGTTACAGGGGTCTAATGAGACGCTCACATGCATAGAAAGCACTAGGCTGCTTTATCCTTTATATAAAGAATATGTGTTACAACATACTTCATTTGGAATTCTTCATTGGTGGGGCTGCTTGGGGTACTGGAGCTTCCCTTTTAAAGAGAAAATCAGACCAGTCATTTATATTTGTTAGCACCCCACTATATAACACTATCACATACATAAACAGCAACAAAACATGCAGGTTTTTTTTTGTAAACCATTGTATGGGGCGTCCGCTAACACCGGAGGTGTCGTGAGCGTTAATGACTCTCATTGTTCCCATAGTAACAAAATACTTTGTTACTATGTCATTGCATGCTTATTACATAATCATTTGTTAAATGATTCACAACAAGCACATCGCGCCTTATGATTCAGCAAAGTTCTAAGAATTTAGTTAATTACTTTTTTTTTTTTAATATTGGTTTGGGAAAGATGGGATTTTTTGGGTAATTAAATATATAATTGCATTTACTGGTTATTAAAAAGAAATGGTCACTTTTTGAAAGTGTTGATATTGTTTAAAAGCATATTCTACTAGCAATAAAAAATATAAATCACCTCAACTGTCATTTCTGGGGACTTCTCGGCTCCGGCTATCCGGAGCCTTCCCTTGCGGGACGCAGGCAGGACTGCACACTGACGTCGGTGGGTGGTCCCGCTGACTTCGGGGGGAACACCCCCATGTAAAGGGAAAAATGGGCGGGGAGCGGGGCGTGTCAAGACCTCTCTTCCGCGACCCAGAGGATTCGGGTCTTTACCCGGAGAACCGGAGGAGCAGCGCTCACCCGGCAATCTCGGAGAGTTCCCAGGTATGCTTATGTTATATACTGATTGTTATGCCCTGTCTACCCTTTGTACGGCCCTGCAGAATCTGATGGCGATATGTAAAACAATAAATAATAATAATACAAAGATACAGCTATTACAACAAGTATATAGAGACCCTTGGAGTGTGATTGTTGTTGTTCTGGCTGTTTTGAGTACCATGTGAAAGGCTGTATCACAAACTATGATGGACAGCTGCATATTGAGGAGGGCAGAACACACGTACTGTCCTAGACCCTTCCAGAATCAGCTGGTTTCTTGTCTGTCTCTTTCTCTCTCTCTGGCATCTCTCAAATTAGATAGCGTATTTATCTCTGGCTCCTGATACACCTGTCACATTTCTGTGTACCTTCCGACAGCCTTGTTTACAATCCCCCACCTCTTTACATATTGCGTGCAACACATTAATTGGGTATATAGACAGCGCGCATATTTTGCCTATATTATTACTCAAGATGTATATAGCACCATCATAGTCTGAAGCACTGTATGTTGGGTCAGAAGGAGCTTCCAGTCTAGAAATAAAGTAAGGTGTGAATTGTGATTAGAATTTTGTGTAACCAGTTTCCTTCGATGAAAGAGGTCCCGTGACCTAAGTGAATGAATAACAAATAATACATTCCTAGGTGTTTCCCAGGCTAATAAATTAATTAGCTGTGTGTTGGGATTGTGAAGCACCTGCTCCTATGGGCTTTACTGTACACAATGAAAACATTTATCTCCCCGTGCACTTTGTTCTCATTTCACATTCTAGAACATTCTGAAACTTGTCACATTAACCCCTTAAGGACAATAGGGGTTTTTACTCGTAGTATATTGTGGGACAACGGCTCTTTTAACGTTTTTCGGTGTTACTGTTTAGCTGGGATTTTCTTCTTTCTCATTTCGTGCTCTCACACATATTATATATTGTTTTTTTCAGGACAAACAGGGCTTTCTTTAGATACCATTAATTTTATCATATCATCTAATTTACTATAAAAAAATGATAAAATATGGGGATTTTTTGTTAAAAAATTACTTTTTCTCACTTTTTAAAACAAAAAACTTTTACTCATCTGCAAAAACGAATGAAAAAACCTGCTAAATAGATTCTACTATTTGTCCTGAGTTTAGAAATACCCAATGTTTTTATGTTTTTTTGCTTTTTTCTGCACGTTATGGGGCAATAAGTACAGGTAGAGTTTTGCTATTTCAAAACCTTTTTTTCCAAATCTGGTAATTCTTCCCCCCATGTGCCATTTCGGGTATCTTTGAAGCCGGCCAATGAAATTTACCCCATCAAGTCATATATTTTTAAAAACTAGACACCCCAAGGTATTTCACATGCTGGTAATTTAACCCTTTCCATGCACTAATTTTACCACCAGCCTTTGTGAAACTTTATGGTAGTACATTTTTTTGTATTTTTTTCACACACGTTGTACTTCAGGTATAAATTTATCGCTCCTGGTATATGTCCGTGTCAAACAACACCCCAATATGTGTTCAGTACCATCTCCTGAGCGCAGTGATACCCCCCATGCATGGGTTTGTTGGGTTATTTGGGAGGTAAAAGGCCGCCTTTGTGAGGTGTGTATTTTTTGGCCATTTAGACATCTGATCCTACTGCCCCCATGTCCCATATTTGGGACACCTTTGAACCCGGCCAATTCAATTTATCCCATCCACTCATGCATTTTTTAATACGAGACACCCTATGGGCATTTGTAATGCCAATATTTTAACTCTTTCCATGCTGGAATTTTTGTAAAGATAAAGAATTTTAGGACTTGCTTATTCATTTTTTTTTTTTTTTTTTGGTCACAGTGGGGATTTTTATATGTTACCATATTATTTTTATTTTTTTTAAAAAAAAATTTAAATTTTTTTTTTTTTTTTTTTACTAATCACTCATTAGTGAGCTGGGCTCCATTTACCTTGCATGGTTGGATGCAGTACCTGCATTCAACCTGCAGGAGGAGCTCGAGAGTTCACAAGAGGGTCTGGATAGACCCTCTATGAACTCAAATCTATTGTTGAAGCCATCCTGTGAATGACGGCAACGTCATTTACAGGATGGCACTTGTGGTTGCTCTTCGGAGCAATCACAAGGTGATCGGGGTAGGGGGGTAGTGTTGCTGGCATGCCTCGATATCGAGGCATGTCAGTAACACCATTTAGGCTTAGGAAGCGATTCAGTTCGCTTCCTAAGCAGTTTTAGCCGGGCGCCGCCGCGATCTTTCATGATCGGTGCGGCGGCGGTCATTTTTCTTCCGGGGAGGGCTGCCAAGGGCTGCCCTCCCCGGATCCACGGTCAGCCTCACTTGGGAGGCTTCCGTGGATGCTGCAAAGCCGCCGATCGCGGCGAAAACGCCGCGATCGCGGCAATGCAGCTATTTAACGGCAGCCCGTACATGTACGGGCATTGTCGTTAACCCGTTGCACGGCAACCCCGTACATGTACGGGGATTGTCGTTAAGGGGTTAAACATAATTAATGATGCGGCATAGAGAAATCGGCAAGCAATAGTCACATGTTATCAGTGCAAAGGATATTGACTCATATGTTTAGCACATTTTAAATGATTAAAATAAAAATCTTTTTTTCATTAGAACTTTTACCTACATCCTTCATGCTTCATTCTTTTCTACATTCCTGAGGCTTTATATAACTAGTTCTGACCAGATCAACTTGGCTTATATTGGCTTAAATCATGCAACAAAACTACATTTTTTGAGCAAATACATGTACAGTATGTCAGTGGCATGTTTTGCCAGTTGGACAATACCTGGAATGCAGTGGCCACTTGTAAATAAACCTAAGCATGAGTATTGGGCACCATTTGAATCTCAATAAATATTACCCCCAGCCTACTTGTAAAGCCCATAGTGGGTATTTTTTGTTTGACCCCCTATATATATATATATATATATATATATATATATATATATATATATATATATATATATATATATATATATTAATACGAATCCCACCTCTTGCCCCATGGAACTAATGGCCCTAATACTGTCTTACCTTGGCTTGTATGCTGTCATACAGTAATCATGGCTCTTGTTGGTTTGAAAGATGTTAATTTATTGTTAAAAATAAAACAGCATTACCGCCGAGAGGCCATTTTGTTTACTGTAAATGGAGTTTAACGTAAGATGAGCTACAGTCCCAAAAATAAATGTACTATTGAAAATGTACTGGAGGTTATGTCAGGAATATGTAGTTGTCCTGCTATATATCATGTCCGGGAACATGACTGGGTGCTGTGGAAATGCTGGAACAGCTTACTGAGAGCTATGGCCTCTCTGGAATGAAGTGACAGTAAGCAGTTTCAGAAGACAGTCTCTTCAGGAATCACAAGCCAAACGCCGCAAACCCACACAAAACACCAACCACTGTTGGGAAGAAACCATGTACTATATTCTAGCACTGTGGTGATTTGTTCACCGTGAAACAAAGCGTTTTTATTTATTTAACATACAGTATGTTCTAAAAAAACAATTAGAACAAAACACACGTGTTTGTATTGAACAATGTCCCGTGTCAAGCTTTTGTTAAAGGTGCTGTTCCACCTACTCTGATGAATTGAACGCTTTTGTATCCAAATGCATTAGATATCATTCCTAGCTTCGTTGAATGCCCAATCCCATTTTAGAAATAATTCTTTAATCTCATCCAGATTTTTTGTCTGATTTGTTTAACATGCTAGAAAGCGCCTCAAACGTTTTGTCTGAGGTAAACAAGTTTAAGTCCCAGTGTTAAGAAATATACCTTAAAGAAAAAAAGGTTACAAATGGCTGTAGATTTTAGCAATGTTATGTTCACATTTTAGCGCTGTGTCTACCGGTAAGTAGTCTTTCTGTTACAATCACAGAGGAAATAGAAATAAACGGCTACTTAGAGGTTTACAGATTTGACATGTACTGAGATAATTTGAATGATCGTTGTCTGTGGTGTTCTTCCTGGAACCTTCATTCATTAAGTACTTGGTAGACAACAACCTGAATGTCCAGGCACTTTGGTTGTAGTACCGGCTGATCCAGTTTTCAGGTTGTGAGGGTAGCCCAGAGTAAGCCAGGCTGATCCAGATGCAATAGTCAGCATATGTTGGAACATGGCCAGAATACAAGGTGTACAAGCAATTTCTAAGTAGGTTCTCAGGCCTCGCCAACAATAATAGCGGTACTTGTTGTAGCCCACCTGCATTACCGCGAGGAGATCCTAAAACCCGCACATTCGGTGAGGCCCCGTTACAACATTTCATGGACCACTCATATGGAGTGATTGCATTATCGATTCAAATCTCTTGAATGTTTTGTCCCGTAGCAAAGTTGAAATACAGGGTAAGTATTGAAGGCGCTATTTCTAACATTATCCTTAACAAGTCTTTTATCATTTATTTTACTTTGTATATGTTTACGAAACGTTTATTTTATTTACAAAAAAAATCTAGATCTATTTATTCTATAAAGTATATTTTGAATAAGTTTATGTTGCTCCAGTAGACCTAGCTGTTTCATTTATGTTTATACATGTAAAAAAAAAATGCAATATATATGAATGGTATTATTATTTTATAGAGCGCCATCATATTCCGTAGTGTTGTACAATGGGTAAACAGGACATAAAAAGCAGTATATAACATAACAATTTGACTTACAGAAACAAGAGTTAAGAGTGGCCCCGCTCAAACAAGCTTACAATCTAGAGGGTATAATGTTGATCTTGAATGTGCAATAAAAAATAATTTTACTGTTGAATATTAACGTTTTTAGGTATAAGCAAAAATGTATTGTGTTAATGTTAAACTTGTAATGTTAAAATGTGAGTTAAAGTGTGATCAACAGGTTGGTCATCATGGCGGCTTTTGTTTTGTACACGCCGTCACCATAATAGCTAACATTCTATATAAGTATTTGATAAGGAGCCAACATATTTTGGAACGTAGTGCCAATGAAAAGACAACTGTTTCAAGTTGGACTGGCTTTCCCGTATAAACAAGCACAGAAAGATCTATCGCGCTGCTGTTTAGATTAAGAGATTGTTGCGCGCAACAGAGAAAAGATCAAGGTCATGAAAAAGAGGGACAATGACAAAAGTGGAAATAAGCAAGTAATAAGATTAGAAAGAAAAAAAACCCTCAAGTTTTATTAATGTTACTATTGTGCAGAGCAAAGTTTGTTAAGATGATTCATTTTGTGGCTAACTCAAGTTTAACAGATTGCAAGCTTTCGGGACTATTTAGTTGCTTCCTCGTAGAGATAGTGATGTATCCTGCCCATTTTCTGCAAAATTGGGGGGGGCAGATCGCCCACTTGGGTGATAAGACCTACCAGAGTATTGCTGCTCAGCGGGCCGGTTACAGGGGAGATAAGAGGTGCTGCTGAGATGGTGGCCGGAGAGGGCACCAAGGGGGCAAAGGTAAGTAGACCGCTGAGTAGAGAGAGACCAATGTAGTCTCAAAAGCTTGCCATCTATTATTGTCCAGTTAGCCAATAAAGGCAGCATAATACCAGATCTGTCATACACACGGTACAGCTCTATGTCTGTTTTACAGTTACAGTTGCCAGGTGTGTAGTTTTGAGTTGGAATATCCCCTGTCCAGGAAATGAACAGCAATACCGGACATGCTTATTACTTCCCATTGTCCCACTGGTGTCTATGTGTGTCAGACTGTTTAGGGATGGTGTGCTGTATGCTAAAGAAGGAGTAATGGAAACAAAGTAGCTCATTGAGCTTCTTGTGTTCAGATATCCTTCCCACTGTTGCTTTTCTGTCACGTTTATGAGAGTAGTGTTACGCGCGTGGCGTGTGTGAGCTCTGCCTGTCTGTCTGTGTAAACATGCAGCGAGAAGACACTACGTGCCCCGAGCAACGCAGCGGTTTGCGCTGCCGAGGGGCGGGGCCTGCCAAGCGCCGTGCCTGATGTGACTAGGCCGTGTTTCCTCATTTTCCTGAGTGGGTGAAGCTCCTCCCACATTCCTTTGGCCAGCGCCGCAGTGATTGGGCCAGCGCCGCAAGAGTGACAGTAGACCTGAGGGCGGGGATCGCGCGGCCTGACGGCTGAGGATTGAGTGCAGGGTGCTGCTGGGGCATGTACGGGAGAGGAGGGGTGAGAGAGGTCAGAGAGACCAGCGGCGGCGGTAATAACCCGGCAGCTAGGAGAGGGGAGTGTCATTTAACAGGCTGTCTTCATCCCAAACCTGTCGCCGTTGTGCATCACGCGTGTTTCTGCATCTGCTCCTACTGCGTGACGCGGCTGCTTTAAGGAGAGCTGCTGGAGAAACCGAGACACTGGGATCATCACACTGGGATGGCCTGTGAACTCATGTCTCTGCAAAGGTAATACATTTATATGCATACACTGTATGTATGCATATATAAATATGTATGTATGTGTGTGTGTGTGTATGTGTTTATATATGTACATATATATATATATATATATATATTAGTACTAAGTCCAGAGCCAGTGAGATCTTGTGGCCCCTGGGGCATGGCTTGGCTGACTTGTTTGCTTGTGTTGCCTATGCATTTTTGTGTTGGCCTTTTGTTGCCCAGCTGTAAATGAGAGTACAAGGAAAGCTGGAATCTAGTAGGAGGCGGTTGATGCAGCATTCTCACATTAGATGAGTCATTGTCTGGCTGCCGAATGCCCTGTGTGCAGCACTATGTTTATATATTCTCAAAGTGCCTGATTTCTCCATCTTGAGATGCCCTTCGCTGCGGTACTTGGTAAACATCTCGTACAGGAGCAGAGCCAGATTCGCCTGAAGGCCCCGCACGCTATAAAATGTGTTACGGGTCTTCTGCTTTTTGGCTCCTGGATGTTTTTAGATTCACGCAGGCAGGTGCAGAGGGCCGCTCTGCTGCGCGGCAAGCCTGGAAAACCCTGCCATTTACCCCCCTTATGTCATCGCTTGTTTACGTCCCTGCATGCAGTTGCAAAAAGGAGCAGGACCGTTCGCAATAGCCCTGATTTAAGGAATACTTTAATATTAACATACTTAATATATTTAATAAACAATATTGTGCTAATGTTGCGGCTGGTATCTGTGTTTGAGTGCTCAGCGGTATATTTGCTGTCAGAGGGTGATCTAATATATAAATATAGAAAGTCGGAGCACTCCCAGTTGTTTTCTTGCTGTGGTGAACTGAAATAAATAAATACATTCAAAACAAAAAAAAATGTGTGTATATATATAAATGTGTGTGTGACCATGCTAAAATTTGTTTTTAAACCAAGCAATTAACCCGTACATGCCGTGATCACTAATATATACAGTATATCTGATTAGGTTCAAAGATCATGTTAAAGACCCCGGCACACCCCTGAAAACCTAGAACCTTTACTGCACACAGTCACGCGTAGAACAGCAATATGGGCTGCACTGAGCAGCTTTTTCCAGCGGTTATGTATGCGATAAAAGTCATTCTAAGACAAAGTTTTAAAAGTGCCTTTATCACCATAGCAACCCACGGAATGTTCTGGAAGCTTGGACCAATCCATTGGTTGCCATGGTGATAGTCATTGCTACCAATGAAATGGAAAAGATTCCTCACTGTTCTATTAATACATCAGTTTTACCCTTTTTTTTTTTTAAATTCTACCTATAAATGCAAACATTACATTTCAGCCTGGTATGGCAATAGTAAGATATTTGTTGGCGAAGAGAGAACACTCCTCTATCGTATGCAATATAAGGCATTTGATGGCTGATGCGCCAGGACTGATAAGCTGCTTTACACCATTTTCGGTTTTTACTCGTAGCACACCTGGATTTTGTGCTCTGAGGGAGGGCACCATCGCCTGTGCTACTCATCACACCTTTAGTGGCAGGCTACACAGTGACTAGTAATTCTCCCTGTAGGCTAGAATCGTTTCAGTATTTTGTTACGGGGGGCCTGTCCCTGATCTCATTTCATTCCCTTTGCCCACATTAAGCAGTAGTTTTTGCTTGGCCCTGACTAGTAAATGAATGTTATGCTATAGAACATTAAATTATTATTAGTTATTTTAGCATTGCCTACATTTGTGCTTGCAAAGCAATAATAAAAATTAATTTAGAAAATATTTTTTTTCAATGAATTTCCAGCTTTTATAACTCGACATCAGTGATACCACTGCTTTATATGTGATCCTAAATATTTTTTTTTGGGGGGGGGGTTGCACCAAAATCTTAATCAAGCCTGTTTACCAAAGGTCTTTTAGAGTTGGTCAGCTGAACTTATTGATGACTATTTTATCAGTGAGTCACTTTAGGATATCCTAGGAATTTCCGTTGTGTACTTTACATCTATGTACACATAATGCTTTCCATTGGGATGAGATAAGTGTGATGGCACTCCTGGTTCTTGGGCTATTGTTTTCAAATTCTTGAAGGTGAGGCCTTTTTAATAGGTGAGCCATAAACATTTGTGCTTAATTGTAAAGGGGATGGAGCCCCTACAACCGCAGAGGCAAGGTTCCTTTAAGAGCCGTAGCAATTACTACCACATTATCTAGTGGAAAAGCCTTCATGATCCTGACTGTGAAGTTCCCGTGAGCGAGCAGGCAGGTAAAATAACATTTTTCTTCCGTATAGTTCTAGTTTTAGAACTAGATTAGAATTTTGCACAAATTGCTTTTGTAGATCCAGACAGTGGTCTCTGAAGTTCAGCTACTCCAAGATATTCCTGGGTTTATTGATCAAGATCGAAGGAACAAAACACGCTCAATGCTACGTGAAAGGAAATCAATTTATTGACGTGCCAAAGACTGTGTACCAAATTGATATTTAGTTGCTTAAAGTTCCGCTTACATCTACAGATGAAGCCCAGAACCTAGTCAGGTCATCTGTGTATAACAGAGGCTGTTTTGCTTGGGAAAAGGGTTTACTTTGCTATTGTGTACATAGGTGGTGGACATGGTCTATAAATACTTCTAGAACAAACTCGGTTGGGCAGGCTCTTACAATATGTTTTGTGCAAGTAGCTTATTTTCCCATGACGGATGTTTTTCATGTCGAGCTTATATAGTTTCAACTGTTTGTGTGGTTCGGTATTTCGTTATGTGATCCAGAAGATCAATTATTGTAAGTGAAGCAGTTTGTGTCGTTTTAGATGTTTCCATAGTAGGGGTTGAGTAGAAGAAATTGTGTTTTTGAGAGCTCCGTCAGCTTTGATTCCCGGATCGGCGACGAGTTATTTTGTTTTCTTGCTCCTGTTTGTTTGTCTGTTGACTTGAGCAGCTGCTGTAATCGGTTAGTCCTGTTGTCGCTGCACTCGCCGATGCCTGTTGACTGGGAATGTGGGCTGTGCGGTTGCGTTATTCAGGAACACATACCCCTGACATCTAAAGGAAATAAACATTTAGCCAACATTGCTGACAGACGCAAGATGACATGCTTATGTAACGCCCATTATATAACTTTACCAAGCGTTGTATTAAACTATCTCGTCTGTTTCCTTATTTGATGGTTTGATTCATCTGGAGGTAATAAAAAGCAAGCACACGTTCCAGTTATTTCCTACCGGCTGATGTTCTTGGTCAGACATGTCTCTCCTACATCTCTATGAGCCTGATAAAGTCCATTTACTGATAAAGTAATACAAACCCCCGTATCTACTGCTTGAAAAGTTACTGTTTTCTTTCTAATGTTTTTTGTGTGCGTGGCTAGTCTACACCCAGCCGTGATACGTTGTATCGTGTGTAAATTTAGGCCGGTTACTATGCGAGCCCTGTGTCTTCCATCAGGAATAGAACAGGTATGGAAGGCGTACCAAATGTGCCTATCAATCACTGCACCAGTAGTATGCAAATCCAACATTAAAGCCTAGGCGCCCCATCAAGTGGTGTAATGTACTACAGGAAAGATCAGATGGCAGGATCGTGATGAAGAAGCCTGAATGGTGTAGTAGTGGAATGCCAAAGTCAAGTGAACAGTGGAAAAATGGAGCTGAGGTGTGAAACCCATCTGCAGCATAGTCCGTTATTACGGTGGAACGCGGTGTACGACATAAAGCCCCCTCCCCAGCATTATGATGTAAGGCAGATATACCATGTCCCACATATCCCCCAATAAATGAATTTATAAATTAAGTTGGTATTTTTTTTTTTTTTAAACAAACAGTACTAATAGATTTCGTGTATCCATAGTTCTGTAGTCCATAACTGCTTTACTCTACCGTTGAAACTCAACAGCGTTACTCGTAATTGATATGAGTTGGCCATCTCTAAAGCTTTATTCGTTGGTAGCCCATCTCTTTGTGCACGTGGAATTACTGTGCATCCCCGCTGATATGTTTTGTCTATGTAAAGATGTGTCTGATGTCATCTTGTTGCAGACTCTGACCCAGTAACATATCTTTCGCTTGGTTGTGGGGCGAGGCTGAACAATGTGTACACTGTGCTAGTACTTTGCCTCTGGGCAGAAAACAAGAACGGTGCCAGCTGCAATGCCCCTCTTCCAGCTTGTTGAAGGATGGGCATTTACCGAAGTGTTCTAGGATTCATGCCTAATGATGTAATGAAAAATATGAGAAGTACAGGCATGCGTACGAGTATGTGTATGTCACTGATGGATAAGACATTATAAACCACGGCCAGGAAAACACATTTTCAGCCATATGTCCGTAATTTTTTTGCCATGTTCCTGTTAGGACTATCTTAGCGATGGTTAAATATCTGATATACTACATCAATTAATATATTAATGTGTGGGTCGTTACTATAAATGGGACCCTACCTCTGTTGCGATGTCAGTAAAGCGTTCTGCGTCTGTTCATATACAGTGGATAACGGTAAACTATGATTAGATTCCTTCTGACCTTGGCAAACGTCCCTGGTTCTTCAACTTGCCTGAATGAGTCTGAACCGAAAAAGAAGATATTGCGAGACCCTTATCAAGGCAAGTGATTACTAGCTGAGGTCATGGAGTCCTATTTAGTCAATTTTATGAATACAAAGCTGGGGACAATGTCCATTTGTTAGAAGATATCTTGTAGATGGCATGAATCTCATCTCATCTAATCTTCTGGATCCAAGACCAACTCTGTTGGCACCATTTGAATTCATAACATAGTTTTTATAACATGATAACTTGGACTTTGTGTTTGAAAACTCTGCAATTAATTGGCTGATAAGGTTTATCTTTTTGTTCCTGTGCCCCAACTATTGGACCATCAGTGAAAGGTTGCTCTTGGCAACGACCTTTGGTTCTCCTGCCACCTTACGCACTGTTAGTACACTTTGTCTTTGCTTTTGAAATGGGGATACAGTATATCAATATACTTTGCATCGTTTTTGTCTCTAGACATTTGTATCGAGACTTAATTTTATATAGGCAGCTTGGTTGGAAAGGTAACGCTTCTGGATTGATACGACATACTGTTATCGGTCATTAGTACTGATTTAGCAATGAAAAGACTATTGACTGGATCTCTTAGTTCCACTTTTAAGGATGTATGTTTGTTGGTTTCCTAAAGTTCTGAAAGAATAATCTATAGAATATTATACATGTATAATTCTAATAGCCACCTAGATATCTGAATCTGACTAACCACGTGTGTGGGTTGTTGTGTTCATAGAGCAACTTCACCCCCCTAACTCTCTAGCTAAATAAGTCCCCTTCTTGAGCTTGGCCGGCTTTGTAGTTGTGACTCTCCGCGTGCCTGCTCCTTTTACCAGTAGGTGGCATCCTGAGTCTTTGGAGGGTGTTGTAAATTTTAATCTTTTGCTCTTTTTTGCTCATTGTCACTCTGATCTTATTATTACTCTTGTCAGAAAATCATGTGTTGTTTATTAATGGGCACCTTTTTGTTTTCCCGGTGTACAAGGTTAACATTTCTTGAACTGTATGTTTTATCTTGGAACCTAAAGCAATATAACTTATATTTATTAATTACATGTATTTCTTTATTTTACAGCTCCCAAGAAGATGAACGGCCGATGTCCCCCTTCTACATGAGGTATTGCTTTTTGTATTTTCCGTTTCATACAAAAAACTATTTCAGAGTTAATGGATATTGGGAGAATTACTTTTTCCCAGTTAAAGAATGTTATTTAGAATGTTTATTTACTTTTCACAACAAAAAAAAAGATGAAATATTTGAGGAAATCTGTTAATGTGAGCTTGTTATTGCATGAACGCTACCTATCTCCTCTGCGTGAAACATCCCTTTAAAAAGCGTTGTGCCGTAGCATTAAAGATTATTTTTCTAGTGGGGTGGCACCTTGTTCATCGTTACTGGGCTAAAGTTTCGAATCCCTAGTGTGTTGAACACAGGAAGAAAGTTGTGATGTTTAGAAAGATATACAGGAACAATGAACGCTGTCAACATATTTAATGTAAACTGTAAGGTGTAGACCAGACCCATCAGATTTGGTGGTGGTGTATGAATTGCTGTTCCCTGTCTCCAGCCTGGCTTGGTCTGGATATAGGATGCACAGGGTAAACGCCTGATGGACTAGTGAGCCTGAGCATATGTTTTTAAATGCTGATCTCATGTAGTCTCCTAACGCATCTGCCAAGATCCTTAATATGCTCGAGCCTGTTTTTTTGGACCAAGCACTGCACGGTCCGTAACCTTTGCAATGCACATAACCCAACTTCTAGCAAAGACAGCTGCCAGTCAGCATGAGATATGGATCGTGTGTTCTAGGAGGTATGGTGTGAAAAATGCATTCTCTCTTGTTTGTGTCATAGTTGCTGGCATAGGAGAGCCAAAAGTTATATAACAACTGTTCACGTCACTTTATTTGACCAGAACGTTTGGTTGTTATGAGAGCTTAAAGGCAACAGAGAAATATCTGAGACAGCTGCACATACTTCTGAGCTATGTCCTTCCATATGTATGACCCTCAGAATACCCTTAGCCAAATGATGGTAGCAGTAGATAATGGATTGTGGGTGCATTGAGGAACATTCATGCTGCGTTGGCTTAGGCACAAGATATGGCAGAACCCGTTACGGAACATGACATTGCTGTCCTGGGTTAGTGGCCCTGGTGACCGGCTGAGTTGTGCGATTGTCCCAATGAATGTGGTGTGATTGGCTTTGCAGTTTCTTGCTCCACGATGACCCTTTCTAACAGGAGCCGTAGAGAGAAGACTATTACCACATTTAGTATATGACTTATCAGCATGTGTTGTAAATTCAGAAGCAGTTAGCATTGGTGTAACTGCTTGTGTCTTATAAAGACAATAAAAGGTTGTGCAATAGGGAGCTACCTCAATAAATCTCTACCAGAGCACCTCGGTGATGTCGGCGTAGCCCTGAGTATCTATAGCGCCTTTCATCATTATACATTTCGGTGTAATTCCTCACTATATCATTCCTGTAGATTTATTTTTAAGGTTTCCTTAGTAGCGCTTGAGTCTTTTGCCCCAAAACTGAAATCAAGTAGCCAGGAACTCTCTAGAAAACTTTTTGGAGCCATTAAGGCATATGATAATAATAATAATAATAATGACTGTCTGGTATATGGAGTTTGTCTAGACTTGGTCTAAACATGTGAACTACATGGCATCATTTTTTTTCTATGTTTTATATCTGTGTCCAAATCCCTTTCAAAGGCCAGATATTAGACCGGGTTCATCAGGTTTCCGATAATGCAGAGCTAGTGACACCTAAACATAACTTAATTCACTTTTACTACTGGACACATGTTATGATTTTGTTTACGTTACAGTAGATATATGGAACCTTCTGGTTCTTTCTAGTTTCCAAGGCTGTTGATGTTCTTCCTATATTGGATGACTGACTTCTGACCAATATGTTTATTATGGTGGGTAATAAGCATAGGGTGTGGTAATGCTATAAAAACACTTATATAACACTGCGCATAACTCCCGGTATTATTCATACTACCCACACAGGTTAGCCTTCTTTTATGACTATTTTACTGTGAATTATTAATCCTGATTAGGGATAATCACATAAATGGGACTGTTTTTTAATTTATATTTCCTAAAGGTTGGATGATGAGTAAATGTTTTGGAGAATGTTTAACTTCATGCAGGCTTATGCCAAAAAATGTCCAAATATCTCCCAGCTGGGTCAGCATTTTCCATCAACCCTCGGCTTCAAACTACTTTGAGAAGGGAGATTTTTTTTTGGGGGGGGGGGGTTACATACACTGGGTAGACTTGGAACTGACCACCCCATGTCAATGAATGGTAGATGTTTTACTGCCCTAAAACTTAAGAAGCCTCACACAACGTCAGGAGGGAACATAGTGTGAGGGTATTTGCTATTTAACAGCATGTTGTTAAAACAGCTGGGCATGATATTGAAAGGGAATGCGTTTCTTGTGACGTTATAAATTCGGTGGCACGCAGAGTGTTTCGAGCCTGCGGGCTCGGTGCTTTGTAAGTGAAGATGGATCTTTTAATTGGTCACGTTCAAATAGCAAATTGGATGTAAAGATCTAAAAGTGGTGTTGTCACCATGGCGATTAATACAATGGCCTTGTTAGAAGGATTTCATTGGTTGCCATGGTAACAAGACCACCTTTTTAAAATTTCACTTTTTTTTCTGTTTTCTATTTTACTGAAGGCTTGTGCGTTTGGTCTCTGAGCCAGTAGCGAGCTGGTAGTTTTCCAAAGCTTAATAAAACAGCTCCTGTAAAATGTCCCACGTTGTTAGCTGGCCTTATTGCCTCTCTAGTGGATAATTAACTCTGTGTATTTAATAGTTGCCATAGAATGGCTGTGCGCACGATTTCTTGTCAGTGTAAATTGGAAAAATGCCCTTGTATTATTGTGGTTTCTATTTTGTGCAAGTTTATCCAGCATTCCGAAGGATAGCTGGTTACTGAAACTGTTTGCCAATTTGTGCGTTTTACTGAACTCGGAAACTGTATACCGGGTAGCAATGGACTCGCCCTTGTGTTGCCTACAGCTCTTAAACTACAACTCCCATTGTGCCCATTGGTCTTAAGTGGCCCGATCCGGGTCGAGTGTGAGACTCGCGTGATGCAGCGTGGCTGATCAGGCCGATCTCCACCGGTGTGCCGTGGCTGCTATCGCTGGAGTATAACCTTGTTAAAGATTCCTCTAGTAGTAGTAGTATGCGTGGACTCTGCTCTCCCCAGTTAAATGCAATGCGTCACAGGGATGACTTGAAGAATACGAAAACAGTTTGCAGGATGTGTGTGTCTGTGTGTGTGTGTGCGCAGGGGATTAAATCTTCCTGACAGAGGATCAGGTTTTAATCCACTTTTGGAGATGATGCAAACCTCCTGAAACGGAGAAGGCTCCAAGTAACCTGAGCGGCTTCCTCTTCGCCGTCCTTTGGAGTCCCGCGTCTGATGGCACCGTGTCACTTAATACAACTTTATTCTTTTGTGTCCCCTCTGCAGTGGTCACGTGACTCAAGTTAACACCGTCCCAGCTGGCAGAGAGTAAGTCTCTAAGCCTGTATATGTGTGTGTGTCTTCGTGTATATATCAGAATAACTGAGATTAGGGGTTTGCTACGACAGTAAATTAGGAGGTATCCAATAATTATAGGACACAAATACATGCTCTCAATTTCTATTTAGAGATCATTTGCACCATTTTATCTCATATTTGCACACAATATTTTAGAAAATAAATATTAATTAAAAAGTTAATTCATGCTGGTTTTATAGTTCTAGAATTAGGCAACAGATAAGGACCATTCGGCCCATCTAGTCTACCATAATCAGTCCTTGGTCTTGTCTTAGATTCAGGAAAGCTTTAATGCCTATTCCATGCATTCTAAAATTCAATTCTCACGGTATTTACTTCTACAACTTCTGCTGGGAGACATTTTTATTTATCTACTACCCTCTCAGTAAAGTAAAACCCCCTCACATTACAGCAAAGCCTCTGACCACCTAGTTTTATATTATGACCTCTTGCTCTAACATTATTTGTAATCACATTATCACAGATATATAATTATAATTTGTGTATGTATAACTATAGATGCTCACCATTGGTTATTAAAATCCAGTTAAAATATTGGCACAGGCCATTCGCAGAATGTAGTTGGCTAAAGGGTTGTTTCATTTGCTCTTCGGCTCAATTTACAGACAACCCAGCACTCCATTGATATCAGCTTAATGAGTTGTTCCTTATAAAAAGTGAATCTGGCCAAGGTTTAGAAAGTCATCTTGTCACCGTAGCAACCAATAAAATGGTCTAATTGGACTTTTCCATCAGTTACTATGGTGATAAGCCAGTGGTTTTTCTTTAAACTGCAATAGAATAACATATTTTCTCTGTACTAATTAATTTGTGGGTCTGTTGCAGAACCAAGTTATTCAATCATTTTTTTGCCCCGCAGACTTCTGGAGAGGACCATTCGAACAGCTGTGGAGCAGCATCTCTTTGACGTTCTTGGTCCTGGAAGCCAAAGTTCAGAAGATTCAGAATCTGGGACGTCATCTCCTTCAACCAGCCTGTCTGCAAGACAGAGGAGAAGACATTTGAAAGAACATGATGAAACCCGGAAAAAACCAAGAGACATGTAGGGAAAGCTTTTCGGATCATCGCTGCGTTTGCTAACCTATAATGATTAGGATGTTAACCCTTTGAGAAGGGCATTTCGTGGAAACACATTGCAGTTAGTGAAAGGTTGCACTGGTCGTACTCAATGGTGAAAATGTAACTTCTCTCAGTGTATTTTGCTCCCCATTACAGTAAACCACAGAGCGATTTGTTAAGGAAGATACTTTTGTTAAAGGCTTGCCGTTATAATCACATAGTCACAATGACTTGGCAAAAACCGGGGGTGTTTGTGTTCTGTTCCTTAATATAGTACCTGGGGTTCTTGCTGTAACCTGCCTCAGCATCATCCAGAAACAGTAGCTTTGGGTAGTTGAACTAATTTTATCCACTTCCCCATCTAGTGTACATTAAACGTTACATTTTTCACAGTGCTAGATCTGCGCATGACCCGCAAGTACAGCTAGATCACCATTTTCATTCTAGGATTAATAGGCTTCCATGTAAACGTTTCCAAATCTTGGCATGTGTTAAAATGTTTGAAACTTCATATTCTCTGGCCTGTTATTTAAAAAAAAAAAGAGTAGGTACAGGTGACTGCTAGGAAAAAAACCCAAATATTTTCAAGTGTCTTGTGATATGTTTTATGTTAGTGCTTTCAACAGTTAAAGGTCCAGTAAGGTGTAGCGATCCACCCCATTTTGTTTAGAGACATTGTGTGATTGCTAGTGACTGCCTAGACTCGTGTGTTCACAGGCACCTGGAGTTTGATATTCAGCTCCTAGTTTGTCTCCCCCTAGTGGCTTGGGTCAGAATGGACAGATAGTGTGACATTGGTATGATTGACAGGCCAGCATGACATTGCACGAAGAAAATGGCACGTGGAGGCAGTGAGCAGCCTCACTATATAGAAAAAAGGAGGAGGGGTATTGAAGAAAAAAACAATTTTTTTTCCCCTCAATAACCTATGCAAATTTCATTATTCTGTCTAGCTTTTCTTAGATTGATCTAACATGTTCGGTTTGTTTCGTGTACCACCCAAAGCATTTAACCTGTTTACATACATGAGCTGCATCTACACTATTACTTACACTATTGTGTCCTTCAGGGAGGTGATTAACAAGGAGAACATCCCCTCTGGATGTGGGAGCCTTGAAGAGTGTGGCTTGACACAGGAAGGGGAGAAGCTTCAGGAAAACTGCTCTGGATACATAGAAGAAAGAAGTAAACCAAAGAGGCAAAAATCAAGCAGCAAGCTTTCTGAGCTCAACGACAACCAGGAGAGTACGCTGGTGAGTGGGGAATCCATCTGCTCGGGACTATTCAAATGATGGTTTCCTCTGAGTGAGATCTGTACCAAAAGCAATACATCATTTACCAAAACCACTAAAGCTGCTGTTCCACCTACTTTGCTGAATTGAATGGCCATTTTAACTAAACACACCAGTAAAATACAATTCCCAGAGAGGGTCCGGACTGTACATTGGAAGCTTGCTAAAAGCTAGCTATTATTGAATGATGCCTAATAAACTTTGCAGAACAGTGGATTTTCTCACGAGACCAGCTGAGATTCATAAAGCCATGTACCATAATTCATTCCAATTTCATCTGGATGGCGTAGTTGACTTGAAGAGATGTCATTTGCAAGGCTAGAAATAGAGCGGCTGCGGGAAGCAGATATGACAAACTGTGACTTGGCTGAGCCGTAGGAAGTATCTGCCGCGGTGCTGACGGCCAATTATATACGTATGTACAGTTCGCTGTCGCTAGGTGGAAGGCACACTATAAATCCACACTTTCCTTTATCCTTCAAGGTCAAACATATGCAAGTTCTTAGCTCTCCTCAGCATGCAGTGTTTGGCGTTTGGAGGAGTTATAATATCTGTGCCGTTCTAGAGAACGCAGGCTCTTCTTTGTCTTTGCAGCTGTCCACGACTACCCAGGTCTCATTGTCATGCAAAAAAAAAAAATCATGTTTTGCTTTCTCCTGTTGCAGAGTACAGAAAACTTTATCTCCTCTAAAAGTGTCGACAGACAGGAGTTTAGCGGCATGGAAGTGCTGTCCGAGGCAAGGTAAAGATCAAAACCATGATGTGCTAGCTATAAAATGAATGACGTGTGCGTATGAAAGCAGGGGGCTACAACACACCAGTCTGTTCCTCCACTCAGGGGCAGCGGCCTGATATATAACATGTATATATATATGATGTTTTACAGTCCATATGTGTGCATTTCAGGAGGTAAATAACAGATCGGCATTTTTATGCAAATTTCAGACTGAAAATTAAACAAACACCCCCTTAAAAAATGGCTACCCCTTTATATAACTTTCATTTGCTACTCAAGAGTTTCTCAACATCCACCCCGCAGAGCAAGACATTACAGGGTTTTCTTTCGTTAACAACTGTCAGTCTGTCTTAAATGGCCAAACCATTGCTTTTGCTCATATAAGATCCTGGAAGCCTGCATGTCACCCCAGATGCCCAGATTTGGGGAGACTATGGCTTGTCGAAGAAGCTTTAAATTCCTCGTTGTTTCTCATTATAGTTCAGTGGTATCAGGAGTTAATGGAGCAGTTTAATGTCACTGACGGGCTCTGTGAGTACTTTAAAATGCATTCCTTTAAAATGGGACAAAAATTTAATAAAAGAAAATACTTAACCCGAGCTGCAACTGACCCCATCGGTGGTCTGTTTCTTGCTATGGATTTGCTTGCCCGAAGGGTTCACTGAGATAGGGCTGAATACAGTATAAGTATGTCATTTACATGGCGATGCATTTAGCCAAACACACCTCCTGCACTGCATATAGGCTAGTAAAAGGGGCAATTACACATGAGAGGATCCTGCATGAATTCCCCATTCATATACAAAAAGAACCCCATCAAAATTTAAAGGGACCGTGCAGCTATAATATGCATACGAGTGGTAAACCTCAGCATTTTTTAAAGTAATTAAAAATAATTATCTGCGTGTATGTATTTGACTTGTCCTGCCTACAAATATTTATAGATAAACTATATTTTCTTGTGACTTCTTAATTGCTAAATACAACATTTTGCAGGTTTGGAGGTTTTTTCCTTAAAAAAAAATGCTGATCAGGATTTTCTTTCTTTTTTTTTTATTTATTTTTTTTCCTTTTCCTGTAGCAAAGACAACGAAAATGACAGAGAGTATTTCAGACCACCCCCGGTATGTTTTCCTTTCCTGTATATTTATGGGTTTATTGTCTTTCTTTCTTTCTTTCTTTCTTTCTTTCTTTCTTTCTTCTTTCTTCCTCCTTTCTTTCTTCCTCCTTTCTTCTTTCTTTCTTCCTCCTTTCTTTCTTCTTTCTTCTTTCTTTCTTCCTCCTTTCTTTCTTCCTCCTTTCTTTCTTCCTCCTTTCTTTCTTCCTCCTTTCTTTCTTCCTCCTTTCTTTCTTCCTCCTTTCTTTCTTCCTCCTTTCTTTCTTCCTCCTTTCTTTCTTCCTCCTTTCTTTCTTCCTCCTTTCTTTCTTCCTCCTTTCTTTCTTCCTCCTTTCGTGTTGCCCAGGGCACAGGATGCGTAGAGAATTCTTTATGTATGTAGTGACAGCCAAGATCACTTGTACCAAACTGAGTCATTGGAAGGAAAGATGGTGAATTTGCTTCTTGGGGAAAAAGGGATTTCAGGTTTCATGGTTGGGGGGAAAAAAAGACCCAGGCTTGATGGGCCCGAATGGCTCCTACTTGGCATCAAAGTCTGTGTTTGGGTCGGGAGGAGAATGTTCAAATTTAATAGACCCCTTGCGAAACAAGTGTGTCGGACAGGACCCTCAGTGTTTGATGACAGATCCAACATGCAGATGTTTAAAACAAAGCAGTGGGCAGCCAAATGTTCTGCAAAACCGCCACGTGAGCTTTGTGCAAACGTAATAAAACAGAGTGCCTGGTAAGCCTCTGCATTGGAGATCTTTCCACGAACGATATTTTAGATTGGCGAGATTTAACCGGGTGCTCACGAGCCACAGAGATACTAAAGTGTTACGGTCCGGAAGCCGTTTCCCTTATATGCAACACTGGGTTTAGCAGTATCAATATAAATGATTTATCTCAAAAGTATGAGGCTCTCTGCTAAGCTGCTTTTATGTTTTTACCTCTGCACCCCAGTTTTATATACAGGTGTGTGTCTATATGTATGTCATTCATATATATCTATCATATCATATGTATTATATCATATTTATTATAACATATAATATATATTATTATATCATTATATATTAGTTTTAAATGTAGGGGTTAACTATGTTTTGAAGGCTGACCCCTGTCTGTATCTCTGTATGGTTTTGGCAGTGGATTCCGGTTTAGTTAGCGTGCCCTACGGCTGCCATTGTTAGCTCAGTAGTGTCTCCATACTAAGGCCCCCCCATCTGCTGTGCCCGATCACACAATGCCGATAGAGAGTGGCGGCACTGCACTGGCGTTATTCGGCATAAACACATCAAATGTGCCAGCGACAACAACAAAAAAAAAAGTCACGTGCCCGTTGGCTCAGTCTTCTTGCCTGAGGGAGTCCAGTTAAGATTGTGTTGCTGCGTCAGCCATAGCAACGGCAAGAGCTTCGTTATCTATGTCGAGATTTATTTTTTTGTCTTGTCATTCCTGCTGTCAGCGGGAGGGAGTGGTAGTTCCTGAAAGGGCTAGTCTGAGAAATAAACGGAGATGGCAAGATCCGTGCGGCGTACTGGCCAACGGGCTTGAGGAATCGGGCTGCCGGTTTGTTGGTTTATTTAGACCGCTGCAGGCTGGAGGGGGAGGAATGAAAGTCCAAAGCATACAGAGGGGAGCTGCGTTCCATAAGAGATTTGCATGCAAGGGTCAGAGCACATGGAATCGCTGGAGTGCAGGCAGGGAGCTTCAAGCTGGGGATTATTTAAAGCCCTGATCAACACCAAGAGGAATTCCATACTCAATTCACTAATCATTCTGCGTCGTTTCGTTTCCCCTCTCATTGCTGTTGGGATTTTTTCCATTCAGACTGTAAAAATGAAGATTCAGGAACCCCAGAACAATTCTGAAGCTAAACAGCAGAGAGGTCTGGAGGTCGATGCTGTGGAGGAGAGCTTCGTCCCAGAGGTGCCACGTCTGGACCTCACATCATTGTGTGATGACAACAACTGGGAAGGTAAGGACTTTTCAGATTTTGCTTTTCCTTCTTTTGCAGGTCTGTCCTAGAAATGCGTATGTGTACTCTGTTTATAGCATACGTTTCCAGTTGTACACCACTTTAAAAAGCACTAGACTTAAGCTGGCGTATGGCTTAATCGCAGCCCATGTTTTAATACCTGTATAGCATGTGCCGGTTTCTCTGATGTCTGTAAGGGAGCTGTTTTTGTTAATGTTTCCTTTGTGGATACTGAAAACTAACTAGTTCTAGGCACCACCGCTAACTGCAAAGTCTGATAGCCCAATTGAGCGGTGCTACGTTATGTAGACCCAATCCTCTAATTGACTTTATTTAGATGTTGGATCTCATCAGGGGTCTGTAAGTAGGCCACTACTCTCTAAGCTGTGTTGCTTACTTCTGTTTGTACATTTTGTTACTTGAGCATCACTTGTAAATTCCAGTACATGTAATGGGACCTAAGCATTCGGTGGTGAGCATCGTTTTTGTTAACCATTTATATAGCGCCGACAATTTACTCAGCACTTCTTACAATATATACAAAGGGTCTGGCAGACCGATACAATAGGTAAAGAGGGCCCTGCTTGCAAGCTTACACTCTGGTGCCTGTCGTTGGATGTAGATATGAACTTGAAAATGTAAAAAAACAACTGCATGTAGTTCATGTTATACTTGCATCCGCCGTGCTCCAATAAATACAATGTTTGAGATATAAGAATGCGTTCCTGTGAGTGAGGTTTGTGGAATTATTTAATATGGTTAGCTTTGGACATGAATCTTAGAATCTACTAATTTCCACAACCAGTGTTCTGCTGGCTCTGGTTGCATAAGCGATTTGTCCCTTGAGAAGACACATCACCATCACTGGGTCCAAAAGCATCATGCAAGACACCTACGCATTAAATGTGTCAGGCTGATAAACATGTTGTTTCTTCCTGAGGTTAAGATACTCCTTAATGCTTTACTACGTGGAAACACAATGATCTGTCAGAGGTCAGGTAAAATGATTTTTAGCATACAGTTGCTGTCGTAACCCTTAGGCCTTGGCATCTTGTAGCCAGCACCTTCTATTGAATCGATTCTAAAGAGTCTGTAAAAGGTTAGTTCTGCAAACCCCCTGTTATGTTTATTTCTAATTTGTAACTGGAGCAGGTTTGGATCGTGCATTATTCATGTGAAATGTCAGAGGGACCTTTCTCATCTCAGCAGCCTTCCTCAAAGCGTCACGTGCGTTACTCGTCTGTGCTGCCAGACACTAGAGATACGTTATCACAATATGCTGGGGGTGTTGGCGTTTGTTTGGTCTGTGTTAGTTGAGAGCTGTAAGTAAACGATCAAAGCAGAGCAGAACTTGACGTATCCAGAAGCCAGGTAGCCATGGCTCCTAGATTTCTAGATCTAGGGCCTAACTTTTTGTGTCATTTAATATTGATTAATCTTCTTGGGTGTACCTCTCATTCTGGTTTGTAACCAAAAAGCAAGCTGGCTATTCAAGTTTATCTGTCTGGCTTTTAATTTCTTTACAAATTGGTCCAGACCTGCAGTAGGTGACCTTTTTTCTTCTGTGTTACACTGAAGAGGACCATCCTCCCAGATTGTGTGAGTTGGCTATCCTGGACAGCTGGCTTATTGGTGCAGCGGGACTTTCTTTTATATTTGCTACTTAGTGGTTTGGTTCAGAGAAGAGGCAGTAAACACACCAAAACCCCCAACAGCACATATTTTTCTGCAAACCTTATCAAAGACCCATATTTAGCTAAAATAATACTTGTAAATGTAATGCAAGAAAGGAGCGGCAGATGGCTTGTCGACATCTGCTGCATTGTACATTTTCATGTTTTTCCTTTTTATTTTTTAACACGTACAATGCTGGAGGATTTTACGTTGGAAATCCTTGCACACTCCTTTGGAACGTGAATGGCCAAGAGGTCTTGTAGGTCTGATTGATCCTGATGTATTGTACAACATAAGATTGTTTCTCACCATTCGGTATCACAGCTTTGTTGTGGTCTTTAAGTTGGGAAAAAAGTATTTAACGGCAGAAGCTACTATCCAAAATCTGCTCTAAATCTCAGTAATGTAATAAAGAAAATGTCCGCGTTCTCTACACCGTGTAATATGTCTAGCGTTGGAAATTTCCATGCATGAAGGGATTAGCATTATGTGTTTGTTTCTCATTGTTTTCCTCGTCTGTGGCGCTTTGAGTTGTCTCGGTAACCCAATACTCTTGGGACATGTGCGTTTGAACCTCCCAGACAATGTTCTACTGTTCGTACCTCCTGACAACCCTCAGGTTTAAAACCCAATTATTTTCTGAAATGGCAAGATTAGGTGACAAAAAAATGATACCAGTGTACACAAGACCCCATTAATGACATTTTTCTAACCCTGATCTTCTGCCCTTTTTTAAATGTACGCTGAACTAGAAAGTAAGTTTGTGGCTAGGGACGGCACCTCTGCACAGCCAAGGTTAACCACGGGGCTTTCAAAAATAAATGTTTTGTACATGAAATGAAAGCTTGTTTTTGAGATTCCTGCCCGTAAAGATTGTTATAATACTGAATCAGAAACAGTTCAACAGCCTTGCGCCATAAGTCTATGTTGAAAGGGTTTTCAACACGCTGTCATCTAATAAGATTTCATCTTCTATTTTTATTATTATTATTTTTTTATGTCATTTTTGGCCAGACAACTCGTCTGGTGCTCCTTTCACATCCCAGCCTGCTAAACGTCCTTGATGTATTTAAAAAACAAAGACTGCGGTCATCTTTCTTTTGAGTTCGGGCTTAAGGATATACCATAATACCTAATGATGTTCTGTCACAGAAGCAAACATGTTCTAGGCATTGTAGTGTGGTTATTTGTGTATATCTATATGTGAGTGTGCCTGTATGTTATCAATATAGACTTTTTTTGATTCAGAGACAAAATTTGGTGTTTTTCACTCTAGTTTTCTCTCTTACACTCTCAATGTCTCCACTTCTCGATGGAGCTCCTCTTCTTCTTCTGGCCTGGTGTAGTACTTCTACAGCAGGACGGAGTCTCTCCTCCATTCCTCTAATCAGGGGAAGGTGTGCTCCAAGACTCTGCTTTGTTGCGGACCTACTACACCAGGGTGGAATAAAGCTGTGTAGAGCCGGGGCAACCAGAGGAGACAGAAGAAACCAAGAACAAGACGCAGAGTTTGAGCTAATGAGAGAGAAAAAACGCAATGAACACTTGGAGCTCTCTGCTTTGTTTTCATTTGTCTCCTTGGGGTCGCTCCTTGCTTTTGAACATTCGTACGAATTGACGATTTTTACAAAATTTGTACGAATCTGAATGCACACATCTAATATATATTGAAGGAATAGTCGGCCCACCCTTTAATTACACAAGGCTTTACTACAATGTTTCTGTGGCCTTTGATTAGACGTATATCTACAGTGTTAGGACTTCTGTCTAGCACGTATTGCAAGCCTTTCTTTAATGCTGAATTCTGGCGATTTTAGAAAATAGTATACCAAAAGAACGCAGGCGGTACATGTTGAGAACTTTATTTGCTGCACATGTGAAGGAAACTTGTTTGTCGTAGCCTGCAAGCTGCTGAGTAATCCTGCTGTGCTAAGCAGTACCGTACAAATCAGCTTAGGTACGATGCGGACGTCGTATGAATCTGGGGCAAGTTGTGGACAGTTGTTGGCAGATGCTTGGTGCAATGGCAGTACGGGTAAAGGAACTCGTATTTAGGATTTCAGCGCAATTTGGTGGGAAAAGCAGCAAGTTCACTGTCTAGAGTTTTAGAAGAGAGCTTCTCCGCTCACCGTGTGATCTGCTTGGAGGAGCTGCTCTGTTGCTTTGCAGTGTCCTATGGAAATAATATCCAAGTTCACATCAGTGTGTCTCTCAGCTGGCCACACTGCCACCAACATATACAGCATACAACAGTGCACATGACAACACATTTCTATATTCTTTTAACGTGTTTATTCATTTAAAAAGGCAAGGACACAGTTATCTACATATTTACTTATTTTCAGAACCAGTTCCTGCTCAGACCTCATGGGATCGGGACCCTGCAGACCCCGATGAGGCCCGTCTGTCTCCTCAAGCAGGACGTCTTATCCGCCAGCTTCTGGAAGCAGACAGTGACCCTATGCTGTCTCCTCGTTTTTATGCCTATGGGCATAGCCAGCAGTTCCTGGATGACACTGAGGTTCCTCCTTCACCGCCAAACTCCCATTCATTCGTGAGGTACTACTTTTTGCATAACTAAATGCATCCTAATAGAAAGATACTGAGCTGACCAAGCAGAGAATATATCTTTCACCCCTTGTGTTCACCACAGTCGGAGACGCAGTTCCTCGCTGGGATCACATGAAGACGATAGAGATGAAGATCTGACACCGGCACAACTCACTCGCAAGATCCAGAGCCTCAAGAAAAAAATACGCAAGTTTGAAGAAAAATTTGAGGAAGACAGAAAATACAGGGTAGGATATTTATTTTGTCCCCTCTTGTTTTGTTGCTGCATCTTTTTAAAGTATATGCCAAGTGAAACTTTTATAAATTACCATAGACTAGTGACATTTTAGGGTACTGTGGGGACAATACGTGCAGTTACACGCTATAACTTTGTGAATCTAAAGAAAATACTTTTGATTTTTTTTTTTCTGTTACAAGTGCTGTTGTTGACACAAAGCATACAATTACTTTGTTCCTTTTTACTGTTTCTCAAACCTAGTATTATTAAACGCCCACCTTTGTCTATTGTTTTGTACAAACGTCAACTCTGAATAGAAAGCTAAAATAATTTCTTGCATCGCTGCGCTTTCTCTTCAGGGTTTCATTTGCATAATTGTGTGACTATATCCGCGGCATATTAGAGATGACAACCCATGTCCTTGACATTGGTTTACACGTAACATTAGCCTCAGCATGGTGTATTCACTAAAGGTAGTGTTGACAGCAGAGTTTTGCACGAGGGCTGTGATTTCAGCTCCTTCGCTTGCGCTTGTCAGGCCCTCTATGATGTGTAGTTAAATCCTGTGAGATTTCTTCAAAGCCTCCTCACCCATTGAGTTATGCGATATACAGGGCCAGCTCAGCCGTTCATGTTAGAGAAACGTGTCACTGTTGGACCTTCACATTTTATATTGAATGGAGGAAGGTGAAACCAAAATTATCCCTTTAGGGCATAAACACAGTTTCTAGATTTTTCACTTTGACTTCAGGTTCCATTCTGATCACTTTTAACCGGTTTCTCTTATCTTTAGCCTTCTCATCGCGACAAAGCTACCAACCCAGAGGTCCTAAAGTGGATGAATGAGCTGGCAAAGTTCCGTAAACAGCTAAAAGGTATTGCACAGCTTCTACTCACCCGCTCATTGCATGTCTACTGAAGTTTCACCGTCGCATTTGGTTTAGATGTTCTAGGCTTGTAAACGGGTTTGTGGCAGTGTTGGCATGTGCTTGCTCGTAGGTGTTGTAACCACTCTGCATCATTAATAAGGTAGCCCTTTACATTGAAAAGGTGCATCCCATAGGGCACCAGTGTATTTTCCTCCCTTATCCCTTGTACAAAGGTGACATGGATTCATGCAGACAGATCTTCATTCTATTTGTCCGATAAACATCAACATACAACTCAATTCAGCAATATATCCTCTATTCTACCCATGTTTATCTACAGAAAATATTTGTATCTTTTGGAAGATGAAGAAAAGTTCTAGATGTTTTGAAAAGGAATTACTTTTTGACAATGAAATATTAAAGAAAACCCCTAATGGTACTGGTTACATATTTATTTGCCTTGTTGTAACTATTTTGTTTTGTAACCTTTTCCAGTTATATAATGAATATATTTAAAATTAAGTGCTTTTCTACTCAGAGTCCAAATTAAAGATCTCAGAAGAGGACCTGGTTCCTCAAGTGCGCCAGAGGAGCAACACCCTGCCCAAAAGCTTTGGCTCCCAACTCGACCGGGAGGAAGAAAGGAAGCAAGAAGTTGCAGAGAAAATAACCAAGCCTTCAATAGAAACCACATTGGAGTCTATCCAGAAGAAGCTTGAGGAGAAACGAGCAGAGGTGAATCGACCCGACGATGTCAAGGTAGCTACTTGTTACTTTTGGCTTAGTAAGCAAATAGTGGAGTCTCCCAACGTATTGCAGCAACCTCCAGTAGTTAAAGACGATAATGGGGTGCGAACACGTGGAGAAAGTATACAACCAAAAAAGCGTACTAAAGCTTGAAAAGTGAGCAGTATATAAGGGAATGGATGATAATCTTCGTTCAGGCTCATAACGGTTTAAAACAATGTACTTCCACGATTCTGGTAAGACAGGTGGAGACTCATGGCACATGCAAGATTGTTTCATCAGAAAATTGCAAAGGTCTAAGATCATTTTTATTCGTCCATTTTTACAACCATGTATTTTAAAGATTTTCTATTATTATTATTATAGGGGCTTATTTATATAGTATAGATATCTATGTATATATATCTTAGTCAAAATGAATTTTATTTATGATTATAGATTTAACTGTGCATTATACAGGGCCAGCTAAACTCCAGCGGCATAAGCTCACTGGGGTTTACGCTTCATAATGAACCTATGTGTTTAAGCCAAAATTCTCCTGACGGCTGAGGGGAGCATAGATGTTCTGACGCAAAAAAGTTGTAAATGTCATCAGGCAGCGACATTGCTCCAAACTCTAGAGCTTGTGAAGAAGTATATTGAATTAGTATGTTAAATCATCCGGGATGCTTTCCATTATCAAAGTACCTTCTTGACATGATCTGTTAATTGGAAACCTCTGCCTTTTGCCTGTAGGACATGACCAGAGATCAAATTGCAGCAGAGAAAGTGTCCCTTCAGAAAGCTTTGCTTTTTTATGAAAGTGTTCATGGCAGGCCAGTAAGTATTTCTCCTGGTTTCTCCTGTTTCCTATGTTTATAGATGTTTTTTTTGTGCAGTATCAGTTTGCAGTAATGTCTGTGCTTGCCCGCCTCTCCCTCCAGTTTGCAGCATCTTTGGCATCACATTAGTCTTCCTCTCACACTGAAGATGGCCGCTGTCTCTGATCCTTAATTATAGTATACGGTGCCCATACATAAGTATTTGGGGAGGGGGGAGTAACTGAAGGAGGTTCATTTTTTATTTAAAGCATTAAACTTTGTTATAACCAGGTATAAGGGTTCTTCTTGGTTATGCCTGTGATTCTCTAACACCGTGCGTAAAGATTTGTTCTGACTGTGCCATTAACGTACACTTATCGTAATTAGGACCGCGCTGAAGCGTGGCGCGTAACCGCTTCTGTTAATTAGGTGTTTTTAACAAGTCGAAGTAAAAGGAAGCCAGTTTCACTGCAGGGTTCAGTCAATTCTTTTTTTTTTTCTGCCGGTTTAATTAAAATGTTTTTTCCCCCCTTTTTTTTTTTCTTGGCACTAGTCGTTTATGGAAAAGTACTGATTTCGAGAATATAATTTATTAAAAGCTGCCATGCCAAAAATAAAGTCTGAGGCCAAAGAGCAGAACAGCATGTAAGCCTATTAGTTTTGGAATCTATTATGCGGTACAAGCTTGTACGTGCTGCTGTAGATACAGTAGCTGGAGATGATTATGTAATCTTTACAGATCATCCTTTGCATTGTATCGGGGAGATTATGTTTTTTCCACTTTTATTCGTTTGGGAGCTTGAAAAGACATTGCGAAAGTCCAGAATTTCAGGACGCTCTAATGTATCCGTATAGGAAAATAACCTGCTTTGATTGCATGGTATTTCGATCAAACCTCAAGGTCTGCCTGGGTTTGTACTGCTCAGAGCACCTATTATTTATACGGTGTTAATGAGCTTTTTAATACTCATGGGCTTTATAATTTGATTTTTTTTTTCTATTTATTATATATACTTTTCTTTTTTTTTTTTAAACTAGATTATAGTGAAACTGCTTCTTGTTAGGAGGCTACTGACAATGTCAGGTTTTGACAACGACCGTTTCCCTTTATGGTCCAGATAGTTGAGATGACATGCCGGCATCAGTCCCTAAGTAGAAACCAGGTTCATTCCTGTGAACGAGTGCTATCGTTTTTTTTTTTATGAATCTTTGTAACTTCTTCTAAAACATAAGTGCCATAGCAGCATTTAAAACATGTTAAATTTAGGTAAGGAAAAAATTATATATCTATATTAAGCCAGTATCACAGCCTCATGCTGACGAGTCCCATGAATGACAAAACAGCTGTCCATGAGTGGTGATCTGGATATTGCACCACTTACCTGAGCTTTGTCTAAAGGCTGTATTGTACAGCAGGCAATTACTTTCAAGGGTTCCGTGTATAAAGTGGATATAGAGGCAAAGGTGATAATTGTTAACCTTTTTTGCATGTGCCTACCCAGAATCCCTTGTGGTTGTACCAGCACCATGAGATTTCTGAGGGAAAAACAAGCCTTCTGGCTTGTCTGGTGTCTGTAGATGAGTGTTTAATAATACTTCTACTACCCTATATATATATATATATATATATATATATATATATATATATATATATATATATATATATATATATATATATATATATATATATATATATAGAGAGAGATATAGAGATATAGATATAGATGTATATCTATAGATATAGATATATATCTATAGATATAGATATATATCTATAGATATAGATATATATCTATAGATATAGATATATATCTATAGATATAGATATATATCTATAGATATAGATATATATCTATAGATATAGATATATATCTATAGATATAGATAGATATATATATATATATATATATATATATAGATATTTTTTTTTTTTTTTTTTTGGGTAGCTCGTCTAGATGTGGGTGTTAAACAAAATAAAATTTAATCTGCCCAACCTTTGTGTTTTTTTGAGAGAGACCGTTTGCCAACAGTATGCATGACTATAAACTTTGTCAATTGTCTTTGATGTGGTTACTTGACATTACACGGTTTCCTTCACTAATAATCATGGTTGGCCGGGTACGCTGGCAGCCTAGCGACCGGCAGCTAGCTGCCTTGAACTACAGAATTCAGCAGTGTTTTTGTTTTATTATGTATCCGTCTGCTGGGGCCTGGTCCCTGTTGAGTGTTTCTGCTATTTACACCTTTGAAGTCGCGCAAAATTGCCTTTGTTGAAGATGTGACAGTAGATGTTTCATAAAACAATCACTCTTGCTAATCCTCCATTGTGTATTTGGCCTACAGGTAACTAAGAACGAGAGGCAGCTAATGAAACCACTGTATGACCGATACAGACTGTTCAAGCAGATTCTCTATCGAGCAAACACCATCCCAGTCATTGTAAGTTGCAAGTTCTTTTCCGCTATCTTAACCCTTTCCTGCTGTGTGCAGCAGAATTTTTTTTTCTTTTCATTTTAAATGGAAAAATGTGATCTCGAGTATTATGAAAAGGTGACCACGTTAAAATAACCGTGTTCTTCTGTTCAAATTTTTTTTTTCCCCCCAACAGAATCGTGATTACATATTAGTTATGTGTTCTGTATGTGTGTGCATATTTGCTCATGTGTTGCACTTTGTATGCCCCTCGTTCTTTGTCACATGCTTTGTCTTCACATATATTCCTGTTTTTTACTGTCTATTATTGCTTCTCCTCTCACTTTCTTTGTGTGTTTTTCTCTAGACAGAGACCATCCTTACTCAAAAGAGAGATGGACATAGCTCAGTTTGTTCCTAGCGGGTGGGTTATGGCTCTATCTGTGCCAGCATAACAAATGCCCGCTTCCCACTGTTGCTGCAATGTTATTAAAATGCAGTTACACAGGCCTCCCTTAAAAGCTACGTACCTTTTTAAGTGTCCATGTCAAATCCACTGTCAAATACAGGGATTGTATGCTTATAGATAAGCCTCTTGTTTAGAGTGCTTACCGAACGCAAAAAAAGTCTACTGTGATTGTGCTGCGTGGGAATTAGATACTAGATATGAAATGCCGTGTTCTTTCCGTTTGTACGCTACAGACGTGTTCTTTAGCAGAAACGCTAGCGCTTCACGGTTGGCAACTAAGCAGAATTGTCCTATTCCCTTAACATATTTGGTTAAATATCGGCTGCATTTACTGTTTTGAGGACATTGGACTTTTCAGCGTTTTAACCCTGAGTTTCGGTTGTCCATTATCATCCTGACCGGCTTCTTATTTACCCCTTTCCAATGATTTGCTCCTTTCTCCACGTGTGTTTACACACATATACTTGCACTCACACAAGCTGTTTCCCTTTCAGTCTACGATTGTGTGGCCAACCTATTTAGCATTCAAATGGTAAATATAGTGCAAAGTGTTCAAGTGTCTGGGTTTTGCCACCACATCACATGTGATCCATCTAAAAAGATTTGTAGCGTTCATATATAGGAATTAAATATATTTTTATATATATATTTATTCTTGTTCTGGCCTTTTCCATCCTAATATGAACCGGCGAGGTTTATATGAACTCACTTGTAAAATGCAGTTCTACATATTATGGCCCACCTGCTCCCATGTATGATGTTGAAGTGTTCCATAGAAGATTCACATATTCGTTTGGATCTAAACTGCCAAAGAGTGTGAATGGACATATGTTCATTTCCGTGCAGCCTTCCTTCCTGATTCCAAATCCATTCACTGGCCTGACTTGCACCAATATAGGTAATATAGCTTCCAAAACCCGCCCCCACACCCCCCAGTGAACATTGTAACCACGAGAAAAGCCTTTGCCGTTGAGAATGGTACGATATAGGAGACTAAAGAGCAGGGCCGGAATTATTGAATTCTTTCAAATGCCTCTTTAGAAATGAGTCTAGCTTTATGAACGAATGCTAAATTGCTTTCGTTCCCCTGTCTCGTGATAGTCTCTGTAATTTTGAACAACATGTTAATAACTTAAAACCTAAATGGTGTGTGAACTGTGATGTTCTGACAATATACCTCCAGCAGCAAGAGTCCCCAGTATTGAAACATAATGGCCCATTGGTAGGAGTAGGAGCCTTCAATGCAACCCAAGTAAAAACAAGCCTAGATTACCTCATCCGTGCTTAATGCATAGTTTACTCAAATGATTTATGCATACATGGAAATGTTCAGCTTCTTACTTACAATTTGTTTTTTTTCTTTAATATAGGGGCTGAATCCTCTCTGCTGTACATCTAAGCAAAACATACATTAAAAAAAGACTTGGCAATTTGATTGTATGCCATAAGCATTTTTTGTCCTTCACTTCTAGACCATGCAGGACCAGGAGAATTTATGATTGTAGAGCTGAAGTAATTACTGAATGCAGGCCAGCAAGGCACAGAGGGTCAATATCCCACCCCCATTAACATTACATTGTACAGCAGAAGGGTTTTGCCCCATATTCATAGTGCTAGCTCAACAGTAAGTACAATGAAGTCATTCACTGGGGGTATTTATTTCAACCCAGAACCTGGAAACCCTCTTTAGTAGGGATTTTCAAATTACGTAGGTAAATATAAATATTGTGCACTTAACTGTAGGTTTGCTTTAGCAGGATGTGTAACCAGTCATAATGTTGATGGATATTTCCATGTTGGTCCCACGAACAAGGAGTTTTAGATGACTGATATTTTCTTAGTAGGCCACCATGTTCATAGAGAAAAATGCAGCCATGCAAGCTTTAAAGACCTCAAGAAGTCCTCAAGATGACCTCTTATGTTAACTTTATAGCTAAAGGAAATACTTAATGTCCTGATAACACTGAACATGGTAACCCACTAAAAGATATCATAAATATCTAAAGACACTTAAGTTCCAGTCAAACAATGCCATATTATACTAGACAGTGATACTTAAACTGTGCTCCTGAGGCTTGGAACTATTGAGTTATTCCAGTGCTGTTTTAACAGCATAGGATCAGTAGTCTCTAACATAAACTGGGAATGTTTTAATAGAGAGGGATTCATGGTGTAACATACTTGTTAACACTCATCACAGGGATCCCCCTCCAGCAAGAGGAGAAGCCCTTTGCTGCAGCCAATAATCGAGGGTGAAACAGCATCCTTCTTCAAGGAGGTAAAGATGAACAGCTGATAAACACAATATATGCTAAATCTGCATCAAAACCCCACCAATCGGTCAACCCCCTTTTACTGATTGTGTTCTTGTAATCGGTGCATTGATTCCTTGCAGTGCTTTTTCTAAAAATCAGTAGCTGCTTCAACAGCTCTTTGCAATCCTCCATAAGTTACCCATCATCTTGAATGTGTTGGCTTTTTATGTTGAAGAGATCTCTGTGACCTCCGCAGCTTGTTTTCTTCCATTCACCCTGTGTTTTATCTTTGCTTTCCTCTCTTCCTTTTTATGATCTTATTACATCTTATAAGGAATGTCTTACACCCCCCAGCATGAAATGTTTGGTAGCTCTGGCGAGTCGTTCTCCTGAAATGATTAAGTCTTTTGGGATAAAACCTAGTTTCCTTTTTAGAAGGACTCCGTATCTCCGTACTCATCCTGCCTCTGAGTCTCTGTGTACTTGAATAATGTAATTTTTTTTTTTATATGTACCTTCATGAAACATTGCTTCATACAAAATACTTATTCCATTAGATGCATTAACCACTTTTTAAAATAGTATTTGAAATATGGCATTAAAAAAAAAAAAGATATATTTTATATTATATATATATAGCCACAGAATTCCAAACAGGAGTCAGTAATGTAATAAATATTCTTCTATAGCGCCATTGTTACTATAAGCCGTATCCTTTTGAATTATATATAAATTAAGCAATGTTCTATGAAAGTGACAGATTCGGCATAAGGACACTTTTTTCACCGCAGGTAAGGCGATAAATCAGTTAATCTGCCTCAAACGACCCACTCGTGGGATGCCATAAAGTCTCGCCTGTTGTAAACCTTTCATGATCCTAACCATTTTTTTTGAAGCTCTAATGGCACCATTGGTTGACAACAGAGGAACAGATTGACTTGACTTGTAGCATCAGGGAATCTCCACAGAGCTATGAGCTTTTCACAGGCTCTCCGCGTTGACAGCAATGCTGACCACCTGATCTTTGGTATTATGTCTTAAAAAAAAAAAAAAAAAAACTGCATCAGATACTACAGTAAATGAGTGTTTTTTAAATGCAAGCTTATTCAATAATTTGCATATCAAAGCAAAAATCTACTGCTACTCAGAGGTTTTGTAGCATTGTTTTTAGGGCTTTCTTAGGATAAACCATACAACATATCTGTTTTCTCAAGCACCCCATGGATTATTTTTTTGAGCTGGTTGACCAAAATAAATCATAATAACTTTCCCCATTTTGGCATGTAAGGAATCAGACTGTTACTAACTGTGCTGGTTGTGTTTGGGTGAACTGTACTAATTTGTTTTAAAATGGGTTTCTTTTATTTCCTCTTGCTTTCCCCCAAAGATTTTCGCATTGCCATGCCTGATCTGCCTTTGCGGCATTTGTGGGGTGGGGAACTAAATGTTTTTCTTCTTTTCTGAATGTGCAGGAAGAAGAAGAAGGATCAGACGAAGACAGCAATGCGAACACAGACTTTGCCGTTACTATGAAGCCAGGGTTCACTGTAAAGAGTTTTTTAGACCAGCTAGAGGAGGACGCAGATGGCTTTGTATCACCGGTGGATGACAAGACCCCATCGAAGAGCAGCCAAGACCTTGGGCTTGGAAACCTTCATTCTGCATCAGTGTATGTGCAGTTCTACTTAAACATCTATAGTTTTATTTCCATACCTGGTCATCGTTTTTTTTCAAGAAAGTCTGTGTCTCATGTATATTGACGTGTATCTCTTGTGTGGCTTTAGGTCTGAGCTTCTCGAACAACTGCAGGAAGCAAAGGAAGAGAAAAAGAGGATAAGGAAAAAACTCAGAGATTTTGAGGATAATTTTTTTAGGCAAAACGGAAGGTAAGGTTTTCATTTATGCAGCAAAATTTCTTTCTTTTTGAGTCAAGTTTTTGCGTGATCAACATTTATCTGAGGTTTCTACCAAGTATGCATCTTTCTCTGCTCTATTTGCTCTTCAGACATCAGATCCTGCATCACCATTGTGCTCCAAGATTATCTTGTCACAGTCTGTTATGTCTGTTTTTTTGGCCATTATGCCTTTATGCCTATACAATGATGTAATAGCTGGATTTTGAAAAAGGTGGGAAAAAACTTATCTATCATAGTGGATGTGAATATATAGTAGTAGATACTATGTATAGTTTGGCAAATTGAGAGAGTTTCTCAGGTGATCTTTATACTTCTTTAACTTGTTTGTTAAAATTGACCAAATCTATCTTAAAAGGTGTTTGATCTAGGTAATTGGGGTATGTGAGGTGTTTGGTTTTGTTTTGCTCTAACTCTGCTCATTTTTATCTCCACCAGAAATGTTCAGAAAGAAGACCGAACACCCATGGCTGAAGAATATAGTGAGTACAAGCACATGAGAGCAAAGATTCGACTACTAGAGGTTTTAATCACCAAAAGAGGCACTTCACAGCCAGTGTAATGGCGGGAAACATTTTTTCAGAACTGGAACAGCTTGTATCCTAAGATTAAACTACACTAAGCCGGTTGGGAAGGTTTGCCAACTGAAACTAAAGCTACATCCTCAAAGTGATGGTTGCTTCAGACTTTTAAAGTGCCCCAACGGTACTGGATGCTCTCGTGAGCAGAAGTGGTCTTCTTTTCTTCAGGAGGAGGATGCTCTTATGACACAAGTATTCCTGCTTATTGGACAACGGGATTGGAAGGCAGTTTATTTTAAACCAGCATCAAGGTACGCTCCAAACCCAAGGTACGACTGCAGTACAAGACGTGTACGTTCGTTCGGAGCCACCTAAATACTACTAAACACTAACCTGAACATGGGGGATGGTATGTCCTGGAAGGACTACTGGTTACAATACCATTATGGAACTACATGGATTACAGCTGCTTTGCGTAAACGGGCTGTATCATATCTTTTATCTTGTTATACCAGTCACAAGCCGTAATCTGGCTGATGGATGTAAAACACAGGGATTTACACTTGGCTCTGCATCATAAATGGATCTTGTCCATTGACACACTGGTACTGAATTGCATATCCAGGATGATATATTACCTCACGTTAACACAATTTAAGTGAAAGCGATGGGAAACGCTATGGATTTGGATTGCAAGTCTTGGTCCATGTTGTACTTTTGGCATCCATTACACCTGATGGAAAAACCTTGCTTTCCTATCCGAACTAGATTTTTACACCACAAAGAGGTAGACAGAAAATGGGGGGAAAACTATTGGATGAGTTTTCAGACTTACCATCAGAGTTTAAACTGTCTATATAATGTTCATTGGTGACTGGTGGACTTTTTTTTTAACAAAATTATCTTTGTTAACAATATTATGCGTTAATTACATTTGTGCAGTTTCTTTATTGCTTTACCGTTACACACATTGAAGATGAATCCCTTCCCTCCTTTTGCAGCATGCACTTTCTTCTTTATAAAATAACTGTAATGCTTATAAAGAACTAATCCGACTGTCTCACAAGATCCTCGACTGCATATGTTTGTTGATTTGTCCTTGTCCGATTACATTTCGTGTGACCCCACCAAATCCCAGGAGAATAATGTAAGAATGCATCTTTACCCCATCGACGGAGGGGCTTTTTTTGGCAACGACACAAAAAAATTGTCTTTGCCAGGGTCATAAATATTCTGTTGTATGAAAAACGGGAAGTCAACGGTAAAAAGAATCAAACCTATGATGGTAAAATAGCCATAAGCACAATGCTACTATTTTAGGACATTAGGAAAAGTGTTTCTAGGCCATCTGGGGCACCTCTTGGTATGGCCACTGTTCACATATGTACCAAACCTATGATAATATCATACATGCATGTGTAACCAATGTTGTTGTTGTGCTCCTGCTTCAGATTCGCTTACTCCACATGTTCATAGTCCACAGACCCTTTAAAGTCTTATATGTGCGTAAGGTTTGCCACATTATTGGGGCAGTAACTTGTGTCAGTGCTCCTGAAACATTTTTATTTGGGCCAAAGGACATCTCTTTTGGAATACAGAATATGTAATCACTCACTGAAGTTTTACATGTGACCAGAAATGTTGTTTTGTGGCCTTTATAAAATCTGCGGTGTTAAGTATTCAATTAAAAAATATATATTCCGCACAAGCTATCTGATCTTACTGTAATGTGGCTGAATAGTAACCACTGTAAATACAGAATCCGATTCAGCGTTGTCCTCACTGTTCCACATAATAAATATTTTTGGTGGTCTGGGTATTGGTTGTTAGGACAAGGTGGATGCTGGAAGGAGCTAGAGCTCCAAGACAGCTCCAGCAGATATGGTTTCAGCAGATGCTTTGCTCTTTTATTTTAAATGTGTTGTACCTGGTGATGCCAGAAAAGCCATCAGAGATAAGTGTTATCACAGACGTTACTGGAAAGCATGCGTGTTTGTTGGGCACAACTTCTCAAACCACTTCCTTGGAACCTTTGACCAATACTATGAACTTTGTCTCGTTTTAAGATGGTCTAGTTTTTTTCACTAGTCAGTTGACGTGCTGGCAGAGATAGGCCTACCTCTCCTTGGCTGTTAGGATTGGTTTAAGAAGCACCGACTTACAGCAAAGCTTTTGAAAAAGCATCATTTCTACACTAGGCTTTAACTTCCCAATAGACCCTGAAAATGAAAATAATTTGGGGGAATAATGGCAGACATGGTTTCTTCATGTTTCTGTGTGTGGTTACTCATTCCTCCTGTCTCCCTCTCTCGCCCCCCAGTAGAAACATTATTGCAGATGATAGAGTTCCCTCAGGGTTTCTATATTTAGCTGTAACAAGCTTTTTGATCAGCCCATGAGCTATTATAAGCCATGACTACAGGCCAGAATACAGTAAACTGCCTCTCCTAAATAGCTTACCAACACAATATGGTAGATCAGAGCGGATTATATTTGTTTACAGGCCTAGACTGTCCAGGCTACGTGAACATAAAAACATAGTGGGCAGCCATCGGCCGCACCTATGGCATCAGGCAGCCACTGGCCTTAAAGTGCCAGGGGGACTACTCGTTCAGTCCTGTTGGTATACAAAAAAGTGATATTAAGAGAGGATACATTTTTAACTAAAAAATGTAATGACAAGCTGTGCCCATCATACGCAATTCCTTAAACATCTGAGCCCATTGTGTCCATGCATTTATTATAACCAAGCTTAGTACAACTTTTTTCGGGGGTGGGGGGTTTGGTTGGTCTTGGCAATAATTTGTATAAATTGCCTAAAGTGTTGAGCATTAATCTCCTGCTTCCAACACTGATGGTGGAACATCTTTCCAAAATTTCCACTTGTTAAATGACATTTTAGGGGGGAGGGTGGTAGCGAAGTATTAGCTTTATGCTTGAACTTTTCCTGCAAAAGGATGTTTGAGATGAATTCACTTTTGTCGAGGTGGTTATATAGCTATGGGAATTTTTGTATCCTGTAAAAAACATTGTTTGATGTTCAGCTGGTATGATCCAAACAGTGATTTTTAGAATATATCAATTTTCTTGATGCACAATTGTAATAGGGAGTGTATTTTGGAAAACTGGAGATAGTCTCAGGTTGTGATATCTTTGCCATTTTTTATATATAAAGATGGTATAAACACAATTTTGGTGAGTGTGTGTGTGGGGGTGTAACAGTGGATCACTATTAAACATCTGGCAGGCCCTCCAACTATGTTTTTGAGGGCACGTAGAACCCTAGAACTTTATAATCCCGTCTGAATTACTCGCCCGGGCCATGACGTATTTAAAGAATACGCCTTATTTTATACCCCTTGATCAGAGGAAGGGTATATGAACTTATTTGCACTTTGTACACTCCTTGCTTTATCCGAGCTCATTTGAACTCCACTTGTAATGATGATCCTTATTATCGTGGGGACAAAAGTGTACGCCAAAAAGAAAGTTTGTTTTTTATGCTAAAATCTTTTGCAGTAGTCATTTTACCATAAATGATTAAAAAAAGATAGAATTTGCTGTATAGAAATGACGTGCTTCTAATTCTCTATTTTCCATCTGTTTGTACATGCATGCATTTATCAGTTTTGATAAATAAAGCATCATTTGATTAAAAACCTAGTATGTGCATGTGTTGTGGTGTCTTCCTAATGCATGGTAGTGTTGAATTTGGTGTGCCTAATACGCATTTCAGTTTTGACAGCCCCACAGACGTTCCTGATGATAAGTGCACTAAAAAATATTTCAAGCGCCTATAGATTTCTATAGTATATTTAGCATTGGAAAACATAATCTGTACTTGGTGTTAAAATGCACTTATAGGTACATCCTGTTCACTATGTGTACAAAGTGTAATTATGGTCCTTTTTTATGACTGGCAGTGTTTTGACATGCATCATAGCTTTGCATAAAAAACATCTAAAATCTTCTTTAAAAACAAATACAGGTTTAATAAATATATTCCCAGTTTCACTTGAACCATACCTTTTACTGCTTGTTTAAACATGTAAGCTTTGCACGGTCAGAAATGTACCATAATTTAGCTTTTGTATGAACAAAATGGACTGCAGGGCAACTTCCACCAATTTCTTACTACTAGTATCAGATTACAATATAATTTTTTTTCTTTGTGTATGCTATTACAATATATATATATATAATATTTTAAATCAAGCCATTACAGCAGCCTTGAATGATTGTTCTCATAATCATCCCTTATAAAAGGCGAGGCTTGGATCATCTTCTACGCAAGGTTTGTCTGGCACAGAGGGACCTATTGAAATCTCCATCCAGTTTCTCAAGTAATGGAAAGGGGGCCGTACTCCTTAGGTTCTATGTATATACATTGACCTTACAGCTTTATACTCTAGTTTTTCCATTTGCCCATAATTTGGGCAAATGTGGAATTGTGTTGGCCCTTTACAGAAAAAGTTGGACAAACATCTACATATAATGTAATTTTGTGTTTCGAAAAATAGTATTCGCATAATACAATGTTTTGGAAGTCTGTATATCTGCTTCATGTTTGTGATTCTCCTCGTATAATCTGCTAGACTAACGCACCAAGTTCTTTTGTCATGCTGCCTTGAGGGGAAACAATAGACTATATCTCTCTTAATCACCCAAAGGGACCTTCTAACTCACTAAGTTCTGTGGAGGAAAGGACTTTATTAGCTTTGGCTTAAAGAACCAGCTCGGCATGATACTCGTGGACGAATGCCATCCAGATATTACATGACTAACAGTATCTGCTTCTATCTATGCGAGCAAAATAACTTTCATGCAGCAAGATAAAACCCACCTTTTCAGTTGAACACTACATCATTTTATACAACACTATATTTAATGCTTAAAGAAGAGAAAAAATCCATGTGAGTTATAGATTTAAGCCATTTCCTCTTGTCTTTAGATTTCAGCTTTTTGCAGTCATGAGGGACCATCTAGCTATATGTGAGTGATGTCAAATAAGTGGGTCTTGATGTATTCTTTTTCACACAAACCAATGAACGCAAGATCTTTCTATTCATTTACTAATGTAAACAAAGCATATCTGATACGCATGCAAGTTCCTTTGGCAGCCAAAAAAAAAAGTAGTTAATAGGTTCCTTAAAACAATGTAAACGTCACAATTTGTATGTTGCACAAGAATGCTCTTAAGGGGAATGTTTTGGACGTTCTGTTGGATGTTCATGACAATTTCAGGTTGTTTGAGGTTTTGTATGCAATGGAATTAGAAATCTTTTGTATGATCTGAGAGAGAAAATGGTAATTGTACATTTTTGTATTTTGTATATAAAATAACAATAAAGCTATTTTTGAATGCACAAGCATGTCTGTGAATTTGGGATGGTTAAAACGCTTAAATGTAGTAATTTTTTGAATGTTCGACAAGGCCTGCTCACAGCTGGCAGGAATTTTTATTCTGAATAAACTTGACAAGGATTTAAATGCCCAATTATTTTGAGCAAATTATCATTCGTTTCTCATGGTCCCAAGTCGAAGCTAACATTGCACAAAAAAAACAGGCAAAGCAGGAATTTGTATCCTCTTACCCAGGGCCACCGTCTAATCTCTTACAACAGCAGTCTGGAATCAAAATGCAGTTTCTGTGCAAGGGAACCAACAAAAGGAATCACACCTGATAAGGACAGTTCTGACCGATGCACAGGGGCGTACCTAGAGGATTTGGCACCTGGGGCGCATCCTGTATGTGGCATCTTACTGACATTGTAACAGTGCTTTGGAATCTCCTGGCGGTATATAAACTAATGTAATCTCTGGCTAAGTAAATAGTGATGGGAGTTATGCTCCGCTGTTGAGCATCACTCCCATCACCATACACTGAACCAGGCACTGATGGTGGTACAGCATAACTCCCATCACTATACACTGAACCAGACATTGACGATGGTGCCGCATAACTCATCGCTCACACACTTACTAATGCTTTCTCTTAATGTCTCTATACCTTTCCTCTGTCACTGTCTCTTTTCCTGCTGCAGCTAAATTTCCTCCTCCTCCATTGTCTCCTCTTCCTTCTTCCTCTAGACTCTTCTTATTCTGTCTTTGTGGAATCGCACAAGCAGTGGGCACAGCTTCATATGACATCAAATCCCACCGTGCATCACAGGTGAGCAGGATTGTCCCCCCCACGAGCCTGCTCCTCTAGTGACTAACAGTATAGTCAGTCTCTGGAAGGGTGCACACCTGATGTGGGCCTGGTGGCACTCCCTGATAAGTGATTTGGTAAGTTATGGTGGACAAAAAAAGGGCCCGCCACTGTACAGAGCACATCAATCAAAATAAAATGCACTTCTGCCACTGCGGACATGTCTAAAACAATCCTGCTGTGTACTTGGCGTGATAAAATCCAATAAATCTTTGCAGGAAATCACATGCAAGCTGTTTGTGGCAATACGATTAACATTCTGGTCTCACAGTAAGTTCCTGTTGTTAGACCTCATCGCTAATCGGTGCAAATCCTTGCAGTATGATGGGATAATGAACTCTAATGGATAAATTCCCAATACACTGGTTACCCTGTGACAAAGCATTGAACTAGTCCTGCGATAAGCAGTATTACATTGCGTTGATTTCATGCATATCACGCTTCCTCCGAAATCTCATACTTTGTTTTGCTTTCCCAGAAATGTACCAGAGCCTCCCGGGAAAGAAAAGCACCTTACTGGAGGATAACGTCAGCCCATAGATTCTTTAAAAATAACTCCCATTGATATTTAACTATGTGTAAAACCTTGACATAAATAACAGGATAATAATGATCATGTGGACTAAGAACTTTAACCTTCCTTTAAAGAAAATAAAAAAAAGATTAGCTGTGGAAAAACAGAAGATACAAGCTTTCGAGACCAAGTTTTTAGGTCCTTTCTTCAGGCATGAATGAAGCTAAAACAAACTAATTAAAACTCTCGGCCAATAAATGGTAAACAAGAGAAATTCTGATGTAAAGATTAAAAATGATCAAGTCTCTATGGAAACCAATGGAATGGTTTTCTATTAGTTATAAAGATGGTGCCGGTGATTCTGTGAGTTGTAGCATGCAAGTACATGCAACTTAAAGGGAGTCTTACCATTTCAGTTAATCTTTAACCTGACCGACCTGAACCTTTTTGGGAATTGACCACGGTATATTGAGTTTGTTAGTCATAATCATGTCACAACTCTGGAAGAGGGATACGCAACCTGGATTATGACTACACACATTTGGCTAATGCCTGCCATACACAGGGTTGTCATATTGTCATATTAGTGTAGAATGTTTCAAAATGAAGCATAATTCTGAAAAGCATTGTCAACACTTATGTTTCCATATGCGTATTACACATACTTTTCAACGTGGCTGTGTGTTTCGTGTAACTGAGTTTATTTCTGTTTGGCAGCATCACCTGAATACGTCAATAAAATATGTAAATGGTGCACAGATCTTCCCTTTTCAGAACCCAGAAATCTCTTTCAACAAAGAACCCAAATAAATAAAAAATTGGGAATAAATGTGAAACAGAGTTCTCATTTTCTTCGGAGGAATAGTAAACAATTGTTTGCTTAGGAAGTACTCCCTGTTCTGTATCATATTAAGTACTTGTATGTTACCTATGATCAGATTTGAAATAAAAAGAAAGTAATTTCCAGCTTAAATTTTCTTGGTCCCTCAGTGATTTCAATTGAATGCCTCATCGCTTGATCTTCTCTTCTTTACACGTCATCTCATGGGGCATCAGTTCACTCATTTGGATTCCAGTGCCAACTATATGCACATGAAACTTCCTTGACCTCTTCTTATTTCTTATGCTTTACAAACCTGGAAAGTATATCTCTTATTTGGGTATTTCATTAATATGTAAAACCTAATGGGGATTATTCACTGAAGGGAGAGTTTGCAGATGACGGCTGAGGTTGCATCAAACACAGGGTGAGGCTTCAAGGGGTAATTGAGCTGCATTTATGTTTGGATCTCCCTCGGACTGGATGTGTATGTCTGTGTGGGTATGTATGTTTGTCTGGGTATGTTAGTGTGTGTATCTGTATGTTAGTGTGGGTTTGGGCATAGATGTTAGTACAAATATATTGTAGACTGCAGGAACTTTGGACTTGGTTACAGGCTTGCTTTCCAGTTATGTAGACCTTAACACACGATATAAGTATCGAGAGGCACATTATGGATAAAGGTACTGTCCATGTGAAATGGGAAAAAGATTCTCCCAATGATGTCTTATCCCCTTTTTGCTGACGGTATTTTGCTAGCTAAGACCTGGAGTTTTTCTTCTGCCACAGTTCCCCTTTTAAATTGTAGGGTGCCAATACAAATTATATATTAAGAACAGATAGTTTTTAATACCACTTTAGATGTATAGTCCGACTTTTAGTATGAATAATATACGAAAGGCAAAATATTTGTAAAAATCTTTTTTGTGTTTCATTCCACACTTCCCAACAGTCCCTTTTTTTGCGGGGCAGTCACACTATTAGATGTTCCTGGTAGCTGCCCCATTGTACTGTTTTCTGCGGGCAGTGGGGAGCATGGGCCGCTCCTCTGATCTCCGCTGACCTCCTCAGGGAAGTTAAATAGCAATGAGCTCTGTGTTGTTGCAGCACGTTCTTTGCAGTTCCCACATGCCCCCTCATGACACTAGCATTGCAAAATGTCTGGCTAGGGTGGGCAGATGATATTGACTACAACCCCCATCATCCTTGTCAGTTTGACTTTGGTTTATGGGAGCTGTAGTCCTGTATTTTTACTATATACCGTATTTGCTTATTCGATTATGAGATGATCCTGACCCCCCCAAATCTGAATATTTAGGAAAAAAAGAAAAACCCTATAGAAATGCCCTATAGAAATGCCCCCAGAAATGCCTTATACCCCCTCGTAAGCCATTCTGCCTCCAGAAAGGCCTTATACCCCCCCCTATATGCCAGTCTGCCTCCAGAAATGCCTTATACCCCCTATATGCCACTCTGGCTCCAGAAATGCCTTATACCCCTATATGCCACTCTTGTTAAAAGGCATATCATGGGAAGGTCATGTGACGCCGACGCTCCGCCATAGAAGCCCCGACGGAAGTGCCAGCAGTAGCGGGGGTTGTCTGCATCCATTGAGCAGCGCTGCAGGGAATTCTCCTCTCTGGCAGCTGGGGAAGGTCTGCACCATGCGCGGAGACAACCTCCGCTGCTGCCCGCACTTTCGCCGGCGCTCGGTGCTAGACGTCCAGTGTAAGTGCCGGCAGCAGCTGAGGTTACCAGACAGGAGGATCCACGTCCCCTGCAGTGCTGCGGGGATCTGGATCTTAGTCTCTATTTGAGGTCTGATTAGAAGACGACTGCGATTATAAGACGAGGGATATTTGCTCTGAAAAAAACCTTGTATTATAATTGAGCAAATACTGTATATTTTTTACAATGTAATTTTTTTATTTGGGGGTTGAGTGGTTTGACCATTGCAGTGACGCATGCATTGCAGGGGTCTATTAACTAAAGCGAAAGTTCTGACTTTACTATTCATTATGAAGTGCCAATATTGGCAGGTTTCCCCAGCAATCATGCTGAAGTGGGCCTGCATAACACATAATTTAATGGGTAAGGTGACTTTGTTGAGGTGTCACTGATTTAACTATTCATTATACAGGGACAAGAAGCTAATAATGAATAGTGAACTCAGATCCCATATATGATAGCACGGATCAAACAACAACCTCCCGGCATTCCAGTCAGTACAGATTGGCTGGTAACATAAAGCACATTTTATTTTTTTAACCACAGATGACAGTGTACCACAATTAGGCTGCCTGCACGTGTACTAATTAATGAAAGCATTTACAGTGTTTATCTGATGTTTCATGCCATTACTACATGGGTTTCATTGTAAATTTGTCAAACGTGACCTCTATATATTATTTGTCTAGTACAGAAAAAGTAGAAATAAAAATGTTCAAGATTTTCCAACAGTGGGTATTTACAAGTTTGAGACAAATAGCTGGATTCTTCCTGAAAGAAAAGAAGGACTGAATGACATAAAAAGAGGGAAAAAGTAAACCTGCAACAGATTTTTTTTTGTTAAAAAGGTTTTTAATAACCAATACACCAGAAATACAGAGAAAAAGATTCATGATGCACGGATGACAAAGACATTGCCGCTTCCTTCTCTCTTTTTTGGTTAATTAAATTATAAAAATAGAAACTGGTTTCTTGAATTGTAGACAATGGGTACATTTTACATTGAGTATTAAAGTGCATGTTTGCGTGTAAAATCTGTTTTATTTCTCACTCCAAACTGAAGCCCTCGTAGTGATCGATTGCTTGGTTTAGTTTGATCCGGAGAGTTTCTACGTTTGTGTACTTGGGCAGGCCCAAAAGATTGTAGCATGTATGAGCCACCGGTAGATGATCCTCCCCGCTGGGCACCGACTGGATGATTATTCGGAGGCTTGACATTCCGTAAATAGGAATACGATCGCTGCCAGTTAGAAATACTGAGCAAAAAAAAAGCAAATTAATTAGTAAACATAAGATAAAATACACTTCTGTTTATAATAAGCCTGTTAAAGTCCAGGGATTCATAGACCTCTTTATGTGAAATGCGTGGGACACACAACGGTCCATATTCAGTAAACTAGAGCAATCCAAAGTGACTACAAGGTTGCAATCATTATAGATGGTGGAATATTTCTGCTGCTTGCCCCACATTTTTCACTTGGCCGCATAATTTTTTTTGCTTTTCCTGTATAAATATGACCCTCTATATTTTCTTACACAGAAACTTCTTTTTCTTCTCCAAAGGTAATGCGTGAAAGGTCTCCCAAAACATTCTCACTGTAGGGTGCATAGCTGAGTATTCTCCTTTGTAGCTCGCGCTCTATGAATAATACAGACATCATAAAACAATGATTATTGTTACATGTCAACAATTTAATGACACAACAGATGTCACAACCTTGAGTGCAGTCTCTATGAATCCAGCAAATACAAGAGATGCTTATCGTCTAGTCTGAGATCACAACCTCTTTTCATGGCATTTCTTTTTATGATTTTAAAATCAGGTAGCCTTACATTCGGTCTGTGATGTGATGCAGAAAGCCCCAGAAAATAAAACTTTCCCAAGTACTTTCTGACAGTAATAGGTCCACTCTTGCCGACTGTAATATGTGACTGCAGTAGGAGCTTTTTACAGGCTGCGCATAGTGGAGTCCGTCTTTGTCTCTGCAAATGCCACTACTCCAGGAGAAGGGCCACGTGCACCAAGGGTCCCCATCTGGACTCCCACACAACCCAGCACAAGATGTAATGTATTTGTGCTGTGCAGTGCAAACACATACTTATACTGCAACAAGTTACTAGCAACTGGTGGCCCCTTACCACCAGGGGCCCTAGGGCAAGTGTGCCATTTGCTCCATGGTTAACCTGCTCCTGAGCACGGTCCACAGGACTGGCACTGATAACCTGTTAACCGATTATTACTGCATAAACCCAACGATGCCATACGCCCTGACATTGCCGAGTTTACCTCCTCCAGCTCCTGCCAGTTGTAGTCACTGCTCCCAACCACCATGGCCCTCAGTTCCGACGGCTGGAAAAGCTCCAGCACTTTACTCCCGCATACTTTCAGGAAGCCTGTTGAAAATGCCTCATACCATTCCTGCACGGACAGGTTAAACACATAGTTCACGTAGGCATCTACAAACTCCTTCCTGTAAAAGAAAAAAGTGGAAATAGTATTTTATGATTTTTATAGCAAAATAACACAATGCATAGGTTCCAGCCTGCACCTAATTTAGGCTGTTGGCATGCGAGCCTGTCCTGTAAACCTGCGCTAAAAATGATAAACAAATTTGGGACTGAATGTGAATCTTACCTGTTGTCTTTTCTCACAGTCATCTGGTCTCCTCCAGGGACTAAAGGTTTCGTTTCTGTCAGTCCATAGCTCTCTCTACAAATCTACAAAAAATTAGTATAAATATATTTTTTCCATTCAAATAGGTGAAAACATTAACAGATCTTTAGTTCAGGATAGGAAGAAAAACAACGTAACACTCAATGTAAGTCTATTGCCCCCCGCTATAATCAAAGAGTCCTTAACAAACCAACACTATCCTGTGACCAGGCCTATACATACAACACACATGACATGACACATACTATTAGAACATTACACAGTATGATACTGGCTAATTTGAAAACTGTGGGCATGTGTAGGAGTCTCATGAAAGAGCTGCTATACTGCATACAAGCATCCTAAAACGAGAGTGAAATTACTGAAAACTTACTGTAAAATTTAGGCAGAAAGTGTCTTCCACATCTTCTCCAGGGTAGTCCAAGAGTTCTTGAAGGCTCCTGTAGGAAGAAGAGGAGTAATCATTACTTATATACTTCTATGTCATGTAAATATTTGGTACAATATACCATTTGTGTCGGCTTACATTTTGGTTGCCTATAGCGCACCTTAGAACACTGCAAAACCTGTGGCGATGACCACTTTGTACAAATTGCATATTTTTATACAATTGATTAATATGCATTTATTCGTGATCTATTATATAGAGCCCAGAAGTTCCCAGGTATGGTGATCACCAAGCAGAAGGAAAAACTACAAGATCATGCACAGGTCAACACTACCTATGCTGTAAAATGTTAATCTAAGCATGAGAGAGCAGGGCCCAGTTTTTATATAACTTTAATAACTATTTTTAATAATATATTAAATAATAATAAAAAGGAGTTTTCATGTGACAAATCAAATACATTAGCTGATAAAACATGACATGTTGCACAAAGTGTCCACTAGAGGGCGCACTTGCACACACTACGGTAGGAAGCAGTGGCAGTTTGTTCGTCTTCTGTATTCTGAACATGTAGTGATTGCTATTCATTTCATCATGAAAAGCAGTTTAAACCATATTTATAATACAAGCAAAGAGAGACTGCTTGGTATAAACACTGAATAAAGAATCATGGCATACACATACAGACGGAAAAAGGAATCGTGTGAAAATGATTTAATAACTTTTCAATGCAAAAATACATGATTAAGTCTACTTTGGTGATCAGCAGATCCACTGGCAAGGAGTGATTATGAACAAAGTGAGATGTTATCGTCTGGATTACTGACTGGTGCACATAATGCAGTCTGCCATGGTCTCTGACAATAGCACTGCTCCAGGAGAGGGGCCCCATGCCCCAAAGTGGCCCCCATTGATGCACTGTATTCATGCTGTGGTGTGTAGACACATATATAAGATTAAACTGAGGGAACTAAGCAGCAAGTGGGGACCCCTTCCCACCAGGAACTCAGAAAATGACAGCCATGCTTGGTACAGCTAATGACATGACCTCCTGAGATGCAACATATACTTGTTAACAAGCTTAATGGGAAACCGATAGTTAAGACTTGCAACCCTTATTTACTTAAAAAAAAAAAAAAATAAAAAAAAAAAAGGGTATGCAAATGGGTGGTCCAGGGTGCAAAACACGGCAGTTTTGGATCAGTGTTCATTAAATCTGTACTCAACTCACATCCAACATTCTAGGTGTTTAGGATCTCCTTACTTAACCACAGGTGGCTTTGTGAAGCTAATGTAAATAATCTGTATTCTGTACTAGTTGACAGAGAGTATAAATAAATGCACAGTTTACCTTCCTTCAGTGGGTGACAGCTCCTTAAGATCCTCTAAAGTTGCCGGGACATTGAGTAACTTCTTATACAGCACCAAGGGGAAGTGCAGGTCCACTACTGTGAAGTTATAGATTGCTAACCCACACATCACACCGATGAGATGGAACCAGTTGTGCTCCACAAAACACTGCCAGGAATAAAGAAAGACACATTAAAGGAACAATTATTAATTCAATTATTAATATTCCATTTAGACGAAACATTAATTGTATTCTCTAATCTCTCGAGCAAATAAGCCTTAGCAGAAATAATTTTATTATTTCTTCTAAATGTTTTATTACATAAAATACAGGAGCCTTTGGTAATAAACTATCAGTGCCTGCTTTTGCGTAATGTGACAAGTGTTCTTGGCAGAAAATTAATTTTATATTACAATTGCTTCCTGGGAATGTATACAATATGTAACAAATAATTACATTTTGTATTATTTTTTATGGGTAGTGCTGACAATTCACCTGTAGCAGTACATTGCATAAAACTGATCATACATCAGTAGTTGAGGATTTAATGAAGAGATTCCTTCAATTGCTGAATATCAGCAATGGGAAATGAATGTCCATATTTTAAGTTGAGATTGTTCAGATAGCATAATACTGTGATGCTCAAAAGAACAACACCTGTCCAGCCATCCGGTTATAACCTAGATGTAGCTCTAATGCTGACTTACTATGTCTGAAAACCAGAGCAGGTTGGATTCTTTGAAGACAGTGAACATCCCGTAGATGGGATTCAGGAGTTCTTTGAGGAGCAACAGGAAGAATTCTTTAGTGACACCTCCAACATCCACAGCCTCTTCTCCATCAAATATCACCTACACGATAATATACATTAAAATTCAGCTTCTCTGTTGCTGTAGAATACAACCAGCCCGGAAAACATCTATTACAGAGGTGAAGGGAAAAAAAGAGAAGAACCCCCCCCAAAAAATGGTTTTTTTACCTTCAAAGGTTTCTTTAAGTCTATATCAGAGTATATACTGAGCTCTCGCAACGCATCAGCCACCAGGCAGGACCTGCGCACGTGCAGCACCAGGAAGGGGTTTTTGGCCAGCGTTGGCTCCAAGGTCAGCAGCATAAACATATTCTGCAGGTTAGCTCCATGAATGGCTATCTATGTAATAAAAGGGTGACACATGCAACCTCATTAGGGTACAACCAAAACATTCAGGAGTCACTTTTATCTTAAAAGGCAAGTCTAATGAAAACAAATGTGTCTTTAATACAGAGTTGTTTTCTCATCTTGCTCCCATATATTATATTATAGAGCTTTAAGGTAATGCTAATTAAATACCTGACCGTGTTAATGAAGTCCCTTTCCCATAGACCTTACTTAGCCAGAGGATCGCCTTTGGTGATGAGGACTGAGACATTATATTGTTCACCAGAACGCAGTATGCTAGTTGTATGTTACATTGTATTATTAAGAGGGTAGCAGAAGCAGAATTACTCTATCCACACACCACCAGAAATCTTAGACTTGTAGTGCTACCTCCACCACTGCAGGGGATTGTGGGTAGGTATATGCCTCTTTGCCTCTACATCTACTTTAAAGACAGACCTCTTGGAGCAAATGAACGCTGTACTAGACAGCCTTTAAACAGAGCTCGGGACTGACGTGCAAAAGCCAGAGCACCACTCATGTAATAACTGGATTATTCAAACTGACTTAATTGGTTCTCTCTCCGTTATTCAAACCTTTTAGATAACTCTAGAAATGTCTCCAGATATAGCTAGCCAGTTACTAAATATGGGATAAGCAATGTGTTGCCTTCTAGAACTTAAAGGGTTAATCAACCTTTTGTAGCTTTAATTACATTAGAGGCACGTGTGCCCCTGCCAATAGTCACAAGCTTTCCACTACATCTTGGTTTCAGCACATTTTTCATTTTCCAGCCAAAACTTTAATATTCTTAGAGGATACTTTCTAAGAAACAGTCAGGTGAGATGGAGGCTATCAGGGTTTAACCCCAAGCTCTCGTACTAGGGCTGAATATATTGCAACTACACATAGTGGCGCCATCTGGGGTGACCACATCAGCCATGTTTTTCAGGACACATATGATTTGTACATATTGCTGACCTGCCTAGATAAAGTCCTGCCCTGCAGTATGGAAGATGAACTGAGTAATTGGTTCCCTCTAATGAGTCTATACACCCTGCATACTGCAGGGCAGCACTTTACATGTTGGCTCATTGATGCCTGAGAACAAAGGACAACACGAGGTGGATCTCTAGTTCTATGAGAAGTATCTTTTCATACCTGCATCTGCAACTCTGCATCTGTCTGTAGCATTTTGGTCTTAGCTTGGGCATCAAACACAAATGGGTAAGAACAGAGAGTAACAGAATCCTGAAAAAATATAGCACCCCCTCTGTTAATTTAATAATTAACTGTTATTAAACATTCACATTACACATGGTGATTAAAATTAGAACAGAATATCAATTACCTGCATGATAGAGGGACGAACTTTCTGTACAAATTAAAAGAAAGGGAAAATTAAAGACAGGTGAATAATAAGTATCGGTGATTTAGCACGGATACAACTTCATGAGCATGAGTTCATGCGTGAAAGGAAGGAAAGATAACTTTCTTTTCTAAGGATTGCATTTACTTTGTGCTGATGGAAGGTCCTGCAGCACAGATCTCCATGATCCTCTCAATGATTTGGCCTTATTTTGCATGGATGAGGTCAGAGATCTCGAGACTTACTAAGCCTCTCATAGTGCTGACCTGGGCCTAGGCATTAGTACACACTACTCGAGGCATACAATGGAGATTATATATATATATATATATATATATATATATATATCTCTCTATATATATATATATATATATACACACACAAACCAAAGGGAGCGGCTGCACACTCAGAAATATTGTTAATATACACAGGCACTTGTCTTGAGACAAGTGTGTATATACACACACACACACAAACTGTGTATATAATTCAACCCCATTGCTCGTATTCTCTCCACTTCCTCAGTTGCTCTTACCAGCCCATTTGACACACAACCACCCCTAGTAAAATAAAAACCAAATTCCACAAGCTGGGATGCACGTAATATTGTAATATCTTACCAATCCCGCTTGGTTTAAGAACCACGTAAGGTAATCTTCTTGAATATCCACTAAAGTGGAGATTTCAGGGATGTAGAATTTCTCATGTTCTACATGTCGAGCATTTACGTTGACCTGGAGAGATAAATGCAATCACTATTACCTCCACCCCTTTCACATCCACATTTTTAGCCTACAACAGATTTATCTTATAGGGGACCTTTTGCATACACAAACGCTGTAAGGGCACCCCCACCAGCAGGTGCTGATTACGCTGTAATAAAACACTGATAAAATATTTATCCATGCACTCCACATGATCACACTTACTATTTTTATTTAATGACAACGGCTACTTCCTACTTAGGGGACTGTTCACAAGCAGATGTGTCTAGGCAATAACTTGGAACTGAGAGGACCCTGCAGAGTTCATCATAATATGAACTATTTTTTTTTCTTTTGTTTACCTTATGAAACAGTTCAATCGCACCACCTTTGGCTTCTTAGAGAAATCACTGGTAGAAAACACTCCCACTGAAATCAATGGGAATGTTTCCATGGAACGCTTGCATGAGAGGCATCTTTTGCAAGCTAAGAAGCCAGGGGTTGGGTAATAGTGCAAAAGTAAAGGGGGGGGATCGGATGAGTTCCTCTATGTTTTGGCATGGGGAAAACCAAAAGTGAAAACTCAACCAAAGCATATTATGGATGGAGTGTCCATTTGAATTCCCAAGTGCCACTGTGGTACCTAAAACTTGCCTGTGGTATAAAAGACCCCCGAAAGTCTATTCTGAATACAATGTGAACAATAAGGAATTAAACCATTGTGATTTTGCAGATGAACATATAAATACCTTGTGCAGCTTCTCTAGAAGTCTGAGAGCAGCAGTGATATAGCTTGTGAACAACATAGGGATCAGTAAGGTCTTCTTTCCATTTAGCAGATAAACCACTGTGCCTTTATATAGGTCTACTAACTTGAAGAAGTAATCGGGGCAAACCCGAGACCACCAGTTATCTGAAAGAAGTGGATTATATATAAAGAGCAGTTCTGGTGCAAACTGCTAACAATGATGACAAAACAAGCAACAAACAAATTTGTAAACAATTTGGTAATTGTACTCCTTACCCAAAACTTTGCTTGGATTGGTGTCTAGTCGTAGGATTGCCATGGCTAATGGAAGTGTTAGTGTGATATAGTATTTGGAGTCCTGAAGCAAAGGGAATTCTGGAAGGATGAGGTAGATTCTCATTGCTTCCACATCAGGAGGAGAGCTGGATAGTTGTGGTATTAGAAAGCTCTCAAACCCTTTCACAATCTGAAAGGGAGGTATCAGTCACAATTCACAATATGTCACCTTTGTCAATCTCAGATATGTCTACAGATTGTATACAAGTCCTCTACAGTGACATCAGCATGCATAGGGTCAACAGTTATAGTACTATCTATATTCATTTGAGAACATAATTTCTTACATTATGTCTCCTGCCAGGGAACTAACGTATTTTCTCAATTATAAGACGACCACACAAATTTTGAATATTAATTTAGAAAAAAAGAAAAAGCCTGTATATAAGACTACCATATAGGTAAAAAGTTTTATTAGTAAATATTAATTCACACGTAAACTATTTTTTCATACTTAATAAAAAATATGATTGATGTGTTTATTTCCTTTTATTTGCCAGCCAGTCCCCCAGTTATGTACATCTGCCCAAAGCTTGCTACTCTGCCCCCCAGATATGCCTTATACTCTTCTATATGCCACTCTGTCTCCTTGATATACCAAATACCACCTTTATGCCACTCTGCCACACTGATTTACATTATACCCCCTATATGCCACTCTGCCCCCAGATATGCCTTATACCCGCTATATGCCACTCTGCCTCCCTGGTATGCCCCCCTCGACTTACTGATGCATCCCTAGACTTGCCCAGTGCTCCAGAATCCCTAGTGTCAAGTGGGGGCAGCCGGTGGATGTCTGCGCAATGCGAGCAGAAAACCTCCGCTCCTACCCAGGACTTCCACCGGGGCTTCTATGACTGAGCACCAGAAGGTCACGTGCTGGCAGGAGCGGAGGTTGTCTGAACGCATCGCACAGATGTCCATCGGCTGCCAGAGAGGAGGATCCAGGTCCCCTGCAGCGCTGCAGGAGATCTGGATCTTAGTCTTGTAGTCAGACCTCTATTTGAGGTCTGATTAGAAGACAACCTCAAATATAATATGAGGGGTATTTTTTTTAGAGCATTTGCTCTGAAAAAAACCTTGTCTTATAATCGAGCAAATACGGTAATAATAGCCTCTGTTTCATGTGACTTCCTCAGCTTTGCATTCTTACGCCATATGTTTTCTCTCTTAACATGTTACCTGACTAATGATCTGGAGTGGGACTTACCTGCTCTAGCAGTCTGGAATGATGGGCGCTCATCAGCTTCTCAAACAGCACTTTGATGGAGCTCATGTCAATACCAGGAATCTTTGGGCTTGTTTTAAAATGTTCATCATTCCTACAATAGTTAAGCATCATTAGCATTGCTTAGGTGCAACCTGACAAGTATTGTTGCCCTGAAGGCCCTGGTAAACAACTTTTATTCCAAACTATTTCTTCAAGATTATGGACCTATATAATGTTATCTTGTTCTAAGCCATATAAGTAGTAGACATAAGGTAGATGAGGGTAAACAAATTCTATCTGCTCATGCAACCTGCAATTTTATTAATGGCATATTCTTGAATTCTGACCTAGCAATAGAAATTCATCTTTACCTGTAAATCAGTTACTGTAACAATATAAACTCTCCCATCACACCCAAACTGGAAGAGTACATAATTCTATTGACAATAAGATCTTCTGTGGTTCTAAAAGAGTGAATGTATTGTTATTTCTTTTAAACACCTCCTATGGAAAGCCTTATGTCCTCAAACACAGTGCCTTCTAAGTTCTTCTATTATTAATATTCGCAGATAAGCAGGGACAGGCACCAACATTGCTCATGGTGGACATTTACTAGGGGCTCTGGTGGGCAGTTTAATGATGTTCTATGGACCTTACAAACCATGCTATGGACACCGGTGCCCTTCTATGGACACTTTGCCTATCCCTGTAGATCACAACTAGCTTTCTCATAAAACCAACTAGGCAGATCCACAGACTGCCTGTTTTTAGGTTTGCAGTAAGAGGCTAGTAATCCTTCATCCCAAATTGTGCTGCATCCCACAAACTTGTCTAATTATTTATTCGGCTCTTGTTCAGCCGGTGGAAAATCTACAGCAACATACATTGTGGTGGACATTACATTAAATAAAAAAAAATAAAATCCTATAGGGATCAATGATATCCGCAAGCCAAGGACACTGGAGGCCTTGTATATAGACTTTGTCTACCCATTCCCACAATTCACTGGTTTTATTTCTTAGGCCAAAAATATGCCTGGTTTCTTTTTGTTTCCTTTCAGAAGGGTAATCTCAGACTAGTGACATTCTGGTGAACTTCCCAGGGTTGGGAATTCTCATTCTCTTGCTGTTTTAGTTAGGTGTGCAGGACTAGCAATGCATTTGGGTGAGCCTAGCAGTAAAGTAGTAAATGTCTCCATCATGAAGGCCTGAGCTAGCCCTGGATAATGAATGACTCAATGTATAAGAAGAAATGTAACTATACATTGTACAGGGTCAAACAAGCTCTTCCTGAAATATAAGCTCATAAGGGTTGGAACTTCATAATGTAAAGTCAAGGGTTAAAACATAACTCCACCGCAAGCTCTCCTGTCAACGATGTATAGGGTGTTATGCAGTTATCCTGCTTTATTACTAAATACATAGTCATAATGTCAATTTAGTTAATTGTAATACCTTTTTTCCAGGAAGCTCCCATTCCAGCAGGAAGAGGATGACAAAGTTTGGACAAGGCAACTGAAAAATAAACAAAAGTGGAACATGGCCAAAACCATTAGAGCAATCAAACAATCCAATATTATGCAGCAAGCAGAACTGTGAGGTTACAATCATTATTATTTAATTGTCATATGTGGAGTAACTTGCAGAAGATTTTATATTGTGAGAAATGACACACCTTGTACAGAGTTTCACTTTATCTACCACTGGAAACAACTGTGAACCAACCATTAATAGAAGTAATCAAAGTTCAATAAAAACAGATATACCAGAAACCTGATGAAGTGTTTTCAATTCTTAAAATGGCCTCTTCTCTTATGATCATCTCAACTTGTAAAATAAAAATGCATTTGTAACAATATGATCCAATAATTGATATGCTCCACCTACATCTACTTCATTTAGGAGCCTCTTAAACAGTTACATAAGAATAAAAAGTATACACTTGGCAAGCAACACTATTTATATACATTATAATGATAGCAATATTAAGAAATGGAATAAACATCCATTAGGACTGACTTTTGTTTGTTTCTTGAAGAGGATATCTCATTGCTCTTCAAAGCTTGCACTCTATTACAACACACATATAATTATTTCAAATATTAAGTTATAGCAGTTTCCCCACATTTCCAGAGCAGGTATATCAAAAATGATCAATCCTTCTGATGGCAGTATGTATGTGGGTATATCACCAGACCTGTCCACTTTGGTAATAACTATAGCAGAACCGAATGGGAGAGCAAAAAAAAAAAAATCTTCAAAACAAACATTACAAAATTGGCATTCATATGGAGTTGCTCTTCATTTGAGGCTATAACAGTCGCCACTCATCTGGAAAGGGTTTCCACAAGATTTTGGAGTGTGTCTGTGGGAATTTGTGAGGTCAGGCACTGATGTTGGATGAGAAAGCCTGGCTCACAATTAACGTTCCAATTTATCATAAACGTCTTCGATGGGCTCTGGTTGGGCCACTTGAGCTCCTCTGCACTTGCGTTCCTCATGCTGGAACAGAAAAGAACCTTCCACAAACTAGTGACACACAGTTTGATGCACCAATTGTCTGAAAGGTTTTTGTTTGTTGTAGCAGTAACACTACTGGTGGCCTAATTCAAATCCTGAAAAACAGCCCAATACCATTATCCCTTCTCCACCAAACTTTACAGTAATCATTATGTATTCTAGTAGGTAGCATTCTCCTGGTGTCCGTCAAACCCAGATCCTTCCATCAAGCTTCCAGATAGCGAAGCGTGGTTTACCACTCCAGAGAAAACATTTCCACTGCTCCAGAGCCCAGTGACGCAGGCTTTACACCACTCCTGACGCTTGGCATCGCGCATAGTGATCTTTGACTTGTGTGCAACTGTTCGCCCATTTTGTGAAGTTTCAGATGCACATAGCTTGTGCTGGTGTTGCCTCCAGAGGCAGTTTGAAACTCTGTATGGATTTTTACTTGCTACATGTATCAGCACCTGGTGGCTTCACACTGTGAGTGTGAGTGGTCTACGGTTTTGTGTTGTTACTCCTAGATACTTTCAATTCACGGTAATAGCACTTACAATGAACCAGGGCAGATTTAGCAGGGAAGAACTTTCATGAACTGACTTGTGCCAAATGTGGCATCTTATGGCAGAGCCACAATTAAAAAGTCACTGATCTTTTTAGTACAATCTATGGAGATGGCTGTCTATGTGCTTTTATACACCTGTTAGCAATGAGTATGGCTGAAATACCTAAACTCAACATTTAGGAGGGGGTGTACTTTTGGTTATATAGTGTACCTTACTAATGTTAACATATAGATGTTCATGCTTTTTTGTTTAATGTCAGATAAGTCTACCACAATAAACAATAACACTGTATCGGGAAGCAAATTCAGTTGCAATATGTAAAGCTTTCCATTTTAGTAAGTTATCATGCTACAGATCCAGGACAAACATACTTAATAGTATTGGAGTTACTATTATCCAGTAGCTTCTGTCTCCAGACATCAACTGTTTCCTCATTTATCTGACTGGGGTAATTCCTGTTGTTGCAGGAACGAAAATCATCTGCAGGTTGAGCGTTCTGAAGAATTAAAGAAAGTATTAAAAATGGTCTTAATTTTAAAACAGTGTATACCTAAATGGGAAATGCCATATAATTAAGAAGCTGAAATCAATCATATGAAATGTAGAATCAGAAATTACCCATTGGTATTGAATCAATTATTAAGTCCATAAATAAAAGAAAACACAAGAATAATTTTAAATTTGTACAAGAAATGCTATTAGTCATTACAATAAAAAAAACATCTCTTGTGTTCCTTGTTCCCTGTCCTTTGTTGTGTTCTGTCCCAGGTATGTCCTGTCTTCCTATTCCTTGTCCTGTCCCCCTTGCTCGCTATGTTTCAGCTCTTACTCTTCTTAGTTTCTGTACTCCCAGCCTGCAGCATCCTGCACATGATTCTAGTGCTATGTCTCATGCCTGCTTCAGGGTGCCTGCAGGATATCACTTTGTTTTGTTCTGGAGAACATCGGCTGCTATGTCAGGGCGCTGGTATGTGACTGCACAACCCTAGGTGCTCAACACTCGGGTGAGTGCAGTCGCCCTGCACCAGGCCCTGTCTATCTCCGCTACTGCTCAATAACTCCTGAACACCATCTTTGGGCGCTCTGGGTCATTACAGTCGCCTGTATGGACCCAGTCCCTGACACCATGTGTCGGCAGCTTCATGAAATGGCCTACCATGGCCGAGCAGCTGCACACAAGCCAAAGATCACTATGTGGCACACCGTGCCTGAACTCTGAAGCAGTGCAAACCTGTTCTCTGGTGTGATTAATCACGCTTCACTATCTAAAGGACAAGTCTGGGTTAGTCTGGAGATGTTTTTCAGGGTTTGCGGTAGGCCCCTTGGTCCCGGTGAAAGGTAATGTTAATGCTACAGCATACAAATACATTTAAGGCAATTGTATGACTCAAACTTTGCAGCACCAGTTTGGGGAAGGCCCTTTCCTGTTTGTGTGCGCAAAGTAAGGTCCATAAAGACATGGTTTGAGGAGTTTGGTATGGAGGAACTATAGTGACCTGACCTTAACCCTCTTGAACACCTTTATAATAATTTGGAACCTACTGAGCCAGGCCTTCTCATCCAATATCAGTGTCTGTCCTCACAAATGCTCTTTTGGCTGAATGGTCACAAATTCCCACAGACACACTCCAACATTTTGTGAAAAGCCCTCCCGGAAGGAAGACTGGAGCAACAAATGGGGTGAGGGGAACTCCATATTAACATTCATGGCTTTAGAATGTAATGTCCAACATGTTCTTATACGTGTGATGGTCAATTGTCCACATACTTTTGGTCAAATAGTGTATATCTGAATACTTCAAAACAAACATGAAAAAATTAGACAGAAAAAAAAAGGGGGAATATATCGCCATGCTCACAATATAAATGGTTGGGCACATATGCTAGTGCCAATATATTTTTGAACATCAAGATACATTGGAAATAGGTTAACAATGTAAATATGTCCCTCCCTTTTATTCTCCAATGTTATTCTTGAGAATACATTGGCTTGAAATTGTGTGTTTCTTGGAATAGCGAGATTTTGTCTGATAAAATTGAAATCTCCTAATAAATCTTTTTAGATGTGTTTATTCTGGTCACATTACTTTTATGAGTCCCCATGCAATATTCCCCAGCTCACCTTCACCTCTGAAGAAAGCACAAAGGTTTTATTCCATCCAGAGAAGATGCGCTTGATGATGTTATATGTGGTGGGATCTGTTTGTGTGGAAAAAGAACACAAGTGTTCGGAGATTTTTTACTCCTTACTAATTCTTTCGCATTACTGAATTACAACTGGTATTATATATTGAAGGTTAATTCTGTAGGACATTTTATTTAAGACAGACTCAAAATCAGTTATTGTACTGTTTTTGTTGATGTTCTGTGTTTAATCAAATTGTGTATTTAGTATGTTTTGTATAGCTTTATGTATAAAAAAAAACAAAAAAAACTTAAAAATGAAGTTCCCCCTCAGGTCGAGACCTTGGGGTTTGAGCAACCATGGGATTTACCAATAATCCACTTGGAACCATGGAAGTTGGATTGAGTTGTACTGAGTATTGGTGTGAGGCCTCTAGCTAGAGTACAGCAAGGCGTTTCTCGTGAGCAGTGCAATCAGAAATAATGCTTTGCAACCAGAGGCTCTGGAGTTCAACTCCGACCACAAACCATGACAATAGCAGCATCACCAGTGTCCTACAGTTTCTACCCAGCCATGGAAAAATACAGCCGCAGGGAAAAAGGAAAAAAAATAAGTAGAATGTGCAGTTCCTGGCCTTCTCTGTGGCTCAACACTTCACGCCTCTCACTGGAAGTGCATTTGGTTTTATAGATAATCTAGTGCCACGTTATATATGACATAAGCAAATGTCTGCTGTAGCTTGATAATGAAGTGCTAGTCACCGCTCAAGGACACTGATCAGAGCAGAGATAGGAATCGGGCCGTGTTTATAAAATATTAAACAATAAGTATGAACAATTCTCTGGTTTCCATGACAACTGCTCCATATTTAGACCATTACCCCTGTCATTAAGGCCCACTTATAATAATAATACTTTAACTTTCACCAGTTTAAATTAATCAACAGAGCACAAACAACATCCATTATCCCACGTGTTTTGTTAACACCTTTTAAAAGATATTTAAGCAGCAAATGCCAACATCAGGGCTACACATCTCCATTCATCAAGGGCTGCGAATAGGCCAGGAGTTCTGTGTATCCCTGCCAGAAGTAGTTTAATGAATGCTTAATATCATATGAAGAAACTGTGGTCTATTTGCAGTTCTTATGGACTGGAGTTGGGCAGCCCGGTCAACATTTCATTCATTATGTCCTTGAGAAAAAAGCTCCCCTGTTCCAAGTTTTTAAACTTTAAGTTGCCTAAATAAACACGGGATCGTCTTAAACATGCAATATCCTATTAGTCTTTGCTTATTTTTGCTTGAGTGGGTATACAATCAGAAAGAGGTCTGGTATAGGATAATAAATGCAATGCTCTAAAGAAAAAGGACCTTAATCTATATGGGAACAAATGTACTTAAATATTAATGGCCCATATGCTCGGATTATATATTCTCTTAGAATTTCCGGTATTTATGTAAATAATAGTTAAAAAAAAAAAAAATGGTAGTCCCAAGAAAAATAAGCAACGTGTTTCAGTTTGCAAGGAAAAATATATTTGTCCTTATAGTTACTCAAGAGTAAACTGTTTAACACGTCTAGTTATATTTGGAAAAGAATGACTAAGTTATATAACTTGAAGACACATATATAACAAAAAAGGTTTTGTTATCAACTATATATTATCAATAGACAAACATTGTGAATGTCTTATTTAAGAAAGGCTAGATTGGCACTAGGGGAATAGTAGGATGCAAAGTATAACAGATTATACTGTGCAAGGCTAGCTCATGAAACTCATCAGGTGGTGTTTTGTATATGACGTAGACAAGTTGAGGTTTCCCCATAGCCCACAATTTAGCGAATAGACACCTCTGTCTCCTGGGTTCATACTGACCATCCTGAGTTGGTATCTGACCACGGTGTGCAGCCCACTTCCCTTTGACTACAGTGGGACAATTTACATTGCATGTTAGCCCGGTGCCCAGCTGGCCCAGCTCTCCACAACCAAATGCATAGATGATTCCTGAAGAAGGCACAAAAGCAAGGGTGTGATGCCTGAAGACATGAAAAGATGAAAATATATTAGCAAGAGACAACCCGAAAACACACCACTGAAACCCTTTATCATTCTACATTCATTCTTCCTTTAAGATATTCTCGGTCTACAAATCTAGTAATGTGCTCTCATCATATGGTCCCATCAAAGTTTTGGGCAGGCTGCAGTCATCCATTTCAGCCATACTATCGCTTATCCTACCTCAGTTGTATGGTAGGATGACTGTATTCAGTGCAAAATCTGATTAAAAGCCTAACTGGTTAGTTTTTGTCCTCACTCCTTATCATACTACCTGTTGTAAATAATACAATTGCTCATTGCTAATCACCCAGTCGGACACTGGCTAATAAAAGTCTATGCTGGAAGAAACTTCCATTGATTCCCACCAGTGTTTGTATTTATTAGGTGTAAACTCACCTGCCGCATGCAATCTGAGACACCTCACTTCCCATCAGTTCCAGGACCCTTCTGGGATTTATTTCATTATGAAGACTGTCATGTCCAAGCTGCCCATAACTCCCTGCTCCAAATGTGAACAGACCACCAGTCTGTCATTAATTATAAAAAATAAAAAAATAAAACAGAGTAAGCGGACATTTCTGGCTACCAATGGGCTATTTTCAGACATGTTCAGTGAGATCTTTCAGGCAGTTCTAAATGGCTGCTCACCTTTGTGAGGATGGCAGTGTGTCCTTCCCCACAACTGATATACACAACCTTATGGGTTCTCAATGGTTTCACGAGACAAGGAGACTCCCTGACTGTGCGAAAAATAAAACCGTTCAGTGCAATCTGGACAAATATCATATCAATGCAAGGCTACGTTCCGTGGACAACTTCAAAACATACAAAACATCATCATCGTTCTCAGACTCGAGTATTTTTTATTTTTTTTGCCAACTCATGGACGGACTATGAAATCTAAAGACTTGGGTATACCTTTCTCATCATTTAGACCAAGCTGCCCCTCGCTGTTCTTTCCCCATCCAAAAACAGCACCAGAAAGTGACAGTGTAAAGCTGTGATAGCCACCAGCAACGACTTGAGCCAGGGGGATTCCCTCCAGGGACTTCACTCGTTGTGGGCTTGACTGAGAGCCAAATCCGCTGCCCAAACCCAGCTGCCCGTGGTTATTCTGTCCCCATGTATATAGCTGGCCATCTGCAAGGAGAACAAGTGATTATTCTGACAGCAGGTAGCAGGAAAAAGTAAATTATAATTATTTATAACACATTTAATTGTAACAAAAATACTCTACGCAATTGTTTTACATCCCAGGTTTTTAACTTATGCCAATTTCTCTGTTTGGCTATGTTGAAGAAAAACAGTAAATTATTATAATCAAATGTTGACCCAAAACTCAAGGTATAGTGAAATACACCCAGATTCCGTACCATCCGCAAGAGCCAAGCAATGATGGTTACCACAGGAGACCTGCTGAATTTTCTGCTGACTCAACTTCTTGATTAACCTGGAAAATGAGATATGCTTATATTAGATACACCAGTACAAACTACACGCTGCTAGTGCAATGAAGGCCCTTCACCAAATCCCTTAATAATCTGCTTTTAATAAACAACTGATTAAACCTGGGAAATATGGAAAAAAGTTAGGTTTTCCATTATCCAGATTGCTCATCTGTCTCATCAAGCCATGAGATAAAGACTACTAACCAGTTATGTTTACATCAGGTTGACCAACCATTTCGGAACATTAGATTAGAATTAATATATGAACACTGGTGCCTTTTCATGAGCACTGTGCATACTTACAGTATGTTTGGAATATAATAATGTTACACACATAGTTGCGTCACACGGCAAGCAAGGAACGGAAAGCCTGATCTATCCCAAAGTAAGCAGAGAACAGAGGACCCATTTGATCACTCATTGCAAGCAGTAGTGTTTTTTTTGATGTTGCATTTGCAATATCTGCACCTAGGCCACATTTCACAGCTAAATTCCACTGGGTCTCTTTCTGTATAAGATGGAAGGATGTTGGGGTAAGTTTTCTCTCCTTTTTTTAAGCTAGGTGGAAATCAACTGGTAAGTACACATACATTAATTTCAAATAGTACATACGAGAAGATGCTGCAAGTTGAGCAAACATACACCCCCTTCCTCTGGGATTTAGCTCCCTAACATGATTGATCATTAAAATGGTCTCTGAACATACATGTTTGACAGGTATAAAAATCAGAAGGTCTGGGGAAAAAAGGAAAACAATCTATGCTTAATGACAGAAGAAACAGCCAACATTGTTTTGTACTACCTGGAAATTCTACATCTAATTGCATACTGTGACTATATAATTAAAAAGAGCATCTGACGCAAGCATTTTACGGGAGGTAATGCCAATGCTGGCTAACAAGGGAAACACAGACAGGAGCTGTTATTCACAGAGTGAACATACAAAAAGAGTTTTCTCTAAACCAAGAGAAGACAACAAATAGTCCCGATGTAAAACAAATTCAGCCATGATGTTCAAGTGACTTAATGGGCAAATTATAGTTCTTTTTAACGGTTGGAGAGGTACTTGTCACACGCATTTGCACTAAGATGGCTATTTTGTTTTGGAGCAGAATTTTGTGAAAACAGAAGCAGAAGAGTTATTGAATAAATAATTTAGACATGGCCAGCTCTACTTAAAGAGAACACTGGCAATAGAGAAGTACAAAGCTTTCCCTTGCAACATTTAAATGGTTACTTGTAATCAACCCGCACATCACTCTTGCCCTGTTGCCATTTCTGTTCATCAGTAAAGTGCACTGGATGTGGAACACTCCACATGAAAGTACCTTGGTACTGGAATGGAAGCGTCTGTGGTGGAGTGACCCAGTTGTCCTTCGGTGCCTGCTCCCCAGGAAAAGAGTTGACCCTGGTTGGTGAGCGCCAAACTATGAGATTGCCCACAAGCAACATGAATTATATGTTCATCTGCCAGAGCGGTCACATGACCTGAAAATGCACAAGAGGAATGGTAGCAACTAAAGTCTCTATGTCTAAAAAAAACATTTGGCACTTCTAATGTCTTGAAAACATATATTGTTTGCACTGTAGTTATTGCACATTCGGGTAAGAGTCAATAGAGGTACTCTAGCCAACTATATATCTTAAGTGGTATTTGAGGGCTGATGTGGCATATGGATGCCTACGACATCTGGCTAGCCCTTGAGAGGAGGCAGCACATAGGCAAGCCCAAAAGATTGTATTGTTTTAGATTTACAAAAACCTTAGTTACTATATATATATATATATATATATATATATATATATATATATATATATATATATATATATGAGATTACAATGAAAATTGGGTGAGAGAACTCCAACAGTGAAATATTCACTATTTTTAAAAACTATCATCGCATGTATGTTTATATTGCTCCACCTCCAGGCATTTTTTTTTACTTAGTTATTTACTTTGTACAGGATAACCAAGAACTTGAGATTGCACAAGAGATATCAGGACAAGGAAATACGTAGGGCGAGGTTTTTTACTTTCTATACATTCGATCTTATTATGTAAAGCACTTTAAGTATCCAGAAAACAGCCTTGCACAGTGGTCACGAGGGGAAGAAAAATTATTTACAGAGGCCAACTCCTTTGGAGTTTACCAAGGAGGACAACAAGGAAGGACAAAGAGAAACCTGGACCAATCAATATACCGCTGAACATTCATCAAGTGCTGCCTACTGCTTATTGTGTTTGCTTCACCACCACTCCATTCCCATCACCATCTGTCTCCAGTTTCACTTTCCTCTATTATTAGTAGAACAGTTATCTCTCTCCAGCCACCAGCACCTCCACACCATGTCTGTATTGCACCATCATTACTTTCTTCTCCCCTTCTCTCATCCCAAGCACTTTTCAATTTAACCTCCTCCCTTTCTCCCACCTCCCCTCACTCCCAGCAATCTCTCCGCTCACAGAAGTCCTATTTCCACCTCCGCTCACTCTCATATTTCCCCAAATCTTGGCCCTCCTGTGGTGCTCTCTTCCCCATCCTCTCACATTCAACATTCTAGAAACTTCAATAATCTTGTCCTCACTTGGCAAACTAATCACATCCTTTGGCTTTCAATACCACCTGTATGCTGATGACACCCAAATCTATCTATCTATCCTCTCCTGATCTCTCTCCTTCTGTCTTAAATCGTGCAACTACCTTGTTGGGTTGCTTGGGAGACGTGCATTTTTAAACTTGGAATTTTGACATCTGGTCATTCTGCCACCATGTCCTCTTTGGGGCATCCTTGAAGCCAGCAATTTCAGTTTAACCCCATTAAACCATATATGTTTGAAAACTAGACAGCTCAGGGTATTTCAAATGGTGATATTTAAACATGTTCCATGCGCTAATTCTAAAAACAGACCGCTGTTATATTTAATCTGACAGCCCAGGAGCCAACACTTTGGCCCCAGCTGTCAGAGGGAAGACTGTTAGATCTGAGGTTCACCAGCATAATTCAACCCTGCAATAATTCATTCAATAAGAGTGAAGAAGTAGAGTTGTTTAACCATTGAGAGGACAGAGTTATAGAACAACAGTGTACATTTGCAATAAATATGATTTCTCAAAGTTGTATTCAGCAGTCTGGTAGCACTTCTGGAGGAAGTCGAGAGATGAGGAGAGTCTGCTGTGTCTGGACAGGAAAAGATTAACATTTAAGATAGGGAGATTCCAGTGAGGCTGAGCATTAAGACAATGGTACAGTCTGGCAGTTGCCTATAGACATAAGGTGAATGCTTCAATTCCGTATTAGTAAAGGGTAGTGTAAAAGAGTGAAGGAAGAAGAGACATGGGTCAAACTCAGAGAATTCTTAGGTATGATAATGTAAATATAGATGGCAGTTCCACTGTAAATCTATATAGCTCATATGGTAAAGACGTCAAAAGTAACACAGTGGCCAAAATATATTTTTCACAGGAGATAATTAGTCAAGGAATACAATGAGCAATCAGTTACTAAATGAAACACAAGGAAATTTAACAGAGATGCAAACTGAAGTTCTCATGAAGATTTACCCCCAAGGTTAATTCCAATACTGTATTAAGGTCCATGTTCTGATTCCCTGTTTGAACCATTTGTTTTCCTCTGGAGCGCCTATCCAGTATTCCCCTGGTGTAAAAACTAAAATTTCAAAAGAAGACCAAAGAGGTACAGTGTGTTGTGATGGCACTAGGTTTTCCCAGATCCTTTTGGGGTTTTTGGTTTCTGAAGTGTTATGGCCGCTATCACTTTTTTGGTCTGGCTGGAGCTTGAATTCTATTCTTTTTCTGGAGCAGCTGAAATCACTAGTAGCAAAGCACTTTTGCAGGCAGTGTAATCCACACAAAAGATTTAGCTAAAGGAATACCACCCAGGAACATCCTTTATTGACCAAAATGCAGTTTAGAACAATAATACGTTGATAAGTTTTCAAATTAGGGTTCCTAATAAATCCAGTAAACAGAGAGGGAAGGGAGAACAATATAACCAATAGCAGAAGAGATCAAACAGCCAATAAGCTTTTGGGGTGGGGAAAAGGCGTGACACAAGTTTTATACTTTTCACCTGGTCATAGGTGTAATCACTGGTAGGCGAAAGTAATCATTGCATTGGACATTTAAAATCGTTACACCCCAACAACTGGGTAACTTTAAAATGGTTTAGTAAACCACACAACTATTACAGCAAACCAAACATAGTACATACTTAAAAACAATGAGTGATCATGTTGTTCTGTTCCTCTATGCCTCTTGGGATGAACATGCTCAACTAGTACCTACAAAAAAAATGTTGTACCTGGTTCTGGTTTGCCATGGTCCTGTCCCAACTGGCCCATACCATTGTGGCCAGAACTGTACACCCGCCCATCTTCCAACAGGAATACTGAATGTTTCAGTCCGCAGGCCACCTCTTTGATAAGATTTGCATGGGAGAATGTAGACATGCAAAGTTCTAGCACATCTGTTGAACTATCAATTATTCCAAGTTGACCAAAATCAGACTGTCCACAACATAACATGGTTTATACTTTCAGCAAGTCATAAAGCCTTGCAACATCTAGAACACAAAAAGATAAACAAGAACAAGTCAACAATATCAGAAGACTTCTAAAGATTTACTCAAAAAACTGTTGAAAAGAGGCATCAATTCACACAGGATCCTTGAGATTTGTCATGCAAGCCGTGCCAGATCACTTGTCAGATTGTATGTGATATATACCGTATTGGCTCGAATATAGGCCGCACCTATATTCGGGGTCTAGCGCCGGGCAGGCAGCGGGGTTAGGATACAGATCCCCCGCAGCGGTGCAGGGGACCTATATCCTACTCTCCGATACGCTCAGACAGCCTCCCCTGCCAGCACTTTCCACGGGGGGGTGCCGGCACGGGAGGTTGTCTAAGCGCATCGTGCGGACGGTCAACGGCTGCGGCGATGCGGGTAAACAGCCTCCGCTGCCGGCACGTCTGCACGATGTGCTTTAACAATCTCCCTTGCCGGGAATTCCCACGGGGGGAGTCCCGGCAAGGGAGATTGTTAAAGCACATTGTGCAGATGTCCCGGCAGCGGAGGTTGTTTACCCGCATCGCCGCAGCCGGTGACCGTCTGCACGATGCATTTTACCTCTGCCCCCAAGACTTACCAGAGCAGACTCCCGGGTGTCTTGCGGGGCCGGCGGGGGACATCTATGCAATACGCGGGGCGGCCTATACGGTATATATCCGAGCCAATACGGTATATATCGTATATGTAATATGATACATATTTAAATAAATAATGTTTGTACCACAACTTATTGAACAGGAACACAAACTAAGTGGCAGAAGACTATATAAAGAATATATATATAACTATATAAGACTATATAAAGAACGGACAAAAACAATACATTACAGTTCCAGAAGGCATGTCATATAATCCATAGTATGTTTACAAAGCAGGAGAACCCTAGCTTGAAAACTGCCTTATAAAACAAAATGACAGAAAAAAAGAATAGTTCTCTGTAACAATTCAGTTTGGCCATCTTGGTGGTATTTTATTGACAGTCTGTACAAATGGCTTATCACATTTAAAAAATACATAGGAAGTATTGATTTCCAAAAGGGAATCAACCACACATGCATGTAGCCACAGCTTGAGCTTGTTGTGATTCTGACATGAAATCTCAAGAGGTTATGGTGTCTCATTTGAGGCTATGAAACTAATCTACAAGAGACATGAAACCACACACTGATAAGTTGGTCTGGAACTGTTGCTCATCATTATTAATTTAAGTTCTATCACTATTCATTTATTTTGTTTTCTTACTGCAGCAAAAAAGTTCTCATATTACAGTTTTCAAATGGTTGTTTTCTAGTTAAAACCAACTTTCAGGATATATTAAACAGATACAAAAATGCCTTCACCTTTGAAAAGTCCCTGAAGTATGAGGGAGGGCTGGCACTTTCTGGCCGGAAGGAGGAGGTAAAGCCAAGTGGTCCCATCAGCCCCTTGCTCCCATCTCTGGTAACTCACGTACACAACTGACACACAGATAAAACTTACACACTCAAGCTAACACACAAACTAACAGTTACACAAACTAACTTTTACACTAACACACAAACTTTATGCTAGCACACAATCCCTCATGACAAATTCTGTCAATTAAAATAACATCAAATGGACCAGAAATACAGTGTAAAATAAAAACATTGTTAATAGGGATGCACCGATATATTAGTGGCTGAAACACATTGGCCGAAAAGGGCATTATCGGCAAAATGCTGAAATAAAAAACAGCTGAAAATAATCGTCCGCACGGGACAGGCTGCTTATCTGTGCGTTGGTCACACAGAGTGCGAGCAACGTCTCTTGTACTGGCCAGAAGAAGCAGGAACCCAGTGGAGTCACGTGAATGCACGTCACATGACTCTGCTCTGTTCCTTCTTCCTCCCCTGGGGGGGGGCAAGAGAAGTTGTTCGCACAGAGTGCAAGCAACACAGAGGGAAGCAGCAGGGCCCCTGCAGAAGTCTGCGAGTGAGAGCTCTGCAGTTTAGGTAAGGGGATGGGGGAGGTTGTATAAGCAAGTATGCGTGATTAAAGGAATATATTAAAGGAGTGTGTGTGATAGCATGGATGTGTAAGTGTGTGGGGGGAGATAGCATGGCATAGGGAGGCTTTAATCACACTCCTATCATGCCCAGGTTCCAGCATCTTCTGGCTGCTTGGGTATGATAGGAGTGTGATTGCTGTTAGCAATCATTTATATATATAATATCATTATTGATTTTTTTTTTGTCCAATTTTGGTGTGTTAACCACACTTTTATTAAAAGTAAGTGACACACCAAAATTGGACTGAAAAATTCAATTTCAGTAACAATAATATATATATATGAATGCTAACGGCAATCACACTCCTATCATGCTAAGTCAGCCAGTACATGCTATATATACACATATATTGCTATTGATTTTTTGTCCGATTTTGGTGTTTTACTTATTTTTAATAAAAGTGTGGGGGAGTCATTTTCGGCCCAGTGAATGCTGAATTTTCAGTTTCGGTCCAGAATTTTCATTTCGGTGCATTCCTAATTGTTAATGTTGTAAACGACTACTGTAGCTGGAAATTGCTGATTTTAAATGGAATATCTTCATTGGCGTACACAGGGGAATAACTAAAAACCACAGGGCCTAATGTGAAAATTTCCCCAGGGCCCTCCAAGTTCACCAAGCAACATGTCCCACAGTTCCACCTTTGGAACTGTGTGCCCCTAGCAGCCTGCCTGTGCCTTCTTTGGTCCAGCTTGCCAGTGCCAGCAAACAGCTTGCCTGTGCTATCTTTGCCCTTTGCCCCTCCTCCAACATACACTATGCACACATACAGTGTGTAAAGACACTTACACAAATGTAAACATGCTCACACACTTATACTAACAAACACGTACACTCTCATTCTAACACACACACTCCCTCTCACACCACTCATGCTAACACACTCTCCATCTCTTACCACTTACACATCCACGGTCACATACACTTATACATAGACATTCATGCTCACATAGACATCTATGCTCACATACTGTACTGTTACTGTACAACCATACATACCCCCCTCCAGCCCATACCTCCTTACCTCTCAAGAAATCTTGTCCTCACCGCGAGGGTCATCTGATGTAACGTGACCCCGCTGTGTACTTGTCTCTCTCTCCGTGCTAGTTCAAAATTGTTTAAAAAGGGCCCATTCTGAGCGACTGTGAAGCAGTACTGAGAAAGACAGGAACATGTGGTTGCAGGCGGGCCCCATCCCAGTTGCTGCGATCCCTGTAGTTATGCCACTGGGCGTACACGGGCTCAACAACCATCACTCCTGTGCTCTAATGGCAGATTGCGTTGGTATGCTTACAGATACACTCCAACACACACACACACTCCCTTAAAAAAGCACCTAAAACTAGATCAACGGATAACATAAAAGGATTAATGTGGAAAGTACTAAACATTTTGAAATTCCTTGGCTGGATCACTAAACATGAAGGTAACCAGAAAGCACAACAGGAATGTGGCCTCCAAGGGTTTGAGGGTTACAGCTATTTCACTGCTCCATCCTGCTAGGTTTTAAATATTCCCATCTATGTAAAAGTGGAAACGGCTACATTGAAGAACAGGCTGAGTCAGGGTAAGTGAGTGGCACAAGATTGTTTGAATGTGTGTTTGGGAAAGATAGGACATGTGTTTTTCTAGTTATGTTTGTGTATATCAGGTTATGTGAATTGTTTGTGTATGTGTGTGTATGGGCATACTATTGTGTGTGTGTGGTCTGTCTGGGTATGTCATTATCCCTTCACATCCATCTATGTGAAGGCTTTTTTTATTATTATTTTGTGGGTTTGGAAGAACAAAAAAAAATCACTTAACCATAATGGTCATCCCTTATCTAAATCAATTTATGGTTTTTAATGTCTTAAACTGCATGGATTAAGGCAAGATATAGCTGGACTTCCAGAAATCCGAATCATGTAATATGTAAAATATTGAATTTTCACCAAATATATTTTATTTGTGAGGTAGACTTCAGCTTAGAATGAGTCTAATACTTATTTTCTACATTCACTCAATGGAATGAGTGATTTATTTGCATAAAACAAAATAAACTTCAAAAGTGATATGGGTGGCCTCTCAACCTGGAGGTGGCTTATAGAGGCTTACCAACAATCAGGACATCCAGTGCTCAGCGTTAGCAAAGGTTAAGACAGGCTAAAGGCAAATAGGAGGTCACATTAACAACATATGGGCGCAGATGTCAAAAAAGTTCTAGACTGAAAAAAGGTTTAAGAAACTGTACACATGCTGTGGTAAACAAAATTATGCATGCACATTTTTGTGCATGCTCTCAACAAGCCTCTGTACCTGGAGATGCCAGAAACATGTATCCTAGATGCAAAGCTTTAAACGCTCAGTTGGCCAAAGGCCACAAGTCACCAAATAACATAAAACCAAAACTCCACCACATCTTCAGTATACAGTAAAGCATATGCACTTGTATAACCTGGTAGAATTTGGGAGCCACCCACATACTTATGGTATACAGGTCATTTTTAATGGTATACTGTAATCAAATTGAAATGAAAGAGGTCAAAGCAGTGATTTTGAACCTCACATGTGGTCTTTTAGTTTATATTGATGTTTGGTGGCATATTCTGGTCAAGACTGACTAGGCCTAGGATGGAAGATCTGGGGGGCTCTTAGGCTGTTTCACTAGGGGCCAATTATCCGATTGGGCAATTGGCCTCATTTGTGTGCCACAGCTTTCAGTGGGCCAGAGGAGGAGACTAAAGATCTCGCTTGAAACTGGGCCAGTTGTAATATGGAGGTCTATATAATGTTGGTGCTGCATGAACCAATGCAGAACACTGGGACATGATGTCATGCCCTGGCACTGTGCACATGTGGGGGAGATCACCCTCAGCTTCAGGGGGTGCCCAAAAATGCACAAAAAGAATATAGTCACTTATGACCCAAATTAAAATTACATGTCCATACGTTAAGGAGAACATTTCAACTAATATATTTATGCAGAAACTTAAACTTAGGACGATCTGTCTCTCTCCTAAATTACTCATGCTGTCCACTCCTCATGTCAGGCCCCACTGTGTGGCACCCTTTGCTATCTTCCTACTGTGCCAGGAATTATGTTTGAAGCGTGCCTTCAATATGCAAGTTACTCCATCTACACCCTAATATTTATTTTTTAGCCCAAAGTACTCCCCACTACGACCTCTATAGTTTTTTTTCTATGGCTTACAACTCGTTTCTTTTAGTGTAACTTCAGCCCCGTTATGATACAAGATTTATGTCCTGATCTACCTTCTTTTTATCAATTTTCCAAAAATCCCCTCTTCAAAGAAGCTTACAATTAGTTTGCTAGCAACTAACCAGATGCTCCCTTAATACCTACACTGTACTTCCAAGACATTATCATCTTTTCTTAGTTGCCCTATCTAAGCCTTGGGTTCCAGGTGTCCCTTATTTTCCTTAGATTATACATTTGTGAAAAGGGACCTCTCTCTCTGGCTGTTGCTTTGGTTTTTCTGTTACGTTACGACATATTATTATTATTATTATTATTATTATTATCTTTTATTTATATATTCACTGGGGATTATTTACAAAGGCCTCACAGCCAATGGAAAGGTAGAATGGAGTGGTGGTATAACCACAGCAGCAAAATCCAGTTGGTTTTGGTGATAATGATGATGATGTTGATGAAGATGGTTTGCTTTACATTACATTTTAATTATGGAGGACCAGCAGATACTGTAATGTTATTACCATAGGGAAGAGTGAAAATTAAGAGCAGAATGTTCCAAACAGCAAGACCATTACACTGGACGGTATGGTTAGTGATACATCTACATGGTGTATACACAACAAAACACATTCTCTTTTCCACCAATAATTTTAATTGTAAAAGCATAAATGAATTTCTAATGGACAGTGAAAAAAGCCTCAAACTGGGTTTACTGTACACAGGATGGTGAGACAGTTGTTACCATGGCAACACCTAAGCGTTCTTACCTCTCTTATGAAAGCACCAAATGATGCTTTGTTTACAGAGAGAGAACAATCTACAGATTCCAAATCCCTCCATGCCAATGTATTTAAAGGGTGCATTATATATATATATATATATATATATATATATATTCCATTCCAATAAAAATATGAGCTGGCAAGTGTTGCTACACTGGATGGACACTTTTTCCCACCGATATAATAATGATTAGATGATACAGGTTTAGATTCCAAGCAGGGTTGCCAATAAGTCACCAAGTCCTTAGTACCAGTTTTGGGCTATTTACATTCCTACAGGAGCATTAGCTTTGCCAATAAAGATGTCAATGTCAGAAAGTTTCTGTCTCTAAAAAAAAAAAAGAAGTGTAACTCATTTTTATGTTCTGTTACAAAACATCTGATGCTGCCACACAATGGAAAGGCTCATAGTCCTAAATACATTACACTACAGATAATCTGTATGCTGAAATACAATGATTTTAACCACATACTTAATATAGCATTGCATTGCACAAGTCTATACAGGCAATTAACAGTAAGGAAGGTGTGAAGTTAGCCAACTTTTAAGAAATGTATGGGCGTGTCAGGAACTAACCTTTTCAACCCACTATATAAAAAAAATCCCAATAATAAAAACTGGCAGGCATGCTGTAATGAACTGGGTGTGGATGACAATATATGCTTGTCCTGGATCCAGTCAGCTGCGTACTGACTACATGGGAACACTGAGTTCTGATCACAGCTTCTAAGACATAAATCCTTTGTAATGCAAGGCTGTCACAAATCTTAACTCCTTCATACGTGTCAACACTAACGTCATCCACTTCTTCTTTGCCTTCAGATCAGGGACCCTCAGTTTACTATTCTCAGATTGAAGTAAATACCACCTCTTGTCAGCCATTGTGATCTTGACAGCTACGTCTCAAGACATCACTGAATTGTATTGTCATCAGGGTGAAAACCATTTAGAGCGTTGAGAACAATATGTTTTTAATGGGATGGAATGGGATGTTAGGGGAACTCACCTGTGTGTAGAACACCCAGCTCTCCGATCCCCTGCTCATCCGACAATAATAGGGAAGCAAAAAAGAAACGACTCCCACACAAGCTCCTCCCTGTATTGCCTTTGACTGACTGCACGTAAGGGCCAATGACAGGAGGCTACCCACTCTCAATGCGGGGTAAAGGGGAGGAGCCTGATGGATTGGGTGCCAGGTTTTGCCCCTTGCTGGCGTAGGTGATGAGTGGCCCTGGATTGGAAAGCAGCATGATAAATGAGCAGTGTAGTGTGCATCATACGTCTGTTAACTCATGCTGATCCAGTTTTGAACAAATACAAAGGTTTATGCAGGTATGACAGGGTTAGACAGCAGAGTGACCAAGACTACCTTTTGAAAAGGGTCTCTGGTTACTTTAGGGTAAAGACACAAAGGGTTTTAATCACTAGACAGTGACTTAATTTCACTAATTCTCACTACGTTTACTATGTGTTACAAAATGATAAACCATGCATCTCATGACAGTATTTCTCTCTCTATATACATTAATCATTTTCTCAACAGCTCCTGCTTCACCTAATACATTCATCCAATACATATATATGTTACTGTGAAAGACCGAAATTGGTGAATGTCGACTTTCACCGGTGAATGTCAACACATACCAAATACGTTGGTGAAAGATCGAATATTTCATTTCATGATATTACATTCGGACCCTCACCGGTGTATGTCGACAATCACAGATATGCTCTGGTGGAGGTCAAAAAGAGTACATTCGGACCCTCACCGGTGTATGTCGGAGACAAATAGGCGACTGGCTGTCTCCCGCTGCTGTCAGTCCGTATGCCAAATCCTTTGTTCTGCTGTCAGTCCGTATGCAACTCCCGCCAAATCCTTTGTTCTGCTGTCAGTCCGTATGCCAAATCCTTTGTTCTGCTGTCAGTCCGTATGCAACTCCCGCCAAATCCTTTGTTCTGCTGTCAGTCCGTATGCCAAATCCTTTGTTCTGCTGTCAGTCCGTATGCAACGTTTGATGGTGCGAGTAACGTTTTCTACATTTTTTACGACACCCTTATTTATAATCAATGGATACCGCAGTGAATCGTGATCTTTTTATTGAAAAGTTAAATGCATTAATTGCGGAAAAACGAGAAGACAATTGTTTTTATTTTTCTCAAGAAAAGTACTCTAAAATACTTTCTGAAGTGGTTTCTGCTAAAACTAAGTGCAATACACCTTTGGATTACAGACGATTAAAACGTTTTGATGTTTTAAAAATTAATGATGAAGAGAAGTTAATTGTACCATTAAAACAAGGAGACACGAATATCCAGTATTATGTTACCAATGAGGAATTGTTCAGTATACTATATGAAACTCACACCAGAATAGGCCACGGAGGAAGAACACGTATGCTGAAAGAATTGCAAGTTAAATACAAAAATATTACGTATGAAGTTGTCATGTTGTATTTAAATTTATGCAAACAGTGTCAAATGAAACACAGTGCACCTAAGAAAGGTATTGTTGTGAAACCAATGGTCAGTTCTGAGTTAAACTCAAGATGTCAAGTTGATCTGATAGATCTACAGTCAAACAGCGATGGCGAATATAAATTCATAATGGTTTACCAAGATCATTTAACTAAGTTTGTCCAGCTACGACCTTTGAAAACTAAGAGAGCTGAAGAAGTAGCGCATCACGTTCTTTCAATATTTTTAACATTTGGTGCTCCAGCAATATTGCAATCAGATAATGGTAGAGAATTCAGTAATCAAGTCATATCCGAACTATGCGCTATGTGGAAAGATGTTAAGATAGTCCATGGAAAGCCTCGTCACAGTCAAACACAAGGCTCAGTTGAAAGGGCCAATCAAGATATACAGAATATGCTATCCGCATGGATGAACGATAACGATACAAATAAATGGTCAGATGGTTTACCCTTTGTACAATTTGCCAAGAACACTACATACCACGAAGGAATACGCCAAAGTCCTTATGAAGCCATGTTTGGCGTTAAGGCTAAAAGAGGCATAGCATCGTCTTTTTTGCCTAGCGAACTAATCGCAAATATTGAAACCGAAGAACAACTCAAAGAAATTGCCAATACTTGTGAAACCGAAAAACAGCATGAAGAAACTGTTGATACTTCTGAAAAAAATTTGTGCGGTGGTCTTTCGGAAAACCATATTTCAAGGAAAAATATTGAAGAGGACCTGCATTCTACTACGTTTCCACATCAAGCTCTAACTGGAAAACACGAGTTAATTTCAATAAAAAGAGCGGCCGCGAAAGAGAATCTTGTACTGCAAGCAAACAAAATGTTACGCACCTCACAAAAACAATTTCCTCCTGCTCAAATTGGCGATAGTGTACGAATACAAGTGCCTGATGTCGACCGTGGTCGTACAGATAGCCGAAATGTGTTAGCGGTTGTTGTTGGGATAGAAGACTCCGACTTCTATAAACTGGCAAATAAAAATGGTACCCTCAAGCAGCTTTACACACGTAACCAGTTCGTAATTTGTAAAGAAAAGTTACTTTCCATAAATGAGATTTCGGCTCAAGAAATTTCGCTGAGAGAAGCAGCTGCAGCTAATTCGAGAAGCGGCGGGCAAGGCTATACACGCTGTCATTGCAAAAGGAAGTGTTCCACAAATAAATGCAGTTGCAAAAGCAAGGGACTTCTGTGTAATTCAAGATGTCATAATAGTTTCAGTTGTTGCAATAAATAAGTTAATGTAGTTGCAAAAGCAAGGGACTTCTGTGTAATTCAAAATGTCATAATAGTTTCAGTTGTTGCAATAAATAAGTTTCTAATCACATAATTGAATCCTTTTATTATCACCCTTGTGATATTTTATCGCCGCTGAAATACGGAGAAGAAAATAGAAATCTCCGACATTCACCATTAGTACTTGGTGAATGTCGACATTGGCCGGTGTAAGTAAGAAATAAGGGTATTTAGCAATTATTTTGGACATACACCAAGCGACTATGTGAATGTTGTGACTTGATTACTGAATTCTCTACCATTATCTGATTGCAATATTGCTGGAGCACCAAATGTTAAAAATATTGAAAGAACGTGATGCGCTACTTCTTCAGCTCTCTTAGTTTTCAAAGGTCGTAGCTGGACAAACTTAGTTAAATGATCTTGGTAAACCATTATGAATTTATATTCGCCATCGCTGTTTGACTGTAGATCTATCAGATCAACTTGACATCTTGAGTTTAACTCAGAACTGACCATTGGTTTCACAACAATACCTTTCTTAGGTGCACTGTGTTTCATTTGACACTGTTTGCATAAATTTAAATACAACATGACAACTTCATACGTAATATTTTTGTATTTAACTTGCAATTCTTTCAGCATACGTGTTCTTCCTCCGTGGCCTATTCTGGTGTGAGTTTCATATAGTATACTGAACAATTCCTCATTGGTAACATAATACTGGATATTCGTGTCTCCTTGTTTTAATGGTACAATTAACTTCTCTTCATCATTAATTTTTAAAACATCAAAACGTTTTAATCGTCTGTAATCCAAAGGTGTATTGCACTTAGTTTTAGCAGAAACCACTTCAGAAAGTATTTTAGAGTACTTTTCTTGAGAAAAATAAAAACAATTGTCTTCTCGTTTTTCCGCAATTAATGCATTTAACTTTTCAATAAAAAGATCACGATTCACTGCGGTATCCATTGATTATAAATAAGGGTGTCGTAAAAAATGTAGAAAACGTTACTCGCACCATCAAACGTTGCATACGGACTGACAGCAGAACAAAGGATTTGGCATACGGACTGACAGCAGAACAAAGGATTTGGCGGGAGTTGCATACGGACTGACAGCAGAACAAAGGATTTGGCATACGGACTGACAGCAGAACAAAGGATTTGGCGGGAGTTGCATACGGACTGACAGCAGAACAAAGGATTTGGCATACGGACTGACAGCAGCGGGAGACAGCCAGTCGCCTATTTGTCTCCGACATACACCGGTGAGGGTCCGAATGTACTCTTTTTGACCTCCACCAGAGCATATCTGTGATTGTCGACATACACCGGTGAGGGTCCGAATGTAATATCATGAAATGAAATATTCGATCTTTCACCAACGTATTTGGTATGTGTTGACATTCACCGGTGAAAGTCGACATTCACCAATTTCGGTCTTTCACAGTAACATATATATATATATATATATATATATATATATATACATGCAGCCGATATAGATGACAGTAGGTGAAAGTACACAAAAATGCAGTTTAACTACATAGCTTAGTTACTTCTAATGGTTTGTTTTTTTATTTTATTTTCAGCTAAAGAATGCATATTTAAAATATTTACTATGTACTTTTACTATGAACTTTCTTTATTGGTGGGTCTACATGGGGTGCTGGAGTGTATATTTTAATGCAAATGAACAGTCTAGCTACAAAGGTAAATACGGTAATACTTGTAATGACAACTGTTACCTTGGATGTGAACACTATTGTGTGAGCAAACATTTGGAATATGAAGCTTGTGTTATTTAGAAGCGGCAACTTCTTAGGTATTCAACCATTCATGTCCGTAGCATTTGGTTAGTTTGGTACACTTCTGAGATGTATATACATACCCTTGCTGTGATTTGAAATCAAAGCTACATCCAGACACGCACTCAACTGGATTGAACCTTTAACTTGCATATCTACATTGCAAATGAGCTACAAAATATACCTCCTGACCAGTCATGTTCTTTTGTAAGATCCCATTGCAGAAAGGAACATGTTAATAAGAACTTGAACTTAAAAATATATATAGTTTTGTATTATATTGCGTTTTAACCAGTTCATGCATAAGAATATGCTATTACCTTCTTAAAAAACTGTCCTAAATGCCCTGGGTATTAGTCTGGAGTCAGGTTCGCTGATTCATGATTGACAGCTTAAGTGTAACTATGCTTGATGTGTGCACCTGTACACCTGTATTGTTTGAGTGCCTGAACATTCTTTCAGACGTTCTATTTCTGGTCAACACACTGGGTCTTTGCTGTAAAAACCCAGTATTGACTGTCCAGACACCTATGGAATCTCTAAGGCTCAGTAATGTCACAATGGCATCATTTTTGTTAATATGTCATCACAGGAGTGATTCATGAGGTCTATATAAAGTAGTATATAAAACATAATATATGGGGTATTACTGCATGCGAGGGATGTTGCTGGATAGAAATTTAGTTTTTTCAGCAGCTGCACCTAACCTGTGGAAGTAATCATAATAACAAGGTGATTCAAATTATAAGAGGGGAAATTCTGTCAACTCACCCTAATTCCCCTGTTATTATAATATAGAAATATATCCCCAGTTTACTTAGGAGTGAAATATTAGCCTTAGATTTGCCATTAATCGAACGCTACACGTGTAACAATCAATTGAAAAACAAGAGGAACGTGATTCCTATATTATTTTCCTTTAATAATACCAGATATCATCAAATTGCCAAAGGGAGGTTTGTTTCAGGCCACTCACATTAAAAAGCGCCACACTGAGATGCTTCTTTTTGGCAGTCCTAATGAAGTCCTGTTTGTACAATGAAAACCTTTCCTCCATGAGCTTTTGTTTATCAATTTCAGGTGCTGGGTGATTTAGACCTAGTCATTCTGTCTAACACAGGCAGGTATGAGAATGAGTTGGGGTGTAGACCTAGAACATATACAAGCTTTACTGACTGAAGGACTTCGGTCCTATAACGTGTTAATAATACCGCTCTTTTCTCTATAGTTGTGCAGTTCCGTGTGTGTCGGCTTTTATAAGCAGCAGCGTTATTTATTTAGAGCTGACACAGCGTTGTAGCAAACATAAAGTAGTCTCTGTGACATTTCCCCCGTATTGACTAGGAACCACTGTACCTGGCTCTGAAACCCTGGGGGCGTGTTAGAGCAACGCACAGACAGGAAGTGGGAGCCTCGCCGCGCACGGTCTTGTTGGTAAGGTGCTGCTGTCCTTGTAGGAGTTAGATCATGCTGGGGCTGGGTGTCTGCAGGGCAGTATGTGAGTCATTAGCCCGGTGGCCAGTGTCTGTAGCCTGCCGCTCGTCGCCAGCTGTCAGGCTGCAGTCTTTGCATGTCAGCGTCACCCACCCGTCTGCAAAGCAGGAGCACAAAGACAGCGCTCCCATAGACCCTGCTTTACTGCAGGTCCTGGTCTGCCCTCTGTCCAGGAAGCCACTCAGGTAAAGCTGGGTAATCCTTAACTATGCCAGCCATTTTATCTTTTAGGTCTGTAAAAAGTTGCTTATATAGGTCAGTCTGTAACCTGTAAGATATACGGTAGGTCTGTACTGAACAGCCTGCTTCTTCTAGCCATATAGAGTCAAGCAGTCCATAGACATGTTAAAGGGAAAGTCCCATTGATAGAATATTTATTCCAGTGGTATAATGCAGGGTTCTACATACAGTAAGTTAGCATAGTTAACATAGTTTTATCTCCTTTTGTTCCAGTAAACTTGATTTATCTAAAAACCACTGTTATCAGTCATGTGGTATTTCAGATGGCTTTCCCTGCTCAAGCACCACACTGAGCTGATTCTTTATGGCAGCGCTGATGAAGTCCTGTTAGCACAATGAAATGCTTTCTGCCATGGGCTTTCATTAGTCTGTGTCAGGCTGGGTGATTTAGACTGAGCCATTCCGTTTACCGATGTGCATCTGCCTGAAGACATTATATTAGAGTTTTTTTAAACACCCAGACTGATGCTAGTAATACTAATGTTTCACTTTAAAACAGCAATTGCTCATAAAGGCTATAATGCCTGTTAAAGTGAGTAAACACAACGCAGAAGAGTGCTTAGTGTACATCGGGGAGCTATATTATTAGCTGTGAGCTTGTAATATGTACATGCAGATGCTGCTTAGGAGCAGCTCTTATGGAGCCAGGGTATACATTTTATTTTGAGGGTTCAGTTTTTGCGAGTGCAGCGTTCATTGTTTTGCCATCTTTCTGCTCTACTGAAGTTTATATAAATAGTTTACACTGGTTGGTGGGACAGGTTCAGCATTGGGTGATTTATATTGAAGAAAAAAAAAAAAGACAGTCTTACCTGGTCGCAGTTATGTAGTTTTTCTATTTAAAATGACATACACAACTAAGATTTCCAGACAATGCCCTTACAGTATGCTGAGTTATTCTAATTTCACTTTATTAACATCTAAAAAGAACTATACGGATTTAATAAAGAATATTCAATACTGCCAGTAGTCAGACTTGGGGATATTTTATGCCGTGTGGATCCAAAATAACTTCAGGTACCAATAAATGTTGCCTTATGTGCTTGTGTATGTTTTGTTTTGGAACTTGCACTTACAAACTTTTTTTTTTTATTTCTGTCTAGGTTTGAAGCAGCAACTAACGAGCTTATTAATGATGAGCTGGGTATCGCTTACCCCATTGTAGATGGAATCCCTAACATGACTCCTCAGGATGCCAGAATGATCCACAAAGATCAGAAGCCGGAGGATACAGGCAGCACATCTTAAAAGCAATCACATTTAAAAATCACTAGTGACACAATGTTTTTGTCTTTGCCAACAGTGACTGTGCTTATCCCGCTCCTGTCATTGGCGGGTTTATTCTACGCTGCATCAGTGGACGAGGATTTCCCTCAAGGATGCACCAGTAGCGCAAGTGTGTGTTTTTACAGCCTGCTTCTCCCGGTCACCCTGCCAGTGTATGTGTTTTTTCACTTGTGGACCTGGATGGGAATAAAACTTTTCAGGCACAACTAATGCATAGCTGAAGGCAAGCAGCTTGCTTACAAAAATCCTACTTTCTTTTTCAAGCACTATCACAGCTGTCTTGGGCAATTGTCTTTTTTTCCCCCATTCAAGGCAGCAATGCCAGTGTCTTGGAATCGCAGCCAATGGAGTTTGCAAATCTTGTAGAATTAGAATAAAGTATGCAATAATCATTTCTTGTCATTCATATCTAAGATATTAAGGAAAAAATGTAGAAAGTAGTAACATGCATTTTTCACTATCTATATTTGTATACACTTTGATATATAGTGCACATTATTACGCATTTCCATTTTTATAGATATGCCCCAAACCTTACAACAGCAGTCCTCTGCCATTTTGTTCTGTTTTAAAATCTATTGGCACTAATATATATATATATATATATATATATATATATATATATATATATATATATATATATATATATATATATATATATATATATATATATATATATATATATATATATATATATATATATATATATATATAAATAGATGAGGATCAAGAACTAGCAGTGAATATTTAACAGAGGTCTCTGTGTGTTTTAATGAATCCAGTTATTTGAAGACTGAGCCCCCTGAGTATCATCGCATGGTGTGACAGGAAAGGTAGGTAAGGGTTGAAACGCCAATATCAAGGAAGGCTTGCCAGACGCAGGAATACGTTTAAATTCCGATTATATTATGTTGTATTGCAGTAGCCCCTGTAAAATATCGTTTGTTAAGCATCTTGCAGTTTCCAAGCTCGGTTTCATAGTTGTGAAATTGCTTCCAGACATCAAGAAACACTGTGTCTGACAGAGTTTAGCAAACTTTATAAGTTAAAGCAAACTGTAAGGTTAAGTATGCACTAAGGCAGCAAATGTAAATTTATAAAGCAATTTTGGCCATACAGAATTGGGTACTACGAGTTAGGAGTCCCCACAAAATTATATCTTTGAGCATTAGACACAAATTTTATTTTAAGCACTCTTTTATTAATTATATATATTTAACATATAAACAAAAATGACATACGTTTTACTGATTAGCATAAACATCAACATAATGGTAACAATTCATTGTCATGAACATAATACCAAATCAAAGCCTTTTTCTGAAGTGCTGCAAAATCCTTAAGTGCATATGTAATTATTTTCAGGCATTAGGCTATATCTAAGAAAACAAACAATTTTATTATTCAAACCCTCTTTGACTAATACGTAGGGTATGTGGTTTGCCCCGTGCCCTAATTTCCATAATTGTATTAACATCGTTTCTTATGAACCTATCCTAAAGTTAGCAGAAATACTTTTAGAACACGGCTCCTCTCTTATTAGTGAAATGCTTTTCTGGGCGTTTTTTATCCAGAGTTTATTCTACTCCAAAGCTTTGTATACTTTAAAAACCGTAAGCGTATTCCTGTAAGCATCAATATGAAGACTATTGGTATGATGCTAATATGGACTACAGATTTTATGGGTTTCACTTGTTGACTGCACAAACGACACTAGAGTCCTTGTTAAGAGCAATCAAAGTGGTAGCGATTGTTTAATTAGGTTTACTCATATCTGCATTTTTTTGCTTTCCTCTGATATGGTTCAGTTATTCTTTTTACTATATACTAAGTAAGCATTAACACAAATATAAGAACAGTAAAATATGCTTATGGAAGATCACAGAGCAATTTCAGGATAATAAGGGAAAAATCATTCATCAGTGAAATATGAACATTCTAGATTTTTTCAAATCCTCTGTTGTTGCGTATGGCCAGGAGCAGCTTCCGTCGGAGAGTTTTTATGTTGGAATATTCTGGAAGAAGGAGTGTTTGAAAGCATGTCTGTGCTTCTGGAAGGAAGGTTTCATTGGGTGCTCCAAAACTAGAGATCCTCATCACTAGGTTCCCAATTAGAGGAATCCTGTTGTTTCCTGTTAGGAAAACTGAAAATTGATATATTTTTTGATTAGTTATAGGTTAAAGAAAACCATAAAAAGACATATTGCAATGTTAAAAAGATCGAGCTTTTAATCAAAGATGACACCTTTTACTGGGCTAATGTAGAAAATGGTGTAATGCTGGATTAGGTGTTGGGACCTCAGAGATCTCACTCTCAGATAGCGGGTCCATCTGTAAAGGGGACCTCTGAGGTCTGGAATGCCTGTGCATTCTCAACCCTTTCATTGAATAAATATATATTAGTAACAAATAAGTCCAAGCTGTACTACAAAAATGTAAGGTAAAAAGGTACATTTGAGGAATTAGGAATACATCCTGACACAATATATGAGTTGCTCGAGGGATACCAAGCAGCAGATGGAGGGAACTTGCAAACTTCTTGACGGAGACCCCATGATCTATGTCAACAGAATGGGAATTATTCAGTAAGTAGTCGAGGTTATTCAGCCAGGTGGCTCCTACCTCCAACTTTCTTCATTTTTATTTGAAAACCTGCGTGTATCTATAGCGCCTCAACATATACCATGCTATTACATACAGCATTAACCTGTTTGAGACTTCTGTTTCCTTGGAACTTATACCCTGAACACATCTTCCGCCTAAAAAAAAATCATCCTTTTGTGTTCAATATCATAAAAAGGTATTCAGCATAAGCAATGCCATCATACAAAACCCTACAAGCCAATTTTATGGAGCCCCACTGTTAATCATATCGGGGAAACTGAATGGGTGTAAGCTTACATATCTGATTTACATTTAGCCTGAGCAATTTGGTGTAAGGCTTTATTAGTGCATAATATGCACTTCATAGGTATTTTATTGAAGTCAAGATAACTGAGTTCTTCAGTATGACCCATTCTACTGCGAAGGTTTGTTTATGGAGATGGCTGCCTATGTGCTTGATTTTATACACCGGTTAGCAATGAGTATGACTAAGACACCTCAACTCAATAATAGGAAGCATGTCCACATACAGTTGGTCACATAGTGTACCTAGAAATCAATTATGTTGACATCATAGTTAAGTATCAATACATTGAATATATGCCTTTTTTTTTTTTAAATATTTTTTACAACAAAGAAAATATGCCAAACCCACCCTAAGTTACTAGTTTCCAAATGCATATTAGTTTAACTAAAGTGCACCGCATGTTCATTAATTGGTTTGGATTCAATTTACACAAGGGCAGAACAATGGTGATCAATATACTTACAAAGAAATCCCTTTTTCTCCTGTAGAGGTAAATCATGGAAAACCTTCCAAAACATATTGATGGTTGGATGGTTCCGAGAGTATTTTCCCAGGTAAATGGTAAACTTTAGGGGAAAAAAGAATTAAAAGTGAATTTTACCAGTTAATATTTTGATATGCAGAATCCTGCGATACGCATTTGCCCTTTTACCTGCCCCGCCCCGCCCCGCCCCCCCCAGCTATTTTTGTCTACAGGAGATGTAGGAGACTGAACGCTCATCTCCCTTCACGTGATATATTTACTGCCTGATGGTGCAAGCGCTGACTGCTGAATGCTATGGGCAGGGGTCTATTTGGCACATGTGCAGCAACTACTCCCATCGATTGACATACATTGTCTGTCCGTGAGGAGCCAGTTACGCTGGCTTCTACACTCAGAGGGGAGAACAGGCTGTCAGAATACAGCCTTCTCCCTACAGGAACCTGCTTAGTCAGAGTATCCAACAGCAACCAGTTTGACCTTTACAAAATGGCCAAGCCGGGCAAATGCTGGCCACCTGCCCACCCTATTTGGTAAGCTGGAGCCTCACAGTGTTCCTCCTGGCTGCCAAGTATGGCTGTACAAGCTCTGGATCAAAAAGCTGGACCATTGCATGGCTCTGGGTTCCCCCAGCCTCTAGCTCTAGTTCATGCTATACTGTCTAGCTACTAAGTTATTGTTTTTTCGCTGTCAGTAAAAGCAAAGTACATTAAAATCTGCCCTGACAAACTAAATGTGGCAAAGACATGCTTGCAATAACTTCACTACTTAGGTCATCTATCATGAACTTGGCAAAGCGGCAATCAGGTGAGAGTTTGCAGTCATCTTATTTGGTCACTAACTCTAGCAAGGTGAATAGGCCCAACACTGATCCAACAAGAGGGCTTTATATTTACTAAAGAGAGAATTTTTTACAGGGGAGAGTTTACAGGGCAGTTAACGGTTATTCATTCATTTTAAAGGACTGTCAGTGGCAAGAAGATCTGAGCTGGCCCAATGTAATGCATAATTTAATGTGTAAATAAATGTTCAAGAAACTTCACTGATTTGACTATACATTATACAGGGCCAGCCAAGCTCTTCCTGCAGCATAAGGTCATTGGGTTGGACCTTCGTAAAGTATAATGAACTCTCCTGTTACCTGTCCTTAAACAAGGAGCAAAAAATGAACTACACTCAGTGATTGAACTATGTATTATGCAGGCCTTAGGAAATTATAAAGGTTTGGGTCTCCATAATGCATAGTAAATGCAGTGAGTTTGTTTTATATTTCACAGTTTAGTGAATATACATCATGATTATAGCATAAGGAGGTCCTACTTTCCCACCATTTCAAAGTTAGTCCAGTTATAATTTTCAGTTCCAGTAACAGCCACCATGAGCTCGTCAGGTTGGAAAAACGAAAGGACATCTTTGTCGCAGACTTTGTAGAGGCCTCTCTTGAACTCCTCAAATGGTTCTGCTACAGACGTGTTGAAAATGTAGTCGACTGATTTATTAACAAAATCGTTCCTTTACAAGAAAGAATAAAAAGAGAATTTTTATTTTTAAATAATACATTTCATAATATATTAAACTGATCTTCTCCCGTTTTATTGTAAGACTTCATCGTGGATCTGTCACCTAAGAATGTTTACATTAACCAACGCCTCGGGAAAGCTGTGTTAACATTTTTAAAGAGGAACTCTGGTTTTTGCTCTCTCTTAGCTTAGCCCCATCTCCTCGAAAACTAAAACCACATGTGATGAGCTATAGAGTCAGTATCGTACCTGGGAACTTGTGGGCTCCGGCTACCCGGGGCCAACCCTGGCAGGACGCGGTGCCACCAATGTCAGTGGGCGTTCCCAGGTGACTCAATTACACTTATGTTTAAATTACAAATTTAGTGAATCACTACAATGAATCTTTACAATGGGCTGTTAAGGGGTTAATATTTCAAGAGTCTCAGGTATGCAGATAATGATCACATCAATGAGCAATCGGCTCAGTGTGGTGTTGGCAATTCCATCACAATATCATGTGACTGCCTCCAATGGTGACCTTGATACCTGCTCATTTGTAGATATGGGAAATCTTTAAGTTACTTTTGTTATCTTAAAAAGCTTTTTTGTTGACCAATCATACTGTAAACGGATTGCTGGAACTCTACACGTACTTGTTTGAATTGGTTACTGGTATAGATGCTCCAGTCGGAATCAGCTCAACTGTTTTATTCTCCCAAGACAGCTGCAAATGCATGAAAATACCGATAAGATTAGTCAAAATAAGAAGGACCTCTTTATACTTTCCCAAAAGATGGTCCCATAAACCATTACAACAAAAAAGAATTGCTGAAGGAAGCATAAAAAGCTATCATATTTATACTACCACACAAAATGCTTTTAAAAACACGTGTACATAGTTGCCAGTAATCCATAGTCTGGGAAACAAAGGTGGATGGCTTGATAGACTAAACACTGGGCTCTGCTCATTGAACATTGTATCTGCACGGGAGGATGTTCCTTACGTAGTGTGAGACTCCACTATAGCGCATGGTAGTGTGAGTGTGCTCAGCTTGCGATGACTAGCTTAAAACTGCACTTGTGCTCAGGGCCAAGCTGGCAATGACAAGGCACTTTAAGGTCGAAGTAAGTGTGGCTGCGTGTGGTTCACTTGCAGGTGGTTCCGTCTTGATGAGGACTGGACTGAGTATAGAAACCGCCTGTTGCTTATAAACCACATCCATGTGCCCACCTGCTGGATACATGCAGTCCAGGCCCGGACTAGGACAAAAAATAGGCCCGGGCATTTAAGCCTGAGCAGCCCATTTTTATTTATTTATTTTTTGTTAAAGCCCACCCTTCATGTACCACCTTTGTATTTACTCACTCATTCACACAAATCATTAACACATTCATTAATGCAGTCTCACAAATCATTCAAGCAATTCATCCACACATGAATTCATTAATTGTCATACGCATTCACACAATTTATCCACACATTTATTCATTCATTAATTCCCATACGCATTCACACTACCCCCTCTCCCCATCTTATCTGCCCCTTCTCACTATGTTCCTCCTTTTCACTATGTACCCCTTCCCCACTTCTCAATATGTACCCCCTCTCACTATCTATCCCCTCTCCCCCTTTCTCACTATCTAACCCCCCTCTGCCCCTTCTCACTGCACCCCCTCCCTCACCCTACTTACCCTCACCCTACTTACCTTGTTGCCGGAGCAAGCAGCAACTGCGACCGGGCCTGCGGCAGGGCCGGATTGACTTAGGAGCTGATGGAGCTGCAGCTCCAGGCCCCTACCTCAAAATAGGCCCAGTCCGGGTTTTTTTTTTAACTTTATTTAACTTCCTCCATGTTAAATAAAGTTAAAAAAAAACTTTATTTAACATGGAGGATGTTAAAGTAAAAAAAAAAAAAAAACCCCAGATGTTTTAATTTAAACCCTGTGCGGCCGCACACCCGTAAGGCCGGCCCCGGTGGGGGCTTCCCAGCCCCTTAGAGTGGTGGACCCGGTCGCAGTTGCGGCGGGCTTAAGGGGCCCAGTCAGTCTGGTCCTGACTGGGCCTATTGTAAGGTAGGGGCCTGGAGCTGCAGCTCCATCAGCCCCTAAGTCAATCCGGCCCTGCCGCAGCCCGGCCCACCGGGCAAATACCCGGTGTGCCCGATGGCCAGTCTGGGCCTGATGCAGTCTCACTCTAAATGCTTACATTATTAAACTTTACAAGTTTTAGGTATATTGTGTTTGGCTGCATATATCCAACATGCAGCACACTAAAGTATTACATATTACAGCCACTCAAGCTCTGTTAACGTTGGGTGGGAGGTGTTATTGGGCACTAATGGGCTTTATCAGGCATTTGCCCTGCATGCTCAATGGCCAGCCCAGGTCTGGTATACCCAGAGAGCTGGCACAGTGTGGGTAATGCCCAGTTTGAAATAAAACCATGATTCCTAGCAGATGGGAGCAGAATTGGGATGGTTGTGTAGGACCTAACGTCACAATCCTCTCTCATATCATGTGCAAGGCTGACCCTAAGGTTTCTAGCTCCCTTAACTAACTAACACCTTCCTCCAGCATGCACTTGCTTGCTAACTTTTTAAAGAACCCCATGGTGTCCATGGCGGCATGTATATGGTAGGGCCGTGACCATGTATGACTGTCATGTGCCTTGTGACAATGGTGGGACCAGGGATAGGCAAAGTATCCATACAAGGACACCAGTGTCAATGGCAATGTTTCTGAAGGTCCATAGAACATTATTAAATTGTCCACCACAGACCCCATTGCATGTTTACCATGAGCAATGTTGGTGCCTACCAACCTCTAGGCCAGGGGCGTCCAACATGCGGCCCGCGGGCCAAATGCGGCCCGCGAGACCTCGAGGTGCGGCCCGCGGAAGATCGGCAGCCAGGGCAACCGATGTTACGCGAGCCGCACCTCAAGCCCTGCTACTTACTTGTGGGAGGGTCTACTGGATTGCACAGAGGAAGCGGCGTTCACGTGACATCCTACTTCCTCTGTGCTTTAGCAGAGAAGGCAGAGGGAGGCCGCGCCCCCTGCTGAAGTCTGTAAGCGGCATCGAGGAGCTGCAGTGCAGGTAAGGGGGTGGGGAGGGTGTTTGAATGAGTGTGTGTGATTGAGGGTGTGTGATTGAGGGAATGAATCTGTGAATGAATGATTATATGAATAAATGAGTGTGTGTGTGTGATAGCATGGATGTGTAAGTGCTGGAACCTAGGCATGATGAGACTGTGATTGCTGTTAGCCAGTACATGCTAAAAACCTGGCCAGCTGCCCCCTTGTGTATTGATGCTGCCAGCAGTATGGGGTCTGCACTTACAGCCACCCTGTACCAGCATGTACCGGCTGACTTGGCATGATAGGAGTATGATTGCTAACAGCAATCACAGTCCCATAATGCCTAGGTTCCAGCATTTACTGGATGGATGTGTAAGTGCTGGAACCTAGGTATGATGGGACTGTGATTGCTGTTAGCAATCACACTCCTATCATGCCAAGTCAGCCAGTACATGCTGAAACCTAGCTAGCTGCCCCCCTTGTGTAGTGATGCTGCCAGCAGTATGGGGTCTGCACATCACTTACAGCCACCCTGTACCAGCATGTACTGGCTGACTTGGCATGATAGGAGTGTGATTGCTAACAGCAATCACAGCAAGCACAGTCCCATCATGCCTAGGTACCAGCATTTACTGGTTGCCTGGGTTGCCAGCATTTACTGGTTGCCAAGTCATATTGCTAATTTTGTCCAGTTGTGTGTTACCTACTTTTATTAAAAATGTGAGTTTTTATTATTATTTTTAAAGGTGGGGGCCATTTTCGGTTTTGGCTAAGTAAACCCTGAATGTTTTGGTCCAGAATTTTCATTTTAGTTCATCCCTAGAATAAATCTAGGGAATCCTGAATTTGTAGTCGCAAAACTTTCTAGGCCCAGAAATCAGTGAGAGGAAGAGTAAAGGTTTTGTGTCTTTTTCCTTTATTTTAATCTGCATATTTTATTAAAGGCCATATTTTTTGTCACAGTGAAAAACGAGTGCGGCCCGCGCACGTATACAATTCTGATGAAGTGGCCCACTGCAGAAAAAACTTGGACACCCCTGCTCTAGGCAATACCTCTAGGTTGCTGTCGTCTTTCAATAAATCTGCCTGAGCTGGAACCCTTGAGTGCCTGGAGCCTTTATTTATTTTGACCTACCGTACCTCTAGGTTAGACACATAGGAAATGTCCTAATACAAGTTTTCCTTACATCAATAACACTCTGTACTGGAAATAATAAACACTGGTTATAATACTTTATTTCAAACATGTTTTATACTTACACAGAAATATATTTCCAGATTTTCAGTTTCATTTCCATAATCCAGTATTTCTTGCATGCTCCTAAAAAAAGAGATTTTCTGTGGCACCCATTGTAAATATTACCGTATCTTTTATTTGGAGACTTTGCTTAGTTTAGCTGGCCAGGAAGCTAAGTGTCATTTGTTATTTTACATAAAATAAATTGAAACATGGCTATCATCAGCTTTATAATAATGTACTTTCTGTTGTATCTGTTTCTGGTGTTTTTTGTTATTTATAAAGGGAAATTTATTATTTGATTCAATGCAGTTAACGTAAAAGAGATAACGTGGTCTAAAGTAGTCATGATGGCTAATATTAAGCTCTGTCCACCCTAAAATAGCACTGGAGTCCTTTTGGCTTATCTCTATAATAAGACAGACTTGGGTAACTAATTGAGTGACATCAAAATGCTGTAAAATACACTATTGAATATAATTGATTGATAAGTGTCAATTTTATTGGCATTTTGCCTTTACTGGCATTATACGGCTAAAAAAACCCATTTGGTTGTAAGAACATACCGTGTATTTTTGCAAATGTCAGGTAAATGATAAATAGAACAATAATAATCCATCAGTAACTTGATCATTCCTATTGGCAGTGTATATTAAGCACAAACACAAATGTATAACTGGACAAAATTATGGCAAGATAGATTAAGATTTCAGAGCTTTCATATTTATAGGTAGGTTTAGAGAGGAAAGAGGCTGCTACCAAAAAAAAACTATCCAGACCCAGTTCTTTAAAGTTTCCCTGGCTACCTGTCATAAAATGCTGAAAATATATATTTTCTTACCGTCCAACAGTAGGCTGGAGCTCTTTTAAATCGTCCAAAGTTGTTTTTTTATCCAAAATTTTCTTAAATAAAGCTAAAGGAAATGGAAGATAAACAACCATCTGGTTGCAAATAGCTAGTCCACACAATATACCAAAGTAGAAGTATTTTTTTTTGTCTGCTGATGGCTAAAAAAGAATAGAAAAAAAAAACAAAAGTTCATAAATCTACATAAATATACAACATCCTATTCAGACTCTAAATAACGTTAATAAAAGTTGTTGAAAAGCTGAAAAATATTATTTATTACGGTATATACGTATTATGGATATATTTTTGGCAAATCTATGCCCCTTGTTTCAATATTGTATTGGGAACATTTCCAATAGCACAGTTTATTTTGCTCTAAAATGTATTTTATTAAAAGAAGCAAAATTTGTTAGAATACATGGCCTCACGCCACGGTTAGTGTTATGACCATAATCAACAGTAGTTCTTATTATTATCTTTCCTCTCGATATGAAAGAGAAGGTGATAAAGAAAGCAATATCCCGGCTTCATCTGTAAGAGACATTGACAAATGGGCTGCCAACGATCAGGGACAGCACACTTTTTGTTTTATAGAAGAAATATACAAAATATGTTTTATGTTTTGAATTACTAATTTTAAATTCTCCAGTACCCTTATGCACAGATACTACATTCACCAACACAATAATTTAACCCTTTACATACCCTAAAGACCGGAGGGTTTTTTTTGTCATTTTTTACTATATGGTCGTTTACTATATTTTTCACTATATGATTTCTATTTTCCATATTTGATGTATCCACATATATTATACACAATTTTATTCAGGACAAGTAGCTGCTTCTTATAAAATTATCGAAATACGTAAAAAACACCACAATAAGTGATAACAGCTTATATCCATACATTTGATATCCCCCATAAACCTACACTGCTTGGGAACCACATTGGTAGTAATGGATCAGAGTAGCGGAACAATCCATAATCCGGATTAACCATCTCTTCAAAAACGCGGAGGAAAAATTCTATAACAACAGCTGTAGGGTTAGATGACGTCTCACCGATGAATTCCACCTGCAGACAAGATATGTTTATTTCTGTATCATTTTTTTAAAAGCATTACATCTTTTAAAGGTTAACATTTTCAAGATATCTTGTTAGCATATAGTACTTCATAAATTGTTGGGCTCCGTAAAAAAAAAGCAAATGAGTAAAAAGTTATTTACTTAGTTTTACAATTAATATATACTTTCGGGTTTCTTTCAATACACTTTTAGAAAATTACCACATTCTTTAGCAAAGTTACCAGCCTACAGACCTTGTTTTAGGTAGTGGTCAGTAAAACAAGGAGAAAGGCCATAATTGTGAATCTGGGTTTGATGTTGTCATTGGAGAATTACTTGGACTAAGGTGTGCTTATTCATAGAACCAGACTAGAATGCTCTATGACCATACCTGGGAACTCTCCGGGTTTGACCCAGAGATTGTCGGGTGAGCGCTGCTCCTCCGGTTCTCCGGGTCAAGACCTGAATCCTACGGGTCGCAGGAGTGGGGTCTTGACACGTCCCACTCCCCGCCCATTTTTTCTATTAAATGGGGGTGTTTCCCGCTGCCGTCAGATATAAATGAGAGGTTTTGTTTATATGAATTGGCCAAAGAATATTTAAGCTCACCCACCACGTCAAGGCACATTCTCCTACGTAGTGGGCACACAACGCAGTTTATACTGCTACCAAACAAAACCTTATTAATGTGTTGGGAGGTGCAAGTAAGCCTCCACCCAATTAACCCCTGGATAGCAAGCTGCAACCAGACAAATGAGGAGCCAGCAACCTCAAATAGCGTATTTGCTCGTCTTATATCGGAGGTCATCTTCTAATCAGACGTCAAATAGATGCAAGACTAAGATCCAGATCCCCTGCAGAGCCGCAGGGGACTTGGATCCTCCTCTCTGGCAGCCAAAAGACAGTCTCCGCTGCTACCGGCATTTCTTCTGGGGGCTTTTATAATGGAGCGCCGGTGTGACATGACATTCCAGTGCTCCATAATAGATGCCCCAGCGGAAGACACCAAGGAGTCTGAAGCACGGAGGACAAGTCTAGGGATGCATTGGTAAATCGGGGGGGGGGGGTGCAGAGTGGCATATATGGAATTATAAGGCATATCAGGGAGGCAGAGTGGCATATAGGGAGGTATGAGGCATTTCTGGGGGGCAGAGTGGCATAAAGGGGGGGTATAAGACACATCTGGGAGACAGAGTGGCATAAAGGGGTATAAGGCATATATGGGGACAGAGTGGCATTCCTGGGTGGCCAAGTGGAATATAGGGGGTATATAAAGTGGGGTGTCGTCTCATAATCAGGGTCGTCTTATAATTGAGCAAATACGGTATGTGCAAGCAGAGAAAAGAAAAATGTTGGTGCGCTAAGCTAGTTACACATTTGTATTAGTTCAGCCTGGAACTAGCTTAGCGCACCGGCATTTTTCTTTTCCCTGCTGGCACAGATTTGAGGTTGTTCATCATTTGTCTGGTTCCAGCTGTGCTACCTCTTGCCTTGCCAATGCGCTTCCAGTTTCCTGCCTGTACTGAGCTTGTCATGCTAAGTTTTTATCCTTCTTGTGCTCAGAACACCTATAGATGGCACCCAAGAAAAAGACTAAGGCTAAATTGGAAAGCAGTCCTGAACTGAATACATTGTGAGCCTGCCTACGGCCATGCTCTGAATCCGAACCGGCCCCTGCATCGAGACTCCTACCTTATCCGGCACCCAGTACCCTTACATAGAGATTGAGAGCAGGAAAGATTTTAAATCTCCAATTTATCCATGTTAATCTTATAATTGGTAAGACCCCCATACAACTCCAACTCACCATATGCGACAGGGTGGCCATCATAAACCGCCAACTCACCCTATCAAAGGCCTTTTCAATGTCTATAGAGGGGACCAAGCATCCCCTAATTGAGGTACCTGCTACATGAATGAGATTCAGGGCTCAACAAAGGTCAGTTTTAATCATTTACTACAGTACCTGCAACTGCTTCTGAAGGTCACAGTCCTCCACAATACTCAGTTTATGTAAAGTGTCTTCTACCAGGTGACTGCGTCTGACTCTGAGATGGAAAATTGGTATTTTAGGAAGGTCACTATTCATCTGAAGTCTGTTCAACACAATTTGTTCATGGGCCTTTAACTTGATTAACTTGAAAAAAAGAAAAAAGTAAAATCAGTACCTGTGTCCAAGTAAAAGGAAAGGCTTTTAGCGCAACAACTCCTAAACTCCTGTCTATCTATAAAAATACTATTATTTTAATAGGTGTGGGTTCAATGTGGTTTAAGTTGTATTATGGCCTACTGGTATATTTACGAAGTAATACATTAGACCAATGTAATGTTCTTTCTTATATCAAGTTCATCAACATAGGTGTGAAATAATACCAGATATGTTATGGAGGCTGGTAACCCCCCTGAATGCATCATTCATAATGATAAGGCATAGCCTTAAAAGGGAACTTTTAAAACTTTTTAGACTTTTTTTTTGCCCTAATACATAGGCTAAATTTGGGGAGCTTATCACTGTATATCTCATTTAAACCAAACTTCGATGTAACAAAATTATAAAAATGTGTTAATGATTAAAGGCCAAAAAACTGTCTATGGTTAAAATTTGCTAACTGGCACTTACTTCTTGTTTCTGAACTGAATCAATGTGAAGAGCTTGAACCTTGGTAATGAAGTTGAAGATAAAGGGGTAACGACAATATATCACTGGCATTTGATTCTCATCCTCGTCCTGTGAATGAGATGAAGATTTGTGGCTGATTAATTGAGAAACTATGAAAGCGAAACCATGGTAAAATTCTAGAAAAGACTTATATACCTTGGCTTTGTGTATTAAAATATAAGTGTTTACATTGTTGTAAAATGGACTATTAACTGGAAGTACATTTTGAGATATTCTGGAGGTGATCTGGTGGGGATCATTAGAAGATACTGATAAACAAAGCACACATACAGGAGAAAATTGCCGGCTAAACACAAAAAGGTGATAAAATCTTTTTAAGATATATAAGTGAAAGGAGAAAAGGTAAACAAGGAACAAGATTAACCTCTTCGTGACAGTTTAATCTCTGCGACAAAGCTTTTTTTGTGATTTTTAGCTTAACCATACAAATTATTTATTGTTTTTCAAGGAGAGATGTATATGCATACCTGGGAACTCTCCGGTTTGAACCGGAGAACTCCGGAAGAAGCACCGCTTCTCTGGTTCTCCGGATCAACACCCGAATCCTCCGGGTCGCTGGAGCAGGGTCTTAACATGCCCCGCTCCCCGCCCATTTCGCCTTTAAATGGGGGTGTTTCCCGCAATGTCAGAGGGAACGCCTCCTGACATCAGTGGGCTGTCCCGGCTGCATCCCACAAGGGCAGGCTCCGGGTAGCCAGAATCCAGAAGTTTCCAGGTATGGCTTTCAATGTATACCCCTGATATAGAATTTTTTTTTTATGTTTAACAACATAATTATTATAATTACAATTATAATTATACCCAACATGCATAGTTGTTTTTACTTTTATAAGAGATCAAAATGCTCTCTTACCTACTGCACTATTTTTTCCTAATTTTCTTCTTTTTTTTTTTTTTCCTATTTTTTAAGTTTTTGATTGGGGCAGGTTTTTTGTAAAATGTATATATTATTTTACATTTTTTATGTTTATTTTTTTATATTGTTCTACTAGTTTTACATTTTTTTTATTCTGTTTATTTCAGAGGAGAAATGTTACAAGAAGCCATAGTCTAAAACCGGGGGGTCGGAGGTTTAGCTATTATGTAAGGAAATAAAACTTCCTGGGAAGGTGGTAGATAAACGGAACATCCTCCCTTCAGAAGTGGTAGAGGCTAACAGAATAAGAAAATTTAAACATGGAATTGCCTGACATAAAGGTATACTAAATCAAAGACAAGGACTGATTAAGGTCTATGTCTCTACATCAGGTAAAAAGGGGCAGACTAAATGGGCCTGCTTTTCTTTTATTGTATTAAATCTGTTGGCAGCTGGCTTGTTGCACCAGGAATATCTGTTGTAGAAATATCTTACCATTAAGATCTTTTCTAATCTATACTTTATGACTAAATACATTTTACTAAAACAAAACATATTTGCTATGGACTAGTATACTGCAGAAGAAGACCAATAAACACATCTGCACAGGAGATGTTGACTTCTCTAAAGGCACAGAGATGAAGAAGAATGGATAAGCCTTCATTAAGCAAAACACTCAAAATATGCCCACTTAAGAACATCTCAAGCATGTTGATTAGTTGATGATTATGGATGTTTACATTTTTATCTGTAAAGGTATCAAAATGAATGACAGGTTTATTCCAATGCTCAGAAGGTTTCCTTCGTGTCGGCTGGAGTGGTGTAAAGCACACCTCCACTGGACTCTGGGGCAGTACAAACGTGTTCTCTGGAGTGAAGAGTCGCATTTCACTATGTAGAAGTTTGATGTATGAATCCGGGTTTGGTGGATACCACGAGAATGCTACCTACTGGAATGCATACTGCCTACTGTAAAGTTTGGTGGAGGAGGGAGAATGGTCTGGGGCCTTTTTTCAGGGTTTGGGTTATGCCTCTTAGTTCCAGCTGCATAAAGTTGCATCAAGACATGGTTTGACAAGTTCGGTGGTTAAGCCATGACCTTAACCCCACTGAACACCTTTGGGATGAATACGCTGATTGAGAGTCTGATCTTCTCGTCCAACATCAAAATGCTCTTTTGGCTGAATGGGCACAAATTCTACCATACACAGTTTAAAATCTTGTGGAAAACCTTCCCAATATAGTGGAGGCAATTATAGCCGTAAAAGGGGGGAGGAACTCTATATTAAGGCCCATATAGGTGTGATGGTCAGGTGTCCACATACTTGTGGTCCTATAGTGTACATACCCATGACAACAGCACATTGCTGAGAAGACCTACATATATTTTTGATGGGTTTTGTATTTCTTAGTGAAGAAGGTGGAACAGAGGGTAGAAGAGAGTAAAAAAAGAAAAGGACAAGATGTACCTGGCTTGATGTTTAAGATCTATAATGCACTGTAGTGTCCTTAAATGCAGTTATTTTATTTTAATAATATCTTACCTATGAAATAGTGATCATGGCTTTATGGATTTATGGCTTTTGAGGGTAAATTAAACAAAAGTATCCCAAATTAAACTATACAATATGGCTTTAGAATGTTAAGGATAAAGGTTTATAGAATCTTTCATGAAATAGATAATACATAAAGATATCTCATTTGTGATGTAACAAGGTTGGTTACATTTGAAAAGCAGTGAACTCACAGATCGAGACTGCCACAGACGCCAGTTGCTAAGATCTTTCGGCAGGATGATAAAGGGGCAGAGCTCGTTAATACAGAACGAGTTGATTGGCACAATACAGTTGGCCTTCATGTTTGCCTGTAGCATAGAAACAGAAACTTGTAAACTGGAACATGTCATGTATTTCGTAGCAATGTTAGGACACAGCACACACAGCATTAAAATCTAAACTATTACTTTTGTTGTATTGTTACATATGGTCTGTTAAGTAAATGGCACGATCGCCTATAAAGATTTGGAGCAAGACAGCCTTTTAGGAACACTAAATCCATGACCTGCAAACAGGGTATCCTGGCAGAAGAACTCCAATAAAAGTCTAAAAGCTACCTAAGAAAAACGGTTGTTAATGAAAAGTAAAGATTGGTAGCATATATAACCCAATACAGTGTTCACTGATACCTTATACAACTTCTTCAGCATTTCCAGTAGTTCTTTAGTCTTGGAATCCATCTGATTTGACTGTACTGCCCGCACCACTGAAGCTTTAAGCAACTGGATTTGCTTTTCAAAGTCAGGAGCCTTCATTGATGACCACAGTTTTACTGTATAAAAATAACAAATCAGTGTATGTATATATATATATATATATATATATATATATATATATTTATATATTTCACACAAGTTGTTAGCACACATCCCTGACATATATTCAGCAAAATACCAAGGTGTCAATAGAATTCTCTATTGTAATTATGGAGTGTATATTATTCTAATCATATATCCAGATGGTGAGTATGACAATACTATTATGCAATTGGATTGTCCAATGGCGACTATGGTCGATCACAAACCAGTAACGAATCCAAATAAAATGTTTATTTGAACCAAACAGCGTTATTACCCGCTGTTCAAGGTATTCACGCAATTATTTTGTCTACATTCAGATCAGATTTAATAAAATATGTATCTGTATAAAATATCTGTGAAATTTAAACATTTGGTGTAGTTTATTATCGCACATGCCTTGAATTACAAGATCCACCGGAAGCATAAAACCAAATCACTTCTCCACTTAAACAATAAAGTCAAGTATAAATATACCTAATATCTTCAGAGCATTTTTGTTCAGGTTGTTCACAGCGCTTGCAAAGGGGATCACCAACAACAAGCTATAGCTCGGGTCATGCATTACAGAGCATTCTGGAAGCAAGATAATGATAGCTAGAGCCTCATAGAGCACCGGGAGAGACTCAATGCAGGGAATCAGATCACTTTTGAAGCTGGAGCATATCTGTTAACCAAATCAGAAAAAGAATCTTTGAGTTTGCAAAATACTAAGTTTCATAGGACATGTAAGTGTGTGTAAGGACATGTAAGCTTCCTGGCAGAAAGTATTCTGCTTACATGCATTGCCGAGCAGGACATCCTGCAAGGCAAATAGCTGTGGAGCAGGGAAAAAAGAACAAAATGAAGATTCTGAAAAATCTCACATGCAAAAAAAAGTAATTTACAAGGCAGCAAATGCATTGAACATCATATGATCATAGATGGGAACTCTCCGGGTTTGGCCTGGAGATCTCTGTGAGAAGCACCGTTTTTCAGGTTCTCCGGGTCAACACTCGAATAGTCCGGGTAGCGGGCTGCACATTTTTATAGCTGCTCCACAATTGAAAATAATCTTTTATCATATAATACAGAGCTGTTAACTGGAGATTAAACCACCGGATATGGCTCACTGGGGTTATTTCTAAAGCTTCATAGAATGTATAACATAGTGTAATATGGGTTTGGTATTGTTAGATGTGGGCCATCATATTGATCTGGCACAGAGTGCTAATATAATACAATCTAGTGATTCTTATGTGAAAAGTTGTATTTATGTTTTATGTCTAAGTTGGTGTCCATTTTTATCTTATTCATGGTAAAAGAGGAAAAAAATCTTACAATGTCTGACATTCTTTTGTCCTTGTTTAGTTCTGCAAATACATTTCTGGCAGCTTCAAAGTCCAGTTGTAGAGGAGATGATTGGAGAGGACTGGAGGGTCTAGCAAAGAACAGATAAAAAAGGTACATCTTCGTAATGTTGCAAATTCTTCTCTCTGAACACTTGCACATTTGCTGTGGATGCCAATCCGTTCACATGTAAACAAGTCTTTTCTATTTCTGATGGTCAGTCTACTTTTCTTTGACTGGTAGAGGTGAGGATCTGGGTTATTCATTAAAGTGCCAGGGCTTCCAGACCTCAGAGGATCCTAGGCACGGGCATAGTGTGCCTAATGAATAATCCACTCTAGTTAAATTATACAACACACAGAACAGTGGCCCACAGAATGTTAGTTTAATGCATATGATAGGTATATAGTCCCTTTAAATTGTCATGGGGTTCTGCAGCTCCCCCCAAATGCATTTGTCCCTTTCCTTAATTCTGAGCTTAATGCCCTGCGGGAAATGCATTCAGCCAAATGCATTTCACCTCCACTCTGCTCCAGCACTGGCTCTGCTGAACGCTGCAGTGCGTATATGTGAATTCTTCCCATTCATTTTAATGGTTGCATTAGCTGTCAATCAGTGACAGGAATATAGTCCCATTGATTTCATTGGAAGTACCATCCAGCTACTGATTTACGCTTAAGCAAGCAGCCAATCAGTGGCAAGAAATTTTGGATCATGGTGGAAGAAAAAGATTTTGCAGAATGGCTTTTATGTGTTTATTTTTTTGTTTTGGAAGGATGCATATTAAGGTACTATGGTTTCTCCTATAGTAGGAGTGTTAGGGACATTAGAATGTCCCTTTAACAGTCCATATCGTTACTAGATATAAAGTAAAACCTTTAATGCAAAAACTCGCTTACCTTAGAAAACTTGCAGTCAGACATGAAGCTGAAGAAAATATTGTGTTTATTTCTCTGTAATGAAAAAACATATCAATTGTGTAAACTATTTATTATATCATCAGTTCCGCTGCCATTCAATAACATTAAAAAACAGATTAAATATAAAAATGATTCCGTGCCCAGCAGCAGCATGTAATACTCCTGTGCGCTAGCGCCCTCAAGTGCTTAGAGGATGCATTACATTGTGTCCAATAGTGTCACTGAGTACTGCTCTCAAGCTTATGATGCAGAGACCACAATAGTGAGCAGCAGGAGCCCCATTCGTCCCATTCTAAGGACAAATTGGCCATGCAAACCCTTACGACAACCCTCAGGAGAGAGGAACCCCATGTACCAAGGGGGGCCACACGTAACCCAACACAATAAGCACTGTTTCTGCTGTACAGGCAAATATATAAATGACACAGCAACTAGTAAGCAACAAATGGGGACAATATAAGCATTAAGTTACCGCTTTGCTTCTTGGTATTCCTCTGTTCCAGTTTTTGCTTTCATCCACTTCTTGATAACAGCCCTGTCCACCCGACTGATCTTTTGAAGACTGTCCATGGAAGTTACTTTGGCCTTCTAGCATAAGTAAGTAATAATGTGAGTAATAAGGAAATGCAAAGACTAGCATAATTTTTTTTTCCCTTTAGCCCATGCTAACTATGAATTCTACATCTAATGATGACAAATCAATCAAGACCCCTGTCTTAAATAAAAATGCAAGATTGTGTCACATTTCAGATATTTCTGTTCTTTTATAGCTAGTAAAAGCTGTCTGCCATTCAAACAACAATTATATGTTTAAGATCTAAAGATGGAGACCAATCATACATAGAAGAATTTCAAAGGAAATGTTAAATTTTTAAACGTCATTTCACCCTAATCATAAAAAGTACCACTTCACCGAATTGCAGGAGCATATATATATTGTTGCACCAAGGGCCTGATTGTATAAATTAGTGGTATGATGGTATGAATGGGGCTCAGACAAATTTTAATATATATTTATATTGGAAATATAAACCTGTTCTTGACGAGAAGAGCTTGCAAAGCTTGAATTATTCCCAGCAAAAATCCATTTAACGGAGACTTCCATAAGGTCTGAAAAAAAGAGGACCAAGAAAATAATCCAATAAACTGGCATAGCCATTGCCCAACATCAATGTACCAAAGAACACTCTATTTTCATTAGCTGACTGCCCATCTTCCAAGCAGATTTTACCATTTGCAGATACAAGGCTGCTGATGTCGAAATCTGGTGGTAGCTGTGCCTGGTCGTCACTGAGAGAGCCGCCATGTTGTTTTTGTAAGCCACGGCCAAAGGACACAACGCGGTTACAAGTGAAGACATACAATAGTGTGTGGTAGCTGGAACCAAAAAACACAAGGAGGTCTAAATACTAAGCTGAAATGATTGTTTACAAAGATATTCTAATTTGCTTGCAGTATTATGAATATATAGAAAATTGGTGAAACTTATTTCTGTGTTTTGAATTTTTTTAAAAAAAAATATTTTAATAGGAATTCTGTAGATTTTTAATGTATTTGATCCTAGTATTTAAAGTACTGGGTAGGCCTACGTTTTTATACATTTATTTGATGGTTTCTTTATTTTGGGTTAGCGTGTCTAAACTTGCACTGTCACCAGGTATCTGTACATTAGTTACATCTGCCAACGTCCAACGTAGATTCCATTTAGTTTTTAATTTTTCTGAAGTCTAGTAATTAGGATTTTCTAAATTGTAATTTATAAACTGATGGGAGAGATAGGAAAACACAGTGTGGTCTATTCACTAAAAAGTCGAGTAGTCAGTCCAGAAAGGGGTTTGCATGCGAGAACTCACAAAACTATTTCTATATTTGCTAATATATGAATTGTTTGTTGCTAGATGTGAGCCCAAGAGTCTTTATATTTTGTGAGTTGCAAGTAAGGTCTTGGTTTTCAAGGAGGTTTAGTGTTTAGTGAATTTACCTCCCTGTGAGGTAGGGATTCCAATGAAAGAAATACTAAACCATACCTGCCACAAGCTACTTGAGAAACCTGCCCTTCATATTCTTCTATCTTTTGAGGACCTTGCATTGACTTCCCAGTGCTTTGACCAAGCTGTCCATACGTGTCGTCTCCAAATGTGTACACACTGCCATCCTAGTAAGAGTGCAACAACACATGCAGGAAAAAAAGACATATGAAACGAATTTGTGTTATATTTAAATAACCATTGCACCCCTAGAATACATCAAAAACATCATCTAAATCCATAATTCATGTACCCAAATACTCCACTCCATCAGCGCTTTGGAGGGCTTGAAAACATATGCAACTCTACACCTTTCTCTATGTTGACCCAATAAAAGTTATCGGCTTTGCCTAAATATTTAATCTACTCTTGGACAAAAAAAACTATTTTCATTTTCGTTAATAATAAAGACCATGATGCAGAGCACAGGGGGTGGTCTGATCAAACCTGAACCACCTAAAAAAACAGGTACTTACTTGCCAGAAGAGGGCTCTGAAATGGAGGGGCAATGGCTCCAACTAGAGCCCTGCGTGGAACTGTTTTCTTAATCCCGCCGCGCTCCCGCTGAATTTCTGACCATTACCGCCCGCTCCCGCAACGTGTGTGTCCAATCCCGCCCGCTCCCGCAACATATGTGCCCAATCCCGCCCGCTCCGGCAAACATTCTGTCACAGCTTTTACAGATAGTAAAGAATTTAATTCCCTCATTCACAGATACTCATTCATGCCCTCATTCACAGATACTAATCATTCACAGATACTCATTCATTCCCTCAATCATGCATACTTCTCTTGTCCTGCCCAGGGGAAGCAGGAACGGAGCAGAGTCATGTGACGTGACATAAAATTCACGTGACTCCGCTAGGTTCCTGGGCGGAACAAGAGAAGACACACTGTGTGTGAGCAACGCGAATGCAGCCTTGCGGGAGTGCGCAGGATTACTGGGACCCTCAGGTACATTGTCTGACCGCCCGCAACACCCCCAAAAAAACCCTGCAACCACAAGTTTTTTGACCCGCATCGCCATGCAGTCCTCTAGCTCCAACCATGAGCATGTGGGTACCTATGCATGCTCACTTGATCATTTGATCACCAGCCTTTTCCACACCCATGTGACTGGATCTTTTTGCCATTTTTACCATGTTTCCTCAATTATGATTTCTTTTTTTTGTCTAGTGTACCCACACAATTTATTTATTATTCCGTTAAGAACCGGTAGGGCCCTCTTTTGATAACATTTTTATATGTGTAGTGCATTACTTAGTATTAGTAATATGTAATCTTTTTTCCACAGATTAGGTACTACTGCCTTAATTTATGCTCAGCATAAGTAATATATATTACAGTAATATCCTACATGTATTTTTTAAATGTTTTGTAAGGCAAGCTGCTTCCATATTACACTAGTTACTGTTATTTGAAAAACGTTTGGGTTTAGGGGCATGGAGAGTTTTTTTAGATTTGTAGTTGGAGGCACAATAGTTGTTTGGGCAGTTTGGTTAGCTTTTTACATTGTTGTCCCATATTTATTAATTCTTTTTTTACTTTTTAAACTCATTTTGACTGGCGATCCCTTTGGGGTCCTTGTAGACCTCAGGAATCTCTCTTAAACAGAACGTACCCCTTATGATGGCAACATAACGGTACATCCCCAAGACTGTAGAGGGGTTAACCTGGGATTTGCCAACCCATACAAACCAGTAGTGTTTTCACTGTGTTTTTTCGAAAGCCTTGAGAGAGTGAACTAAAATGTTATTTGGAGTAGGGTCACTCAATGTTGGAAACCCACATCCTTTTGAGGAACATGTTGGCACTGTCCTAGAGATTCAAGCTAGAGATTCATGTGTGCTCAACATGCAACATACCTTAAACCACATTAAACTACATCATATTTTTAAAAGCATCCCTGCTTTTAAGGCAATTTAACAAACATTTCTAGAACTATGAAAACAACCTTTTTTGGTTGTTGCGTTTTTGCCTTTTTCAACTGTATATCTACAATTTGCATGATGCGGATAAAGCAAAGAGAATAAACAATGGATAATAAATAATACAAAACGGTCTGATTTATAGTAAAATTGACATTTCAAATAAGGTAAAAACATGGTAATATTAAAGAAATGTATATACTTTTGTACGCACGGCCACTTGCCTTAGTAAGAACGGCAGTATGTTCGTCTCCACAGCTAATGTAGACCACGCCAAGGTTTCTCAAAGAGTTCACTGCATGGGGTTTGAATATGGCTGCTGAGTAGAAGCAGAGAACCACATTATTATTTCTCTACAACTAATCTGATTTAATATTTTGTGCTACATTATACTGATCTCTCTTGCTCTATCTGTTCTTGTCTCCTCAGTCGCCTGATGCCAATGCAATGTAACATTTATAAATACAGTGATGTTAAAACAAAGGAATTAAAGTAAACATTTATCAACTTAGTATGTAAAATATTTCAATAAGAATATTGTAATTGATTGATTCAATCTATCTACCACCCTCTCAGTAAAGTAATTTCAGATCTATGTAAATGAATATACCGTACATTTTGGTGCATGCGGTTTACCTTTTGATGAGTCAGCCTTGAATCCCAGTTGACCGGCATTATTCCTTCCCCATACAAAAACAGTTCCTAACATTGACAGGGCAAAACTTTGAGAGCCACCAGCATTGACCTGAACCAGTGGAATTCCCGTCAGTGACTTCACAAGCTGTGGGCTAGCTTGATTCGGTGTCTGTTTGCCTAGGCCAAGCTGTCCAGCATTATTTTGTCCCCAGGAAAATACTCTACCGTCTGTAAGAACAAGAAAGAACAAACTTCAGCAGCAGAATTTTATGTTATTGTATACAATATATAAACACACCAGCAAGAAGATCTTCTTTAGTACAAGGAATACAAGCAAGAACATAATCCCAGTCGCCAATCAGCAAAAATAACAAAGGATAATGTTATTTATTTCTCAAACCCTGTGTCCACAGACCTTATGTGTAGTGTGATTTGGGGCAAGAACAGTAAATGGAACTAAAAAAAGAGAAAAAACATACTCTAATGAATGTAATTGGCGAAAATGTGATTAGTTGTGTCAGATAGTGTGATCGCCGGGGGAAAGTGACAATGTGGCTGCCCATCCCATCCTAGACCAGAATACATTACTGCTTGCCAACTAAAAAGAGCTCACCTGCAACTCATAGGTGTTCTTAGTAACTATACTTTCAGTTGATATTTGACTTGTGGCACTTAAGTATATATGAGTTTTAAAGCTTCATGTTAACCGAGTTAACCTCTTATTTCGGCTGACAACTCATTCTTTAGTGAAAAGATCCCACAATACAGATGCCCAAAGTGAGTATCTACCGCCTTACACTGTTTGATATAATAAATATTATGCCTTTGAAGCTTGCGGTATTGTAAACTGGTTTACCCTGTGGTTTTGCTTTGAAATGTGAATGTCCATAATGTTACCATTTTGTCAGCAATACACAGGGTACGAACAAACAAAACAATAATACAATTACCTAGCGCAAAGCCTCATTATAAAAAAAATGCTTTTCTTGGGTAATATTTACCTTCTGTTAGAACAATCGAATGATAATCTCCACATGATATTTGTAAAATTTTGATGTTTGAAAGGCCAGTTATTCTTCTGCAATGAAACACAATTAAACAATGGTAAATAACAGCATTTTCTTTTTCTTCATTAATGGAGGCGTAAGGTGTAATGATCTCTATCAATATAATCAGAAGGTGTAAAGATGCCAATTTGTAAACATACAGGAAAAATACACAAATGGGGGAAAATGAGCAATTGCATTAATTTGCATCAATTTGCATTGATACATACAATTGGTAGGGAGACCAGGTTTGTCCTTCAACTGGGGCATACGACAATTTTGTGTGTGGTCCCCATGGAAGGACTCATCTAGTCAACCTGCCCATTTGTCTTTTTTTAAATTGGGAAATATTGTCCACGTTGCTTTCAGTCATTGATGTGGACATAGAGGTTGCAAAATGTGCAACTGTTGCTGGGACATGAAGGCCCCACCAGAACTGCTGTGTGACCGCGGGTGCTGCGGGCTTTTGCCCCACATTACAGACGACCCAGGTGCAGCCGAATCAGCCACTCTAGTGGGGGGCCGCGCGCCCCCCCGGCCCAACCCGCCCCTGGTAGTGCAGCACCTCGTACTGTGTGTGTGTGAGCTGCATTAAAGGCAAGTTGTTTTGGAGGAAGCTGTATTTCGCTGGGCGTAATCAGAGGTAGTTCTCCAATGTACAATGTGAGAATAAATGTCAGCCAAAACATTGGAATGAAACATACTTTTCAGTATATATGTCTGTGACGTATTTGATGTGGGCACTACCCTAGGCCAGACTCATGACAACCCCATCCGCCACCTTTTACTGCATTCTATGGAGTGCACTCAGTCGCACTTTCAGCCATATTGTGAATGGGCCAGTTGACGAGATGAGAGATTTCCCTAGTAACAAATTACCTATGTTGTATTATCTTATGAATCTCTGATAGCGAGGAGGGACATAACAAAAGAAACAAAATTTCATTAAGATTCATTTATTTGTTGACCTACTATAAACAAGTCATCTCTCACACATTTTTTGGGAGGTTGCCGGTAATTATAAGATATCACTTTTTCTGGGGTCAGGCAGGCTTAAACAAGTTATGATGAACATTTTTGGCAGCATTACCAGAAAATGTGGTCACTGTTCAAAGTCAGTAAGTGTTACGGATTCAGAGTCCAATAAATCTAAAAGGTGCTGTTTATTAAGTATTGGCAAATGCAAACTGTCCATGAAAAAATCAAGGACAGGGTTGAAACTAAACTTATTAATAAAATCTGTAAAAATATTAACCAAAATTCCAACTTATAATAGAGAGGTGCAAAGATGAAGAAAGGAAAAATAAAAATCTTAAGGGTTCAGTGGAGCTCAAGTTACTTCTGCTGGGAGGCTGTTCCACATGTCCAATACTTTCCCAGTAAAGTAAATCTTCCTTACATTAATTTACTGCTACAGACAAGCAAGAATTATATTATAATTTAGAACAGTTTGTATTGCAGACACTGTGTGTGTTGTACATGCCCCTGCCCTTTTTCCTGTTGTTTTTTCTTAGCACATACTGGACCCTCGCTCCTCCCTTGCTCCTCCCTCCTCCCTTGCTTCTCCCTCCTTTCACCATGGTCTTCGCATCTGCAGATCGAGATCAGGGGAGACCAGAAAAAGACTGGCGCAGGTAAGTGAGCGGGTGGGGGAGGGGCAGATACAAGGCAGGGGAAAGGTGAAGGGACAGAGACAGGACTGGGGGACACAGAGACAGAGGCATTTTGGGCGCAACACATTTTGTTTCTGGTTTTAAAAAAAATCCCTGAATTTCGTCTGAACTGAAAGGGCAGGAAACAGATATCAATGCCTGAAATGAATGAGCCAAAAACGAAACAGAAAATCTGCTTGAAATAATTTTGGGCCTCATGCACAAGTCTAGTAAGCAGACAATTAACCAGTGACACACTGGAGGTACTGATAATCCATGGCCTAGGCCAAAATTTAATTGCTGATATATATATGTGGCACTGTGTATTTATTTTATAGTTTTTCACAGGGTATTGCTTCCAGCACACTGAATAACATCAGTCTACAAAGGCTCTTTATCAGTCCCCATTATGTGCATAAAAGAGACTGATTCTTTGTTCTGTTGTATGCATGTTTGTTGTGTTACAGATTTCATGGAGTTAAAACTGCAGCCCATTTATGTTCATTGTGTTCATTGATATAAATGTGTCTATGACGAGAACAATTTATCAACTATCCATAAGCTAAGACGACTTACTTTGGGATAGGATTAGTTTGTTTCAATGTTCCAGCCCCAAGTTCTCCTTCAGTTCCTTCTCCCCAAGTATACACATCTCCTTGATTGCATACGGCCACAGAGTGATTTTTGCCACAGCTAACATCAACAATCATCTGGGCTTCCAATGCATAGATTTGTCCTTTAATGGAAAAAAAAAACCAAGAAGACAGCTGACAATGACATAATCCACTGGAAAATACGTGAGGATTAAAATACCCCACATAGGTTGGTTTTATTAAGGTATATTTTTATTGGGAGATGTTTGAGCACCTACTGTATTTAATTTGTATTTTTTATATTTTTAACTACTTATAAAATATTTTTATTTTTTATAATTTGTATATTGTATTTTTTGATCTCCATTGCCACGCCTGTGAAAAGCCTGCAGGGAGAGCTCATTAGAGGTTTCAGAACAGTCTGAATAGACCTTCTGGGAACTTTTTACATTTAATATTTTTCGCCAGTGTCAGGGAGGACACAGTCAGTCATGAACTTCTGCTTGGGAATTCCATTATTTTGGTGTAACCAGCTCGAACTGTTAGTCAGATAGAAGCTACCAATGCTGTCTCCTGATGACAGGGGAGACCCCAGTCTGTCTTATGACACCCTGATCTCCTGGGTATTGATGGGGAAATGTCATCCACATTCCCTCTCCTCTCTCCAATCTCAAACATGTCAGTCCCTAAATGTGCTCATTCTCTCTATAATCCCACCCTCACCTAACAAACTATCACTTGCTCTTCTAGATGCTCACGTTTCCAACTCTGGCACACGACACTTTGATGTTGTTTCCAATTTGCTGAACGTAGTTGGCAGAAGTCTCATTCTATGTCTACGTTCCTATGCTCTCACACTAGCTAAGGGAATCTACTCCACCTCCCTTATCTCCTTCATGTGTCATAACCGTATACGTTTCTTCAGTACCATTAATTCCATTCTTTGCCTATCATAACTACCCTTTCCACTAACTTTACTGCCTCTGACTTTGTCAAATTCTTCAATAATAAAACTGAAATTGTGATGTAACATACCTACACAGCCCTCCTCATTCCCTTTCCCTCCCTATGACTCTACACTCTCGTCTTTCTGAACTCGTCTTTCACTTCTACATGAAACTATTTCTCTCTTGTCACAGAAAATTAGGTTCATGTTCTTCTTAATTCCTTTTGTCCAACCACATGTCCCTGTCATCCTATTCCTTCTCATCTTACCCAGTCTCTCTCATCTACTACACTAGCTCATTTCTTTAACCTCTCCCTCCCTGGATCTGTCCCATCCTCCTTCAAACATGCTACCATAACTCCTATCTTGAAAAGCCCTCCCTGGACCCGACTGATCAGTTCAACCACAGTCCCATCTGTCTACTTCCCCTTGCCTCAAAGCTTCTTGAAAGAATTGTTTACACTGAACTAAGTACCGTAAGTTTATTGACTCAAACACCTTACTTGACCCTCTTCAACCTGGATTCTACTCTCAACATTCTACTGAGACCACCCATACTAAAATTACTAATGACCTCCTCATTGCTAAATCAAGGGGCCACTACTCTATGCCAATCCTACTGGACCTCTCTGCTGCCTTTGACACTGTGGACCACCCTCTTCTCCCAAAACACTTCATGATCTTGGTCTCTATGACACTATGCTCTTCTGGTTCACATACTACCTTTATGACCGTAAGTTCAGCGCCTCCCTCTCCAGTAACACTTCCCTTCCCCCTCCCCTTCTGTTCTCACTTTTCACCACCTCACTTGGCAAACTCATGTCAACCTTTGTCTTTCAATACCACCTATATGCTGATCACACCCAGATCTACCTATCCTCTCCTGATCTCTCTCCTTGTATCGTGTAACTAGGATGTCTCTAATTGGATGTTTGCACGTTTCCTAAAACTCAATCTCTCCAAAACCAAACTTCTTATCTTCCCTCCCTCCAATGCTAACCTTCAATGTCAATGGTGCAATGATTTTCCCGTCCCCTCATGCTCGTTGTCTTTGCTGTCATCTTTGACTCAGACCTCTTGTTCACCCCCCATATCCAGTCTGTCTCAAAAAACTGCCGTCTCCATGTCCTCATTATCTCCTGCTTTGACTATTGTAACCCAGTCCTAACTGGTCTCACCCCTCTACAATCTACCATGAACACTGCTGCCAGACTTATCCTCCTCTCCCTTCACTTTACTACCACCTCTCTGTCAATCTCTTCATTGACTGCCTGTGCGCATTAGTATTTATTTAAAAGCTAACTTTCACAGCGGTTCCCCTGCTTATATCTCCTCACTCATCTCAACACTCCTAATCAGTGGAGGCTCCTCCATAGGAGCACATGCGCACGTGAACCCCGAGGAGCAAAAGGAAAAAAAAAATTGCAAAATTCATCAAAAAGATTTTTTAGGAATTTTACATTTTTTTCCCTTTTGCACTTGGGGGTTCACGTGCCATGAAACCTCCAGTCCCCTGATGTAGTATGTATGAGCAAACTCATCGCTCCAGCCCGGAGTCTCCCTGCCCTCCCCGGTGACTGACTGCAGTCCTGCAGTCCTGCAGTCACACTGACGATTGGCCCCGCCCCTTTGCTTATAGCGTCCACACTGCTCAGCAACTCATCTAACAGTGAGTATAAAATTAATATTTGGGCTGCTGAAAGTTAGGGGTGTTAAGTGTTAATTTAGGGGCAGTTATGGTTGATGGAGTGTTTAGGGTTAATTTAGGGGCAGTTATGGTTGAGGGGGTCTTTAGGGTTAATTTAGGGGCAGTTATGGTTAATGGGGTCTTAAGGGTTAATTTAGGGGCAGTTATGGTTAATGGGGTCTTTACGTTTAATTTAGGGGCAGTTATGGTTGATGGGGTCTTTAGGGTTAATTTAGTGGCAGTTATGGTTGATGGAGTCTTTAGGGTTAATTTAGGGGCAGTTATGGTTGATGGGGTCTTTAGGGTTAATTTAGGGGCAGTTATGCCTCAAAGCCCACTTTTTTTTTAATGATGCCTACAAACTTCCATGTTAACAACCTTCCTTCCATATTCCTTAGCTCCCCTTTTCCTAGTCCCTCTTCTGCAATACTTATACAAGCGTGGCTGCTCCATCCCTAACAACGGCACATTTTTTTAAAGAAACCTGTTGTTTCTGTAAATCAAATTGTTATGTTATATACTACTTGTTATGTCTATCCATTGTACAATAATAATAGTATGTTCTTTGTCACAAAGGGATGAAGGACCAGGGCAATTTTCATGTTTTTGCCATGTCTTAATTTAATTCAACCCCTATTTTTATTAGCATACCCACACAAATTGGGGCCAAGGGTTTGTAGTCTGCCCAAAGATCCTTTGTTTTATAATTTCAAATACTAAAAATAATAATAATTCTTATCTTCTTTTCTTAGGAAAGTGGGAGCAGTGCTAAAGGTTAGTTTTAATTGTCCTTCACCTTCAATTATACATAGGCAAATGGGTGGGAATTGGGAAGCATGAAAGTGAAAGTTAGTCTTACTAGTGTCTGGGAATCAGAAGAGGAAACGAAACTCAGCTCAAGCACATCGTAACAAACAATATTTATTCAAACACCAGAAAACTGTAATCCTATTATTGTGTTATGATTTCTCAAATTAGCATATCCGCAAAACTAAGGAAGTGCTATATATTATGCAGACAACTAGTCAGCATAATATATAGTTACTAGTTACTAGGGACATTTTTTATACATATTATCCAGACTCACAGAAATACTAACATTTCTATAAATTAGATCATTTTATGACCTGTATTGATTGTGTCATATTGGTGTGTCTGCTTATTTAACTGCATGTCACATTTGTATTATTCAATAACTCACTATAGAATTGAAATTCAAATTGTACAGTGCATTTATAAATGGCAAACTTGAATTGTTCTTACCTAAGCTGTTGGTGTTAGTTCTTCTGCCCAGCTGACCATGGGAGTGTTGACCACAAGAATAAATTGTGCCATCTTCCAAAAGGAAAAGTGCATGGTCCCCACCACATACCACTTTTTGTATGTCAGGTTTGTCTTGGAAGTAGGCATTCTCTTGGAAATTAACTTGTATATTCTCCTGACCAGCTAAGCCCAGCTGGCCAGATGTGTTACTTCCCCAGCAATACATAATACAGAAAGTATCTAAGCAGAGACCAGAACTGAGACAAGCAGCAACCCTATCTAAGTGCACACAACTGGTGTGTTGCTTGATTCCCTACAATATGATTCCCAGTCTCCACCTACCTGAACAAAGTGCCAGTTACTCACAACTCTTGTACATAAAGGGATGCTCACATCATTTTTTTATTTACCATGATTTCTAAGTAAACCTAAACTTCTGAACTGCTTACCATTACCTTGTGGCTCACTGCGCTTGTCAGGCTGATTTTGAGAAGAATGCCACACATAGGGCTACCTGAAATAAGGAAGAATACATAAAAATGAATCTTCCACCTTTTTTACATAGTTAGAGTAACATAATCACAAGATAACCAAATTATGACACTGCAAGGAGTTTTCCACTTTTTTTTACAGTTTAACCATTAAGGCATTTGTGATGATTTAAGCCCCATAAATTATTTATTCTCTTAAATCACGTTGCTCGAGGACATCAAATGTACCAAAACTTAGCATTTTAGGTAAACTGCCACAACTGCAAATCTAACTGGAACACAGTTTTTCCTTCTGGCCTTTGACATTTTTGCATGTATCAGGATGAATTCTACAGATTGGAGTCTTTCCCTTTTTCTTGCACAGATGGCATGGTTCCTACCCTGGGTGCAATTTTTGAAATGTTTTGTGTCTCTTTTGGGGACTTTTTTGTGTTTCAGTTTAGTGATTATAGCTAGCGGTTAGGGATAGTGGAAGGAGTAGCGCTGGGGTACTGTTAGTGGAAAGTGGTAATTTAAAAATGAAATACTTGTACATGACTAGTTGAGGCCACTGACATTGAAAGGTCAGACCGATCAATAATAAGTAACCTAAAGTGTTACCGCTCAATGATCAGGTAGCTATAGTTAAAAAAAATAATGTATGAAAAAACAATAAAATATTAATTTTTTATTAATCATTTTTTGTAGGGGGTTACTGAAGACGCAAGAGTTAACGCATTCAATGCTGCAATCATATCATAGACTAGTGTGGGGACAGAAGTTCCTGAAGGTGCCAATTTAAACTGGGGTGCAAGTGCTAGTAAACCAATAATTGAAGAGTTAATAGGCTCAGGGGCTCTGTCTGTCTGTAGCTAGTCCGCCTGGACTTTTAACAAGTTGGCAAATATGAGTGTATATGCTGCATATTTATCTGGCACGCCAAAGTTTCACAAATGAAATCGGAAAATTAGTAAGGTTTATTATTTAACCGCTCCCATAAGATAAACAAAGATGAGTTTGCATGTGTGTGTGCAACATATTACTGTTTTTGAGTACTGGGAGTGCAGTGACAAGTTCCTTTACCCATTCTTCTCGTGAAAATAAATCTGTACCCACAACCCTGCTGTGTGCATACCCATCTGTGTCTACCTTTCTTGCATGCCATGGGCCCAGATATAGCACAGGGTCCATCAGCAGGAAGTGTAAGGTAATGCATGTGCTCTCAATGCATACCTGTATGTTACAGACAGATACCATGTGCTGCTGCTTGATTGGTAGTTGCTGGTAAACTGGGACTAAAGCTTACTGTATATATACAATTTATTCATACTGATTGTTATTTTGTTAGGCGTTTCGACTAGCTATTTGCTGTACTGATCGAACACATTCATTGCCACATCTTATACTGTGCCAGCCAGTCAGCTCCAGAACTGGCTTAGCAAAGGTTGTGAGCAGTGGTAGATCTAGAGCCTGACCCCGGTATGGGCAATCACACTAACATACGTTTATACGCACACGCTAAAACACAAGCACACAGACACTCAACACTAGCACACACCCAGACGCTAATATACTAACACACCCAGACACTTAAACTAACACAATCAGACACTAACATACCCAGACACACACTAACATATTAACATACCCAGACATACAAGCTACTCACTTACCCTGCAAAGCATCAACCTGTCTTTGATGCGATATCAATTTATATGATACCTTATATGGCTGTTCATATAGTGGTAAAAACTCAGAACCTGGCATGGAGGAAAAATGTTAAAGAATGGGAAGTAATATTTCCATATGCCCAAAGATCCCTTACTACAATGGAATACTGCGAGTTAAACACAACCGTGTCAATGCACAGCATGCATTTTATGGCCTTCCAATCTAGAGGATTACATGGTACAAAGGGCTAAACCAGCATAGGAACAGGTATTTGGCGCTTGCACAGAATGACCTCTTGAACAGTGATGCCTTGCGTCATACATTTTAATAGAGTCTCTTGATTAAAGAAGACGTCTGCATGACCCTCACACTTTCCCACCGTTCACCCTACATGCCATGTATACCCATAAATAAAGGACAATAACAGCAATGACAACATTAATTGGCATTTCTTTATGAGAAACCATGTTCATGAGCACAAACACATTAACAAACCATTGTAATTAATCACATCACTATACCATTAAAAAATCGAACCAGACAGTGTTAGGGTCCCCAGCCTTCAGTACACTAAGATATTTAACTTAAGAGGCGATAAATTGTCCCTTTCGTAAGCTACCACTTGTTCATCCCTCGTCGGGATAACAAAAAGCCCTTAGTATGCACCTCCTTTCCTCTCATGTTTCACTCTCACATCTGTCATCTCTGACCATAAGCCCACCCTTTACATATCAGGCTCTTTACGCCTCAGCTCTTCTTGGGCAGGCTCGGTCATGTAACCCCTTCTGCTTAGGAACTCCAGGGTTCTCTATCTGGGAACTTCCCAGAACAGGCTACATTATGCTCTCCCTTTTGAAGGGGACTGACTTTGCAGGGCTATCTGGTTGGGTAGATGGGGCTAGTCCTGAATGGGGAGGGTTAGCATCTGGAGGCAGAGATTTGCCACAAAAAAATGGGTTGTGAGTAGGGGACAGTCCCGCAGTGGGACTTTAAGTCAAATTGAAATGCTGATCGCGTCGATCGGTCGCTCGTGAAGTTTTCCGCAACCGCTCAGCACCCCTCATTCTCCTTTCCGAGGCCTCTACCTCAGTCACGGAGACAGTACCACCGCAGGACATCTGGAAGGCAAGTGAACTACAAAGGGGTAAGAATATTGAAATAAATGAGTGAGAGAATGAAATAATTCATGTGTGGATGAACTGTGTGAATGAGTGAGAGAATGAAATAATTATTGTGTGGATGAATTGTGTGAATGAGTGAGAGTATGAATTAATGTGTGGATGAATTGTCTGAATGAGGGAGAGAATTAATGAATTTGTGAGAATGCATTAATGAATATGTGTAAATGATTTGTGTGAATGAGTGAGAGACTAAATGATTGTGTGAATGAGTTATGTGAATGAAAGTAGGAATTAGTGAGTGACTGTAAAAGTGTTTGTGTGTACCAAATTGATTTGTGGAAAGGCAAAGATGGCACTGGCAAGATGTTTGAGCCGTGGGGACCAAGATGGCGCAGGCAAGGTGTTTATGGGACAGAGATGGCATAGTGCAGACTGTTTGGGGTTGGCTCATGCTGGGTGGTTTGGGGCAAGCCTTGTGTGTTTTATCTGGGTGCTGGTCAGTGTGGATGCCAGGGCTGGCTTTGGGGTGTGCAACCTGGGATCTATGCCTGTAATTTAGGGGGCTTTATCTTTACTTTTTACCTTTAATGCTGAGTAGTTTTTATGTGAATTCCAATTGATCTATACCTGCAAAGCTGGGTTTGTGTGTTATTCTGTTGATCCATATCTGCTATTCTATGTTCCCATACATTATTTATGTATACCTACAAATATAGGGTTTGTATGTCTTATTCAGTTGATCAATACCTGCAATGCTGTGTCCATGTTTATTTGATCTATACCCTCAGTGCTGAGTTTACATGTGATTTCCAGTTGATCTATACCTGCAATGCTGGGCTTGGGTTTTCTGTTGATCTATACCTGCAATGCTATGTTTCCATACATTATTATTGTATGTCTGATTTTATGCCTTCAGTGCTGAGTTCACATGTGAATTTCAATTGATCTATACATGCAAAGCTGGGTTTGTGTGCTAATGTGTTGATCTATACCTGCTATGCTATGTTCCCATACATTATTTATGTATACCTGCAAATATAAGGTTTGTATGCCTTATTCTGTTGATCTATACATGCAAGTGCTGTTTTATGTGTTGTTTATTTGATGTGTACCTTTTTTGGGGGGGATGGGAGCGGAGGTAGTGATTGCATGCTAGGGAGCGTGGAGTGGGAACCATGGAAATGCTTGTGTAGGGTCCAATTTTTTCAATATAAAATGTACTGGCAGCAGGGTCTAATATTTATATATATATATATTGGCAGCAGGAGCTAATATTTATCGATATATTGACAGCAGGGGCTAATATTAATATATATCGACAGCAGGGTCTAATATTTATATATATATATATACATATATATATATATATATATATATTGGCAGCAGGATCTAATATTTATATAGATCAAATTTCATAGTCTTTACTTCAAAGAGATAAGTACATATTATGTAGTTAAAAATGCATGTCTAACGCATATATATATATGCGGTGTAATGTGTGATAGTTGAGTATGGTGGGCATGAGGTGTGATGGTTGGGTGTAATAGGAGTGAGGTATAATGTGTGGTGGCTAGGTGTGTGAATGGAGTGTGGTATGATGGGAGTGGTAGTAGTGAGATGTGATGGGTGTCAGGTGTGATAGGAGTAAGGTATGTGTGACGGAATGCCCTCTACCCCGACTGGGTACTCCCGTCAAATGCTGCTTCCTCCTGCCGGAACACCAACAATTAACCCCTTCAGCACCAGGCAGAACCAGCGTTGTAGATAGAAGGGGGGACGTTGCTGCACCGGAGCTGCATTGGCACTGTGGCTATTCGAAGCTTAGCTACACAGCGTGGCTATTGTCCTGAAAAAGACAATAAAGGATCATTGCAGCCCACCCCATGCATCAGGCAACACTCATGTTGAGGTGAAAGCAGGACTCTTTTTATTAAAACCAAATACAGAGCTATATATACACAAGTAAGAAAAGGGGCAAGACAAATATCACATGATCTAATTACCATGTCAGGAAGGAAGTACCGTATTTGCTTGATTATAAGACGAGGTTTTTTTCAGAGTAAATAGGGGCATAGGGCATTTCTGGAGGCAGAGTGCTCTGTAAAATGCCTTTTAACCCCCTTAACGCCACTCTGCCTCCTGAAATGCCTTATACCTCCCTATATGCCACTCTGCCCCATAATATGCCTTTTAACCCCCTAAATGCCAGAGTGGCATATAGGGGTATAAGGCATTTCTGGAGGCAGAGTGCTCTATACAATGCCTTTTAACCCTCTAAATGCCACTCTGCCTCCAGAAATGCCTTTTAACCCTCTATACGCCACTCTGCCTCCTGAAATGCCTTATACCTCCCTATATGCCACTCTGACCCATAATATGCCTTTTGACCCCCTAAATGACAGGCATTTCTGGAGGCAGAGTGGCACATAGGGGGTTAAAAGGCATATCATGGGGCACAGTGGCATATAGAGGGCCGCCCCCCCATTATCTACCCTTTACCCCCCCCCCGTACTTACCTTTCAGCAGTCCTGTGGTAAGTCTCCCTGCTCCTCATTTCAAAAGTGCCGCCTGGAGCGGTTGCCCCACTTGGCTCCATTGTCGGGCCGGCCCTGGACATGAGACATAAATAATTACATTAATTGGGGATGTAGACGTGGAATGACGACAGACATATAATTGGCTTGAGACAATGGCCAGGACACCTAGTCATACCTACAATGGGTCTTAAGACAAGGGATAACTCACACAATAACAGGGGAAACACTTCACACCTATACAATGAACAATGCAAAGACAATCAGCCTTCTTCCTACAACAGGATGTCCAGCTGACATTACAGTTTTCAGACTCTGAGTAGTAAAACATGGGGAAAATCAGCAGAAACGGAACCCCTGTATCCACACACAGATGTCTCTGGGCCCATAGTCGATAGGGAGGAGATAATACAAAGGAGATTGAAAGGAAAGAAAGAGATGAAAGAAGAGAAGGAAAGAAATTAAGAGGGAGAGAAAAGAAGGAAAGGGAAAAACAGTTATAATGTACCCCCATTAGTGTCTTGATCACTATATACCGTATTTGCTCGATTATAAGACGATACTGTACCACCATCAGTGTCTAGGTCAATATATAATGATGGGAGTCAGGGCCGGCCCTATAATGGGGCAGACTGGGGCAATTGCCCCAGGCGGCACTTTAGAAGGGGCGGCACTTTGCCGTCCCAAGCGCTTTTTTTTTGTTTTTTTTTTGAAGCGGAGGAGAGAGAGAGGGGCACCGAGTGGTTTTCGCTTACCCGCTCGGCGCCCCTCTCTCTCTCTCCTCTGCGGCGAGTCTCCCTGTTCGGCCCCGGTGCCGGCTTGTAATGCAGAGCGCCGGAAGTGACGTCAATTTCCGGCGCTCAGCATTACAAGCCGGCACCGTGGCAGAGCAGGGAGACTCGCCGCAGGACTGTTTAAAGGTAAGTACCGGGGTCGGCGTCGGCGGGGGGGGGGCGGCGTTTTAAACTTCGCCCCAGGCGGCGTTAAGTCTTCGGCCGGCCCTGATGGGAGTGGTGTTTTACCACTGCCAGGGAGTATCTGTACCAAAGAGCCTGAAGCTCAATCTGGTAGGGTCATGCAACATTTAGTGCAGGGGCGTCCAACATGCGGCCCGCGGAACCTCGAGGTGCGGCCTGTGTGAGATCGCCAGCCAGGATCGCAAGAGCCCTGCTGCTTATTTGTGGGAGGGTCTATTCTCTGTTCCAGTCCTGCTTCCTCTGTGGGGAGAACGAGGGAGGCCGCACCCCCTGTTGAAGTCTGTGAGCGGCATCGAGAGCTGTAGAGCAGGTAAGGGGGTGGGGGAGGTTGTGTGAATGAGTATGTCTGATTGAGGGAATGAATCTGTGAATGAATTTGTGTGTGTGTGATAGCATGGATGTGTAAGTGCTGGAACCTAGGCATGATGGGACTGTGATTGCTGTTAGAAATCACACTCCTATCATGCCAAGTCAGCCAGTACATGCTGAATCCTGGCTAGTTGCCCCCCTTGTGTATTGATGCTGCCAGCAGTAAGGGGTCTGCACTTACAGCCACCCTGTAACAGCATATACTGGCTGACTTGGGATGATAGGAGTGTGATTGCTAACAGCAATCTGCTAACAGCAATCACAGTCCCATCATGCCTAGGTTCCAGCATTTACTGGTTGCCTGGGTATAAAAAGAGTGTGTTTGCTGTTAGTTAGTTAGTCATATTGTTGATTTTTTTTTGTCCAATTGTGGTGTGTTACTTTTAATAAAAGTGTGGTTACACACTAAAATTGGACAAAAAATACAATGCCCAGCCAACCAGTACATGCTGGAATCTGGGTATGCCTGAGATTGCTGTTAACAATCATAATATATATATTTTTTGTACAATTTTGGTGTGTAAATTACTTTTATTAAAAGTGTGTGTGGGGGTCACTTTCAGTTTCGGCTAAGTGAACCCTGAATTTTCGGTTTTGGTCCAGAATTTTCGTTTTAGTGCATCCCTAAAATAAATAGAACTATTTAATTTTTACTTATCCAGAATCCTGAATTTGTAGGCCCAGAAATCCCAGAAATCAGTGAGAGGAAAAGTAAAGGTTTTGTGTCATTTACTTTATTAAAAGTCTGCACATCTTATTAAAGGCCATATTTTCTCTCAGTGAAAAATGAGTGCGGCCCTCGCACGTATACAATTCTGATGAAGTGGCCCACTGCAGAAAAAACTTGGATACCCCTGATTTAGTGGCTCCGTCCCTTTTGTGGCTCCACTCTTTTAGCTCCACCCTCACCGACCCACAATTATTGTTTGGTATATTTTGGTGGGAAAGAGTAAGAACTCTATTCATAAAGGTGAACATAAATATCACAGATGTAAAGATACAGCCATTTAAGTCCACAACAGAGTATATATAGTAAACGTTGGGGCCCTTTGACACAGCTTGCAAGGATGGAGGGGGCATTTTGTTTTAGGCCACTGAGACTGTTTTACAGGCTGCAGAATTAGTTAAATATACCGGTAATAAATATAAATGGATGTAGTTCAAACTTGTGTCACAAGATGGCATCAACAATTTTTTCAAGCACACTCCATGAGGTTTAATTATGTCACACACAACAAACATTGCATCACCTTCAGACATGAGATACCTATATCTAAACTAGGCTAACTGGGTTGGACATGTTTTCAATATCATTTTGACATATTACAGACCAGTAAAGTGTTGGCATGTGGTATTCGGCGTGTATAAAGTCATGGATAGCAACCAATTACTTTAGTTAAATATCTCACATACTGTAGGGCAGCACTTCGCCTTTGCTGTTCAGCCGATGTGGTCACTCCTATTGAAACATATGTAGGCGTGTATATTTTTTTGTATGAATATAATATAAACATAGAAATATAATGTATATTGAGTTACAAAGATTGATTACATCTATCGATATTGATTGTGTATAATTGCTTTTGGTAGAGATTAACCCCCACTTTCTCAACATGGGTGCCCTTAATTTTAGAGCATGACACATGCACATACCCGGGAACCAGCTCAGGACTGGCCATCTGGCACACCGGGCAAATACCCAGTGGGCTTTTGGCCATTGATGCCCCCATACTAATCCGATCAGCCACTCTTGCAGCAGATTGAGATGTGTAGCATACAGCCATCCGTTGGATATGCCCGGCCGCACGTTACGTGGACATAAAAAGTAGTGTGTGGCTGTCCATAATCATCTGTTGGGAGCACTTATGTCATCATGTGTCTTCTGACCTTAAAGTGCTAAGGTTGTCTTGTGATCAACAGTCCAGCCCTGCTAGTCAAAATTCTCAGGGATTTTGTCCTAACCTCAGGTGGAAGAGACAGATTCTCAGGGACACACAGACAAGAATTGACTCCCTCCTGTTCTAAACTGCAGTAATCATATATAAAACTCCCTCTGTGCTTTTGCAATAAGTATGTTATGGTTGCTATATCTGCTTGAATGCAGGTAATTTGGTTAACACACTTGGCAAATCACTGTAGATTCTTCACGATAGGCTACTGAAGTGGTAATATTTCAAGGGTCTCAGGGTTAGCTCATTTAGAAAGTTACCAGTCATGCACATGCAGTCTGTTTTGGTTTAAAACTTGGCACAGTTTTAGTATACAGTTTCGCCATCTGACTTGACACATGCTATATTAGCAGCTATTGCATTCATGAAGGCTTATGGTTTTTGTTGTCATAGAAATACCCAGACAATGATCATGTTTCACATATATAAGCATATTATGTTTTCTAATACTATAACTGTTTCCAGAAACATTTTTTTTTTCATACATACGGTACAATTGTGAGGTGCCTCAGTACTGGGTATAACCATACCTGGGAACTTTCCGGGTTTGACCCAGAGATAGCCGGGTGAAGCACCGCATCTCCAGTTCTCCGGGTCAAGACCCGAATCGCCCCGCTCCCCGCCCATTTTCCCAACGTCCCCGCCCATTCTCCCAACGTCAGCAGGACCGCCCCCGACATCAATGGGAACTCCCACTGACGTCCATGGGAACTCCCACCGTCAGTGGGCAGTCCTGGCCGCGTCCTGCAAGGGAAGTCTCCGGGTAGCCGGAGACCAGAAGTTCCCAGGTATGGGTATAACCTGTACAGAGAGAGAGAAAAAAGTGAAACAATATACGTGGACATTTTATGCAGCAAAATGTAGCATTGTACAAAATGCGTCAACTAATGTCTGGAAGTTTTACCTTACTGAGAGGGTGAGGAGATTAGTAGACTAGTGCCCCAACAGAAAGAGTAGTTGTTAATATAGTGAGAAAATCTAAACATGTACATACCTGGAAACTCTCTTGGTTTGAACTGCAGATTTTCAGTTGAAGCACCGGTTCTCCAGGTCAACACCCAAATCCTCCGGGTTGGGGAGCGGGCCCTTTATATGGGGGAACTCCTACTGACATCAGCGGGACCGCCCACCGACATCAGCGGGACCACCGCTGACATCAGTGGGCAGTCCTGGTAGTCGGAGTGAAGAAGTTCCCAGGTATGAACATGTGTTGGATTGGTATATAGCTATCCTGAACATAAGGCAGGGCCAGTGAAAAATTGGCAGACTGGATGGGCCGAATGGTTCTTATCTTCTGGACAATGCAGAAATGTTAATCCAAACACAACTAAATCTGGTGGTATTATTTTATCCCCTCAAAATGTATTAAATGACAGAGTCACAAGCCTAATATAGTTGGTCAGCTTGATCTTTATAGTCTGCTCTAACAAATTGTAGCATTGATGACAGATTATCTGATTTGTTTAAGAAGGGCTGGCCCAGGGTGGTATTTAACACAAGGCCAGCTCGACTCTGGTAGGTAGGTGCTCAGCGGTGTGACCTCCTTATAATAGCACACTAACACTTACTGAATGCAATGAGCAGCACTAAAGCCATGCACTGGACGGTGGAAAGGTAGGTGGGGGGACACGTATATGGTAGGGTGAGAGGCTGAAAGTCCAACAGGTTTGTGTCAACAGGAGTTAATAGCTGAGAAGAACTATTGCAATAATGCTTGAATGCTTAATTCTTAAATTCCCTAAGTAAAAGAACACCTTAAACATAAGTTTTATTTTAAGAATTAATGAAGGGGAATTATCACCTAAACTTAAAACACAACGTGGGAGTAGATTTATACATCTCGCTTACTAAAAACCTTATTCCCTTACCTAGTGGAGATAGCCACTGGTGTATTTCCCTGCTTCCCCCTCCAGTGGGTATTTGGATATGATGTTGTATTGCAACACTCCACTTTTAAAGGAAATACAGCAGCATGGAAGGAAACTAAGGCGTACTAAGCCAACATTGTCAAATCCTAGCTTGGACACACTATATTATATGATATCTTTTGTGTCTATTTTAGGAAGTCTGATACCACTCTCTTGTTTTTATTAAATATTTAAGTTTTTTATATTGAGTTATGTGCACCATTTTATTCTATTCTGTACCTTAATTTATTGTTTTTATATATGTAGCAAAGCATATTTTGTAGATAGTATGGTGCTTTCAATGAAGCATCTTTGGTGATTAATTATTTGACAGCCCATACACCAGAGCTATTTTAGTAGGTCTAATTTTGGAAACAACTGCCACATGACCTTATTTTTTGTTTGTGTTTAACCAGTAGTATGAACGTTACTCTATTCTTGTTTGTTCAGGCATTAGAGCTGTTGAACAATGCCAGTAAGTCAACCTGGGCAGTTGCATCTTTTAGAAGAATACTGAAGTTCTCGATACTCATGGAAACAGTGACATGTCATATTTTGAATATGGATATTATTGATCCGTATTCAAGTCCGTTATGAGTTCTGTAGTCATAACTTCTTCCTCTAGTTATTTTAATGTTTGGTGGTTGTTATAGATGAGTTTTGTATGTATCTGTGATTAAACAATAAAACTATATTAGAATGTTCTCACCATGGGTTAATATAACTCAAGTATTTAATTCTAAGGTATGTATGGCATTGTCTTATTGTAAAAATAATAATACAAATAAAATAGTAATATTTTTTATTTTATTTTTTATTGTCCCTCTTTGGAACCCAGTCCCTCTGTAGCCCCCTACCCTATGTCCCCCCTTTTTCTATAATATTTGCTGGGTGTCAGTGTAACATAGTGTTCTATAGCCCTAAACGCCACATTATTATGTGTATAAACAGCAAATTGCATAGACATATCTTATTTTTTTAAAAAATGTTTTCACTCAGTTAAATACATAGCTATAATTAGAAAGCCGTAGAAAATGTCCACAAAAACCCAGGCCCCTTAGCCAGACCCCATAAAACCAATATTTCTTTGACTATCTGATATGTGTGCACATAAGAGAATGTACCCAAAACACTGGTGCTATAATGTTCCAGGTGATCTAATGTAAAAATCTGGGCTAATTATGAAGGAGTGGGCTTGATAAGAGAACTTATTCCAACGTCCTCTGTGGAATATATTAATTGCTAAAGTTTTCTATGCTAAACATAACTCCTTGACTACAGGAAATATTAGACAATATAATACTGTATATTCAACTAACTGAATAATTTACTCAATTTTGTCAAACGCAAGTATTGGAACCCTAAAAAACGTTCATAATATCAAATGAATGTAGAACCTAAAGGAGTAGCTCGGGGGTTTGAGAACCTTAAATACCTTAAAATAGAGAAAAGTCACCTGAGACCTGGAGCCAGGCTTTGTGACAAAAACCCATCTTTCACACTAATTCTAAACTGCATAAAGGTTAAATGATGCAATTCTGTCTGAATGGGGACTCTAACTTCTGGGTTCATTGGTTCATTTGAACTGCAGCCAAGAAATGTCAGCAATATGGAGTGTATTCAGTTTACAGAGTTATACGATCTCTCCCTTAGACTCCAGCTGTTAAAAGTTTTCACATACACATGTAGTCACTAGCATATCAGCCTCAACATCTTGTAAGTCTGCATTCCATTGCATAATAGCTGCTGCCATATCTCGTAATGTTGCATCAGCTTCAAAACAGCAAGGACTCCCATTAACAAATATGATAATGCTAACTTGAGGATTAACCAGGAAAAAAATGATGTTAAAACATTTTGTTTAGAAATTCTCATATACACTAATGGCATATAGTGTGTATATATATATATATATATATATATATATATATATATATATATATATATATATACACAAACACACACAAAGAGTGTGTGTGGAATTATGGATAAAAATTGTGTTGCATACGTGGGCCAACCAGCAGGAAAAATTAATTTTTTTGCTAGTGCTCAACTTCACCAGAATTGTTCTTTATGCATCCGAGAGAGCTTTGTACTTAAAGTAAAATCAGAGAGGAGTCTGCAAAGATTTTGGGGTGCAGCTGAAACAACCAATATGTACATTCAGCAAAGCAAAGAATCAGCGCACACGCAGCAGACACATAGAGCAAATTCTATTTAAATATACCTATCTCCAATAGAAATATTCAGGATTTAAATGCTAGTTGGGTACTTGTTTCCCATTTTGTAAATACTTTGAAGACACCGTACTTACTCCATTAATGATGTCCAGAGATGACAATTACCGTAATTGCAGGAATGTTCCAGTTGGTTAAAAAGTAATGTAGTACCACTGATCCAGGTGCATGTTAAACAATACATGGAGTAGATATGGCTAAGAAAATTTAGGGTACTAAGCAGTATAAAGTCATATAGTGTGATGAAATCCCCAATATTTGTACTTCAGATAGGAGTTTCTAAATAGCATTTTCGGCATGTATCTGATGGGTGTGCACTAATGAACAGTCACGGCTGCCCCACCATTGTGGCAACTGAGGCACCTGCAAGCAAGGTGTAGGAGAGGCACCTAGGACACTGCCTTTTCACTAACTTCTGAGAAGCTCAGAGATTGTAAGAATTTTCCTAAATTGTGTCCTTCAGTTTGTGATACTATGAGAACAGTAAAGTTGTGATCACAGGATGTATCTCAGCCTAGAGCTGTGTGGCTGATATAATTGTAAATACAAAACTAATATGTATGCTAATAGCTGCTTTGGGCTTTTTCATACAAACAGCACTTGCTCACTGCTCCCTACTTCTGTAGTCCTTGTCAGTCCCAACCTGAAAGCTACCTACTCCATACTAGTTTTCACGATAGAGGATGTCACCAGTTCTCCCCAGCCCTGAGGACTGTTGAAATAAAGACGCCAAAAACTTGTAGATAGAAATAATTTATTTATAAGCAAGAAAGGGAGTCCCCTACCTAATGCGTCACCCTCCTATCAGCTCAAAACTAGATGCACTGTACCACACCTGCACACAGTGCTCATGGCTGCTGGCCTGTATGCATGGCCTTGTGCCCCTGGCTGGGTGTACCTGGAGCTAAAATAGTAATAGCCTTTTCCTGCTCTCCAGTGGCAGGCCCAACCGGTGCCCGCCTTTATATTTACGAAACAACCAGCTAGCTACACCTGCTTTCAGGCCTGACCCACACAATCAGTGCCCTAGTTGTGCCAAGCACCCACAACCTAAAGGTTGTTGCTGCTACCACCAGAGGTAGTAAGTCCCGCATTACTTGTAGATATTATTCCTTCTCTACCACCCCACATCCTCAGAAATGCTAGCATAGAACCAGAAGAAGGCAAAAATCCCCTTTTAAGCGGCCCAGTCTGCCCAAAAGTGTGAAAAAAGATTGTTCTTTACTCCATCAAACTGCAGTCGGACAAGTGCCTGGCTCCAGCTGCAAGACGCTTTCGAAATTGATGACTTGGTGCTTATGGTCGCCCACGGATGAACTTCCCTCGGGATGGAAAATAAAAGAAATGAAATGTTAGTACTGAGGCTGCTTCCCCCACAACTTCCTCTTAAATTACCCTGCCTATCCTAACACCTTCCATGGTTTCCTCCTATAACCCCCTTAAAGAAGCCCCCCACCCCCACATTCTATAGTGTTCCATTTCTGTTTAACCAGCAGAAACTCCTAGTTCTCCCAAGTGTTCTATTTTCCCTAGGGGTTCATAAGGTTTAGTGACTATGAGTGTATCATAGTGTCCTACAGCACTAGAAGTCACAATGTGTCTGCCCATGGCAGAAAACGTTTCTAAAACATATAACTGGGTAATTCAAATATATTAGTTTTCTTATTAGTGCCTTACTCTGTTACATAATCAACAGTAAATAAGTCACAGAGCCACATGATAAATCATTCTTTTTGGCAATAAAAAATATTGGCAGGTATAATTTCCCAATTTTTTCATATATACAGTACAGAATGTATGGTGCGTCACTATGGAATTCAATATACATGTTTGTAAAGAAATATACCTTGATGTAAAATTGTCAAGCTGTGTCACTTTTGCAGATAGTATAATTTAATAATTATTGAACAATGTAGTATGGATCTGAGCCAGATCAAGTTTACAAACAGGGCTGACAAGCTCAGGAAACTTGCATTAAGGGATTTATTGTGATTTATGAAGATCTGAATCAACATGTGGGGCTTGCAACATTCAGCCTGAGGGCATGTGCACCAAATTGGTCCAGTAATAAAGTAAGTAAGCTAAAAAAAGGGTTGGCTTTACCTTATACACTATGTGGGTGACAAGGGTAATTAGACATATCTGAAAATTTCTTTTACTTCATTTACTGCCCAGCTGCTACTGCCATAATACCAGGGTACCAGTCCCTTAAATGGCACCAAGTAGGGTTGCTTCCTCTTGCCAATGCTCATTGTTCTGTCTGGCAAAACCCTAGCTAGACATATCAGCTTGGATAATAATACAAAAAATCTCAGATATGGGGCTGGAGCTAAAAAATCAGCCTCTTTGCCCATGATATTTCCTTGATGCTCACTAGTCATATACAAAGATATGTCGGTTCCTGCAGTTTCTTCAACCTTTATTGTCACCCATATGTGTTTAAGCTGTCAAGAAAAAAAAAATGACATCATAATCCTAACAAAAGAATCTTACATGCCATTATGTATCACGTCCCTGCCCATTACTTATGCAGAAATAATAATATAAAAATATATGGTCTTTCCTGTTATGATGGAACGGAACAGTACATCATTTGGAGAAGAACATTTTTCAAGTGATCAATACAAGGTAATGACTAATATGTTCGGACCTGTTTTAAAAAAAAAATGAGTAAGCCTAATGTTTTCAGTATCAACAGAGGATATTTAGTATTTTGTTGCTGGCAATGTAGGCGTACCTATAACGGAAAAAAAAACCCCAAAGCAACTTGATAGACAATCTCATTCTTGTCAGCTCTGTTATTGCCCAATTCTTGTTTGTGTGCAAATGAATGATCAGGAATTATTATGTATAATAACATCACAATAAGAAGAAAGCACCATATTTTTTACATCTGTTCTGTGTTCCTCTTCACATTCACAAGCTCATATAATAAAAAGATGAATTAGGGTCTATGGTGATATGGATTGATAAGAGAATAACAAGCTACCTTTTGATTAAATTTAAACAATTTACATAATCTGTTGCTAAAAATGTGTCCCACAATCTAGTCCATTTTATTTCTAAGTTATAGATCAGTAGGCCATCTTTGACATTTTTGAGTCAACATGCCTGAAGCTTTTCGTTCTGGTCATTCAGTTGGTGAAGACCTCATGTTTAAACAATATACATCCATAGATTCTATTTTCTTAGTGTTTCACAAAAAAATATATTGCTGAAGCCTACATGCGAAAACATGACTATATTAGCCCAAGGGCAAATGGGGTCTTTTGTTGAAGTTGATACCTTTTGTGGAGCTAGCTTTGGAAAAAAATACGTGTGACACGTATTACACTTTGGTAAATCACATATACATTTTCACAGTTCAACAAATATTAAAAAAAAAACAATGCAAGCCAGACTATTTTTTAGTTTAGAAAATCGCCAATATGTATTTGTACTACCAAATATCTATGCTTCTTACATAGGTATCTACTGTATCTACCTTTCCAAAAATAACTTCTTCATCTCACCTAATGGACTGCATTTTTTAAACAACTTGGGGGTTGAATTCCTTGCATTCAGATATTGACTTATGACTTTGAACTTTAAGGTCTTCACCTGGAGGCGTACATGCCCTCTATGGTATGAAATAGGTATGCTACCTTAAGAACACATATATTACATCAAAGAAGTATGAAAACAAGAAGACATGATTGTAGCCAAGTTAGCTATCTTAGGAAAAAGATAACGCAGAGCACACCAGAACCTTCAAGGTCTCCAAGATTTCTTGTACTGTAATCAGGTTATATGGAGCCAGTTTTTTGTGTCCTTCAGGCTGTACTGGGAGGGTACACGATTACTTGTCATTCTTATGAGAAGTTTATTTTATTCTATGGACTTGCTTGATTGGACATACAGTAGCCTGTAAACAATCCATGTTGTTTATACCTCTTGTTACTTTAGTATTCCCATCCCAATTGTAGCTGTAATGTGTCACAGTCATCTGTAATATTGATTGCCCCCCCCCTTCGTGCTTCCTACAAGTATGCAATCACCCTTTTCACTCCAACACCCTGTCTGCGTGATCTATTTTATATTTATACAGTGGGGTGTCAAATGGAAATCACAACAGCAGCGTAACTACATGTATTATGCTAGTGTGTTGAAATACTTTATTTATGAAATACCAATTGATGTTGTACCAAAGATGTACCATAATTGTGCCTATGTTGTGTACAGGATCTACATATCTGGTTAACACAATTAGCCTACTGGTCATTGTAACCGAAATCTTATCCAGTGCATAAAAGCCCCCAAGAAATCGAAACATAGAGCAGAATAGGCTAATTTAACATGTTGGGGAAACAAATATTTTCAAATAAAATACAGAAATACAGAAAGAAATTTTCACTTAGAACCAAGGCATGATATTGATTGATCAAAAAAAATCACAGAAGAGTTAAATGTCCCAGTAGTTTGGAGGACAGGAGCAGAAGGGAGACAGGATGGGTGTTAGATGGGAATGTGATATTTCTTTAAAATGAGAGTAAAAAGAGCATATTTGAAGCACAGCAGAAATATGCCAGTAGAGAGAGGTTACATGGGTGGGTTTAGTGTAAGTAATGGTTGAACTGGATGGACTTGTGCCTTTTTTCAACCTAAATTACTGTTATTATGTAAAATGAGAAATAGGAAACCCTGCTTTCCATTTCATAAAAAACATATGCACCATCTGCTGATGTGCGGGATAGAACATATCTCCGGGAATTGAGTTACTTCTCTCTACATAATGTTTTCTGCCCAAAAAGTACAGTATACAAAGGAGTTCAAGATAATGGAGATCTATTGCCAGTCAAATATTTATACAGACAGGGGCAGGAGTATGAAACTCAAATGTGTAATATTTGCCTGTCTCTTTCTTCAATGGTGTAGTGTGCCTTAACAGTTGAATGGATTACAATATTTCACCTCTAGCCTTTTCCTCATACACATTATTATGTTATACCCCGGTACTGTGTTATTATAAATTGGGAATTTGGAGATGACGTTCCAAAGAGCATTGATTATAAAAACAATATAAAAACATTTTGTAGCATAATGCTAATTGTAAAGTAGCCTGATAATTTCCTATGGTAACTGCTTCAAATTGTACTTGTGTGTGTGTGTATGTGGGCATGCATGTGTGTGTGAGCATGAATGTGTGTGTGAGAGCATGCATGTGTGTAAGAGCATGCATGTGTACTTGTGTGAGCATGCATGTGTGTAAGAGCTTGCATGTGTGTGTGTGAGCGAGCATGGATGTGTAAGTGGCGGGTGTGTTAATGAGTATGAGTAAATATGTGTAATTTGTGTAAATTTGTTGTATGTTGGAAGAAGGGGCAAGGGACAATGAAGTCACAGACCCTGAAGTTGGGGGCCCCGGGGTATTTCGCACAAGGGCCCAGTGGTTTCTAGTAACACCCCTGAACAGAGATGTGCATGTTGAGCTATGAAATGAAGGCTTTGGCAATGTTTTTTCAGGCCCGATTAAAAGGAAGATTTTCCTACAATTATAAAAGCAGACCTGTTAATTTAACAATGACCGTCTTGTGAATGAGAACAAACATCCTTTATTTAAAAATCCCTCCAGATATTACACAGCTTGCATATTCAAACTATATCAACTGTCAGTGTAGAACATGGCCCAGTAAATCTATTATAGCAAGTGACGTATGAATGTATGTGTGTATAATGAATGTATGTATGATAGCAGCCAAGATGATTTTTGGGGTATTTTGATTGGCTGAGAAATATAAAGTGTTAACAAATAGCATGATTGAACTACAAAGTTTACTTCAACTATGGAGGAAAATGCAAAATATGCAGTTGAGAAGGACACTAAACAGTTTACTAGGGGTTTGCGTGGTGGATCCAACCAGAAGTATAAGGAGGAGAAATTCACCTGAAAGAACTGTTGTTCCCAAGAATTCTGATTGCAGAGTAACTAATTAACAAAAATAGGGATAAGCTCAGCAGCATTTGCACATGCAAAAAATTATGAGATAATGAATTGAGCTTAAAATTTCACAGGAAAAAAGTAGATTAGGCTATTATATATATATATATATATATATATATATATAAAGGAAAACTGAGCATACTAAAAGTTACTGCAAATGTCTATATAGAGTAGCTTATATATGTCTATGAGTCTCCAATTTTTGGATAGTGATGAGTGTATAGCTAGAACAATATATGACCAAAAGATATCTCCTATCTACAACAAAATTGAGAGAGATAGATCTTCATTAAATTCAGTTACGCATCCTACCTCTATGTACATATTTTAACCCCTTAAGGACAATGGGCGGTCCCTAAACCCATTGAAAACAATGCATTTTGAGCCCGTACATGTACAGGCTTTGTCATTAAGAGGTTAAGAAGGGAAGAATGGAGAATAATGTTTTCTTCTTTACATGCACCTAAATACATTGTATTTATGTTTTGTTTGAGGTTAGGCTCAATGTAACACATTGAGTTTAGTGACATAGTTTGGGTATTTCTAATGGCTTCATTTGAAAGAGGTTGATGAGGAACCCAAAAACCCCAAATCTTCTAGTTTCTGCATTAGCAAAGCCATTTCTAGTTTAAAAAAAATAAAGGTAATTATATGTTTTCTATATTCAGGTCAGACCTTAATATTGCTCATCCATACCAAATCTACACTGCAAATGATCTCAGAGACATGGTTTGTATATAATTTCATTATTCACCCTTTAATCTTAGAGAACTCTCTGTAGGCAACTAACATTCATTTTCAGCTAAGTACTCAGCGGTACAGCTCTCTGGATCCCATCAGCATACTAATCAGATGTCTGATAAACATTTTAAGTCTAATGAAGAGAAGCTGTTACTCAGCCATTCAAGGAAAAATAGAGCAGAACAAATTGCCAGCACTCAAATATATAGTTTCAACAAACCTGAGTTTTTTGTATGGTATTTTGTTCATTACTGTAGCTATATATATATATATATATATATATATATATATATATATATATATACACAATATAAAAATAATAAGCCATTTCCATTAAGCTTTAACCTACAGTATACAAACTTCACCAAAAAAGTATCATACAACTAGGGCTGCAACTAACGATTATTTTAATAATCGATTAATCGGCCGATTATTTTTTCGATTAATCGATTAATCGGATAAAAAAAACAATATGCAAATTTTTCGTTTATTTAAAAGAATTTAATGAACTGGATGTTAAAAAACAACTTAAAATTTACATTAACATTCTTATTTTGTTATGATGTAATAAAAAACAATATTTTCAAAGTACAAGAACCCAAACACAATATTTATGAAACAAAATAACCCCAAACATTCTGAAAAGAGGTGGACTATTACTGTTCAAGAAACTTTGCCCCAGCACTTTGCACTTTGCACCCAGCACTTTGCACCCAGCACTTTGCACCCAGCACTTTGCACCCAGCCCTGGCACTTTGCACCCAGCACTTTGCACCCAGCACTTTGCCCCAGCCCTGGCACTTTGCATCCAGCACTTTGCACCCAGCATTCAGCACTTTGCACCAGCACTTTGCACTTTGCACCCAGCCCTGGCACTTTGCACCCAGCCCTGGCACTTTGCACCCAGCACTTTGCACCCAGCCCTGGCACTTTGCACCCAGCACTGGCACTTTGCACCCAGCACTTTGCACTGTGCCCCTGCACCCAGTCTCTAACTCTGCCCTGCACCCAGCCCTGCCCCCACATTCTGCCCTGCCCCCACACTCACACTCTGCCCTGCACCCACTCTGCCCTGCACCCACACTCACACCCTGCCCTGCATCCCCACCCCCACTCTGCCCTGCACCCAGTCTCCCACTCTGCTCTGCACCCACACTCACACCCTGCATCCCCACCCCCACTCTGCCCTGCACCCAGTCTCCTGCCCTGCACCCCCCACCCCCACTCTGCCCTGCACCCCCACCCCCACTCTGCCCTGCACCCCCACCCCCACTCTGCCCTGCACCCACACTCACGAACCGCTCTGTGCGAATGGAGCCACTCGCACAGAGCGAACCGCTCTGTGCGAATGGAGCCACTCGCACAGAGCGAACCGCTCTGTGCGAATGGAGCCACTCGCACAGAGCGAACCGCTCTGTGCGAATGGAGCCACTGGCACAGAGCGAACCGCTCTGTGCGAATGGAGCCACTCGCACAGAGCGAACCGCTCTGTGCGAATGGAGCCACTCGCACAGAGCGAACCGCTCTGTGCGAATCGCTCTGTGCGAGTGGCTCCATTCGCACAGAGCGATTCGCTCTGTGCGATCTGTGCAGAATACTTACCTCCGGAACGCGTCACATCCGTCACGTAGCTAGAAGGCGGAGACTGCAGAGCGTGTAGCAGAAGCGGGGAACGCTCGCGGAGGTAAGTAAAAGGAGCCGAGTGCTCCAACAACGAATTGATCACTCGATTAATCGATAACGGAAATCGTTATCGATGATTTCCGTTATCGATTATTATCGATTTTATCGATTCGTTGTTTCAGCTCTACATACAACCATCGGGTGTTTTTTTTTTTTTTTTTTTTTAGAGGACCTTTGGTACCATACAATGTAGCCTTAAGCAATAAGCAATAAAGCTCATGCAATGAAATACTATCAACAAGTTTATCAGCCTAAGTACAGTCATATGTCACCAAGAGGGAACATTTGCAGCTCCCCGACAAATTACAGAATGAGATGTTAGCTTGTTGACGGTTAAACATGTTCAAAATCCCAAGAAAACCCTTGTTCAGTTAGTTACGTTATCTTTTTTTGGTGTCGGTTATGTTGAGACAGGGGTTAGGAGGACCTGCAATTATAGGACATCAAGGTTCAAGGACACAAGTGTCTATGAAGGCTAGTAGTTTGCCCGATGCTCATGTTTTAACTGCTGTGTGAGATATTGATATTTTACAGTTATTTATAAAGTTTGAAAGTTGGTTAAAGTTCTAGTGGTTGTGGTAAGTAGAGTGCCGGATTAGGACATCATTGGAGAACCATCTCCTCTATCTTTATCAGAAATTCACAGATACCCCACCACCCCCTCTGCATGGTACCTTTACAGTAGCTTCTTACAGCTTGCAGTATGTAGCTGTAATTATTCAGCAGGTGACTGAACACTAGAGTATCAGATTGGTGACATGACTTGGGATAAAGGGTATTGAGAGGCTCTGTTGGGCTCCAATCTATCAGGAATTTGCCAAGTGTTCTTGATGGCTATTCTGGGCCAACGTTAGGCTTACAGCTACGCCTTCTACAAATGCATTTCTGGCTGCCTCCTAAAGATACTCAGAGACTGTTCACCACAACGATGATTGTTGGCATTGAATCATATACTTATGGCTTTCTGGCTTGCTTAGATGAATCGTATCCATTCACATCTTCAATTAAGTATCTCAAACTAATGAGGCCAACACCCAAAATGTCTCAATGAAAACGAGCACACACTAGTACTGGCAAATTAATAGAATGAGGTAGCATAACACATAAAACAATACATATCACTACAGGGGTAATTCAAAGGACAGGGACAAACAGCAATGTAAAGTGACACGAGGATGAAAATAGTTACTCCCTGAAATTTGGGCCAAAAATTATGTACAAGCACCCAAGGACAACCCCTTGAATTAAAGCTGAAAGTCTCCACTTCAATTGCATCCCGGTTGCTTCATTTCAAATCCATTGTGGTGGCGTACAGAGACAAAACTACGAAAATCGTGTCAGTGTCCAAATATTTTCAGACGAGATACCTCATGCAGCAAAGGGTATCAACGTTACCAATGGGGTTGTACAGCTTAGGGTACTGGCAGAACAGCACACGAAAACGGAAAACTACATTCATGGGCAAGAACAGCTGTTGACTTCCGTTACTGCCAAGAAAGCCTGCTGTATAAATCAAAACGTAAAAATATACAATGTGAAAAGGAAAGAGTGATACTCAGCGCTTAAAATGAAAATGCCAGATATCTGGTGTAATGACACAACTTAAACAAGTATAATACCTTGGTGCTGCAGAACCAACACACTGACCACAAGTGTGTAAAGGATAATACACAAAACAAAGAAATAAAGTGCTGCGCAAAATTTACAAACGACACCACAATATGTGCGGAAATTAAATAATACTTAAATTCATTAAAATGTATTCTTCAATAGGTTCCTCTGTTGGGAAGCCCATAGAGCCCCTTCTGGGGAATGGAGTTTCTTCTTTGTACCGGTGTACCAGAAAAGACCGGAGGAGAAAGAGTTAAAAAAGTAGTAGCTTTAATAGAAATAAAAAAATATAGTATCTTACGTATAAGAACACTTTAACGCTCCCGTAGGAAGGACCGGAATAATGCTGTGTTATAGCAGGAACAGCTTGGTTCTCTCAGGATTCCTCTGTGTCCACTTCCTCAATGGGCGTATTCAGCACAACGCGTTTCACCAATCGGCTTCCTCAGGTGCATACAAAATATACAATCCCTGCTTGAATCACTTGCTTTTGTCGCCAAGACCTAGTAATGTAATTCTAAAATAATTAAAATCATAATTTAAAGCACCAATAGGCTACAGCATATCTTTTAATTGCTAAAAGATTTAAAATCATATTTTATAAGTGATTTTTTAAAAATTGTTATTCAGACCACACCTAGCTTAAACGACTATTTCTAAATGTAGTGTGTATAATTGCTCTGAAAATGAAAAGAATAGTATTTTACCTACTTAGGGCACCTACCAGGACATGACGTCCGTCGTCAGAAGTTACAATCTACTTTGTCAAGGCGACCAGCACTGCTTGGACTTTTGTGGATGTCAACAGCTACTCATTGATGGAAAAATGAGCATCAGGTGGATGTCACACAGTTGCTGTTTTCCCAAAATCGCAACAGCAAATTAAAAATAACTTTGGCATCTATCAGAGAAGCCTGGTTATTTAATTAGGTTAGGTTTAAATCGATTGTAAGGCTGCCATTGCATCTGTCTTAGCTGGCCAGGCTGGCGTGAGCTCTGCTCATTGCCTGCCACTCTCTGGCTCATGAAGAATGGAGCTCAAATTTCTCTTTCCTATTGCTATTTTGTTCTGTAAATGGTCGACACTTTATAAATAAGAATAATTATAATAATATTAATCTCTTGTCAGTGCTTGATCGTCTTTCCCCTTCCTTGCATTCTCCAAGGTCACAGTAACACTATTTTCTCCATTCAGTTGTGAAGTTAATTCCTAATCTATACTGACTCATATTGCACCTATATCACACAATAAACCATAATCCATTCCCCATGGTGACAGTGATGTCACCGACCCCGGATTACTGCAGAGCTTGTGTTCGTGATATAAAGCTGACAGTGATATATTTTGGAAAACACGCACTGCCCTGCTAACCTTCTCACATTGCTTGTACCATGATGTCTCCTGGCCTAGGTGGACAAGGGCCAGGCTTCGGGCAACCGGTCCAGGGGAGGCCACAGTCCCCCTGCTAAAAAACCGGGGGGAGCATTACAATTGACCATACATAAAACAGGTTTAAGACACATTAAGGCAAGGGTGTCCAACCTGCGGCCCTCCAGCTGCTGCAGGACTACATCTCCCATAATGCTCTTTCAGCTAAGGGGCTGGCTGAGGAGTATGGGAGATGTAGTCTTGCAGCGGCTGGAGGGCCGCAGGTTGGACACCCCTGTCAAACCGGTACAGAAAGAGAAGACGGAGCTGCTCTTGCAGACTTACAATCTAGTAGCTCTTGAAACTGTTTACATTCTTCTCCTTGATTGTAAAGACTGGAGATCCCTTTTTTAAGGTTACCAAAGGTTATTCAGTAATTAAAGGTTTTTTTGTTGGAACTTTAACTAAAAAAAGTTGCAGAATTTTTTTTCCCCCTCTCTACATCAAAAAAAATGAAAGACTGAAACATTCACAAACAAAGCGTGTTAAGGTTCAATGTTCTCAACCGATCTATAGGTATTTGGGGTTGAATGGACTGTTTTAACCAAGGCAGAAAGAAACTTTGTACACTGTGCAGGCTGATGTAAGATGCACCAGACATTCATTAACAACCGACTGAGAAACACCAGTGGAAGTTCAAAGAGTTCTTTCCATGTATAGAAACTTATATTTTGGAAATGTTCCAAAACACATTTCTCATAAAAATACTTATTTATAAATAACTTAAATATACCGTGTATATATATATATATATATATATATATATATATATATAAATAAGGTATATATATATATATATATATATATACACACACACACACACATATATATATATATATATATATACATTGTATCTTTCTTGCAGACAATTATATACATTGTCTGGTTGCTGATAAACGATCTACGGTGTGTTTTTCCCACTTCTCCAACTCACAGGATTAATTCATATTGCAAACACTAACTCCACATTCGCACAGACTACTTATTCAAACCTGGCAGCTAGATCTGAAAGAACTAGCCAAATGTATAAAAAAAAAAAAAAAGGCCGGCTCCTATTGGATGAGATCAGCCAGTTACACTGTTGTAAACGCACAACGCCCAGCTTGTTGTTTGGCTCTGTATACACAGAGGAGGTGTGTACTGCTTGTCATGTGCTGCTGCAGCTGAACATATTAGCCACAGGCTGTCACTGCTGACACATTACTCATTGCCCCTACTCATCATCACTGTTCTCTCATCAACCAAAACACAGCCCAAGTGCAGCAAAAGGAAGGGATTTAAGGTAAACTGCATGTCAAACTGCTAAATATATATAAATGATAGATAGATGATTAGATATTTAGATAATGACTGTAGTTTCACTTAAATGATACCTGAAGAATGAACCTTAATTCACTTTTTATGGGAATGAGTCGCTAACTGGAGTTGTTTCGCATTCATTGCCAAGAATAGAACGGGCAGATTAAGATGAGATGAATATTCTTTCATTCAAGTTTTTCCGCTCCGTGTGATCCCTAAGCGGCTCGGCGTTAATAATAATTGTCTGAATCCAAACAGGATTTATATGCAATGCTACATTCATTTTGCTGCCAATGAAATAACGAAATGGTATAAGTTTTATATTTATATATTTATGCTTTTTAATGGAAATGTTTCATTTGAATGCAATTATTTTTGTGATTCTTTCTTACTGTAGAAGGAGAATATGCAAAATTAGTATTTATCTGCTACTTTCAATCAAAGGCTGCTATATTTCTCTACTGGGCACTGTTCGGAAATATTATATAGTGAGAGTAGCAGCAAATAACTGCTTTAGAATCTTCTGTATAGAATTACCACCGCTGTCCTCATCAGAATGGACTTCTACAGTTCCTGTAAGTGGATGGACTATGTGTCTTTATGTTCTCTTAGCTTGTCAGTGAGTTAAGCTATTGTGTGGTGCCACCTACTTTGGCTAAAGTCCTCGCTGGTGACTTTATAGTCCCACATACAGTAAGAATGGTATATGCAGGTACCCCTGTATAAGGGGCACCAGGGAAAGAAGCAATAGTTCTTCACCTATGTCTTGTATTCCAAGACACAATATAAATCTCCTTTATGAAGTCTATCTAAGCCTTTAGAAGGTAATCACATGTAGTTGTCATACAGTGCTTTGCTGAACCACGGACAACAAATTGCAACGCATGTGTTTTGCTACTTGCATATTATTCCGAGGATGCAGCAGAGGTGGCAAGAGGACTAATGCGGTACCCGTTGTACAGCGCTACAGAATATGATGGCACTATATAAAAATATAAATAGTAATATTAATTGCGGGCAGAGACCACACTGACTTCTAAAGTGTCTGCCCCCTGCAGTGAGCTGCCCTTCTAGGGAATTTTTAGGGGGCAATTTCCCCATCCATCTGGCAAATTCCCAGTTGGCTGCTGGCCGACAGCGCCCCAGTGTGCAGCCGCTGGCTGGATTGTTGTAAGCTTGTTTGTATAGGGCCTGCCCCACATGTTTCTCTAAGTCAAATTGTTATGTTATACACTACTGGTAATGTCCTGTCTACCCATTGTACAGCGCTACGGAACATGATGGTGCTATATAAAACACTAAATAATGATAATACGCCTGACCCTGTTATATCCAGCTACACCTTTACCGCAACATGCTTTTTAAAACTGCTGAGACCTACTGTAGTACATAGACCTCTTTACCTAATGTATTGGCTGATCTTTACTCTGTCAGTTCTAGTTTTGCCAGACCCTTTGAATGTATATACTGTAAGAAGCGCTGAGTAGATTGATGGCGCTATATGAATAAAAGTTAATAATAGCATACATACAAAAAATCTGGGTTACATGCAGTTCCACACTTGGCCGTAAGGGGGAGTCTGGGAATTTTGCTATCAGGTAACTAGACGGTATGTTTAACTCTTTCCTCTGTCGGGTTTCTCTGTCCTGTTGTGTGTGGAATATTCCAAGTGTTACGGGTATTTGTCCGAGCTTCCCTCCCTCGTCTGATATTCATTGTAATGATTAACGAGTATGTCGCAAACCTTCACTTACACCTTATCGTAATCATTTATTTCCTCGGCATAATCACATTACACATTCTGCTACCAAACCACCAATAGTTATTTATATCGGAACCCTGCCATTCGGTCTCTGTAAGCACATTCATTGGCCGCTGTCATATCGCCCAGCCAATTGCAATTTCGTTGCCTGTGCCAATCAATGACAAAGTCTCGCCCCTACCCTAGCGGTTGGGTTTCTGGTTGTATTCCAGGAGATGGAGGCGGTGGCTCTCGGTGAGTGTTGCTATTGGTTGGCAGCTACTCCGGGGTGTGGCGTAGCGGCAGTACCCACATTTTGATTGGTCGATGTTTTGTCGCCGCCTCAATATTCCCTTTAGCGCTCGCAGAAGGCAATAACAGTCAACAGCTCTCTGCTGGTGGGATCCTTCTCTGTTACCCGGATCTGGCTCAAGCTTACAAAGGCAAGTGAGCGCCTCTCTTCACACCGCTTCACCTCTCTGACAAGTAAGATTCACAGCCCTCCATAGAGATTCCTATAGTTTGTGCCCACCCTTCTCCTGCTCTGCGATTAGTGGTGGGGCGGCTGCGGCCCTTCAGCCTATACAGCCCACATCATGCATAGCCAGACTGATAGGAAATGTATCGCGGGGTCAGCTGTCAAGCGACAGTTCCCAATGATATTTTATAATAGACAGTGGAGGTGTCACACTATGACTCTTTCCCCTTGCTAGCTGGACGGAGGCATTTGCATTAGAGGCCCTGGGGGGTAAGTGGTTTATGTGAGTTTGCTGATCCTGACTCAGGAATGTCACTGGATGGGGTTACACACCAGCAGTGAACCTGGCTGCAGATCGCAGCGTAAATACCGCGCTGCTCTAGGAGACGTGGATTGAATGGCTTGTATTGGGGAGTGGGTGTGTCCGCTGGCGCACTGCTCGGGACTGGGAGATCATACGGAATGTGACCGTGATTTCCTGTGGATGGGGTGTAAATGTTCATCGATGTTGCCGAATCCGGTTTCTAGTACCGGTAGCATCTTTGGGAATACGAGACGGGAGCATCTTGACGCCACAGCGCAGGGGAGCCTGAAGCGATAGCATCCCGTTCCAGAACATTCCACACATCTTAGATCTCTTTAACCCGCTCTTCGCCCCGCTGTGCTCTCTACATTAATGCCTTCCCGAGAACACGGGGCTGTCCCTTAACGGGTTTTTAATTGAGTCAAATGCCAACAACCAGTGCAATCGGTGCATATCCTCCTCGAATACACGTTGTTACATTGCACTGGGATCTGCAAGTGACGTTTTCATGCTTTGGTTTCTGGCTTACGTCATTTTCCATATTGGTAGGCTAAATTCACGTGCAGTGATAATGATATACGTCATGTTTAGAAGCTCTGAAATGTATGTATTTTGTTTACCATAATGGCCCTTTTGGTAGTTATGTTAATGTGATACAAGTATCAATTAGCTAATGTTTATTGCATCATCTATATGCAGCAATATTATTTGCCCTGACAAAATCATTCATTGCCTCCACCAGGGGGGCTTCAGCTTGCAGGGGTGCCCATCTATCTCTGAGATTACCTGTGTCTGGGGCCCCCGATGGCCCTTATTCATGCGTTAGGGCCTGTTGGCACCAAGCACCCAAGCATTGGGTGTGGGATGGGGCAGGCTCGCACTGTGCCCTAAGATTTGTGAAGGCAGCCCAGAGATCATTGAAGTGTTCTTCGGTCTGACGCTACGGAAAGCTTTGTATGGGCAAAATTCCTTCTAAAAACTGTTGTCGGATTCTTCTGTAGGCAGGGATTTATCCTGGCACGGTGCCTGTAATAATACAAGTAAAAAAATAAATCATGAAAAACATATCAAGATTAATCTTGGCAGAGACCCACTGTGTTACTATGACAACCAGAGTCTAGATTTCCACTCCTCAAAGCACCTTCCAAGAGGCAGAGGGATACAAACAACATATGCATTTTATTATTATTATTATTATTATTATTAGTTAGTATTGATTTATTGACACATTTTAGTGTTTAGATCTAAATTTAAAAGTTTATGCTGGGATTGAGACAGAGCGGAACTGCATAAGAAACCTGCATCTAGTGGTGAAGGGGGTCCAAAAAATGACATCTTAATCTCAACACAGACCACCAATTACAATTCCAAGGTATCCAGAAGAATAAGGGTTTTAGGTGGAATTCTCTTGATGACACCCTCCTTTTCTGTATATTCTCTACAGTAAAGGTGGGCCTGGCATGTTCTCCATCAGAGGTGTTTTGGGAGTTTTGTTTTTGGGCCACTTTGCCTGAATGTTACCAGCAACGACACCTGTGATATTTTGTCAATATTAGTAAATATGAATTTACCTGCATAAAAATACCTTCCTAATCCGTTTTGTAACTACAAAGGATCATTTATTTTAACAAGGAGAAAAGTTAGAACAAAGGATCATAATCTAGAGGATCAGAGGTTAAGTAATGTTTACTGAGATGGTGGTGGATAAACTAAACAGCCTTGTGGCACAAAACAGAATTTGAACATGCTCTCTACATCAGGAAAAATGGCCAGACTTGATGGGTCAAATGGTTCTTATCCACCATAATTTTTTTTGTTTAGTGTCAAATGGTTTGATTAAAAGATATGTGACCAATTTTTCTTTTTTTTTTCTTCTCCCAACCCTTAGGCAACCATTAGCATTTGGTGAAAAGTGTGTGAAAACAGAAGTAAGTTTATTTTCTGGACCAAGCCCAGTTTAGTCAAGGAATGTCAAAAGCTATCTTAGTTACTTTTATAAGGCATGGAGGGTCTCAAATGAGAAGAGGAGCCTTACTGTTGTCCCGCGTCTTGCAAGATAACACGCACATCACTTCCGTCAGGCAGTGTTCTCCCGCCAATCGCAGGTCTTTCTCATCTCGCTTTGACCCTGACGGAAGCGGACGCCCTGCTACCTGGGACACTTTTGGGATTTGGGACAATCGCATCGATGAACCCATTCAGCTCCCACCCAGCATAAAGTATGGCAAGCTGATTCCCCAAATAAACCTGTCCAGAGTAGGCTGCTCCACGCAATTGGGGAAAAGGAAGGAAAATGAGGACCGGTTCAATTTTGCTAGACTTACAAACGATGTCCTGTATTTCGCTGTGTACGATGGACATGGGGGAGCTGCGGCAGCAGATTACTGCGACCGTTTCATGGCCAAATACATCAAGTAAGTGCAGGTTTCTAGCTCAAAGGGGTTGTTTTCGAATGCCACAATAGACAACTAGAGGACAACAGCATATGTAAGAAAGAGAACAAGGGAGATTGGTGCTCATTTGGTTCACATACTGCATGCAAAATCATGCAGGTATAATAGACTGAATACTTTGTGATCACTCAATACATAGTGGATGGTCTGAATTTAGATTGAAGATAAACAACTTTTCCTTAATACCCGTATATTGCAGGGATAGGCACCAATATTGCTCATGGTGGACATTTACTGGAGTCTGGACAATTTTGATGTTCTGTGGTCCTTTGCAAACTTTGCCACGGACACTGGTGTCATTGTACAGACACTTTGCCTATCCCTGGTATATGATACTAATATTGTAGTCCATGCCAAGCCATACTGTTGCCAGCAGCATGAATACATCATTTTCATTTTAATAGAATTCTGTCATACCGTGTTTCCCCGAAAGTAAGACAGTGTCTTACTTTCTTTTTATCCCTAAAAGCCCCACTATGTCTTACTTTCGGGGTATGTCTTATATTGGGAAAAAAATGTCCATATATACCAATCCACACGCATACCAATCCACACATATACACCAAACCACACACATATACACCAAACCACACATATACACCAAACCACACACATATACCAATCCACACATATATACCAAACCACACATATATACCAAACCACACATATATACTAATCCACACATATACACCAATCCACTCTCACTGTCACTCTATGCTTTCCTACCTTTCCTCTTTCAGTTTCTTTGCCGCCTCTTCGCTCTTCTTCTTAGTTCTTCTGTCTTCTCTTCTTCCGGGTCAGAGGGCACGGAGACCGGTGGGCGCGGCTTCAGTGCTGTGCGCCGGGATCTGGCAGCAAACCCCGGCGCACAGCAGCTGTTGCCTTGGGGATCACAAGGGAGCGGTATCGGAGGTCTGTTAAAGACCTCCGATACTGCTCCCTTGCGAGCCTGCTCCTCCAGCGGCGGACATTACTGTCCATCTCTGGAGGGGCGGCAGGGGCGTCGGACCGCGCTGCGGCGGACCCCGCGACGGCAGTGGCGTCGGACCGCGCTGCGGCGGACCCCGCGGCGGCGCCCCCTGGAGTGTGGCGCCCTGTGCGGTCGCACAGGTCGCACACCCCAAAGGCCGGCCCTGGTCCTGATGGACCACGGAAAACATTATTGCTGCTCCAGCAAATCCCCCGTGTTTCCCCGAAAGTAAGACATATGTCTTACTTTCGGGGTACGGCTTATATTAGCCGACCCCTCTGAAACCCCCGATACGTCTTACTATCAAGGGGTGTCTTACTATCGGGGAAACACGGTACCACCAAACATCAAGTCTAAGGAGCTGTGATTCATAAAACATTTCTAATCTTTCTAATCTTGGCCATGTCCAACATAGGTAACGATGACTGTTAGTCTTATGGAAGCAATATTAAGACATTGAAGCCTACTACATCATTGATAACATTGTGTTTTATAGATTTTTCCTTTCATTAAATATCTGCCTCTCTTCCATACAGAGACTTCCTCTCACAGGAAAATGATATGGAAAAAGCGCTGAGCAGAGCTTTCCTCGAAATAGACAAAGCATTTGCCAGACATGCTCACCTTTCTGTTGATGGTAGGTATAAATAAAGAAGGAGGTTCTTTATTCTGTTACCAAAAAAAACAGAGAACTAAATATGAACATTACATATGGGTCATTTTGCTTCTTAATGTTTGAAAGTGCCTCCAAAAATATTGAAGCATTATATGGCTATTTCAAAATATGAGTGACATTTACAGGGGTACAATATATATCTATATACAAATATTTTTTCGCTAGAATCCAACAGATGTACTATTAAATGTACCATCTACCATTTTAAATGGCACTGAACGACTATAGCTGACTATAGCATGCGTAGTATTCATGATTATATGGCAAAAAGGCATTCAGTTAACAACTTGAGAGGCAACTTATGTTTTCTCTAACCCTGTGTGTGGCACTAATCGGAAGTCGCTTCTAATCATCTATAAAAATTTAAAGATCAGTATATAATATTTATGTAATGTCCACTTTTGCACAGGGTCAGGATCTAACCATACATGATAAAGTGACCATTACAATTTGGTTGATGTTTATTTGTAGACTTGGATGTTATATGTAGTGTACAAAATTGAGTAAATGATAGGTTTTAAGAAATTTGGAACCCTTTTTTTCTAAGGGTATAATAAACAATTTTATTCCAAATTGGCTATTCCAGGAATTGTGCACTAATGTGGATCGCCGGACTGTTCCCTATCACTCACTACCCCAGCACTCTGGCTTTAGATTAAATAAAATTTTAGATTCAAGGCATAATTATCTTGTATTGGCCATAGGCCTGTACATGAATATTTCCTTGAAGGCATGTAGTATTTGTTGACCTGCATGCTTTGATTTAAGTGGGAACTTATCGTTCCATTTTATATTTTGTTGGGACAATTAACATGACCCATAATGATGGGGACTGTACTGTGAGCTTGGCTAAGTGGTTATCTGCCCCTGTCCATATGAACGTACCCTTTAAGATGCCATACAACTAAAATGAACTGTCCCATGTTCCTATACTCAATAGTGCTTACCATTTACTACAAGCTTTTACCTGGCAAGAATATCCGTATCCAAGTACATTCTTTGGATTTGGTGACTGAGGCATACAACAAGATATTCAAGTGCCAATTCAGATCTGTTTTCTGGACAAAACTGTAGACCTTCAATGGGTGCTTACTTGGCTTGTCACTATTAGTGCTATGGTTCCTGGAATAGGCCTGGATCAAATCTAGTATAATAAAATAAACCGTAAGACATTTCTTGTAAACAAAAATATAGTAAAAATGACCATAGATATTCAGTGGCATTTTTTTTCTCTCCTAATAATTTATGTTCATAACCAAAATGTTTGAACTTGCAACACTGAGGAAATAAAAAGCTGTGCAAAACTTCTTTTATTTTAAAGCATTTAAATATCAGACTACAAAATCCTGTGATGTCCTATTCCATATTGAAAAACATTGTAATCCCTATTGGAGTTAGGACATATTGCGCAAAGTAAGACATGACTATCTCAATGCGGGGTTGTGAGCGCTAAAGCAGCCTGACCTTTTCTTAAGCTTCGAGCTGTATTGGAAGCAAACTTGGCTGGTTGAGTACCCGTTGGACAGCTCTTTTGGCCTCCTCAGTGTTGCGGGTTTGTTGTTGTCTGATGAAACCCCCTGGGTGAATTTCCTATTTGCCTCTGTGTGCGTGTTATTTGTGGCAGAGACTGCACCTGGTCAGCAGCTCTAGAACTGGAGGCCCCGGACGCTATAATGCTGGGCTTCAGTGGAAAGAGAGATCTGCTAAATTTTGTCCCAGGTGAAGGAGTCCAGCGGTTCCTAGCCTGGACTACAGGAAGGTCCCAACATCCAGTTTGTCACATTAGTTGAGATGAACATGAAGTAAAAAAATGTCCAGTGAGTGTTAAGATATCTTGAAAAGATATTAGTTATTTTCTGTTTTTTTTATTATTATTTTTTTTTTGTTTGTTTTATGTTCCAGTGATGTTGAAAGGAAAGAAACATGTCAGACTATATAATTAGCGGATAATTTTCCTCTACGTTGCACCAGATTAGGCAAACATGATGCACAAGTATCACTGTCACCAGTTATTCAAGTAACATGTCCTTGATTTTGGAACCATTTTAACAGTGTTTTGTTTATAGAGAACATAAGACCCTTTATCTGAAAGACACTAATATGTCCACTTTTGTCTCTGTATGGGGATGAAGTTCTCTTATTAAACAGGTTAAAGAATACAAGTACTCCAAAATTAATACGATTTCGCTTGGATTAAATAAATCCTTAATACTTTCTCCAGAATATACTGATTTTATATATTTACATGGCATTTATCCCCAAATCACACTTCTGATGTCTACTTACTGAAGTTCTGAAATCAAGGAATGGATTACTGCATTTTTTTACATACGTATTTTGTAGGACATCAACCATGATTTTTTTTTTTTTTTTTTTTTTAATATACATATAATTAAAGCAGGTATTTTACTGCTACAGTCATACTTTTTCATTTTTAAATGTCTGTTTAAAAGTTTCTTTCTGTGGCACCTGGAATAAATTCCCACCGGGTGTCCCTTGGTTCTTGCAATCACCAGCTATTAATAGAAAAACGTTGCGAGATCTGCACAAGGTTGCATGTAGATCTGACCACGATTTCCTCCTTTCACTCTTTCTGAAAGTAGACTACGTCCCTAGAGTTTTGATTTTGATTTTTACCTCTATCTTGTTAGAGGAAACACAATTCGGCTGGCAACATAAGTAAGCTTAATGGCTTCGAGCGAACTAGCCTTCCCACCAGTTGTGTTGCAGAAACAATACCTGCTTTATGATTCACATTTGTTTGTATGTCATACGCACTAAGCTTTTTAATTTCTAATCTTTAATCATTTTACACATTTACTGCTCAGCATGGTGTAATACATGTGTCTTGCTAGGCAAATATTTGGATGGGTAACCCCCCCCCCCCAAAAAAAAAACCCCAACTACTATAAATCCTGCACATTTGATGTGTCTTCGTTAATTTACCCCCCCCCCCAATCATTTCTAATAATAATATTGCCCTATATATTCTAGGACTTGGGGGGGGGGAAATGTCCAGCAAAAAAAAGGTCCTTTTATAAGGGTCATCCTCCAGGAGGCCATATTTTTTTAAAAAACATAAACCTAAAGTCTGTTTTGTGACCTGTACCATTTAATTTTCAAAACACTGCATAGAGAATGGCTGGGTAGAAGAAACCTGGAATTATGGAATCCTTTAAGCTTTTAATGGAAAAACTATAATGGCCTGATCACGGTATTCATGATCACGTCTCACAAATGTAAATAACCAACTTAAATGTTGTTCCCCCATATATGTCTTCTGTTGGTGTCCGTTGGCTTGGTAAGCGAGCTAATACTATATTTTATCCAGGAAATATCAGAACATACTCCATCCAATATGAATTTTTACCAACAGATTTTACCCCTAGCTCCTTTTTTGTTTCAAATGCAAACCCAGATACCAAGCTTTAACTTATTATTTACTAAACACTTGTATTGAGCCATGTTGTTGCATCTTACATTGTTTTTTTGTTATTTTTTTTCCTGTGCATGCTTCTGTTTTATTTCCTAAGAATCCCATTAACACATAGATTTAGGTAAAGATAAAATAACTTTTTTTTTATTTTTTTTATATTGACTAAAAGCACTTTGTTTCTCATTTTCATTAGACTGGTTGTTAATGTATGTCATTTTTGTTATGATGTTGTAGCATCTCTTTTGAACTGTGGGACCACTGCTACAGTGGCCTTGCTGCGTGATGGCATCGAACTGGTAGTTGCCAGCGTCGGGGACAGTCGAGCATTGTTATGTCGGAAAGGAAAGCCTTTTAAACTTACAATTGACCATACCCCTGAACGGAAGGAGGAAAAGCAAAGGTAGTGTTTGCATCACATATGATGACGCTTGGTACACTGTTAGCTTATTGCATGAAAATGCTCCAAAATTTACTTTACATTTAATGGTCCATCATGATGTGAAGTTCATTCATGCACACATTTGCAACATTGTAATGAAATCTGTATTTTTCCAGGATCAAGGATTGTGGTGGCTTTGTTGCATGGAATAGTTTGGGACAGCCCCATGTGAATGGCAGGCTTGCAATGACACGGAGCATAGGGGACTTGGATCTCAAATCAATGGGAGTCATTGCTGAGCCTGAAACCAAAAGAGTTAAGGTGAGAACTTGCTTTATCGGTGCCCTCTCTTCTGTAGCCGGTAAATTTCCATTTTACGTGTCTGTGCTTTTTGACATTGTCAGGTTTAGGTATTAAAATGTTGTCCCTTAGCTGTGTTCAAAGTCATAAATGTGATCGTGAGCGGTAAACTGGATATTATTTAAGAATGGTTATTTGGTATTTAACAATTTCAGTTTCAAACATCCCCCAAGTATAGTGCACTTCACATTCTATTTTTACTCTGCATATCTGGTGACTGGAATTTCTCTTTACGAGTGAATGATTAGCTATGGCCTTGTGTATGTTAACTGGAAACTAGAGAAGGGCAAATTAATGACTGTACTTTCTGCTTCTAGATCCAATCCAACTCCCTTCAGGGAGAAAAAATCCCCATATTAATACTTTAGTTTCTAACTAACTAAGGAGAATTTTCCATGCTGCAAAAATGACCACAGCTCTTTTAAAAGTAATGTTCCATTAGAATATTATCATGACCAGATATGATTTTAACCAGGAAACGTTCATCATAAATCTTCTATAAACAATCCCTGGTCAGTTGTATGTCAGACAGTTAATAAGTTTGGATTTGCTTTTACCCATAGAAATTATCATGGCTCTACATACACAAAAGTTTCTATCCAGAACAGTAACTTTCAGCCAATTGTAGAAAACATTTGGAAGTAGATTCCAGTAGTTTTTTTTAAAAAAAAAATAGTGTTTTATAGGTTGTATTTTGGGAATTTTCTGTACTTCTATTTCATGTTCTCCTTTTTAATTTTCCAGCTCCACCATGCCGATGACGGCTTCTTAGTATTAACTACAGATGGTATCAACTTCATTGTGAACAGTCAAGAGATCTGTGATATTATCAACCAGTGCCATGATCCCTTAGAAGCAGCTCAAGTCCTCACCGAACAGGTAATCATTGGCTTCCACTTAAACACTAGAGTCCATTCCTGTCAAATGCATGGTTAAGCGTATGGCAATCCTGAATCTAAGACGACCAAGGACTGATTAATGTCTGGGTCTTTATAGCCGTGGGGAAAAAATGGACCAGCTAGCGCCAACTTGTACTTATCGGCTGTCAAATTACTGTTTACCCCTGAAAGATTCTCCTGGCCTTTTTCTCTTTTTCTTTCAAGCTAAATTTAAAATTTCTCTCTTTTTTTTATACAGGCTCTTCAATTTGGCGCAGAGGATAACAGCACAGCTATTGTTGTCCCGTTTGGAGCCTGGGGAAAGCACAAGAATTCTGAAGTCTGTTTTTCATTCAGCAGAGGCTTTGCCTCCAGTGGAAGATGGGCATAACAGCCTCTTCCTCATTTGGCTTTTCCAGGAGGAACACTTTTCTGTGTACAGTACCATAAACTGTTGCCTGCCCCTAAATCTGCACTATGTACATAGTTGTCTTCTCGCCATCACACATCCTAGCTTTACCTGCTTGGTGGTCTCCTGTTATGACCACTGTGAGTGAAAGGTAGACTAGCACATGCAGCTTTCGGTGAAACTTGGATCTCTCAATGAAATGTGAATACTTACGCAGTTCTTTTACGGTTATGCTACCTTTTGCAAAATAATGTTACATATTTGGAAGTTTTATAAGAGGGCTGCTTTTCAATTTCAGCTTCAATGGGAAACCGTTTTACTTTTTTCATTTTCTTCATATAGTGTCACTCCCACAGAACAACCTAACCTAACCCTTTAAATGCTAATTTTGCACTGTAATCGTGAACAACCTTTACTGTCTTTGCTCCTGGCTGTATGCAGGTATTTGTATTCTGTATATGGCTAAATAATCTACAACATGTCCTTTAGAGTTTAAATGTTGTATTTTGCACTTGATAAAGGCAGGGAATGGGTGTTGTTACAGGGGCAGACATGCCTTTGTGTTTGCTTCTTCATTGTCCATGTCTTCTTCAACAGAAAGATCATTGTTTCACTTAGAAACTTCCCTTGCTAATGGCTTCCTGATGATGCATTCACCCCTCTTAACTGGATAGAGGAGTTAACTGTATTGAGCCACTGGCACATATGCCCTATATACGGACCAGTGTGTCAGGCCATGTAAGGAGGGGGCTAAGTAGTCCTGCGGTGTTCACGCAGGGACTTCATTTTTCCATTTCAATAAATGGAAGAAAAATTGATGTGACTAAGGTTCTGTTTCTGGGAACATCCATTTTGTGAAATATTTATGGTATGTATAAATGTGAACTAGAGAGTGGGACAATCAGTCTGTAACGTTATTGGTTTAAAAGAAAACCAATAGTGTACTGATGTACATGAATTAAAAATGAAAGAGATTTTTTTTTTAAATAAAACACTTTATTCTTGGTTCAGTACTGACTACAAATTAAATTTAGTGGCCTTGGCCATGTATAATATCAGAAGATCAGATGTTCATCTTTGTCCATGATAGTGTAAAGGTCTCAGAGGGTTTATTCATGAAACAATGAGTTGGTGAGACGTTACAAATTTCATTTCAGCTATGCGTAATGACCCCATTAATCTTTTAGAAGTGCTCAGCCCATAACATAAACTTAATGTGATGAGCTGTGGTTTAGTTTTATTGAATAAACCCTATATCTGTAAGACTTTCTCCAACATGCAATGAAACCTAGGTTTATTCACTAAAGAGAGAGCTTTCATGTAAGTGATTTCACATTGAATTATGAAGGGTCGATCCCAGGGATGATTTGATAAAAAAATAGCTTCTATGATACATAAGATTTCTTCAAAGTCACCCTACTGATTAAACTATGCATTAATCACGGGCAGCTCATGGAAGACTGGCACGTTGCGATGCATAGTAAATAAAGGGAGTTGAAACCTCAGATCTCCCATGTATCAATAAGCAGCTGCCCAAGTATTATTCTGAAAACCCAGTATGTTTGTGGCATCCAAAGCCCTCTAGCTGAAAGCCTTTTATCCATCATGGCAAGGTAAGTTACTTATTCAGGCTACAGTATTCCATAGTCCACTTTTCATATGCACTTGTACTGCAACAAAAATTGTAATTTGCTGTTTGGTTTATAATGTATATAACAATGTGTATATATATATATATTGGTTTTGTAAATAATAAACAATAAGTGATTATTGTTTGGCTGTCATTTTGTTACAGTTCTTGTACTCTTGCTCCCAGAGAAAGTATGTCATGTGGAAACCCTGGTGACAGCAGAGACAGTTTTTCCTCACCTTCTACAGTCTATATTATACCTTATCCGATCCTGTATTTCATAATTCACTGCTTAATAAACCTATTAAATTATATCCAAGGAGTAAACATGGGAGAAACCATGTCTTCCTATGATCAGAATGAAAGGTATACCATCTAAGTCCACAAATAACCAAGTATCCAATATAAATAAATCTTTACGTACGTCATGTAGGCACGGGTACGGCTTCTATTCTTGTGCTGCTACACTGATATACATAGACAAGGAAACAGTAATTCTGAGCCTTGCCTTTGCTTCCTAGCAGAAAGTAATGCAGCATTTACTCTTTACTAACTGTAGCATGTGACTACAACAAGAGCTTCTTACTGGCTGATTCCGTCAAATGACAGGAAGTAGGAAGTGCATTTTGCACGTAGCCCTGCACCAAGAGATGGACCCCATCTAGGCTCCTACATATCCCGACACAAGTGCTGTATTCCCGCTGGGCAGTACAGGCAAATACATAAATACAAATACATAATTGCCCTGTATAATGTATAGTGGGGAGGGATGGTCCTTCTTGGCCCTAAATCTTCCTTCCATGATGTCCCTCTTTTCTATTACCTCAAAACATTTGGTGGATATGAGCATATCCCAATGTTCTACAGCTGGTAAAGCTGCTATAACATTTAACGGCAGAGAATATGTGTTCATAAATTAAACTGTGCAAATAAAATACGTAAATCTAAGCGATAAGTCGCATAAAAGTCTTGGTAATGCGCCAACCCCTAGCCATACAACTCACAGCACCCTGTAAAAGCATTTTCCGCTTCTTCAACCCATAGCTATTTTCCACGCATGTGATGTACCTAGTGCCAGTCAGCTCCGGTGAAAGCTTGGCATATACTGTAGGTGCACATGCACAGAATTGGCTTTTCCAAATTACCGGTATATATCAAATGTTGTGTGATTTACACATGAGTGCAGTATGACAATAGCAATTACTGATATTATACCGTAAAATTTACCTGCAGAATTCTTTGTATTTGTGACACTCCTCTATTTTTTATAATAAATATACAAGAAATATGCTATATCAACAGTTATGCCTGAATAGATTGATATATTCAATTATATGAAGCTTAGCAGTAATCATACATATGATACTATATAATAATTCTATCCAGAAGTTAGTTGGATGCTTCAAGCTACTGTTGAACCAAATAATGTAGTATGATGCATATGAACACTACAATCATCAATCAGCTTTTATGGATCAAAATATAGACTTATGCCAGGAACCACGGAATGTGAACCAGCGATCCCGAGCCTATCCTGACATCCGCTTACAACTGTTGCCTCCTGATGTCCTGTGGTTGCTTTGATTCCTGTCTCCCCTATGCCCCTGTCCAGGTTGTCACTGGCTCCTGACACACCTGAGGCCCCTTAAGCCATTTACGAGCCTTTATAACCAGAGGTGCTCCCAGACTCCCTTGCTGGAGCATTGTACTTCTTGGCCCTGCAGAAGTGTGAGTTCTGTGACTTGATCTGTGTATCCTGGGTTATAACACCTGGCCTCGGTTTATGTTCCTGTCTTCTGACTCAGCACCCTGTTTGCGTTGATAATTATGTGGTTATTGACCTTGGACTGCTCTCAGTTTATGTCTGTCTTATCCCAGTGTACTGTGATTTTTCACCTTTCCTTGTATGACTTTGGCTTGCCTGACCTCGTCTGCCAGTCTCCCCAGACTCCGCTGCCGTCTGCCAATCTCCCCAATCTGTGTTGCAGTCTGTTATCCTCTGCTAGTTCCCTGCCTGTTGTTGGCTCCAAGGGAGAAGGCCGAGGCTGCAGCAGACAGTCATCTTTTTTGTGAAAATAGAATAATTCAAGCCTGGTACAGTAGTACAATAAGTTTATGGCAATACTTTTGTGAAATTTCATCCTTGACAGATATTCCACAGTCAACTGTAAGTGGTATTATTGGAAACTGGAAGCGTTTAGGAACAGCAGAGCGTGGTCACCAAGTGCTAAGGTGCATGGTGCGTAAAAGTCTACCAACACTCTGCTAATTCTATAGTTGTAGATTTCCAAACATCCACTGGCATTAATTCTGGTACAAAAACCGTGCATCAGGAGCTTCATGGAATGAGTTTCTATGACCGAGCAGCTGCATGTGAACCTCACATCACCAAGTACAATGCCTACTGTTGGATTGAGTGGTGTAAAGCATGCCACCACTGGATGCTGTGGAGTGACAAATCATGCTTCTCTGGCAGTCTGATGGGCGAGTCTGGGTTTGACAGATGGCAGGAAAATGTTTGGTGGAGGATGGATAATTGTATGGGGCTGTTTTTCATGGGTTAGGCTAGGCTCTTTACTTCTAAATGCTTCAGCATACCAGGACATTTTGGACAATGCTATGCTTCCAACTATGTGGGAACAGTTTGGGAAAAGCCTTTTTCTATTCCAGCATGACTCTGCCCCCGTGCACAAAGCAAGGTCCATAAAGACATGTTGGATAAGCTTTTGGTGTGGAAGACCTCAACCACATCGAACACCTTTGGGAAGAACTGGAATGGAGATTGCGAGCCAGGCCTTCTTGTTCACATCTGCCTGACCTCACAAGTGCTCTACTGGATGAATGGGCAAAAATTCCCACAGAAACACTCACAAAATCTTGTGGAAAGCCTTCACAGAGGAGTGGAAGCTGTTATAGCTGCAAATGCTGGACCAACTACATAGTCCCTGTTGGTGTAATGGTCAGGTGTCCCACTACTTTTGTCCATATATCTATATGTATACATATATATATATATTATCTATATATCTATATATCTATAGAAAGCAGAGGGGTAGGAGAGGAAGTTTCCACAAAGCCTATTTTCTGGGTTTCCCAACGAAACGTGTGGAAAATGAAACTGTCAGAACAAATGTAGATACAGTGTCTACAACTGCAAAAACACACACACACACGCAGACATATATATATATATATATATATATATATATATATATAATGTCCATGTTGGTACAAATTGTTATTTACTTGCCACTAAGAAAGCTATTGTTGGTTCTGCACTACGACTACTTTTCCCAGGGTCTCATTGGATAGGTTGGTAAGTAGTTTGAAGAAAGCAGCACAATTGGTACATCTTGTTTTTGTAACAAATTATTCTGTTATTATTTATTTATTGATTTATATCACTACATTACACATCGCTGTGCAATGGGTTAACTGCAACAAATAACAATTTTGACTTAAAGAAGCAAAAAAGAAGAGACACCCTGCTGAAATTAACTTACACAAACGTATTAAATAATACACAATAAATAATATGCAAGATAATGCGTTTACACTTGAAGCTTAGTTTAATGTAGCTACTTTTATGATCTAGTAGCTATTATAAACTTATTTCTATGATTTGTTTTATAGATAATTTTACTTAGGGTACTTTGTATATGCTGCAGTAGTGCATGGCTGCCACAAGGTGGCTGCATTGTTTGCATTGTCCTAGCAACACAGCACTCCTTTTTTAGGTCAGTGAAATGGTAAATTTAAAGGCACACTCCAGCCATTCTTATGATTATTATTATTATTGTTTATTTAGAACCAACAACTTATGCAGTGCATCTTAGATTACCTACATTCAAGAGATATGACAAACCAATAGATTCGGGGAAGAGGGCCATGCTCACATGTTTACAACCTAGATCATATACTAATATACTAGTTGTCATGACTAATGTTCCCTCTCTGTACTATGTTTCACATAAATGTATGAGCGATTGTTGTTGCTGTGCAACAACACTTACAGTACTTAGAAATCTATGAGTGTTTTTATGTGCAAAGTGTACAGTTTTTAATATTAATGACTGTACACATGTTATGCCTGAATATACGAAGCGGTCAATGTTTGTGTTCTGCTCCACATGCTTTCTATATAAAATGTACACCATATGACCAAAGATATGTGGACATCTAACCATTACACCCATATGAGCTCGGGGGACATCCTATTCTAAAACCATGAACCTTAATATGGAGTTGCCCCACTTTGTAGCCATAACAGTGTCTACTTTTCTGGGAAGGCTTTCCATAAGAATTTGGAGTATGGGATTTATGCCCATTCATCCAGTAGAGCACTGATGTTGGACAAGAAGGCCTGGCTGGCCATCGCCATTCCAGTTCATCCCAAAGTTGTTCAGTGGGTTAAGGTAAGGGCAGGTCAGTCAAGTTCTTTCACACCAAGCTCATCCAACCATGTCTTTATGGACCTTTCTTTGTGCTCAGGGGCACAGTCATGTTGGAACAGGAAAGAGCCTTCCCCAAACTGTTCCCACAAAGTTGGAAGCATAGCATTGCCTAAAATGTCTTTATATGCGGTAGCATTAACATCAGGGGCAATAGCCCACCTGACCACCCTAAATCTAAATAAAATGGCCGGCCGTGTGGCCGCACACTAAGGTGGCCGATGCGGTCACATGACCGCCAGGGCCGTCTTTAATGCGGGACAAGAACCTGCAGTAACCGTGATCGCAGGGGTCGCAACCCCCATGATCACTTCCGCAGGGGCCCTGCAGCTTACCTTGCTTTGCTCGCACACGCTGTGCAAGCAACGTCTCTTGTTCCGCCCAGGGGAAGCAGGAACTGGAACCCAGCGGAGTCGCACGACTTTACGTCACCATGCTCTGTTCCTGCTTCCCTGGGCGGTACAAGAGGAGTTGTTTGCACAGAGTACGAGCACCGCAGAGGAAAGCAGTGGCCACTGCAGAAGAATGCGAGCATGGGGGAGGGTGTATGAACGACTATGCGAAATTGAGGGAATGAGTGAGTATCTGTGAATAATTAGTATCTGTCAATGAGAGAATGAATGAGTATCTGTAAATGAGGGAATTAAAATATGAATGAGTGAATGAACGTTTGTGAATGAGTAAATGAATGAATGAATATGTGTGTGATTACATGGATGTGTAAGTGGGGAGAAAGCATTGTACAGGGTGGCTGTTTGTGGCTAGAATGCCACAGGCAGGTTGTTTGGGGGCAAAGGCGGCAAGTCCTATGCTTCCAATTTGGGTGTTGGACAGATCATGTGAATGCAATTAAGGTGCCAGGGCTGACATGATACTAAAGGGGTGGCATTAATTCACATGGGGGTAATGGCTGGGGGCATCACATAAATCAATACTAAAAGGGGGCTGGGATAAATATACAATGTGGGGCTAGCTGGGGGTAATACACAAGGGTGTGGGAGCATTAGATTGACCGCATGTTGTTGGCCATGTTTTCCAGGACAGATATAACTTTTATATAAGAGCCTGTCCTGGTGTGTGTGTGTTTGGGTGTCACTGTGGCAGAGCCTGTCCTCGTGTGTGTGTTTGCGTGTCAGTGTGGCAGAGCCTGTCCTGGTGTGTATGTTTGCATGTGGGCGTGGCAGAGCCTGTCCTACTGTCTGTGTGTTTGCGTGTCGGTGTGGCAGAGCCTGTCCTGGTTTGTGTATGTTTGGGTGTTGGTGTGGAATAGCCTGTCCTGGTTTGTGTGTGTTTGGGTGCTGGTGTGGCATACCCTGTCCTGGGGTGTGTGTTTGGGTGTTGGTGTGGCAGAGCCTGTCCTGTTGTGTTTGGGTGTTAGTGTGGCAGAGCCTGTCCTGGCGTGCGTTTGGGTGTCAGTGTGGCAGAGCCTGTCCCGGTCGATCAAATGAATAGTGAAGTCTGATTCATTACTCCAGAGAACACATTTCTACTGTTTCAGATCCCAGTGACATTTGCTTTACACCCCTCCTGACGACATTTGGCATTGTGCATAGTGATCTTTGCCATGTGTGCAGCTGCTTAGCCATGGAAACCCATTTCATGATGATCCAGATGCACAGGGCCAGTTTGGAACTGTGTAGTGAGTTATGGTAGAGATTACAGATGATTTTTAGGAGCACTTCACCAATCACCATTGGCTCTGTGAATGTGGATGGTCTAACGCATCGAGGCTGAGCTGTTGTTACTCCTAGACACCTCTACTTCACTATAATAGTACCTACAGTGGACTGGTGCAAATCTTGCAGGGCAGCAATCAGAGGAATTGACTTGTGGCAAAGGTAGCATCTTATAAAAGACACACATTTTAGGTCACTGAGCTGTTTGTTACAACCCATTCTACTGCCAATGTTTGTCTACAGACGGCTGCCTATGTGCTTGATTTTATACACCGGTTAGTAGTGAGTGTGACTGAAACACCTTAACTCAATCATTAGGAGGGGTGTCCACATATTTTTGGTCATATCGTGTAAATCTGAATAACAAAAACAAATGGAGCATAAAACCAAGCTTATAGTAACACGAGAGATGTTTTCTTCTGGATTCAGTTATGGTTTTATCTCAGACATACCACCATTTCAAATAGAACTTTTAATGACAAAATGTCTGACAATATATCAGATATTTTGTAAAGTTGTATCAAAGGATAATCCAGTTTATGAAACACCTAAAAAATCTACCTGTGTTTGTGCCAGAAAAGCCACAGAGAATGCATGGAATGTGCTCATAAACTTAGTAAGCATTATTCCATAACCTCCGTAAGCACTAATTAAAACTCTCAAATGTTCAGCAGCATTATTTCAAACCCAAAACACAATGTTACAAATTTAGGAAAAATACAATCTTCTGTATCATTTTGATTATATTTAGTATGTTTCAGAACAGGCATGGCATGCCAATGTTAAAAACTGAAAACTCTGTTTATCCTATAATTATTCCAACACTGCTTATGCGCTTGACTGTTATATAGCAGTTCTGCAAGCATTAACACGATTTAATCTTCTGAATGCCATAAGATTGTTTGTGTAGGTAATTGCTTTGTCACACAATGGGTTAAGTTTCTTCATGCTTTAGGTACTTCACAAGGATTTTTGATCCTGTTCTAGTTTTCCGCAGACTCCCCAAGCACATGTTTGTTCCTCTGCTATATGAATTTTTCTACCAAACAGCCTGCTTGGACCATCCATCTGAGACCATAATGTAAGTTCTTATTATCTTATTATTGTAACTGTACAGCTGGGTTTCACGCTTGACATATTAAAGCCGAGGCAGATAGTTTGGTTGTCAACGCTTACAATCTAAAAGTCAAGGCTGATGTTATTGTGGGACTCTGCTGTTAATCTAAGTTGGATTTTATCATTAGTTTTATTGTTTTTATTGTGGTTTTAGAGCAACAATTACACTGAGATTTTAATGTGTTTCCTCATGCTTGTCTAACATCGACTTTAGGTTGGTTCCTAATTATTTTAAACTATATTTGGCAGATAGAATAAAAAAAAAACTTCAAATATTTCTCATAGATGGTCAAATTTTTCTGTGTTGGATTAGTTATTATATTTTAACAGTAACGCCGTCTGTTAATACAACACATTGATAGAAGGAAGTTTGCTCTGTAAGCTAATAGTTTAATATCTGTGTGTGTTTTGTAGAAACTGAAAGGACATAATTACAAGGTGATTATGTCACCCGATAGATGCAATGATGTACCATTTACTTGGTCAACGTTTAAAGATTGTAAGATCACAAGCGCAGGTCCCTCTTTTCCTGCAATACAAGTATTTCTCAGTGTGTGTTTCAACTTTATAGTCATTTTTAATTTTACTGTTAATTTGTATTATCCTTCCTATTCTCTTAGTGATACTGAATCCACAGGTAATAAATGTAATATAATAGATGTGTGTATTGTATACCAAATGAACATAAAGTACCCTATACAGAGAAAACCTAATTGTGGAATATAACAAGGTAATACAGAAATGGAAGATGTTTTAACCTTAATATTTCAAAGGTTTTATGGGCAAAAACTACCTATGCATCAAAGAAGCACAAAGCACCTATGTTTGGTAAACGCTTGCATAATCCTAAATTTTACTTAATTGACTAAATACAATGGGGATAAGTGGCACAGGACAGTTGACAGAAGATATTCAGCATAAAATCAAAAGAACTTTGTTCATATTGTCTCATTTGTATGTTGGAGGCTTTGTCTTGCGTACAAACTCTACACACTTCCCTGACCATATCATATGATCTAAGTGGGACTTAAAGGAAACTCCTGCCATCATATGTGCTTTAATGGATATGACAGCTAAGTGGTCCCTATACGTTTTCACATGGCCCTCCTTTCTTACTGCTCATTTACTGCAGTTTTACTGCATGTGTACTTCACTGTACTGCAGTTTTAGGCTAGGTTTCCACTTGATGAAAAACGCCAGGAAAAACGCCAAGAAAACTGCCACTGCATTCTCCTGGGTTTTGGCATTTTTTCTGGAGTTTTTTCTGGCGTTTAAGCCTTTCTGTGGAAATTGCTTTTTTGACCTTAGGCCGTTTTTTTCAGCCTTTACACGTTAGAATTGTCACCCAGCTAAAAGGGATTAGGATAAATGGCAAGTATCTGCCCCCTCCTGATGTCATGTCCTTGGTAGAGTTCTACTTAAACACGCCCCGGCGGACCCTTTTGTCTCTTTTCTGTGGTTTGTAACGCATGCTTTATTCCGAATGTCTGCTCCTCTAGGAAGATTGGCCCCAAATGATGGTGCAAATTGTTTGCTGTTGCTTTTGGCACGCAGGATCCAGTCGGGTATGTTTGTTTGTAATGGCATGTTTGTTCCAAATGGTGTAAAATTCAATATGAACTTTGTTTTGTGTGAAACTGTTTGTTTCCAGCCTATTTCTCGTAGGACACACAGATACTGGGTCCATCCTCTGCATTGTAACTGTGGAAAAACGCCATAAAAAATGCCAAGGCAAAACCCACATGGCTTTTTCATGGTGTTTTTTCTCTCCCATAGACTTCTGTTGGAGAAAAACGCCAAGATTTCCTTGCAAAAAACGTGTCAACATGCTGCGATTTTGAAAAACTGCCACAGAGCCCAAAAAAGCAGAAAAACGCCAAAGAGGACTGAAAAAACGCCAAACAGAAAAACGCCAAGTGGATATGGCATTGTGCGATTTCCTATTGAAGAACAGCTAACATCTGGCCGCAGTGTTTTTTTACTAAAAAAACACCGTGTGGCTGAATTGGCCTTTTTATGGGCGTTTTTAGCAAAAAAAAACCAAGTGGAAACCTAGCCTTACTGCAGTTATTTTTGTAAGGAAGTACAAATGCAATAAAGCTGCAGTACATTGAAGTACAACTATAGGTTTGCAATATAATGACGTAAAAGTGCAGTAATACTGCAGTAAAAGTGCAGTATTGCAGTTTTTTCATGTCCAAAAAACTGCAGTATTACTTCAGAAAAAACTGCAGTAACTTTTCGTAATGGAGAGCATGGGGGATCCTGCAGAGTCCACAATATGCATTTGCCCATCGTCCACCTATTTGGCAGGCAGTAAATGTATTCAGCTGAACACATCTTCTGCTAGGTGGTATACCCATCTCTGGGTCAACAACCGAATTCTCAGAGTCGCGGGAGCGGGGTCTTGACACTCTCTGCCTATTACCCCTTTAAATGGGGGGTGTTTCCTGCAATGTCAGTGGGAACCCCCACTGACATCAGCGGTAACGCCCCCGATGTCATCAGGAACGCCTGCTGATGTCAGCGGGACTGCCCACGGACATCACCTGACCACTCACCGACGTCAGTGGGCAGTCCTTGCCGCGTCCTGCAAGGGAAGGCTCCTGTCCAACATCTGTGCCTGACCTCACAAATGCTCTACCTGATGATGCAAAAAGTTCCCACAGAACAGCTTCATATTAATGTCCATGTATTTAGAATGTCATAAAAGCTGGTGTAATGGACATGTCTCCCAATAGTTTTGTCCACATAGTGTACATAATGTGAATAAATGATCGCAGTCAGAAGAGGAATCAAATGTTCATTTTGTTTCTTCAAGGCGGTTAATCCTTCCACTGAAAGGTTTAATCTCTTTTTGGCCATTTTCCCTGTGTTTTAATAGATTAGTTTTTAATTTTCCTCTTAAAGCAGCCAGTCACTAGACACCCAAAGGGTTAACATTAAAGAGGCAGGCTACATCCTGTCAGCTCCAAACATTAAGGTTTCCGGAGCTGCAGTGTATAATTCCCTTTTCAAGCAACATGGCCGCCCGCACATAGGTAACATGCTTTTTTGCTGTTTGTACGTTATTGTAAAGGATGTTTTGTAACTTAGTGGAACGTACATATGCTTTACATTGCTCATAAAGCGCAATTTAATATTTATTTCTATACGTACACGTTGGAGCTTTTTTTTTTGTTACTAAGCCTGCCAGATGTTATTTTACGTAACACAGCCCGGGGGCTACATTTCCATAGAAGGATTAGTTGTGTAAATTCTTGCAGTCTGCTTATCATTGTCTCTATAAACACACTTGATGGTCAGGAATATTATCTGGTTTTTAGGGTTTTTATTTGTTGCAGCTATTGTTAAAAAAAAACAACATTTAAACTCATGGCTGAAAAGTGGATCGTATTCTTCATTTTTGTTTTCTGATGAGACGATTGTAAACCTGTTATTGCCTGAGGTGAATTTGTTCACATGTGTATAAAGCGTGGTATTTAAGGAATTCAGTCTTTGAGGTATTCTTTTTTTCCCAGTTTTGTAAAAAAATATAATATTCTGAAGTGCGTAAATAATGTTTCTCACTACCATTTGTGAAATTGAAACATATAGTCACAGAACTTTGTACGTATATGTGGGATAGCTGCTTTTATCTGCTTCCATTTATTTTGCTCGTTAAATGTGCTGTTCCACCTACTGGATACACTTAAATGTGGCCAAATTTATGTCTTTTTTTAGCAAATGCTTAGGTGTCAGGCACTAATAGGTTGTGCCGAGGGAGGTGTATCAATATTCAGTCCTGGGGGCAAGTCCAGCCATGTTACATAGTTACATAGTTAATTAGGTTAAAAAAAAGACTATAGTCCTTCTGGTTCAACCATTCCTCAAACTCATATTAGTTGAACCTGAAGAAGGCGATAAAAAACTCCTGAGACAGTAATGTCATCTCAAAGGGGAAATCTCAAGGCAGTCGAACTACCTTAAGCTTAAGGTAGTGTCCCAAATGTTTAAATTAGAGCAAACAGTTGTTTAATTTGCCACTCACTGGTTGCCATATGAACTGGAAAAGCTCCTTCGATGTTTGTCTTTTTCATATGTATTTAAAATGTCAAAGGAGCCATTGGAATAACAAATCTACTAAAATTTATTGTCAAATAATCTTAGTTTAACAGTATCTTAGCATACATTTGCACCCGTGCAAGGTTACTTGACTTTCGGTAGATGCAGGAGAAGAGAGTTTCTAATTCTCAAGTGTATCCATCAGCGCGGGGTTTCTTTTTCTGTGCTCAATGGCATGGTTAGCTCTTTAATTAGCACAGCATAGAAAAATAAGATACCCTGCAGACAGAAAGGCCTTGAAAGTGAGATACTGAGAAAACAGGATTGAAAGCTTTATCAGGGAGAGTTATGTGTGTAATGAGGTGATAAAATTACAATTTTGCATGTTGCTACAAGCTAAACAAAGCATAGTGTGTTGAATGTGACAATTGCTGGTTCACAGTAAATTTTACCCATAGAAAGGAACTGACTTATCCAGATAATGCCACCTTACAACGTTACAAAATGTTTATCACAGGGATATGCATGGACATAGTTCATGATGGAAATGTTCCCAATTGCTGAAGGTGAAGGACACTTCTGTAAATATAAAACAAAACATCTGTCAAAATTCTGTCAAAATATACACATATACACTGGTCTTACAAATGTCCACATACATAAACACAGTCACGCTTGCCCTTACACACAAACACTCAACCTTGCAGCCATATACTTTATTGCCCTTAGACGCATCTTGCCCTTCAATCGCTTTCAAAACACAAACACACTCTTTCTCCCCGTATCACTTTTATCTCTGCTCCTTTCTTTTACTCCTCCCCCTCTTTTTATCTATCTTCCCTTTTCTCTTTATCTGTCCTCTTTCATTTTAACCTCACCCATATCTTTTGACCCCCCCTTTCTCCATGTCTCTTTTCTTTCTCAGTATCTTTCTATTTTCTCCTCATCTCTTATTATCTCTCCCCTTTCCCGTTATCTGCTTTTCTCTTTATCTCACTCATTTCTCTTTATCTCACCTTCTCTTTATCATTATCTCTCATGTATGAATATGACTAAAAGTGTTTGAAACCTGCTAGTATTATTGTTAGACCAAATTATATTTTAATTCCTAGAGTGCCAGCGATGTATGTCCTATGTAACAAGCAAAGTGGACTTCCATGGCCAGCTACATAGGACATAGCAGCACTTTTCACCTTCCCAAGCCACATTAGCAGAGCTGTTTTTCATGAAAAAAACTGCATGAGAGCAATTGTGCTGTGGTACCACTGGCAAAATTACCAGCAATCACCATAGGCAACTTCAGGGACAGGGTCAGAGGTTTCTTCAGCCCTGTGGGGACCAGCCCTGACATCCCCCTGGTGAACGATCACTCTCATGAAGGCTTATATCGACAGAGCATGATCCCCTCCCTTCGGAGACTGGGCCACGCGGCAGTATTCCAACATGATAATGACCCCAAACACACCTCCATGTCTCCAGACATAAACCCTATTGAGCATCTGTGAGGCATCCTCAAATGGAAGGTGGGGGAGCGCAAGGTCTCTAACATCCACCAGCTCTGTGATTTTGTCATGGAGAAGTGGAAGAGGACTCCGGCAGCAACCTGTGAAGCTCTGGTGAACTCCATGCCCAAGAGGGTTAAGGCAGTGCTGGAAAATAATGGTGGCCACACAAAATATTAACACTTTGGCCCAATTTGGACATTTCCACTTAGGGGTGTGCTCACTTTTGTTGCCAAGGTTTAGACATTGATGTCTGTGCGTTGAGTTATTTTTAAGGGAACAGCACATTCACACTGTTATACAGGCTGTACAATCACTGCTTTACGTTGTAGCAGAGTGTCATTTCTTCAGTGTTGTCACATGAAAAGATATAACAAAATATTTACAAAAATGTGAGGGGTGTACCCACTTTTGTGAGATACTGTATATTTCAAAGTTGTTTTTGACCCACATGGTTATTTTAAGAAGAATATATTTTATTGACCTAGATATGATCTTTTAGGGAAATATTTGCTTTTGATTATTTATTCTTGAATCATTTTACCTTGGAATTTCTTACTTGTTTCTGAAAAAATATATAAAAAAAATATGACGGTTTTGCTTATTTATTCAGTAAAAATATACTCAGGGGTTGTTGTAGTTTAAAACCAAAACATATTTATTTGAACAAACCTCATGCATTTTGGCTTATGTACATAATGTGCTTAATATGTACTTATATGCAAAATTCGATTCAAGTCAGCTACCATGGAAAGCTGAACTTCTGATGAAAAAAACATATATATTTGAAAATTAATAATGACATTCATCTGTAAACACAGTCTTAAAAATAGTCTTAAATATGTATATAGTACAGGGCTACAAAGCCCAGCGATTTTCCAAAATCTAATGAATGGCGGATGAAAATGGGATATCTACTTTATCATTCTCTCAGCCCAGATGTAGACTCTACTTGTTCCATCGGCTTGTAATGCAGGCATGTCATCCACAGATTTCTTACACGTTCTTACAATATGTGCCATCTAGTGCTTTGTATCAAATATTCTGTGATGTTGAAATCTATCATAAGAGGTTGCAATCATAGTTAAATAAGCAGAAAAACGTATGCACGGTATATTGAACTTCGAGAAAGGATCTAAATGTGCCTAAGTTATACCCCAGAAATATGATGTAGAATTAAGGTAATTTTGATACATTTCCCATAACAAATATTTACATGGTAAAAAAAAATGCAGTAAAAAGGTGGAGCTTTTAAAAGGTTGGAAAATTATTGACATCATCAGTGCCGAATGAAAAGGTTGTTAGAGCAACCAAGTGCCCCAGAGCATACGCTGGATCATCCAGTAAGTATCACACACACTGCTGCACACCTGAGAGCTTGGCAGGGCCTTGGTAAGAAAAATCTAATAATAATAATAACAACAATAATATAACAATATTGTAACATGCTCTGTGTATTAGTAAAAAGAAATTTGATGTTAAGTCTTGTTAAGCCTTCTAAGATTTATTTATTATAACTACATGGAGGGCAAGAATTTTTTCTCCTTTCCTCTCCTTGTTAGTTTGTCAGAGTATGAGTTGTAACCTTAAATTAAACCTTAAGATGGTGAATTAAACAGTTGTGGTATGGCAGGGCCAAAACCTATGTACGGGTACTTTTTAATGTAAAGTGCATTTGTATCTCCATATGCCTGTGTGCTTCTCTCTGATGTGTATTACATGCTTTGTCTTTTGTGTTTCTGTATCTCCTGTCAACTTTTCCCGTGCCAATGGGATTTATTCAACCACTACCGTTGGGTGGTGACAGCACCTGTTCAATGACTACACGCTAAGGTTAAAGGGTTAAAGTCCACATATAAACATTGCCTGTAGAGATACAAAGGCTTTGTAAATGAATTTGCTCTTGGAAAAGCAACAGCTAAAATGCCATGCAAATAATATACGTTAAGTGCTTTCCGAAAATACCGAAATTATGCAACTAATTTGTTTCTGCCTCAAGTATACAATATATATGTGCTGACTGTAATCTTAAGTGTTTTACAGCAAACCATGCACATTATTTTTGCTTTACATGGTAAGTCTGAAAGCCAAAAAAAATCCTGAATTGTGGATATTGAGGACATGAACAACATGCCTTAATATATGCAGCGTTGTCCATCACTTGTAGCTGTGTATTACTATTCTACATTAGGAAACAAAGAGATGAGAAGGTTTGGGGGGAAAAACAGAAACATTGGGGGAAAAAGTTTTTTTCCCAAAGATATTTTCTTTGTTTCTTCTGGAAACATTGAAAAAAATATGGTGTGGGATATGTTCTATTACAATGACATGTTTCATGACATGGTATTCAAATTACATGTCATGAAGAACTTCATGAAAGACTTCTGAGACTTTATGAAAAGTCTCAAATCATTGCAAACGCTCTTACCTGAAGACAAACAAATCCTGGAATACAATTCAATACTGCAAATGCAATTCTCAAATAAGAGCAAAATGCATTTCTGTCTCTATGGGCACTGCAGGGAAAAAAGGTTTTAGTTTAGTTTGGTTGTGGCCGAGCTCCATCTTGTTGGCATACAGAAGTTGATTGTTGGTATACAGTAGTTGATTATTTATGTCCTGTCAGTTAGGCCTTAATTGACACGTAAGCAATGTCAGCATCCTGCAAGCTGACACTTGCTGACAATTTTGACATCACATGTGCCCTTCTCCACTGTATGCTGATGAACGTTTGTAGACTAGAATTATGATGAAGGTGAAGGTGTTTGGAGTTGTAGCCATCAAAAAATGTGACATATTTGTGAATTTTGACCCATATTAGAACTCCTTCTAATAAATACCTACACTGCGATATTTGTTGAGGGAGTTGAGCTTTAGACCCCAGGACTGGACTGGCTTTTCTCCTGAGAGACACAGCCCTGAGATGAAGGGGGGGGGGGGTGACAGCCAGAAGACCAAGACCAACCACCCCATCAAAAAATATCTGGGAACACAAGAGTCCATATCTGCACCACATCTTTAGGTCCTTCAATATAATGCAGATGAGTTTGAGTTTAGTCCTACAAAACTTCAGAGCAAAAAACGTCTTTGATGTTCCTTAACTGTTTTGCCTAACTTCAATTCAAATGTGCACCTTCTATTCACCAAGCAGTAAAATTACCTTACATGTTTCATGTATTTGGACTATAAAGAGTGAAATTAATTTGTGACTACTTAAACAAATGGAATTTGTTTTACATTAAAGGTCTAGTGCTATAATGGGTAAGATATTTGGATGTGCTGTTTTTTTCCATTATAAAGACTCTTAAGTGTTCTAGGAAGGGATTTATCACAAGGTAAACTGTTATGCCCCATGCTGGTCTCAGAGCAGACTCATTTGAATTTCCCAATAGTTTGATACTCATTCCAGATATTTTTTGATTAATTAGAATAATATGGCTTATTCCAAAATGTAAATGTCTAAATACCAGACACTGTAGATATGAGGCTGTACCCTTGTCAGTTAGCCAAACCTGCCACCAGATTGTGACTGGAGACATGCTGATAGGCAGAAGCTATTAAATTCTACACAATCATCTTTAAAATATACTTCTTAATATAAGCTAGAGTGACACAGCACTTGTATTATTAGGGAGGGGGTGATGCTCTATACTTGTCACTTCATTACTTATATTACAACCTCTGTTTACCAACATATCAACTTATCTGGTTTACAGATCACTGTATATGGCTGTTCAATGTACGGAGTATATAAAGCATGCCATGTGCTCAGGGATAGCAAATCTTCTGGCAAAAAAAGAAATCAACTGTTTAACGGTGGATAGATTTTGGTGATTCTGTTTGTATGTGTATAACTAATACAATATCACTTTCTAATAATAAGGTTAACAATAATGTTTTTATAACATTATAGTGTAATGTAGCCCCCATGCCGCTCCCATCAGCCCACTTCATGTCCATCCCACTGTCCCGCCCATTGCCCCACCTATTATTTGCCTTATGAGAGAAAGGGCAAGCCTAGGGTTAGTGGCGCCTGGGTGCAGTATTTCTTCAGGGTCCCTATAACTAACATGCATACATATTAACATGCTAACACCCACACATTCTCCGTCTAGGCTCACCCATGTCCCTCCAACTCTATACGCTGACACACAATATCACAACAACATCATACGCTGACGCCAAATAGTAGCACACACATGCACTCATTCTAACACTATGTGCTAACATACTTTAACACCATACAGGAACAGACACACACATGCTAACATCATATGCTCACAACTTACAGTAACGCACGCTAACACTACACATTGATGCATATGGATGCTAACACCATACACCATTACCTAACACTGCACTTGTGTATACATGCACACATTAACACACACGCAACATACTCTAACACTATACACTCTCTCTATATATATATATTTGCCCCTTACCGATTTATTCTATTTTTGCTTATTCAAAACATTGAAATGTTTCAGATCATCATCCTAATTTTAGTATAAGATATCCCTGCCCACTTTTTGGCTAACCATGCCCATCACATGGCTAGCTCTACTCCCTGCCAAAGCATCTCCCTCGGAAGAGGGAGAGCTGGGTAGCCTTCCATGGGAGGATTGCAGGTATGCTAACGAAGTCATGTTTATCTAACCTCTGTATGTTATCTAACCTCCATAGATTTTCATTAGCCAGAGTGTCAGTGTCTGAGTGATTTAGACTTGATATTCTGTTGTTTACCAAAAGGAAGTTTAATAAAGAAAAAGTATTTGTCAAGTATATTGGGCTATCTTATTTTGCCTACTGTGTCATATGTTGTGTAGCGTCACTGTGTAAATCAACATGCATGTACAACTAAACACATATGATATATTTATTCAGAGGAGGTAATCTGTTCTTTAAAATACAATATATAAATTGTGGGGGTGAAGTAAAAATCAAAAAGGAAATCATGATGCCCATTGTAAAGAGGGGGCTGAATAAAATGCCTAAATAGGAAAAACATATATACTATAAACCACCATGCAGTTTTATGTACTGGTTTTAATATCCACTAGAGGGAGCTGATGTCCAGCATCAGAACAATATGTAGCTAAATAACTAATGTAGCTAGATAACTAAAAAACGTTCAAGGCAAAGCATGAAATCAGAAATACACAAAATAGAAGACATAATTCCATTTATAATTTAACATAAATAGCATTTTAATGGTATAATTAAATGTGTTTTATAGTTCAAGATTCATCTTTCACAGTTACAGCAATTTCACTTGCCTGTTTAATTATTTGCTATGCTATACCATGTAAGACATTATTTGCGCAATATCAAATTTCCCTGTTTTTCTATAGTGGTCACAGATGATTTGACAGTATGAGAAAACCATGGGGAGGCCCAGACTTGTGATCTGGCACAATGGGCATTTGCCCGGTGGGCCGGTGGATGACAGCACTCCATATTCACTTTCATCAGCCATGGCCTCTGGTGGCAGGTCTGGTGGTGCAATGGATATACCCGGCCTCACACTGCATGAGTAAAGTATAGACATAATGTGTGGCACACTTATTGTACAGCGCTACTGACGGCGCTATATAAAACAATAAATAATAATGTCACTTGTGCTACAGTTCCAGGAGTACCAAACATGTAGCTTTCCACTCTGTGGCAGTTCCCGTATACATTGCTTCCAGTATGTACAATCATGGGACTTGCGACTAAGATCAAACCTGTTTTCTATCCCTATTACTTTTTGTAAGCCTTGTTTCAAGGATATTTCTGCTTCACAAGACCCATTTCCCTACTGCCCTACTTCCTTTGAGTGAGATTTAAAAAACCCTGCTGAACATGAGAATGATTAAGTCAGGAGAGCCATCTAGTGGTTCACTGTATGTTAAATAACACTGCCACATCCTTCATGCCACACCTTGGGTTTTATAACATGTAAAATGTGATGCATTCATTTAGAGTTCAAAGTTAACAATGCTGTAAATAAAGCTGTGGAGGCTATTGCATGCAATTTGAGACGTGATTTAACACTGAACAATATTATTATAAAGACAATTGTGCTTCAGTCAGATAAAACATTTTCACTGCAAACTACGCTGCTTTCTCAGCTATACTTGCTAGTTTCCTTAGCATCACCAGAAAATATGATAAACAATGTAAGGAAATAGAGCAGGGTTCACATCCCTAGAGAGTTGGCTATGTTTTTTTTTTTCTTCATAAATAATATCAAATAATAATAACATCAGTCCAAAGGAAACAAGGTACATGATGAAATGCACCATGAAATTGGGGGAGAGGGGCAATGGGTGCCCTGGGTGCCTCTCTTCAGGGAGGTGCCCCAATAGCTGGGTGGCAGGGACACAACGAGATCACGTAACACGAGGTTACACAACGACACAGTTAAGCGTGAGGCTGCTCGGTGAGGGAGGGAGTAGCGCTCACGCCTTTCTTGTCTCAAAATTGGCTTAATGCTCCAAATTTATAGATAATTCCTATTGATTTGCATAGCAGAATTTACAGGATGTCCTCTTGAATATCCTACACAGGGGTTCATTTCTGCTTTCTAGAAATATCCTGCTGCTTGAAAATTGCTAAATGACAAACTCATCATGCATTATATTTTTATAAACACAATTCTGACTCTCAGCGAGTGAGGAAAAGAGAGAAAGAGTAAGGGAGGGAGTATAAGTGCATGTATGTTTGTAAGATGTATGTATGAGAGCATTTATGTCTGTGTGTCAGCATCAATGTATATGTAAAAGTGTGTGTGAGAGGTTGTGTGTGTGTGAGCATGAATGTGTATGTATAATTATGTGTGTAAGCATGGATGGATATGTGTAGGTGTGTATGAGCATGTATGTGTAAATTTTTGTGTGTGAGCATGAATGTGTATGTAAAAATGTACACTATATGGACAAAAGTATTGGCACACCTGACCATTATAACAACAGGGACTTTTTGGCATTAAAATACATTAATATGTAGTCGGCCCCCCTTTGCAGCTATAACAGCTTCCACTCTTCTGGGAAGGCTTTTCACAAGATTTTGAGGAATATTTTGTTTCTGCGGAATTATTTGCCAATTCATCCAGTAGAGCATCAAAATCAAAATCTTGTGCAAAGCCTTCCCAAAAGAGTGGAAGCTTATAGCTGCAAAGGTGTGTGTGTGTGTGTGGGGGGGGTGATGACGACTACATATTAATGTATTTAGAATACAATGTCATAAAAGTCCCTTTTTGGTGTATTGCATCTATATGTGTAGATGTATGTGACGTTGTTTATGTAAATGTTTTTGTGTGCACATGGGTGTGTATGTGTGTGAGAGTATAAATGTGCATATTAGCATTAAGGTGTATGTGTGTGTTGGTGGGTATGTGCATGTTTGTTGGTGTAAATGTGTAAGTCTGTGCTAATGTGGTGTAAAGATGCATGCCAGCGCATATGTGAGTTACCTGAGTTGCAAGGGGCTGATAGGAGGTGCCATATATAGGATACATCCAGGGTTCCAAATAGTCTAGGTATGCCCCTGGTATCCAGTTTGTGGTGTCCGCCACTCTGCCAGCTTTCTCCAGAGGTGGACTTAACTGTCCACTGCTAGAGGAGAAGGGTCAATTGGGAAGATCATGCATCTCCCTCTAAGTGGCCAAAAATAAAGGGAACGCAAGGTCTGTTCATACAGACCCCTGATTTCCTGCAAGTGTGCGGGCTATTAATGCTGCACATGCTCTGATGGCACACTGAAACAAAGGTCTATAGGAACAGACCTTGTTCTCCTACCACAGGACTTCAGAAAGGTAAGACATGAGGAAAAAGGGGAGAGATATTTAGTGAGAAAGAAGATAAATAGTAAGGAATAAGAGAGATAAAGATAAATAATAGATAGAGATAGGAAAAAGAGAGCGATAAAGAGAAATAGGAGAAGAAATAAAGAGAACAAAGAGAGATAGAAAGTGAGCTCTAGAACGGCACGATAAAGAGAAAGAGATGAGATGAGATAAAGAAAAGGTAGAAATAATGAGAAGGAGATAATCAAGGAGAATGAGGGGGGAGATAAAGAGAAAGCAGAGAAGTAGGGAGAAAAGGGAAAGATAAAGAAGAAAGATAAATAGAATCTGGGTGCTAGGGCAAGCCTTTATGTGTGAAATCTGGTTGCCAGAACTGGCCTTTGGGGTGTGCAACCTGTGATCCAATTTAGGGTTTCCATGGATTATTTATTTGATCTATACCTTCAATGCTGAGTTTGCATGCTATTTTCAGTTGATCTATACCTGCAAGGCTGGGTTTGTGTGTTATTAAGTTGATCTATACTTGCAAGGCTGGGTTTCCATTTGTTGCTTGTTTGATCTATACCTGAACTAGGTGGGTGAGGAAAATATGTGTGGGCACAGTGAAGGAGGGGACAAAGGGACTCTAGGGGTGATGATGCGGGGGTTATTAGGATGGCCTGCACCAGCCCTGATTATGACTTCCGTTTGAGGTCATTTGCCGGATTGCACCACTTATTTGCAATGTGAGTGGCACAGTATTGTGCTCCTCCCCACCCTGTGTGTGACGGCGCCTGACGCAGAGTCCAGCTAGGGTCATAAGGAGGGAAGACGCACTGACTTTTACAGTCTCCTCCTAATCTGCAGAATCAGTGCACCAAGCACTTTTGTTTATTTGTGGTTTTTTTTTCTTTGTTAGGGTGGAGGGAGTGATTTCTTGCTAGCGAGCGTGTGGGGGCGGGGGGCATACATCAAGCAAATGTTTGGCCAGGGTACAATCAATATTAAAGACGGCCCTGAATCTCCTCATATATCACTGCTGTAAGAACTCCGAATTATTTGGCCCTTGCAAATGTCTATTGCATGAGTGTCTATATTCTACACCACTCTGATGACCCATATTGCCACAGTATTTTGTAATTGTTTTTTTTATGTACCGTATTTGCCCGAATATAAGCATATATTCGGGGTTTAGCGCAGGAATGCGCAATTCGTATCGGCCAACGCCCGGGACATGCAGTTCTCGGGGGGAGGGCAGAGTGGCAGCATATCTATTAGGCTAGATTTCCACTTGGTTTTTTTTTGCTAAAAATGCCCATAAAAACGCCAATAGCGCCACCTGGCGTTTTTTTTGTGAAAAACGGCTGCAGCCAGATGTTAGCTGTTCTTCAATAGGAAATCGCAAAATGCCATTTCCACTTGGCGTTTTTCTGTTTGGCGTTTTTTCAGTCCTCTTTGGCGTTTTTCTGCTTTTTTGGGCTCTGTGGCAGTTTTTCAAAATCGCAGCATGTTGACACTCTGGCGTTTTTTGCAAGAAATCTTGGCGTTTTTCTCCAATAGAAGTCTATGGGAGAGAAAAAACGCCATGAAAAAGCCATGTGGGTTTATTGCCTTGGCGTTTTTTATGGCGCTTTTTCCACAGTTACAATGCAGAGGATGGACCCAGTATCTGTGTGTCCTACGAGAATTAGGCTGAAAACAAACAGTTTCACACAAAACAAAGTCCTGGACTGGTTCATATTGAATTTTACACCATTTGGAACAAACATGCCATTACAAACCAACATACCCAACGCATCAACTGGATCCTGCGTGCCAAAAGCAACAGCAAACAATTTGCACCATCATTTGGGGCCAATCTTCCCAGAGGAGCAGACATTCGGAATAAAGCATGCCTTACAAACCACAGAAAAGAGACAAAAGGGTCTACCAAGTAAATGACATCAGGAGAGGGCAGATACTTGCCATTTATCCTAATCCATTTTAGCTGGGTGAAACTTCTAACTTGTAAAGGCTGGAAAAACTGCCTAAGGTCAAAAAAAGCAATTTCCACAGAAAGGCTAAAACGCCAGAAAAAACGCCAAAACGCAGGTAAATGCAGTGGCAGTTTTCTTGGCAGTTTTCCTGGCGTTTTTCATCAAGAAAAAAACGCCGGACAAAAACCCAAGTGGAAGCCTAGCGTTACTAATTTTTTTCTTTAAAAAAGCACCTAACTTTCAGGGTGCGGCCTATAATCGGGTGTGGCCTATAATCAAGCCAATACAGTATTTCATGTTTTACCATACGTATGAGTTATATTCTAGACTACTTTTTTTTTTGCAGGAAGCATTTTTCACACCTCATTTAACACTGGCAACAGCGAGCACTGAAGCAATTATAATATTGGCCTTAGTTTAAATACCATGCAGAGAGTAGAACTTTTGACCCATGCACAAAACTTGGTAATGATTTCAAATAAAGTCTTTGCCAGATTGATGGTGCTACTGTAAAAATAAGTAAATATTAATACATTCCGCAGTTACTCTCATACACGCCATATGTAACCCAGTTTTTATCACATCCCAAGCTCATTACATAAGTTACTGCAAAATAGATCATTTACAGTATAAAGAAAATATTCCTACGAATAGGATCCGTATTTAACCAATAATGTGCAAATTCAGTATAGATCGTAGATTTTCCAAATATGTCACAAGTGCCCTGGATTTGGACCAATCTGCTTCCTTAGTTACCACTGAGCAGATGTAGACTGCAGAGTTCTGCCTGACATTAGTGGGACTTTAAACAAATAGCTGGACATTTTCCAGTTATTCACTTTTTCCAGTTATACATCAGCGACTCTTTGCCTTTAGTACATAGGCCTTTCCGGCTCCAAACAACGTGTAGTTTTGCACACTTCATGATTATTTTGCCTCACAGCACTTGTCTTTGAACTGTTACTGTGTGAAAGGCTGAGAAGGGTGTGTTGTTTCTGTAGACCTTCTTGAGCTACAACAAAGATCTCCAGCACTTAAAGTGATCAGGGTACTAAGCCACGCCTACTCATTCATACAGTCATATACACATGCTGCTTTTGTAACACTGGTTTTCTTCCCTCTGCGTGCAACTTGTAACATTCTTTTGTTCTTTTGCACGAAACAGGCGTTACACTGGATGAATGTGCAGTGTTTGCCGTCTGTCAGCCTCCATCAGGAAATATTCACCTACAATGCATTAGGAATTCTTGTGTCAATTTTATCTACTTGTTACATCCGTGTGATTTACCATTTTCTGTTTTGTCTCATCCCATTCTCTTATGCTGTGTTCTTCTAACCTTCCCATATATTTTTTAAACAGGTCAACAACGGTTGACCACACATATGTTTTACTGTCATCCACTGGTCTTTCTGAGAAACTTTTTTGTCATGTGTGTGTGTTTTATAGCAGAACTGAAGACCAACAAACTGCTATCTACCACAACTTGAGAGTGATTTCAGTAAGGGGCCTTATCAAGTCACATGACATAGTGCCACAATGTCATGTTGTGTGTTAATATACATCTTGTTGAGCCTCTTTTTTTTAGAGCCAGGATGGTTTGACCAAAATAGGACACTCAATGCTTTTTGTTCGACAATATTGAGTTAACTAGTTCCTCTTATATTTTTTTTCTTTTTCACATTCACGAAGAAAATTTAGTGTTTCATTCATATACATTTTTAACCTCTAATTCCTACCTTTTCGGTTCAAAGATCTTTTTACTTTCTGGATATTTCGTTTCCTCTTTATTTTTTTACAAAAATCATTGCTCTCTTTCATAAAAAAATAATGTATTTCCTTATTATAAATTAATATTGCTAATATTACATTTTTTTTAATGTTTCATGAAAAAACTATTTTATTTTGTAAAACATTTCTAAAAATATATTTAAACATTATATATTAATTCATATTTTTTTTTTGGTACACACATCTTTTTCTTCCAAGAAACATAGACAGCAATTTAAGATGACTTCTAATTTTCTGAACATGTTATTTTTTGGTGCATCCAACTTGTACAACGTTCCAGGAAAAAGAGCTATATAACACATCTTACACAACCTGTTATTCATTTGTGCGTTGTGTAACAGAGTGGTTACATGTATAACCTTTACAACTTTGTAGGCGAATGGTGCCAGAAATCATTTTGTTGGCTGCACAGGGCTATTATTAGAACCTTGAACTTGCTTCCTCACTAACTTCTGTGCTTTAACGACGTAAAAACAATCTTGTAGGAATTACAAACAATTGACCTCCATTTCATATTTAAATGACCGGAAATCTACCTGCCTATCAGCAGATTGGAATGGACAATATTGGCAGTTACATGGTTTATTATTTTAAAATATCTCAGATCGTGTATAAAGAGGATTCCTGGTCCAAAACAGCGGAGCAGTACATGGTTAAGGTGTAGGCACCTGCCCATAAAATGTGAGGGTGATAACGTATATCCTAGCCATAATCTCACCACATCATGCAATCCTTCACGTTCCCAGCTTAATTTTCAATTCTGTCATTAATCCTGACAATTCCTGTAAGGGGGCTAAGTAGCCATGACTGGTCAGTGTTACCTGTTCACCAGGCCATTGGAATTAATAGAGACAAGGGGATGTCTTATTTGTGTCCCAAAGCTTAATATTGTGGGGGATTCTCCACCCCTATTTCCTGCACTCTACTCATCCACAACCCAGATTGAGATTTGTTTCTTGAAAAGGCTGTACACCACTTGCCTGTTTGACTTAGTATTTATCATCACTTTCTTTCCAGGAAACTGTGCACCTGTCCAAACAAGAGGTTTCATGAGTGTGTTTATCTTGGACGGTCCACGCCTGCATGTAATAACAATGTGTTTGTTGACAATTGATGAACAATATAAGATATCAAACTCCATTGATTACCAGAGATCTTGATCACATGGGTATTGTATCCTACAAGAATAATTCTACTTGTTACGCATTTACAAAATCTCATTTGTTAATTAGTGTATATGTTGAGTTGATACCCAAGTCGCTCCTTTCAAACATTGGAAGAATACATTTTAATTTACCAAGAATTCTTAAAGGGATACACAAGTGTTTCAGGCAGCCCCTAGATAAAATGTATTAAAATACCTTCTGAGTACTTGACCATGTTTTGATTAATCTTACAACAAATAAATAAATAACATAAAGAGCTTTTGTTTCATTTTACTGTTGGCAGCTTGAAGTGGGAACTGCATAACAATTTAAAGAGACCACTCGACTATCATATGCATTAAAGTGCTGGAGTAAAAAAAGCCATAACCATGAGGCTAAGTTTCCACTTGTTTTTTTTTGCTAAAAACGCCCATAATAACGCCAATTCAGCCATACGGCGTTTTTTTAGTGAAAAAACGCTGCAACCAGATGTTAGCTGTTCTTCAATAGGAAATCGCACAATGCCATATCCACTTGGCGTTTTTCTGTTTGGCGTTTTTTCAGTCCTCTTTGGCGTTTTTCTGCTTTTTTGGGCTCTGTGGCAGTTTTTCAAAATCGCAGCATGTTGACACTCTGGTGTTTTTTGCAAGGAAATCTTGGCGTTTTTCTCCAATAGAAGTCTATGGGAGAGAAAAAACGCCATGAAAAAGCCACGTGGGTTTTGCCTTGGCGTTTTTTTCCACAGTTACAATGCAGAGGATGGACCTGGTATCTGTGTGTCCTACGAGAAATAGGCTGGAAACAGTTTCACACAAAACAAAGTTCATATTGAATTTTACACCATTGGGAACAAACATGCCATTACAAACAAACATAACCAACTGGATCCTGCGTGCCAAAAGCAACAGCAAACAATTTGCACCATCATTTGGGGCCAATCTTCCTAGAGGAGCAGACATTCGGAATAAAGCATGCCTTACAAACCACAGAAAAGAGACAAAAGGGTCCGCCAAGTAAATGACATCAGGAGGGGGCAGATACTTCTAACGTGTAAAGGCTGGAAAAACTGCCTAAGGTCAAAAAAGCAATTTCCACAGAAAGGCTAAAACGCCAGAAAAAACTCCCGAAAAAACGCCAAAACAGCAGTTTTCTTGGCGTTTTTCCTGGCGTTTTTCATCAAGAAAAAAACGCAGGACAAAAACCTAAGTGGAAACCTAGCCTATTAGCTTTTTTGGATTTCATGAAAGCAATGAAAAAATATATAAAAGAATGTCTCCTCGCACTTTAGTATCCTGACCTAGGTTCCGGATGAAGACGGATGAAGACCCAAAGCTTTCCCACAAATAACTCTTTCAACGTATAAACGTTTGCATCATTAACAATTTTTGCTACACGTCATGTAATGCAAAAGTAAGAACTTATAGCCCCTCCACCTACAGGAGAGTAGCTCTTCTGGGAAGTTCCCAGTTATTAATATAGCATGGCTTAATCCAAAATGGTCTATTAAGCTATTTTTGCCACAATCTCTGATAGGATAAGATAAACGAGGAACGGTCTGCAAAGAAAGATGACTCTTGTACAAAATCTCATTGTAGATATGCATGGCAGGGACTACTAGCTAAGGATTTAGGGCATAGCTCCAGGGAAGTCTTGTGACCTCCACACAATTAAAAGTCATTCAACTTCTCCATCCCATCTACTCTCAACTTAGTTCTCTCGAGTTTTTAAGGTTAGGAAAGAGGTATAGAGCATTTTTGTCTTAAAAGAAGGAACCTAGGAAGTAATATATAGTGTATTTATATTCATGTCTGCACGCTATATGACCTATAGCACATGCACAACTTTTCTATTTTTTTAGTTTAGGTTTCAGTCACACCCATTGCTAACAAGTGTATAAAAGCACATAGGCAGTCATCTCTATAGACAAACATTGGCAGTGGAATGGTTTGTACTGAAGACCTCAGTGACTTTTAAGGTGGCACTGTCATATGATGCCACCTTTGTCTCCCTGCTAGATCTGCCTCAGTCCACCGTAAGTGCTATTATTGTGTAGTGTCTACAAGTAACAACAGCTCGGTCAGGAATTGTCAGAACCATGTACACGCACAAAGTGGGGCTCCAAGTGCTTAAGTGCATAGCAAGTAACAAATTATCTCTTCTCTCCACCATCACTCACTACAGAGTGTCAAACTGCTTCTGGAAGCAACATCAGCACAAGCACTATGTGTTGGGATCTTGATGAAATGGGTTTCCATGACCGATCAGCTGCACACAACACAAAGATCACTATGCGCAATGCCAAGCGAGTGGTGTAAAGCATGCGTCACTGGACTCTGGAGCAGTGGAAACATGTTCTAAGACGTGATGAACTTGGAAGTCTAATGAACAAATCTAGGTTCGGCGGATGCCAGGAGGACACTACTTATGGGAAAGCATAGTGTCTACTGTAAAGTTTGGTGGAAGAGGGATAATGGTCTGAGGCTTTTATCAGTGTTATAATGAATGATAATTGTTTAGACAATTGTATGTTTCCAACTTTGTGGCACAAGTTTTAAGAAAGCCCTTTCCTGTTCCAGCATAACTGTTCCCCTGTGCCCAAAACACACACATGGTTTGGTGAATTTGATGTGAACTCAAGTGGCCTGTGCAGAGCCTTGAATTTGAACTCTGATTGCGAGCTATGACTTAACGTCCAACATCAGCGCCTTACCTCAAAAATATGTTTTTGGCTGAATTCCCACAGACACCCTACAATATCTCGTGGAAAGCTTTTCCAAAAGATTGGAGGCTGTTATTGTCACAAACAAGGGGCTAAATCCATTAATGGATGGGATGGGATGTTCAACAAACTAATATATGTGTAATATATGTGTATATATATATATATATATATATATATATATATATATATTATCATATACTGTATATGTGTGGTTTTGTTTAAATGTTTATGAAATAAAATATTTTCAGATTGTTCATGAAACATTAACATTCTCTCACTGCCTTCAGCTGAGGGGAGGACATTCACAAAGACCAGTAGGTGATTGCAAAGCAAGCAGGTGTAGTCACCTTACTATGTAGGAAACCTGTTCACCTAACTGCATTTGGTGTCATAAGAGAGACTGACTGTAGGGAATAGGAAATGTAAGAGGAGTGACATTAATGGGGAGATGGGTGAAGAGGACCACTGAAGAGAATGAAGGGTTGTAGAGGGAGAAGAAATGAAAGGAAAAGGGGCAAAGCACATCTCAGTGGTGGTATGTAACTGAACAGACAGGGCCATTGAAAACAGAAGGTGGTATGGAGTTATGGGGAAAGGGGCAAGGTGACCCATGTGCAGTGGGTCCCATGATTTCTCATGGTGGCCCTGCAGCATGGCATGACATAGCTAAAACTAGTATTGTCATTGCATATGGTCACCATGGCCAGACAGAGAAGAAAACCAAATGCTGTAGTGTGGCATGTATTTTTGGGTCCTAGCCAGGGAAAGGAAAAATGTGTCCATACAATACAAGGACACCAGTGTTCATGGCAAGGTTTGTGAAGGCCTATAGAACATCATTAAATTGTCCTCCAGAGACCCCTGTAAATGTCCACTATGAGCAATGTTGGTGGCTACCCCTGGTTCTAGCCCAATATAATTTTTTTACACTCAGCCTCACTTAATAAATACCCCACCACTCTGCCACAACGTGGGACACATTACAAGACGGCATCTCTGTAGCCAAGTTCAGCCCTGATGGTTGCTGGACTACTTTTTTGTTCACATAAAACCAAATTTAATTCAGGATGCCAAAATTACATCTGTGGACATATGTGGGGTTGAATTTCAGTGACTAGTTTAAAAATATTTTTACAAAATCTGCACTATGGAACAGTTATTTAGCTGGTTTTCAGTGATTAACATCCAGTTTATTACTTTGGAAGTAGCAATGTGCCACCTACTAAATTAACCTTCAATCAAGGTGCTTAATCTTAGAGACAGCTTTTATTGTGTTTGAAACTTTGAGTTTATTGTCACCTATAATTTTATCACATGTATTCCACTGCATTAAAACTATAGTTGTGTAAAGTAAGTTTAATGTATTTATAAAGGTTTTGACCATTTTAATAATACTAGTTTAATTCTCTCTTAATTCTAATAGTTGCAACCTGGAGGAAAGGTCAAGGCTCCTTCAAGTACAGATTAATAACTCAAGAAACAGGCACAATATTCAGCTATGTTTGACCCAAGTGTGAAGTATGAGCCATGCAGTACCACAGACACATCAGTAAGTGTACTCTTTTAAAGAACTATATAAAGTATATGTCATTTTCAGTATATAATCTATTTAAGGTATATTTACTTTTACATGATTGTTAATCTCTGTTGTATACATTCACATTGTGTAACTACTGTTAATATATTTTCTATTTATCAATATTATACCTTTGCTTGCAATGTTGTCTAGTAGACCTTGGTATTTAAACGATTATGGACCCTGGTGGATAAGCTAACTGCAACCCCCATGACCCTGACGTATTAACAGAATAAAAAGAAGTCAATATACACATACTAAATACATTCATATTAACATATATTTGTATAGCACCTACAATTTACACAGAACTTTACATACTATGACACCAAGGGAGGGGACCAACCTACATCCAGTAAATGTACTGTTTAGCTTAAGCTCTCTTCTTCAGATGGAAATCGCGTATTCCGTCTGATCAGGGGAGCTCCGAGGACATGAAAGCTAACGCAACAACATATTTTTGTTGGCCCAATAAAAAGGTATCACTTTTGGCTAGAGACAAACTGATACACAAGGATCTTGCTTAGACATTGCAAAGTCCGTGAAAGTCCATGCAAAGTCCAGCTGAAAGACACTAGTCTTGGATAAAAATGTTGGGAATTCAGTTTTTGCCCTATTCAAGCATTCACAATCGTAATATACTTGTAATTCCGAGTTGGCTGTATTGAGATTCTACTAAAATGTATCCTTTTTGAAAGCCCTAAAGGAGACACCTGTGTTATGGGTGCTAACCTAGAGATTTGGTTAGGAACTCTACCCAAACTAATTGCGTGTTCCTTTATGGTGATTATTGTCATGAAAAATCAGGGACTTTTGAGAAGTATGCATTTTACAAATGAGTGTACACCCCTCCGTCTTTTATTGTGGATAAAGAAGGCATGCTAAAAAGCACAGCTTTATAACATCTCCCTCTGTAAATATTATGCCTTGGTTTCCTAGTGGGAACAGGATGCATGTTTAAAGAAATATCCGGATAATCAAAGTCGAAATTCAGTGCACACAGAACATGGAAGTCTCCAGAGGTGCTAGTTTCCTGCACATTCTCTAAGTTAAGCCCTGTGCTAACTCAAACATATATGTCATGAAACAATGAATATGTTCCCCACCTGTCTTAAAATAATAAATACCCCAGAATAGGTCTGACTATAGAAAAGTGTCTTTAGTACAAAGCAGAATGTTACTTATAATGTCTTGGTGCTGAAAGAACATCACACAATGTTTAAACCTGTCCTCAAGTGAATGGCAGACTTCTTCTTGAATTGTCAGTGGTGCAAAGCTTAGCCATCCAGGAACAAGTGTCTGTAATGGACGTGTTTTCCAAGTGAGCCAGGATGGCTTTTGATCTATTGCATACTTATGGGTTGGCTTTGATGACAAGTCATCAGATCACCTATTTTTCATCTCATTTTAAGGTTAACAACAACAACTGATGATGTGTGGTACACGTGTGGTGCAATTTAATGGTAAGCTTGCCCCCAGAGCCAACCATGCAAAATAAATCCTCTCCCTGGGTGATTCCCTAAAAGTCAAGTATTGACTTTATTTATAAAATTAACTTTTACAGCAGATTCTGTAATACTATTACAATGAGGAGAGAATACATGAAATACATAACAATTGCATTTAAATTATTAAAATACACAATTGATAATAACTGAATAAACATAAGGTTTATAGAACTTGTGTCTGACCATTGTTGGGTACACCCAAATATGTTGGTGCCTGAAATACTCCATTTGGTGTGACTCCTGGCATCACATGTAATATTGATGCCAGTAAGACATTTCATTTTTCATGACTTTAACAACTCAAACCAATATCTATGCTGCCCAGTGTCTGGCAGCTGACCAAGGGAGCAGATGTCAATCCTGGCACCCCACTGACCCATACAAAACTAGTTTTTTTTTTGCCTAATGATGTAAAAAAACATAATACACTGTTTTCGAAGCACAGATCCAGTTTCATCAGCCCCCCTTTCTCCCATATTATGACCAGGGCCAGATATTTGGATTCCTTAATTTTAATGATAGTGCCCAATTCAGGCAGTACATCCCATCAAAGTTGTCAAGGTTATACTAAGCAGTACTGGATATACTGTGTCCTTCCGGATATATGAGGGGAAGGACAGTCACCTAGATTTCCCTGGCTGCCCAGACTCAGTTGGCACAAGTTGATAAAATAGTGTCGGGTCTCCATTTGCCTTTTTTCCGCTTCTAGGCCATTTGGATACGATCAAGTGAGTACCTGTGATAGAAGGAAAGTTTCGTGCTCTGACCTTAAGGCTGAGCTTGCATTACTGAGCCCAAAGTTGTTATAGTGTCCCTTGGTTTGTTCTGCTGGGGCGTTCGGGTGCACATTTTTTCAAGTCACCATATTCACTCTGGACCCTTTGTTTTATGCACTTTTTTGTTTATACACCTCACTTACATTGAGCCAGTAATGGCACAAATAGCACTGTTCACAGACTCAAATTTGTTGTGAGCATTTGTGGATTTTGAATTTGCGATCACTTTATATGGTTTTACACTAAAAATGCCACAGTGGAGCCAGGTCCAAGACTCAGTTTTGGTGGAAGGAGTAGGCCATGCCTTTTGGGGTCTCCTCTTAGGAAGATCTTAGAAGATACTGTCACCCCAACTCACCTTCACGGACAGTCTAAGCTTACTCTAATTCTGCGGCCATCAGAAGGAATCATCCTGGAGCCCTGCAGACTCCAACATGTCTGCCCAGCAGCCGTTGGACATTCTACGTGCATGCACGGAACGCCAATTAAACAAAAATACACATTCCCTTTTCTACGCCTCCCCAATCACTAGCTTGCTATAGAGTCTCCTTGCAGTTTCTATGGGCTTTTGTGATTATTCAGTGTATTCCTGGCTTGCCTCTGACTATTCTGCCTGACTCTAATCTCGACCCTGGGTTGATTTGGCCTTCACTTCTGCTACTTCCTCGTGTTTGACCCTGGCCTGTCGGACTCCGCGGATTTCTCCTGTCCTTGACCCTGGCCCTCCTTAGGCTTCAGTCCTGGAGGGAAGGAATGGGGCGCATATCCTCTTGTGGGAGCATGGCCTCAGAAGACAAAGATAGAGGACCTGGTATCCACTGTGGCCCTACCACTATTTCAGCAACCACAAATTTTTTTCACGACTAGGAAGCATGTCACCCTTGGCGTTTATGAAAAAAAAAGGGGAGTAGATCTTCCCAATCAGTGTCTACAATTGTACCTGGTATTGCGTAAAACCAAAAAAATGGTATGAAAAGGTTGTCATCTACCTGTCCCAGGTTGCCATGTTCAACATGTATGTGCTGTACAAAAAATCAGAACTGGAAAAAACTCAACATTCTTAGAGTCCTAATTAAAAGTCCTGAGAGACATCCTCTTTGAGGAATCCACACCAAACGTGGAAGATGAAAATGTCTTACTGGCAGGCATTTTCTTTGCAACCCTGGTGCCAAAAAGAAAAGGCTAAAAAAATGTCTGCTATAAGAAAGGTATTAGAAAGGACTCCAGGTGCCATTGCCTTTCAGATGATTGCATTGATGATTGATTCATGCCATATCATGCAAAACTAGCGTTTTTTTTTTAATGTCTTCTTTTACGTTTACTCTTTAGGGAGTTCAATATTTTGAATAGGCGGAAATCCTATCAATACGGTTTTGCCCTGCAAATTTTTTTAAAAAAAACGTATAAAACCATATGCATGTGGGGTATTTCTATAATCAAGAGATGCAGCTGAACAAGTTTGGGTGGATTTTTCTGTTTAACACATAACCTGTACAAAAAAAAATCCGAGGTAACACAGATGTGCAGGAAATTATTGGTATGGCTAACTTTGGCAGTGATTGGTGGCCAAATGGCTGCATAAAAAAACATCCAAATGATCCTGATGATATACTCATTTTGGGTTGTCTTCTTTACAAAAATATATACTTTTATGGGTATTTTTTTATTTCTTTGCTAAAAATTACAAAATGTAAAAATTCAACAGTTTTGAAACGTAATGTATACCTTATAATATGTGCCCTATAACTGCTCTGAAAGTATTGAAATTCATTTTGAGAGGATTATGAGAAGAAAATATATGAAACATATGCTGTTACACAGTTAGTATTCTCATTATTGTACATGGGAATTACATAGTTTATTCTTTAATCCATTTACTGTGGATTTCTCTATGGTTAGTTAGCTGCCATCTTCTGGCCCTTTTTGGTAATGCACTTATCACACATTTCCTTTGCATGTAAACCCCACCCCTGCTCTCTAGTGAGGCACTTCCTGTATCATGGCTGCTTGTATCTGCCACATGTAACAGGGACACATGTATTCTGCATGCTAAGCTAGGAAAGCATCATCTTTTGAACGCATAATACTGAAATCCATTCATTCTGCTGTATTCAGTTGTTTGTTGTACAGAATAAACCAGCTCTTGGATGAAAACCGGTATTGGTGAGTTCAGCTATCTGACAAGGATTGTCTGCAGTGGTTATATCTGCTTATTCAGGCCAGGCATAGAGGTCTTACAAGGGATAGATCGCTATCACAACAATCGGAGTCAGAATAAAACATGTGGGTTTTCGGGGAGCAATACCATACCAGTGCTGCTTGAAAACAGAGAGATTATCAGTCCCACTGTTTTTAAATTGACAGGCCCCCTTTAACCGCTTCAGTACCAGGGTTTTTTCGTACCCCAAATACCAGAGCTATTTTGCCATTATTGCCATATGTCAGTTCAACCATGCGAACCATGCGAATAGTGTACCCATGTAAACTATATATGTAGAGAGAGGGCTTTCTTTTGATACCATAGTTCCATGATTAGATGGAAATTTAGAATGAGTAATTGTGGCCATAAATACTTCCTCAAACCCAACTCCCCTCCCACTTCCTGGCTTCACTATATAACAGGAGTGACAGACAGCTGAGGCCAGGGGCAGGCCTATGGACATCAGTGCCTACAGGGGTCACAGTATTAACCCCATTGCCATTAATACCCACCCTATCCAGCCCTTCCTGTTCTTCACTGTTTTTCCTCCTATACTTTTCACCCACTGCACACAATGCATATTGTTACACATGCACACAACACATATAAATGGATTGATGATAATACTGTTCTATAATATACACCAATCAGCCATAACCATACTGCCAGGTGAAGCACCGCTTCTCCAGTTCTCCGGGTCAAGACCCGAATCCTCTGGCCCACGGGAGCAGGTTCTTGACACGCCTCTCTCCCCGCCCATTTTCCATTTAAATGGGGGTGTTTCCCGCTGACATTGGCGGGAACGCCCGACGTCAGCGGGACTGCCCACTGATGTCAGGGGACCTCCCACCGACATCAGGGGAACTCCCACCGATATCAGTGGGACCTCCCATCAACATCAGGGGGAACTCCCACCGACGTCACAGGACCGCCTGCTGGCGTCAGTGGGTAGTCCTGGCCACGTCCCGCAAGGGAAGGCTCCGGGTAGCCGGAGCCCAGAAGTTCCCAGGTATGGCCATAACATTATGACCACCTGCCTAATATTGTGTAGGTCCTCCTTTTGCCACCAAAACAGCCCTGGCCCGTTGAGGCATGGACTCCACTAGACTTCTGAAGGTGTGCTCTGTATCCGGCACCAAGACGTTAGCAGCAGATCCTTTAAGTCCTGTAAGTTGCGAGATGGGGCCTCCATGGATGCATCCTGGTGCCATGTGTTCTCCAGGTAAGCGACGCACACTCACCCAGCCACCCACTTCATGTAAAAGAAAACCTGATTCATCAGACCAGGCTACCTTCTTCCATTGCTCAATTGTTCAGTTCTTATGCTCATTTGCCCATTGTAGATGCTTTCAGCAATGGACAGGGGTCAGCATGGGCACTCTGACACCTTTCTATTGGAACCAGCATTTACTTTTTCAGCAATTTGAGCTATAGTAGCTTGTGTGTTGGATTTGACCACACAGGCCAGCCTTCGCCCCCCCCCCACACGTACATTAATGAGCCTTGCTGCCTATGACCCTGTCGCCGGTTCACCGCTTTTCCTTTATTGGACCATGTTTTATATGTACTAACCACCGCAGACCAGCAACACCCCACAAGAGCTGCAATTGTCAAGCATACAAGCCTCAACTCAAACACTGTATTCAGAACAAGTTTCTCTGTAGCTTCCAGTGACTCGTTATGCAGTGACATATTGGTGGTTTGCAGTAGATTAATAGTAAGGGATTTTAGCTTATAAATATAGTGGCTAAGTCTAGGCTTAGATATGCAAACCTAGGCATGAAAAGTGTTAGTTTCTTGATACTCTCTATTGTGTATCTTGGCCTTTGGCACCCAACAACCATTTTTTGACACTTGCTAGGCAGGTAGACCAAAAAGAAAAGCATTTCATTGTCTTCTATAATTCTAAAAAATGACTAGAATCCTTTTGGAACTTCCATCCTAGGAAGGAAAAAGATTACTGCAACATAGGTTTCTGAATCATCATCCGTATAGATAGAAAAGAGGACATTTAGCCAACCCAGTGTTTGCTTTTGCTAGTAATTAATGCTCCCTTTCAAAACAAATGAGGTTTTTTTTATCAGTTGGCATGTATTATAGTTATTTAATTATTTGAAAGGATCTGTGTTCATTTCTGGCCACAAAGGTTAATCCAGGTCCAGTAAGAATTAGGTAACTAAAGTGCTAGGAAATAATTATGAAAGTATCCGTAAAGCCATATCCTTAACCCTTGCAATACCATAGTTATATAATCCATCAGATGGAAAATGTGCGCTTCTACTTGCATAGACCAATGCGGTCTGTCTATTCAGCCAGGCCTCCCTCTAATGACATATATATATATATATATATATATATATATATATATATACAGAGATATTTACAGTCCAGGACTGTAGCAGGGTATCCAGAGTCTTTTTGAACCCCCTCATGTACCCCACCCCACACCCCAGTGCCACTTTTCTGTATATGGATACGGTACATTTTTTTATTTCAATAAAATTAATTTTTAATCAAAAAATCAAAAAAAGTCCGCCACGTTTTCAGGAGACAGTGTTAATTCGATGAAAACCAATTTTACAAGGAGATCTATTCTAGACATTCTTCCTGTAACAGTCTGACTCCCATCTGTACCAAATGTACACAAATGTTCTAGTTGTATTACTAAGTGAGCACACAAAATAACCTAAAACCTAAGACTAAAAAGACCATATTTCTGACATGATTTTGCATGAGGTTCAATACATAACAATCTTTTTTGCATTTAACAGATAGGTGAGGAGTCACCTTTGGCTTAGAACTGTCATTCATTGAATATCTTACACAACTCTCTTTCGTGACAAATTGTGCATGCTTATCTAACCTGGTAGAACATGAAGGTAAAATGTTCCTAAGGTGAACCCGCCTTCAGCAAGTGAATAGAGGCAGTAAAATCATTTTTACACGAATCATTAATGCAGATATCTTGAGTGCAGTGCAGTTAAATATTTTCCCCTTCTTGATTTCTTCTATTGTTTGCATGTTTTCCACGCTTAAATGTTTCAGATACATAAACTAGTTTTAATATTAGACAAAGATAACCCAAATGAATGCAAAATACAATTTTTAAATGATGAATTCATGTATAGAAGGAAAAAGGTTATCCAAGTCTGCATTGCTCTATGTGAAAAAGTAATTGCCCCCTTAGTTACTAACTCAACCAATTAACTACATTTAATTGATAATTAGGTTCAATGTGACTAGACACGAATACTAGGCATGAATACTGCCAGTCCTGTTGAATCTCAACGTCAATTATACAGAACAAGTAGGGTCTCAAAAATCAGCACATGATGCTGCCATTTAAAGGAATTCAAGAACTAATGAGCATACCTGGGAACTGTCCGGGTTTGACACAGAGATATCTGGGTGAAGCACTGCTTCTCCGGGTCAACACCAGAAACCTCAGGGTCGCGGGGTCTTGACATGCCTGTTCCTCGCCCATTTCTCGACATCAGCGGGGACGCCCGCTGACGTCACAGGACCGCCCACCGACTTCAACGAGTCCACCTGCTGATGTCAGTGGGCAGTTCTGGCCGTGTCCCGGAAGGGAAAGCTCCTGGTAGACGGAGCTATGAAGTTCCCAGGTATGCTGATGAGAAACAAAGTGATTGACATATATAACTCTAGAAGGGGTTACAAAGGTTCACTGGGGCTCCAGTGAACCACAGTGAGAGCCACTATCTCCAAAAAGAGAAAACTTGGAACAGTGGTGAACCTCCCCTGGAGTGGCTGGCCTATCATAATGTCCTGAATCGACTTCGTTATCCAGGAGGCCACAAACCTCCCAGACTAACACGTAAAGAAATGTACGACTCACTTGCCTCAGTTAAGGTCAAAAATGTAATCCACGGGAGAATTGCAAGGCGAAAACCACTGCTGACCAAAAAGAACACAGGCTTGTTTTGCATTTGCCAAAAAACATGTTGGTCACACCCAAAACGTTTATGATGATATTATGCGGACCGATGAGTCAAAAGTGGATCTGCATACCTGGGAACGCTCCAGGTTTCACCTGGTGTCTACAGGATAAGCTCTGACACCCAAATCACAGGTCAGAGGAGCAGGGTCCGGATACGGCCCACTCTCCGTTCATATCTCCTAACGGAGATACTGAAGGTAAGTGAATTACAAAGGGGGGAGAGGGTAGATAGTAAGAAGGAGAGGAGTAGATAGAAGGAGAGGGGGTAGATAGTAAGAAGGGGGGGAGAGGGGGTAGATAGTAAGAAGGAGGGGGAGAGGGGTAGATAGTAAGAAAAGAGGGTAATAAGAATATTGAAATAAAGTCAGTCGGAATGAATGAGAGAATGAATGGATTCATTTGTGTATGAATTGTGTAAATGAGTTAGAGAATAAATGAATTAATGTGTGGAAGAATTGTGTGAATGAGTGAAAGAATTAGTGAATGTGTGAGAATGCATTAATAAATATGTGTAACTAAATTGTGTGAAAGAGTGAGAATTAATGATTGCGTGAATTAGTGAGTGACTATAAAAGCGTCTTTGTATTAGAGATGTAATAATAATTGATTTTTGGAAAGGCAAAGATGTTTGGGGGACACAAATGTCATATGCTGGGCTGTTGGGGGCAAAGATTGCAAATCCTATGTGTGTTATCTACAAAGCTGTTTTTTTGTGTGTTATTCTGTTGATCTATATCTGCTATGCTATGTTTCCATACATTATTTATGTATACCTGCAAATACAGGGCTTGTTTGTCTTATTCATTACTTTTGTTTTGAGGGGGTAGGTAGGAGGTTGGTTCCTGTGTATAAAAAAAAAAAAAAGATGCACCTAAACAAAGTTTCCACCACAGCAGTGAGGCGGTTTTCTGATCCATATGGATCCTACATATATATATATATATATATCATTTACAGTGTTTTCACACAATGAGTTGTGGAATGTCTGTAAAACCTTTGACAAGCTGGGAAGTAAAATCTCTAAGTCCTGTATTCTGACATCAGCACATGATTATGCAGCAGAAGACTTGCGCATAGCTTGCATAAGCTTTTAGGAAGCTGATCCACCCTCAGACCTGTTAGAAACATTTCTAAGCCATTCACGAAACATACTTGGAAGATTAGCTGAGTGAACAAGTCACCCTTAAGTGCTTATTAGACAGAAAAGGGTGTCCCAAACCGTGGATGGGTGGCGTGACGTCAAATGACACAGCCCCGCCCCACACGTGGTCCTTTCCTAGCTTTATCTCTGCTCTGCTCTTCCTTTGCGTGTAGTCAGTCAGTAACTGCCGATCGCTGCTAGGGGCGAGCATCACACCGGGCTGGAGCAGTGAGATCGTGCTCTGGGAAGGAATAAATCTATACACACATGTCATTCATTTTTACCTTAACAAGGAACCCGCAGAAAATTCCACCCCAGCACTCGGACCCCCTGAAGAATCCCCTTAAGGTTTTCAGTTAACCCTTTATGTAAGGTAAGTGTCAGCATCAGTAGGAAGGGGGAGGAGGGGGGCGAGTGCTGTTACACAACCCACCTGTAATTTTTTTATTTATTTTTATAACTATGTTTTAATATGCAACCTCCTGATATCATGATTCATAAACGAAAATGTTACTTCCAAAGACGTTTGATAATACATACAATTAGTTGATTAATAATAGTTTGAATGTTTTACAGATGCATTATCATATAATAATAATAATATATTAAGGGACATATAGCATAGTTATAGAAGTTATCATTGCTGATCGCCTTTAATAGCTACACATGTGCTGTTGACAGGTCTGATTGTTTGTTTGATTCTGAGTGTACTGTTTTCTTATGCACTTAGCAATGAAAGGGTTAAGAATCTTGCTTTAGAAATGTACTACCCCCCCCTCCCTACCTACTGTAACCTTTGATCATCATCAAAACAATTCCATAGCACACCATGCATCTGTGTGGTTTATTGCCGGAATCTGTCACACAGTTGTGTATGCGATCAATAATTAACCTGTGATCTCGGGATCAGTTCAGTAGTTGGGTTACCTATGCTGGAGCCTTCTTAAATGCGATCAATGGCAATGTCTACTGTTCCATACATAAAATGGAACTGATTCCCCTCCTGCTTTCAGTCCAATTATTCTAAATTGTTAAAGTAATCAATAAGATCCTCCAGTGCAAAATGCTTTGAGTGCACTTTAACACTTTCAGTGCTGGCTTGCGCATCAATTTAATAAACAAAAAACCAAAGCTCATCACTAAATTCCTTTTTTTTTTGTGTGTGTGAATCAATGATATTATAACCTGCTTCTCAGGACACTTTTTTTTTCTCCCCTCCTTACCTACTAATATCAGGAAAAATGTAAAAATGGTAATTTTTTATTTTGTGCCGCCTGAATTCCTTTTGCCTTATTTTTTGGTATTCTCTGCCCTCCTGCAGACCGTTATATAAGTAACGTGTCACCTGTTAAATATTTCACATTTCCTCAGAAAACAAGAAACCTAAAAATGGAGCTTCTTTTTATTCCATTAACCTAAAAATACATCAATCTGAGCAGTTTTGACTCTGACAGTTCCTAGTCAGGAGTCCTGCGCTGTCACGGATAGGGGCTGTTGGTTGAAGTTTCTCCGATCTGAGCTGATCTTGATCCTTTTAAGTGTCGCTGTAATTGACCCTTTTTTTCCCCAGTCTTATTAAACCATAAGAGACCATGTCTAGTCCTCGACTTCACCCGGGGTGATTTGCAGTTCTACTCTGGTGTCTTGCGCTCGTTTATCTATGGTAATGGCTCCATTAACTTGGGCTATTATTGTAATAATAATGAGTTAATAAAGCCTTTACCTACATAAGACCATAACCTTCTATAAATCATAGCTGTGCATTGATGACTACATTTTTGGAGTAAACACGACAGGTACAGCTTGCGTTTTTTGATAGCAAATAAAGCTGTTCTGAAGAACCTCTAAAAACCATTGTCTGTTTATAGTAAAAAGAAAAAAAAATCTGTTTTTGATATTTGGATGCAATAGCTTTCCATATTCCATTTACGTCTGGCAATAACACAAACTTACGGTATTTTTACATAGTGCTGGGGATAGTTTAAAAAAAGTAACTTCCCGCTTTTGTTGTCACCGATTTAAGGGACTATATTTTATTTGCATGCTGAAAACTAATTTTTTTCTTGTCAAAAAAAATTCAAAACAACCTCATTTATGATGTAAGATTTACATCTTAGTGAAAACATCCATAATAATTGCACTACGCTAATGGAAATTTGTGTGGGGGTCGTAAAAAAGGGTCAGAAACAATGTTCCATCTAATTTTTATTAGTTGGCGTGCGCAGAAAAATTTCTCTTGTGCAAAAATTTTCACAGAGCAAAAATTTTGTGCGCACAATATCCGCGCCTCATAAAGTTTAAAAAAAAATATTATTTTTTTCTTTTTTTGGGAAAAACTGTTGTGCGCACAATTTTTGGATGTGTGCGCTCTCTAAAAAAGCTATGTGCGCGTGCACAAGCGCACAGCTTAGGGGGAACACTGGTCAGAAATATACACACTAAAACGTGTGACATAGCTTTTCTGTCTGATGTTGTGAACTGACACCAAGAGTTGATGTTAAAGAAAACTTGACGCGTTCCGCCAATACCGGCTTCTTCAGAGGTAAGTGGGTATACATAAAACAACTGTTTCAATAATCACATTATTTGCAAAGAACTGAAGCAAATTTTGTGCTAGGATACATTTTTTTTAATGTGTATGGGACGCGGACCCGCTGCATATGGTTTATATTGTTGCAAATGTTTGTTTTAAAGGGTTAAGAAATATCCTTATAGATGCAGTTGCTGAAGGGTAAATACTTCTGAATTATTATTTTTTGTAATGGAATTTTTTTATATGCATATATGGAAAGTTGATTTAATTTATTGCTTTTATATTCCAACTGCCTAGTAGCTTTAGCAGCGCTCGCCCCAACACACCTATGTTGTACATTACTCTCTTTGAGCTTTTCTATATTCTGTACTTGACTCCTTTTTGGCTGGCGGATACTTATGCAGAATTCCTGCACTTTAATTAGTTTGTGATATACCATGGAAATGTTAAGTAAGATTTACATTTGATCAACATGTATACTTATTATCTTTCATGACCTTTAGCCAATAGGAGCTTCAGCTTTTTGTTTTCCTGTAATCCAGGTATTGCTCGCAATCTCTGACTCGCAGTCTCTTGTTTTTATTTTTCCCCCCCTTTCTCCAGGAATCTTGTGTTGACAACATGACGGAGAAGCAGCCTCAAACTGTTGTCCACATGATGGAGCCTGTTATAAACGGACGATCGGAAAATGATTCCGTGAGGATTTCTGGAGGGGCCACCCTGACCTTCCACAATATAAACTACAGAGTAAAAATGAAAAGTGGATTCATCTGCTGCAGAAAGGTTGTGGAGAGACAAATATTGCAAGACATCAAGTGAGTTCTATGATTTATTTATTTATATATTATATGCCAAGGTGGCATCTGTCTTCTAAAAAGCATATTTATTTATAAAAGAGTGAGAGTGTGGTGCAATTCAAAGTTACAAATGATTAGATTTTTTTTTTCCGTGTGTGTGTGTATGTAGTATGTTCTTTCAATCTTCAATCTGGATCATAGTGGCCAGTAAGCTACTTGATCTGCTTAATTTGGCATCCCGTGTGAATATGACCTGATGTATAGCTAATCAGATTTTTTTTATTGCATCTTGATTGAGCTATCACTGATCTCAACTATAATAAAAAGTTAACCTTTATGTGTCTGGTGTAGAAAAGTCACAGTAGTTATCCTCTGTATCAAACAGTGTGTTAACATTTGATTATTAAATAGCCCAATATTTTGAATATGTCCCTCGTCTATATTAATGTACACTTTTTATTTGTACTTGTGATAATTCCTACACAAACCCAAAAAAATGTTTCTCTTAAAAAAACCTTTCGTGCATACAAATAAATATGTTTACTGGCACGCCGACAAAAATGTGCGATGTTTAAAAATAAACAGAGACAAAAGGTTGTGAAGCTGTCTTATCATGGATCTTTTCTTCTGTCCTCCTGTATCTGTGAAATTTCCCTTTGCAGTCTTTCTATACGTAACCCATGGTGTGCCTAGAACCTGTCGGGTTGGAATAACATTGAAACTGGACATCTTCGAAAAAAGTCCCTTTCTTTCTGAGCTGTTGTCTTACCAGCATAATGTGTCATGGGAAGAACAAACTGTGACTTTTTCGGAACTTTAATAAATAACTTATGCTGTCGGAAATAATGGGGGGGGGAGAAATGAACGAAGCCCCTAAGGAATGCCTACCAGTTGAATACGTAAAAAAAAACAAAAAACAAAATTCAGGCTAAATGGGCCGGAGTAGCCCTTCAGGCTGTTATATAGCGAGAATCATTGGATGAAGAAGCACCACACGTGTTGAAAGTGTCCTTTTTAAAAACGTTTTTATGTGATGCCTTTTTCAGATGATAGAGTAAATTTGCAGAAATGCTAACGTGTGACTCGTCTTTCTTTAGTAACAGCGCCCTAGTTTTCGTTGGACAAAGCAGTTCTCTCTGCTGCATTTGGAGTTTATTTTCTATAAATACAACCTTTAAAAACCTTTTGCAGTGTAAACCAGCACAGTCCAACCTGTTGATCAGGTCTCCATTCAACAAGAGTCAAAGAAGTTCATCAATTAACATACAGTTGCCGTTGGAAATGTTAACAAGTTAAATGTTTAGATCTCTGGAGAAATCCCTTACAGGCTTTTGTTTCTGGTTCTCTCCTAGGGGTTCAGTTTTGAGTCCATCAGATTTGCTTGTGAACAGAAACACGTTTTGCAACTACCCTCATTTGTCAATGAATAGGAAAAGTCAGCTTGTCTGAAACTTGGACATGACTACCCTTTTTTATCTGGAAAAGTTAAACAAGCCTTTGTGAGTTCGGGAAGTGTTCTGATTTCCAGAAACTGTCTGTTTCCAGTGTAAATAATAGGGAAAGTTGTTAAATGGATGTGCAAAGTCATGCTGTATTTCCACTTTTACTTCCTTTTTTTTTCCTGTCGCAATTTTCTACTTAGTCATGGAACGTCTTTCTTGTTCTGTTATTTGGAGAAGCTTTCTCCAACATTGTTTTAAACACATTCAGCATTTTTTTTACCAACATGTTACTTAGCTATGGAGGAGGGTTTAGAGATCCACATGATCTCAACGCCTGAGAGCTGTCACATCACATTTAGATCCTCTCTTCTAGAAGAGTTGTCACAACCTAACAAAAAGGTTATGCCCTCTTCTCCTTTTTGGTCTAGCATCCATCAGATGATGGAAGGAGAGATCTATTAGTATGATGCAGAATCTACATAAATATCACTATAATATATACATATTCCAAGTATATGTATTGTATAATTGGTGTAAGACACCATCAATACTTTTGAGTTTGGCCCCTGAAAACATAGAGCCATGAATTGAATGTTATTCACAGGCTCTTTAACATCTCCGGTGGATAACTTAGCAGGGAACTCTTTCTGGTGATTGAAATCTAATTGTTATATCTGCGAATAGACGAGGAATTAGTAAACCAATCTGTGGTGACCTACTGTGTGATACCTAGTTAACCATAAAAATGTGGTCAAATCAAAGCCATAAGGGAAAATGCTTCCATTAATTTGTTGCATCAAAATCCTGTTGCATGCGAATTGAGTATCGCCTCTGACATACTCAGGCGTCCTGCCAGAGAAGTCATTAGTTGAATTTAGATATTTTAATAATCAGAGTAGTTGGACTATTGATATTTTCCATGAAACTGCAGTGTGGGCAGGATTGCAGGTCAAAACTTTCAGTGAATATAAATGTTTATGTTAATCTATGGTATATAGTGTGTTCCCTTGTGTGTGTGTGTGTGTGTGTGGTTTTTATTTTTTTATTTATTTTTTTTTTTATTTTATTATTTTTTTTTATTCTGGGACAGCAATTACTTAAATTACCGGTAAATGTAAACATGGTTTACAAGTAGAAAGAAAGTTTGAAGGACCTATGTGTGCATGCGATCAACTTTATAGTAATAGTATGGTGTATTTGTTTTGTAAAAAATGAAAAATGGTGAGCCAGACACACATAGGTGTTTATGGTATTGGTAATAGAGTGTATCCTATAAGTGATTGCACCATGTTGCGTCAGATTTGCTCTTTATACATGGCTCCCTTCAGTACAGGTTGTTGCTAGTTAGCCGTTGGCCGAATTGTCCCCAGATTTATATTTAATAGAATCCCAGATGATGTGCCAATAAACTGCTGTCTCAGTGTGTCTTATTTGCTGTTCTTCTTCCTGTGTGCCAGAGGTTATGTGAAATTAGAAAGCTCTATTCTTATGAGAACTGAATGCTGGTTAACAATTAGCGTATATTACTGACTGGGTAAGAGGTGTCTTATCGCTCCTGTGATCTGGTTTAGTGTCACGAGCTTTCGTGCAATGTATACATTCCTTAGCTGTTTTTACAGCGGGGACGGCACTCCTGCACCCCTGGCAATGCTGTATGATGTCCTAATTACAGCAAAAGCAACAGCTGATGAACTTGGTGTCAACGAGTTCATAGTTGTCACTAAGACAAGAAGTACCATGAGATAATGTAAAGTGATCTTATAACCATAGTAGCCAAATTCTAAAATACACGGGTCTGTTTCGTTAGTTGCTATGGTGATAAGATCACTCTTTCAGACTTTGCACCATCATCACATAACCCGTAATTTTTTTCACACGTAGTGATTGTTCTAGCGGACATTACCTAAAACCATTACATTAGTTCATTTAATATGTATGCACATGATTTTTGTACACATTCTGTAGATTTTAGAAAAAGACGTTTTCTCTTACCATTGGGTTAGTATTATCATTGAAGAATGTTTAGGTACGAGGTTATCGATGTTGCCTGAAGCCATCACCATGTACTATGAAGGCAGGAGAACCTCTCACCTGGAATGGGTGGATTCCATTCTCTTATTTTGAGATGGCAGTGACTCATCATATAAGTTGAACTCTCAATTAGGTCACACAAAATCATGCAAGTTTAATTATATAAACAGTTAATTACATGGTATATGTACGGTATTCACCTTTTTGAAATTCTCCTAAACAGGTTTTTGTGTGACACATTTTTGATTTGTTGTGTTTTTTTTTTTTTTTTTTTTTTTTTTTTTCAAATACAGCTGCCGTAGGTTTTATAGGTCATACATGTTTTAGGCTAAATTAATGCAAAGGTCTTAATAAAGAACAACATAATTTAAGGAAATCTGTCACACAAATACACCTAAGGTATTAACTCAGACTAATTAGTAAGTTAAGAGCTATGAAAAGTGGGAACACAAGGGTAATGAAGAAGGTCAAACAATGAATTTTTGTGTCTGTGTGATTGCACATTAAATTTTTTTTTTTTTTTTCTGATTTTATTTTACAGTGGGATAATGAGACCTGGCCTAAATGCTATCTTGGGGCCTACAGGCAGTGGAAAATCATCGTAAGTAGTCTCTATGTCTTCATAGCAGTGATGACGATTGTTGATGACTATCCTGTACAGTTGCAGTCATATCTGGAGTATACAGAGACAAGCCCATCCTTAACTAACTCACTAAATTCCTAGGAAGACCCCTTTAATAACAAAAAAATAAATGTCAGAACCGACACTCGGTGTCGTCCTGCACATGCTAATGATCTGCCTGTTGAGTGTGTGCTTCGTGGCACACAAGGCCTAGAGGAGACTCAGAATCCGGTGAGGAATTTGGCTAGCAATGTGCCGTGGATACTGCGAAAAATTCTAAACATAAATAAAAGGCAGCCTAAGCAATGTTCCCTTACGGTCCCCATGGAATTAACCCATAGCTTACTGGGACCTCTGCTTTAGTGAAAATAATTGCTTTGATCATCTTTTTACACCTAATGTTAGAGGAAAAACTTATAACGTCTACATTACAAACTGTCTTTATTGTTTTAATTTAGTCAACAATAGTTTTGCAGTTACTATCATTGAAAGCAATTTGTACTTTACATATAATTACAAATGTGTGTGTGTGTGTTTTTATATATATATATATATATATATATATATATATATATATATATATATATATATAATCTTTTCACATGGTAAATCAAACAATTCCTAATTTAAGAAATGTAATTCTGCAAGATTACATTTACTAGAAGTTGAAAGTTCTCATATATAAAACCGCCTACGTCTATTTCCCACACAAATAGAAGGATCGTCAAATTTTCCCTTGCTTTCCTACTTCTGTGTTGGTAAAGGCCATTTAATTTGGTGGAGCTGGGGATTTCAAGAATGTTAATTTGGTATGAATGACACAAACCCACTAATTTCATAGTTAATAGGGTGTGTGTATACCGCACCTATGGATATGCATACCAGCAAAGAAGAAATTATATGTTCTCTTACTTGGCTGTGCATAGGACAGATGCACTCATTTGTGGATGAAATGGAATTTATTCTTGTACCAGGGAAATCTAAAGGTTTTCTATACCATTATAGTCCAGAGGAATTAAAATAGTTCCCCGTGCCTTTCGCTTCTTTGGGGATATAAAGCACTAGAAATATTTACCTGACCTTACATAAAATTCTATTATTGTGCTGTAATGTTGATAGTGTAAGACATGTAGCTTGTGCGATGATGGGACTAACCCCATATTGTTAATCAACTTGCATCTGTAGGCTTCTCGATGTCCTTGCTGCCAGGAAGGATCCTCATGGTCTGTCCGGAGAGGTGCTGATTGATGGGAAGCCCCAGCCAGCCAATTTTAAGTGTACCTCTGGCTATGTTGTACAAGTAAGTGTAATTTGTCATAAGTGGCTTCCTTAATCACTCTTATTTGCTGGACTTTAAAAAAAAAAGTCTTTAGAAAGTTACATTACTTGTCATTTTGATGTCTGTACAAACAAACAGGGTAAAGCCACATATAAGGTCCGTGTAATAAGGAGGCCGACAAATGCAAACAGTTGTGCCCTCTGTTTTGGTTGGTGAATTCCATGGTCAAACATTAAGCCTATTTTTGGTTGTACAGGATGATGTTGTGATGGGGACTCTGACTGTAAGAGAAAACTTACAGTTCTCTGCAGCCCTCCGACTACCAAGGTCCTTGAGGCAGAAAGATAAGGATGAGAGGATCAATGTGATCATCAAAGAGCTAGGATTGACTAAGGTGGCAGATTCCAAGGTAACCTGGGCTTTTATTTAGACTGTATTATTTCAATTCTGAAAGAGATATTTACTCATGTAGAGCGTCTTCATTCTGTTTAGGTGGGCACCCAACTAATCCGTGGAGTGTCAGGAGGAGAAAGAAAACGGACAAACATTGGAATGGAGCTTATCACAGATCCAAGAGTTTTGTTCTTGGACGAACCAACCACTGGGTTGGATGCTAGCACAGCCAATGCTGTTCTCTTGCTGCTGAAAAGGTCAGGGTTCTTTAAATAATCATATGAAATGAAACAAGAGTGCCAAGCAGGCTTATGAAATGTTGCTTTTTTTCGAATGCAGGATGGCTAGGCAAGGAAAGACAATAATCTTTTCTATACATCAGCCACGTTACTCCATCTTCAGATTGTTCGATAGTTTGACTTTGCTGGCAGGAGGTAGAATGTTGTACCACGGGCCAGCTCCGTATGCTCTGGATTACTTTACACAACTAGGTAAGGACCTAATGCGGTTGGTTTGATATGTCTTTCTTCTTTTTTTTCTTCTTTAGTTTATAAATATAGCAGTTAAATGGAAAAATATTCTTATTTTATAGGTTATGAGTGCGAAGCCCACAACAATCCTGCAGACTTCTTTCTGGATGTGATAAATGGAGACTCTACAGCGGTGACTATGAACAAGCTTGAGACAGTAGACCTAGGTATGAGCTGCTTGCCTATTAGGACTCCGGTTTCTTGTTTGCCTTATTTCTGTGTGTTCCAGAAAACAAATAGAAGCATTCTTTTCACTGCCTTTTTTTTTTTTTTTTCTTTTTTTTTCTTTTTCTTTTGCTGACGTGGTAGCGTTGTGAATATTTCCACTGTCTATTGACATTTATCTTTGGGCCAGGTGTGATATTGTTCAAATAGTGACTTAAAATATTTTCTGGTACTGAGAATTATATTGTTTTACTGTTATATCTTCAATTATTATGTAAATGTTTTTTTCTAATTCTGCTAGCCCTTTTCATTCTGAAAGAAAAACTGCATTTACTTAGTTAATTTAAGAAAAAAGAAAAGATTTGCAGACATTTGCTTATTTTGGCCATTTTGACATGTCTAATGGAACATTCTGGGACAGGTGAAAAAGAAATACTACAACATAAATTGTAAACTTTCATATAAAAATGTGATTGGTTTCTCTTTTTTTTCTTGAATGGGGTTGTGCGGCCCTCCGGTTGCTGCAGGACTACATCTCCCATAATGCTCTTTCAGCTAAGGGGCTGGCTGAGGAGGATGGGAGATGTAGTCTGGAGGGCCGCAGGTTGGACGCCCCTGCTCTACAATAATACAAAAAAAATGTTTAGCCCAGAAGCTGGTCCTGGCTCCACTTAGAATAGAAAGGTTATAGCCAGGTTGCTGCAACATATATACAAAATCTGTATTACCCCTGTTTGCCTTATCACCCCTTAAAAGTTTGAAGAACGTCTGCCATAAATTATATGCAAATAAGTGTTTTTTGGGTTCTCTTTTAAAACATATTTTAACATATCTACCTTCTTTTGTACTTCTGAAGAGGAGAATGAAGTGAATGACGGTGGCGTTCAGACCGTGGTGGAAAAGCTGGCAGAACAGTTCTGCAACACAAATTATTACGAGGAAACTAAAGCCGAGCTGGAGAAACTCTCTCAAGGAGAAAAAGTCAAGACCAATTTCTTTTCCAGGCAAATCACATACAACACCTCCTTCTTCCACCAGCTGAAGTGGGTCTCAAAGAGGTCATTCAAAAACCTTTTGGGTAATCCCCAAGCATCCATTGCCCAGGTACAGTGAGATAATACCAAAATATTAGTTTAATATCCCTTGATTAGTATAGGAATACATTTCGTTGTATATGGAAATAAACTGCATTTATAAAGAAGATTGTGATATGTTCATAGACTAATACACAGAGTCACATAAGCCTTCAAACACGGAGTGGTCCCTTGTTCAGATTTAGGTGCTTCTGTGGTGCTGTGTCTTACCCTCTGAATTTTGCTCCACAATCGTTGTCGTACGTTCTCTGTGTGCAAAGTTGTGTGTGTTGACTAAAATTATTAAGGAAAATGGAAATAGTTGTATTTGTCCAAGTGAATATAGAACCTTTAATGGGGATGTCTTTTATTGGACCAACATAGGAAAACATGCCTAATAAGCTTACCTGAAAGACCTCTTCTTCCGATGGAAAATATCCCCTTTAAATTAATAATTTAAATTAAGGACACTATATATAATATAAGTATAGCTATTCATTGTGGGGGTAGTGTATGCTTGATCCTTAACCGCATTTACGTTTCTATATCTAGCGGTTTTGATGGTTTTCATACACATTTTTATTAATATAACATAATTTCTTTTGGAAAACTTTCCTAAAAACTGTTCTGCTGGAGTTTGACCTTGTGACAGGCATTAGCTCTCACGGCTTTTGCAGCATTGCAGTGATAATTGTCTTGACGTTTTTGTATGTGTGTGCGCGCCCTTCTGGCTTTCATGTTCCGACACCTCATTAGCCCCGGATTTCAAACGCTTTGTGCATTGGTACACAGTTCGTTAAACTGTTTTCACTCAGGCAACTTAAATTGGTTTTGATATGATCTTTGTTTTCCACCACATATGGCTTACTAGCTGTATAATCTGTGCCCCTTGATCTCTTTGGCGGGTTCTTAGTAATACAGTACCACTTATCCAAGGCTTTAAAGAATTAATGGCTAATGCATCTTTACCGCTTGCAATTAAGAGATCGGCCTGATACCAATCATTTAAAAATGCTTCAGCCACCTTTGTACCGTAGAATGGGCCTGAAAGGTCTCTTAATCTCCTAATCTGATTCATAGGTCCTGTGGATTATTGGCACTGGATCACATATGGACAATGTGATGTTGTGAGAGAAATTTCCTGAAATGTTTAAAAGATTCTTAAGACTTGGCAAAGGATTGTTTCCAAAATATTAGATTTACTTGCTTAAGCGGTAGCTTACTAGAACAAACCAGAAATTAAGTGAAACACCATTAAGTTTTCCTTGTTTTGTGTGCCTTAATATGAAATGTGAATCTTAATACCAACTGAAAACAAATGCATAGCCATGTTGGCTGCCGTTAGAAAAACACGAAAAAACCCTCTGTGGAAGATCATGGGAGCTGAGAAAATGCATAGTGTTAGCGGCGAACATATATCTCTGCAAGAAACAAAGGTTTTTTTCTTTTTCCTATTTATTTATGGAGGCTTATGTTGTGTCTTGCAGGTCATGGTGTCCCTGGTGCTGGCTCTAATTGTGGGGGCCATTTTCTTTGGTGTGAAAGATGATAGCAGTGGCATTCAGAACAGGTGGGTAACACATTGTGCTTTAGCAGTACTAATGGTTAGACATATGCAGCAGCTAATCGTATATGCTTGTGGTTTCAAGAGCAGGGCTGAGCCTAGGTGCAAGAACTCCTGGGTGCAAGAATGTTTTTTTGGTGCCATTCTGTGGGTGTGGCTATATTTATAACCCCTCCCCTTAAGAAACATAAGACTTCTAACTGCACCCGTTTTCTATGGCAACCACTTCACCTCTATGGGCCACCCACTCCACACAGTGCCATCTTTGCCCCTCAAAAAGCACTACACTGAATGCGTCTGTGGCGTTCGATACTCAAATTTTTAAGAAGACCGATTCAGCCAGCACAGACGTAACCCCTCTTGCTGTGCTCTTTGCCCCGATGTGCCCACCTAGGCTCGGCTCTGTGCAAGGGGATACCAGGAGATGTTTACCCTAAACCCTTTGTACTTTAGTACCAGCCAACACTCTCTAATGTGTCATGTTTAAGTAAGACCGTTGTAAAGGGTTATGTGTGATTTTTACATACATTATAAAGCAGGCCTGTTCTTTTCTGTAAACTTACAAACGTCTGCCCTTGTTTCCTCAGAGTGGGATCTTTATTCTTCATAACCACAAACCAGTGTTTTAGCAGTGTGTCCTCAATTGAGCTCTTCATTGTGGAGAAAAAGATATTCATGTGAGTAGCTTCGTTGTGTTTAAAATTCTGAGCTTAATGAGCAGTCTTATGCTTGCGCTTGTGTTTGTAAATGGTTAAATGCGCTGTTTCATCTTCTCTGTTGAATTCGACACTTTTACAACTAAATGTCCCGTTAGTGAGTCGTAGCACTGCTGAATGACCAGACCCTTTCTAGAAATAAGTTATTGATTTATATAGAGCCGTTGTATTCCATAGTGATCTACATTTGGATAATCAATAGTAATATTTCCTCGTTCCCAGTGTTTTCCAGGGAAAAATTGTCATGTGACACTAAAACAGTCATCGATAGGTTTACAAGGCATTAAAAAGGCTTTAAAAAACTTCTGTATTATTCTCATGCCACTAAACTTTCAGAGGAAAGAATAAAATGACAGATCTGCTAAGATATATTCATACCTGGGAGCTTTGAAATATTAACCCTTCAATAGCCCATCATGATGATTGTATGTGGTGACACACCAAATGTGTTAACCAAATGGCTCTAACACCGGTCCTCATAGAAACCTTGTTTTGCCTTTATTTAAAGACACAATTAAGTCACCTGCTAACCTTATTGAAATACTGCTATAATATGATGAAGTCTTGCAAGACTTAAGTAGGGTCATGGTCATTTAACCAAAGATCTCCCTCTATGTAGGAGAAGAAGGTAGACAAGCTAAATTATAAAATAACTAAGAATTTCATATTTTGCCTAGCTTTTTTAGATCCAGCAGGGACAGTATTTGTAGGCCATTTTTCCCAAATGATATATACTGTAGTGTTGCCAGATAGTGTTTTGAAATTACGAGGCACATCTGATAATTTGCAAAAGCTGAACCGAAACCACAAGACTCTACTTATCCGGCGCAAACCTACATGGCAAAACAGGGCATAGACTTCATACGTTTTATGTATTTTTTCCTTACTTTCGTTACAGACATGAATACATCAGTGGGTATTACAGATTGTCGGCGTACTTTTTCTCAAAACTGATGGCAGAACTCATCCCTATGAGAACATTACCCAGTATAATATTCACTTGTATTATCTATTTTATGATTGGTAAGTATGTTGCGCATCAAATTCTTAATACCAGAAAGCAAATGTTTAGTGAATATTTACCAGAATAGAGTAGTCTTCACGGTGCTGCCCTTTAGGCATAATTGTATTTCTGTTTTATAGGGCTGCCACAACTAATCGATTAGTCGAATCGATTTTTATCGATTATAAAAAGAGTTTTTTTTCAGAGCAAATGCTCTGAAAAACTCCTCTCCTTATATAATCCAACCTCAGAGATCGGATTATAACACTAGAATCCAGATCCCCTGCGACGCTGCAGGGGACCTGGATTTCCCTCACTGTTTGTCAGTGGGTGTCCGTGCGATGCGCACAGACAACTTCCGCCTCTCCCCTCCACTTCCGCTGGGGCTTCTACGATGCAGCGCCAGCATCACATGATGTAGAAGCCCCAGCGGAAGTGAAGGTGAGTAACGGAGGCTGTCTGTGCGCATCGTGCAGACCCCCACCGGCTGACAGAGAATCAAGGTCTCCTGCAGAGGATCATCCTCTCTGTCAGCTGGTGGGGGTCTGCGCGATGCGCACAGACAGCCTCCGTTACTCCCCTTCACTTCCACTGGGGCTTCTATGAAGCGCCAGTGAAAGTGCCTGTCAGCAACGGAGGTTCACAAGACACCAGGGAGTCGGGAGAGAGGCAGAGTGGTGTATGGGAGGGGGGAGAGAGGCAGAGTGGTGTATGGGAGGGGGGAGAGAGGCAGAGTGGTGTATGGGAAGGGGGGAGAGAGGCAGAGTGGTGTATGGGTGTGTAATGAATTTCAAGGAGGCAGAGTGGCGTATCTGGGGGAGCTAGAGTGGTGCATAGGGGAGGTAGAGTGGTGTATGGGGGGTATAATGAATTTCAGGGTGGTGCAGGGCATTTATGGGGGGCAGAGTGACATATCGGGGGCAGAGTGGCATATAGGGAGGTATAAGGCATAAATGGGGGCGAGTGGCATATTGCAAGTTATAAGGCATATCAGGGGGCACAGTGGCATATAGGGGGTATAAGGCATATAGATATTATGCATATCAGGGGGACATAAGACATATCTGGGGGTAAAAGGTATATCAGGGGGCTAAGTTGCATATCACTGGCATATAAGGCATATCGGGGGCACAGTGGCATATCAGGGGCACAGTGGAATCTCTGGCATATAGGAGGTATAAGGCATATCTGGGGGCAGAGTGGCAAGCTGGGGGTCAGATATGCATAACTGGGGGCAGTTTGGTAAGTAAAAGAAAATATAAACAAGGCTTTTTTCTCATAGTTTTTAGCATTCAGTACACTTAACTTCATGCATTCATATCTACATGGTTAATAATTGTATTGCGTTCTTTTCTTAAGGATTTAAACCGACAGCAGGTGCTTTCTTCACCATGATGTTTACGCTGATGATGCTATCTTATACAGCCACATCCATGGCACTGGCTATAGCAGCTGGTCAGGACGTTGTTGCGGTTGCCAATCTTCTCATGACTATTGCCTTTGTCTTTATGATTGTGAGTTGTTGTTTTTTTTCCCGTCTATGAGTGCAGTAGAATGCTAGGCCAATAGATTCTTAACCATCATGTGATATGGGGGTACCCGGGGATTGACCTGGAGTCTATGGGTGAGGAAATGTTTCTTTGGGTCTTCAGGCCAGCTTTTTTTTGCTTTGGACAACACCCAAACCACTTCCCTCCCAGTGCCTATCAATAAAATTCTTCAGAAAGTAATGTATATATTTTTTTTCCACCTTTTATAGATATTTTCTGGATTATTGGTGAATTTGACTTCCATCATGGATTGGCTTTCCTGGCTCAAATACTTCAGTATACCTCGTTATGGTTTGACCGTAAGTCTTTAATCACAATCTTATTTTGTGACACTGATGTTGGCGCTAAATAAGTAACCAATTATGATGATGCTAAGAATACATTCTCTACCAAGAAATATTTGGGGTTTGCATTTTATTTTTTCAACATCATTGGTGGATTATGGGCATTTTTTCTTCTTGTAAAGAAGCCATAGATCCAGTGATTCTTAAGGAATGGGTTTGTGACCAGTGGAATAGTCCAAACCCAAACTTTACACCAAAATCAACACACATCAGCTGTTTGTATACCCCAACAAGAAATTCATGTAATGGCTAATGCCCAAGGATCCTGGGGCTGAATTACTCATCCCCTACTTCAATAGATTGAAATAATTACATGTTTCCCACAAACATATTTTGTTCATACTATGGATTATAGATGATTTGTTGATTATGAATATTTGACAAGTGCATTGCATGTTAATGTTTCACACCTATTTTGTCTTTACAGGCTCTTCAAGTGAATGAATTCACATCCCTGAACTTCTGTTCCTCTAAATCAAATTCTACTGCTGCGCCAAGTACCAACTGTACAAGTCCCAGCCCTTTCACTACGTATGTATTCTCAGGATTATATAATATAACACTTCTAAGCTTCCATGTTTACCACCTGAATACTGAAAGATCTTTATTTGGCTTTATTTACTACTTTGTTACACATGTTGTTGTATTATGTTTTCAAATTATAGTTCTTTTTTTTCAATTGTTTAAAGGCTTGAAACACCATTTCAAGCAACAACAAGAAGAAAAAATGCAACAAGTTAAAAATAATCAGCCTGCTGTATGAGGTTCATAGTTTAAAAAGTACACTTTAGAGTCTTGCGCGGGACTGTTTTTTTAATCCCGCTCTCGCAGAATTTCTGACCGTTACCGCCGGCTCCCTCAACGTCTGTGTTCCACTCCCGCAACATATGTGTCCAATCCCGCCCGCTCCCGCAAACATTCTGTCACAGCTTTTAGAGATAGTGAAGAATTTCCCAGTACTCCTGCGCAGTCCCGCAAGGCTGCCTTCGTGTTGCTTCCTCACAGCGTCTCTTCTCTTGTTCTGCCCAGGAACCCAGCGGAGTGACGTGATTTTACGTCACTTCCCGTGAATCCGCTGGGTTCCTGGGCGGAACAAGAGCAGAGACGCTGTGAGGGAGCAACACGAAGGCAGCCTTGCGGGACTGTGCGTGAAATCTGAAGTTCAGGTAAGGGGGTGGGCGTGATTGGACACATGTGGCGGGAGTGGACCACACATGGCGGGAGCGGGCAGGATTGGACAAACACTTTCACACTTTGCAGGAAGGGGCTGGATTGGACACAAAATCGGCGGGATTAAAAAAAAAAAAACGTCCCACGCAGGGCTCTAGTCTGAACACATCTCCTGCACAAAAAATAGCTGCTGGTGGAGAAAGGGGCATGTTCTGCAGAATCCCCCCATGCATTTGATGGCTGTTCTGCCCCTTTAAACCTTTGAGTGGTAGTGTATGGGACATTATTCCGTGAGGGAGGCAAGGCTGATTCTTGTAGTTTTGCTGTTAGATGTAGTCGACTTTTTATAAAGTTTACATGGATCCTTCTCCAAGACAGGTTAATGGTATACTCCAGCTGGTCTGTTTTGCAAATGCATGGGGAGATTTTGTAGCATTGCCCCTTTCCACATATCCTAGCCAAGCCCTTTTAGACGATACATTTCGCTGCGTGGAAAGTGTTGCCATTGATTTCAATGGGAGCACTTTGCTGCCACTGACTGACTGCTTCAAGCAACCAGCGATCAGGACAGATAAGAGCAGGAAGACTGCTTATTATTTATTTGTGATTTTAAGGTTAGAGGTCAGCACCCTAGGGTTAAAGACCCTAGCCTTGTTCTCTATAAAACAGCGCCTGTTCTATAGAGAACATCCTCAAGCATGTCCAAATGGATGTGTGCAAGGGCCCAAACCGTAACGTGAGCCTTTCAGCATCTGTGATGATGTAAATGGAGTAGTTACATGAGTTTCAAACACATCTTATTTAACCTTTTTTTTCTTTTCTTTCTTCAGATGCACCGGAGAAGAATATTTATATCAACAAGGCATAGATTACAGCGCTTGGGGCTTGTGGCAGAACAATTTGGCCTTGGCTTGCATGACCATAATATTCCTAATAATCGCTTACCTGAAATTGTATTTTATGAAGAAGCTCACCTAAAGTAAAAATCCACCTCAAGATACTTGGTGCAGACAATTCAAACCAAGCACTTCATATTGCCTTGGATATGTAAATATGTCTATAAACGTTAAGTCTATAGTTGACCTGATCTGTTGCTTGAGACGTGTGTAATATTTGTTAATTTCTTTTAGTGCTATTTTTTTTAGCATGTGTTCTTATGAACAGTATTGACAGTCAAATATCAATGGTGCCTTTTTTATGCAGAACTGTGAACATTCTGTAGCCTTAGTGCGCAGTACTGTAAGCTATTTCCAGTTGCACAACTTCTCATTACAGACTATGCATACATAACTGTATTTTTAATCTGGACCTTGTTTGTTTCTGCAGTAAGTATTTTTCTACAATAATATAAATTATCACTTATTTATGGATAATTTTAATTATAATTTTTATAGCTTTTTTGCATTTGTGTTAAATTGTCCTTTTTTTGTTCTTGTAACATGATGAACATTTTGACTCTACTAATGACAACGCTACCTTTTTCTTACAGTGTATGCTTAACTACTAAGAATAACAATTATGTAAATAGTTTCTAGTTAAGAAGAAAATGAACGTTATCCAAATGACAACGTGCCACACTGTTGATTTGTAAAACAAAAAAAAACGTAAATAAAAAGTTATAGTATGACTATCGAATTGATGTCTTACACCCCTACATCCAAGGAGATCAACTACTGGGGAACTGCTCAACTACCATCCAGTATTTCCAATTACATTGGCAAGTCTCCTTTACAAATCAACACCATACTATTACACCATTAAATCCTTAAAAGAATGGCTTAAATGACTAGTAAACCGTAACACATTTCTCTCTGCCCCTATACAGGAGATTGGCTATTAGAAGAAGCCAGCATTGTATTATGTAAGGATACATTAATTCCTTCAAAACAGAACACACCAGCCAGCCCAGACCTCCTCTTTCTTGACCTATCCACGGAAAGCCTATCATCCACTTTGAAAATCTGAAAACAATTAAGGGCCAGATACAATCCAAATATTTTGTGATTTTTCTCCCCCCACTTTTAACATTACAGACTTGCCTGGGTGACTGCTAGGCGACCTAATACAATATTATATCACCATTTGTAATGGAATACACAGAATTCACAGCCCCTCCGTGGACAAGATGGCGCTGTAATGTCAACATACTAGAGTCACTTTTATTAAAGAGAGATTGAGACATGACTTTATTAAAGTGCTAGAATCTAGAATCACAAGAATTAAGACAGACATACAAAATCACATACACTTCCAAAATACTGCATTGTGTGATTTTACAAGAGTATAAAGCTTTAATAGTGTACTAGGATATAAAAAATGTCTGAAAACTCATCAGTTAGGACACTCAAGGAGTACAATCTTACAATTTACACGGATATCCATGAAACTTTAAGCACTTCAAAATGAAGTTTGTTTACAATACAAAACCGTAACGACACGTTACAGATTTACAGTTTTTGTATGTCAAATAATTTTACACACAATCACCATATTTAATGGGGTGAAACACCGCCGCAGCATATCCACTCCGCAACTGGGGGATATTCAGGAAACATTTTATGTAATTTATTACACACCTTTTTTTGTTGGCGCGTTCGCTGCTAGACAAGTGTAAAACTGAGTTTTTGTAGGAAAATTAAAGAGGATCAAGCTGTTTTCATGAAACATTAACACTTAATATTTCATAGTCAGAAAAAGCATATATAGCCATAACAACAGCTGGGGAGGGAGTGAAGGATGTGCTTTTAAGGTATAAACACAAAATCAGGACAATCTAGTACCCAAAACTTTTTTTAAAAATTAATAATGTGCATGAAATCTAACATTTTACAGCATGCAAATGGATGTGAGTATACTTTCATTATTGCAGTTCTTCTGTCTGAGATAACTCTACCCCAGGCTTGATAAAAGCCATCCACCAGGTCAGCAGCAGGACAATAGGGTATACAGAGGCTGGGGCCAAATGAGGCAGGTTCAATAGAGCAAGTTGTGACTTTACCTAGCTCCATTAACCCCAACATTTAGTGTGGTCACACAAGATTCTTATTAAATGTGTGTACCTTAGGCATTGTTGATCTGCATTTTACTGCATTGTAATACCTTTTAATCAGAATGATAGCTGATATTATCTATGGGACAGACCAGTTAACAATAGTACCTCTACCCTCTCTATATGTTAAATATATAGTCATTATGCAACATAGATATACTGCGCAACACTACAGCTGCAGCTTGATCATGTATCTGCAGACAGGTACTGTGTTAGTTACTTCCAGCCGTATTTTTCTAATCCTTCCATTCTTTTGTAAAACGGGTCATGATCTGCAGTAGAAAGACATTTTCGCTGCCGTCCTCTTGAACATCGATGTAAGTTATGATCTGAACGACGAGCCGGTGAATCACTGGGGTAAGAGGATATACAATGCTGTGACGGACTTTCAAATTTGTATTGGTGAAGGAGAAATCTGCATCGTACCTTAATGTTTGCAGACCCCCATAGCATTCTTCATTGTTACAGCTGGCTGTTTCCAGCAACGGCACCCCCACCCCCTCCATCCGCTCCCTCGGTGGACTGTGAGGAGGAAGGACGTGAGCTCCTGGGGCGAGACTGAGCATTGATTCCACTGGGTGTGCCCAGGCGTTGGCTCATTTGGGAAGCCGCGTCATCCGATTCCCACCGCTCCAACTCCTCCCTCACCAGTCTCTCCATTTGTTCTCTGTGAATTTCAGTGTCACGGCCCAGTCTCTCATCCTAAATTAAGAAAGATTGATATACCCGGATTAGCTAGGAGAAAACGCTTGTTTTTAGTCAAAGCATCGGGCGAACACGGAAAGGGTTTTATAAAAGTGTTTGGCGTCTCAGTGGTCTCTTCTGCAGATCTGAAGAATCCTTAATTGCAAACGTTCTTATTCAACATTTGTATTTTCTAGAGAATGTGGAGAACGTTTTTTTTTTTCTCCCTACTTTGAAGAATGCTTAAAACAAGTACTTTAATACACATTATTCTTTAATGATGATGTCAGGGAGAATACACTTTAACCCATTCATGACAGAGGGGTTTATCCCCCTAAGTGACCGGAGCTTTATGTGTACCCACTCAAATGTACATTATTTTTTTTCAAGTACAGCAAGGGCTTTCTCTTTATCACTTTTTGAATAGTATATCATTTAGTTTTCTTCAACATTTAGAAGAATTTAGAAGAAAATAAAAATATAAACAGATTACTCATAACTTCCCAGTCATTTGAAGAAAGTTAAACGCATACCTCTGTGACTCCATCAAGAAGCCTTCCCAAGAGATCTCTCCGCTTCAACTTTGCCCTTTCCATGGCTTCCAATTTGACAATCACAGCATCAATTTTGGACACAATGCTGCCAATGGAATGCTCCATGCGATCCACTCTCCTCACCAGACTGTAGAGAAAAAGAAAAGCGTATGTTGCTTTGACTGATCAAGAATTCTATATCATCGTCTTTTATTTATATAGTGCCAACTATAGCGCAAAACAAAAACACATTTAAAGGGTATGAAAAAACTAGAACTGACAGGCTAAGACAAACAGATACATTAGGTAAAGAGGGCCTTGTTCAAAAGCGTATACATTTACAAAAGAACAATGCCGCCAAAACATAAAAATATAGACAGCTGCGGGAAAAAGAAAGTGAAGCCTTTGGAACTCATTGCAGGATGGAAAAAGTATGTGAACCCATGGATTAAATAACTGGCGGACCCTCCTTGACAGCAACAACCTCAATCTAATGGTTCCTGTAGCTGTGGATCAGACCTGCACAAAGGTCAGAAGGAACCTTGGATCTTTCCTCTTTTACCAAACTCAGTCAGTTCAGCAATATTCTTGGGATGTCTGGTGTAAATTGCACTCTTGTGGTCATGCCACAACAGGTCAGGACTAGGGCACTTCAGAAGGTGTATGTTCTTCTGTTTGAACCATTCTGTTTTTTATTTACTCCTGTGCTTTGGGTTGTTGTCCTCTTGGTTAACCTAACTTTTGTTGAGTTTAAATTTACAGATTGGCCTTTTTTGCAAGTCATGTCCACACTAGTTCAGTCTCAAAAAGGTTGAGCTTAAAAAGTCAACCCACTTCAGACAGCTCCCGCACTTAAAATGTAGGTTTTCCGTTTAATGTTGGTGTACGCCCCTTATTTATACGTAGAGTATACATGGTACCATGTATTGCCCTCGCAATCAATGTCTGTTTTGATCTTGCCACCAGAAAACGAATACCGAAAGGTTCTTCTCATTTTACCATTTGAAACAGATTCTAAATTATTATTATCTTTTATTTATACAGCGCCGACAATTTACGCAGCGCTTAATAATGATAAATGTACCTTAATTGTCTTGCGCAACGTTTGTAGAAACAAACAGAAACGGAAAAAAAGGTTCACGATTCTTCACAAGCGCTTCATTTTTAAATAGAAAAGAAAGTCCATGCTTTTGACTTGTGCATACTTATTAAGTTTCCTTTGTTCCCAGAAAAACATATGAATCAGGCCAATTTGTTTTAAGATAAAATAATTATTTCTTGAGCATTCGACATTACTAGGAATAAAAGTTTTTAAAACTGCATTTAGCTATAAAAGATCAGTGGAGTGGAAGGCATAGCAGCTTTGGCATAAGTGGCATACAAACTCTACAACAAATGATTTAGACTTTCCACATAAAGTTTCTCATGCAGAGGTATAGTGTTACAGAAAGCACACTCCTTTGAGAATCCAAGCTGTTGATTACTAATACTTACACTTGGAATTCTTCATAGGAGACGCCACTGGAGCTGCTGCCTCTCCTGCGGGAACTGTGCCCACTGTCCTCATCGTCGTCTTCTTCGGAGTCATCCAAACTCCGAGGGAAGCTGCGGCCACTCATGGGACGAGACAAAGAGCCCCGGTCTAACTCCAGGTCCTCCTTGTGGAAAACAAACATACAGCTACTGATTGTTGATTGCGACCAGCTCACCACAAAAGAACAAACACGTACAGGTAAGTAGGTATATATACGGGAAATTTAAGACATTGTCTGTGAAGTTGATGTCACAGAGCAGCGAAGGATTGTAGACCTGGATCTCACCACCGTCTACCTTGTGTTGGGGTCTCCCAGCAAACCCTTGGCCCATGCCGTCTGTATCCTTACGGTTATTTTAATGCTGGGCACATGACATTGTACAAAGGGGTGACGACTGCTATTGTGATGTGAAACGTAGAGAAAGTAGAGAAGATGACGTTGTATCATCATTAACTTGAAATTATTCTTTGTGATAATAAAATCAATGGTAACAGTTGTGTACATGTATAATGAGAAATCATGTGTCATGAGTAACTATTATAAACTGTCAAAAAAAAAAAAAAAAAGGTATAAGAGGTGTCTATTACGTTTGATTTCTGGTATTTAATGATGAAAAGTCCATTAATGCTTTATATTTTGCATCTGTCTCAATAAAATGCTTTGTCAGCTGCCGGACGTAAAAGGAAACAGTCGGTGGAATTCTAGACCATAAAAAGTTTCATACGGTAAGCTTAAAATATCAAAAAGGTGACATCCGCTTTAATTAATATAGGAACAAACTGCATAATCCGGGTAATGGATATACGTAATCACAAAGGAGCAATGGTATTTTAACACCACAAGAATTCCTTTAGATAAACGATAACCCTTCACGATGCACCAATCACCTGGCCGAACTTTCCAGGTCATTCTGAAGTAAATTATGCGCAATTGCCTAATCTAAATTACCCAAGAATTGCATGAAGCGATGGTTCACGCAGGACACATCTAGCCTGTAAATATGAATTACTTGCGACAGTTTAATGACCTCCTGGTCAATATGAGCCCAATAACCAATAATAATATAGTTTGTACTTTGTGCTGCAACCATAATCTTTTATTTAGTTATTTGCTAGGAAGTATTTGTAGTTAGAAACAAAAATGAACCCATGACAAGGTAATAAAATGTATATTTTTTGTGCTAATGTAGCATTTAAAAGCAGGCCAGCCGGAAAACCAGATTTGCTGTAAAAATGCATTCAAATTACCAGTATTGGTAAACTTTGATTATAAAGATTACTCACCCTCTCCTTCTCCAAATCATCTCTCATTTGCTGATGTTCATGTTCAGTAAGTTCCTGGTCTCCATCTTGGTCATATTTAGCAAATATGGCCTCGATTTCTGCGTCTGTGTGGCCTTTTCTGAAACAGATTGACAAATTATTTTACCATGACATATTTTTAGGGGTGTAGTTTGAGGGGGAAAAACCTGAGCTAAGTTTGAAACGAGAAGCGTCTCAATAGCAAATCAAAAAGGTAGCCCGCTCCGCTGCTCTAGCTGGTGGGTGACAATATTATTTGTCATTTTTCTCATTCGCTATGTGCATTGTCTGAGACATCCATTGCCGGATAACAACATTATGAAAGCCAACAGAGACACAGAACCCCTTGTTCCAACACTAAAATACCAGAGACTATTTTAGGTCCCTGCCCCAGTCCCTTTTAGTCTCTGTCTCTTAGTTAAGAAAAGTGCTGGCATATGTCGTACCCTAGTACTTCATTTCATTCAGACATGCAGAGGCCACGTGGGTGGGGGACAGTGGGAGTCCTGCATGCCCCTTTAAAGGGTCTTCACAAATGTTTGTTTCCCTGAAATCCTGGAGGCCGTCCTATGGATCACCAAGGAGCATTGATCTCTCCGACTCTTCATATTTCTACCACATAATAGGTGCCACTAGAGGGCAGCAAAGTTTTCCCCCTGATTTTATAAATTCTACTATGAAGTCATCTTCTTTTCATATATATTTTTATTATATATAAAATAATATAGTTCTCTTTGCACTGCTTTTTTTTTAAATTTTTTTTATCTTGGAGTAGTTTGAGATGAGATCCCCTTTGAACCTCTGTGCCGTTAGGTCAATGAATAAAATAAGCTGATGGTTTCATCACACTTTTGCTCTTATCAATGTGGTAACTCCCACTGGAAGCAATTTTAAATACCCAGCTCAGACTTGGACATCTTCATCCTACTCTGGTTGAATAACACTTATTGAATATCCATTTGGGAACTATCCAGGAAGTTCAAAATAATTTGGGATATTTGGCAGTCAAAGTTTGTGGAATACTCTTGATACCTGGTGCAGGTTCTACAAACTTGTCCCTAGTTCAGCTGTGTAGCTTTCAAAGCGTAGTTGCCAAGTAGGTTCTTTATGCGTCTTGCTGTTCTGCCAATACCATCTTTAAAACTTCCTGCGTCTTATAGCTAGCTTTAGTGAATTAGAAGAGACATACCCTTTCAGGTCCTGGCGTAGCTCATCAAAGTTCAGCTTCCCTCCCCCTTGACGGAGGCTCTCGGAAATATCATCCACTGCGGTTTTCTTCAGTTTAAGTTTCACCATGGCTTTACTGCAACCCTGAGATAATTTACATAAGTTACTCCACGTGTATGCAGAGCCACCATACCAAAGCATCCAAAGAAAACCATCTGTAATGCTTAAGTCAAATAGCAGCAGCAGCAGAGTACTTATACAGTCCAGTGTGAAATAACAAAGATAAAAACTAAAATCTATGATTTTTTTACTTACTGGAAAGTTAATGAAAGTTATCAATTTCTATATGGCGATCAAGAAAGATGAACTCACTTTTTTAATTAGGTCGGTTATCTCCATTTCATTTTTTTGCTGTGACATGTCTGTTTTCACTTCTGAATAGGCATCATTGATGACTGCCAAAAACATGTTCTGTTGAAGACAACCAGGTTTACCACATACTGTAAAAACACACAGATAAACCTCATACATCACCACTAGAAAGTTTCTGAAATCGCGGGACGCTTATAATCTTGTTTTGTTATACAGAATTAACGGCCTAGATGAAAGGGTATATTTATCGTCAAATACATTTTTTAAAACTTATCTATTTGGCTTCTAAAAATATCACCTTGCTGTTGGTAATGTTCTATGTAAAAATATAAAATAAATGAAGGTTAACAAAAATATAAAATACCAAAAGTATGAAGAATGTAAAGAACACAAACGATGTAAAGTAAATGGGTCCCAGGACTCTGTTAGCTTCCTCAAGCTCAACGAAGTCAAAATCGCCCAAAATGATGCGGAACTGAGTGAAGCTAAAACAGAGAGAAAACAAAACGCAACCGATGAGTGCATGGAAAATGGAGGCAGTACAACGTAAATATGCTAAAGCGTAATATCCACAAAGGTTGATGGGGGATACATCTGAAATATTGGCATTGGGTTCTTAACTTGGTGAAAGAGTTTCAATCTAGCAGATGATTAGAACATTCAGTTTTTTCTTGTAACTAATGAGGTAAGTCCTGTTTTAGGAAATACAGGTCTGATTGAGTGGAAAGGTTAAAAAAGGACAGATGCGGCAGTGTCCCACTTCAATACATGCTGGTAGGCTACTTGCTTATGGTTTAGGCAAACTGGTATCTGTCTCTGTTTGACAGTGAAGCAGTTTGCTTCACCAGTCTATTACATTCGAGAAAACAATGTTAGATCTCCTAACAGTAGGCATTGTTTTTGTACTTTCCCATACATATATCTCTAATATATAAAAGAGACTTTCTGTATGCTGTGCCACACAGAGTGCTATGAACTGATCTCAAAGAGGAAACTAGCCAATGGTTGGGTCCTGCTACCATCCAGTGCAATAGAGGGGCATGCAGGACATCCAAATCATAGTCGTCTAAATGCCTTGGGAAGTACTTGGGTGGGGAAGTCAACATAAAATGCCCACTGTATCTACTTACATGCAATCTTGGAAAGTACTGAAGTCATCAACCTGAGTGCCAAATACAAGGTATGCAAACTGGGCATAGGCAAGAAAGACGATAAAAAACATAATGGAGAAACCAAGGATATCTTTGGCGCACCGAGACATGGTTGTTGATAACTGAGTCATGGTTCTGTTGAAGTCAACAAACTTGAACAGCTGTGTAAAAATAAAAAAAATTGATATATATATATATATATATATATTTATATTTATAAATGTTGGAATTCCCTCAGCTAGAAAAGGAGTCTTCTATCCTTCTATAATCACACACACACACACACACACACTAACAAGATTAGTCAAAATCTATGTTGTAAAGCTTGGATTTTAAATTAAGTAGAATATGTATAGAATGTAGTACCGCAAGAAAGGAAGACACTTATTGCAAATACCTTCAACCATCCGAAGAACACAGTAACTGCTGCAATGTTGTTGAACTGAATCTGCCAGTAAGCCAGAGACTCAAAGTTAGGGAATGTATTCTGGTCCACCAAAAGGTGGCTTAGTGGTTGGTCTACAGAGGACATTCTGTACAAGTTGATTCCTACTCCGGTCAGCGAGAGCTAGTAACACAGAAAAAAAATACATAAAACATTAAAATTAAAAACAACTAGGGCTGCAACTAACGATTATTTTAATAATCGATTAGTTGGCCGATTATTTTTCCGATTAATTGATTAATCGGATAAAAAAAAACAATATGCAAATTTTTCATTTATTTAAAATTTAATGAACTGGATGTTAAAAAACAACTTAAAATGTACATTAACATTCTTATTTTGTTATGATGTAATAAAAAACAATATTTTCAAAGTACAAGAACCCAAACACAATATTTAGAAAACTAGTTTTAATACCTAAACCACTCACTTTGCCCCTTGCCCTGGCACGTTGCCCCCGGCCCTGCACCCACACCCCCACTCTGCCCTGCACCCAGCACCCTGCCCTGCACCCAGCACCCTGCACCCACACTCGCACCCAGCCCTGCACCCACACTCTGCCCTGAACCCACACCCTCACCCCCACCCTGCCCTGCACCCACACTCTGACCTGCACCCCCACCCTGCCCTCCACCCCCACTCTGACCCTGCCCTGCACCCCCACCCTGCACCCAGTCTCCCATCCTGCCCTGCACCCCCACTCTGCCCTGCACCCACACCAACACTCTGCCCTGCACCCACACTCACACCCAGCCCTGCACCCAGTCACCCAGTCTCCCACTCTGCCCTGCACCCACACTCTGCCCTGCACCCACACTCTGCCCTGCACCCACACTCTGCCCTGCACCCACACCCTCACCCCCATCCTGCCCTGCACCCAGCCCTGCACCCACACCCAGCCCTGCACCCACACTCTGCCCTGCACCCCCACCACCATCCCCACCCTGCCCTGCACCCACACTCTGACCCTGCACCCACACCCTGCCCTGCACCCAGTCTCCAACTCTGCCCTGCACCCAGCCCTGCACCCACACTCTGCCCTGCACCCACACTCTGCCCTGCACCCACACTCACACCCAGCCCTGCACCCAGTCTCCCACTCTGCCCTGCACCCCCACCCTGCACCCCCACTCTGCACCCACACTCTGCCTGCACCCACACTCTGCCCTGCACCCACACTCTGCCCTGCACCACCACCACCCCCACCCTGCACCCACACCCACACTCTGACCCTGCCCTGCACCCACACTAACACCCAGCCCTGCACCCACACTAACACCCAGCCCTGCACTCCGTCACCCAGTCCGACATTCACACATAGAGAATCACTTATCTCAGCTATGGACTCGTTCCACTTCCAAGCTTCAAGAAGTTGAAAACTTTATTGACACGCGGACAAACATCCTTTTCTTAATTGAAGCTCAAAGAAGGCGGAGACTGCAGAGCGCATAGCAGAAGCCGGGAAACGCTCGCGGAGGTAAGTAAAAGGAGCAGAGTGCTCCAACAACGAATCGATCACTCGATTAATCGATAACGGAAATCGTCGACAACGATTTCCGTTATCGATTATTATCGATTTTATCGATTCGTTGTTTCAGCCCTAAAAACAACGCTCATGTGTTACAACAAATACATAAACAAACATATTGGAAGTGATAATTATATGCAAGGCACAAAAAGTTGGTGTTTTGATCCCAAAAAGGCAGTACCCCTACCACTAGCAACTAGAACAAAGGACAGGGTCATGGAATAATGTTCATCTAACCTGAAATTCTGTGAGTGGCTTAGAAGTCACATCTTAAGGATGCATTTTTTACATTTTGGCTTGTACACTGTAAATATTCAATAGTTTTTTTTATTGTTAAATGCCCATGACGGTAAACGACTAGTCGACAAGGGTACGACCGGGATGATGCTCACCACAAGAATAACAATATCTATGCAGTTCCACAGACTACGGAAGTAATGCAGCCTATGGAGATGGATCTCAATGAACTCTTCCACCACGTAATATAGAAGAAAAACGCAGAACGCAATTTCACAGGCAGCCAAAAAAAAGTCAAATGATGAAACATAGTGGATCATCTTCACAGTCTGAAACTGCCAGGATGTTATCACGCCTCCTGTTGCTGGGAACTCGGCTAGAAGTCTGAAAAACAACCACACAAGGCATACAAATGGTGCATATATTTTACATTTAGTCAAGTAAAAACAATTATTTTCCTAAACTGCACTTGGGGGCCACAAAGTCTATAATTTCATGTAACACCCACTCTCTGCTTAACTAATAGTCCAAGAGGAACTCTCACCAATATATATATTTTTTTTTATTACCAGTAATAACGTTTTTAAAAGTAGCTTTGTTTTGGTTGTTGTGGTGTTTGAACAGGAACAAAATATCACATGACTCACAACAATAGTGACAGGCCGACAGATAAAGAAAGTTTATTGAATTAAACCCACTGTTCTAGGACACTATATAAGGGACACTCTGATCATCATACACTTTAATGCACATGATAACCAAGCGCATTAAAAAATGTTTTCCATGGGACTTTCCCTTCAATAAACGCATTAAAACTGAATGCTGAGGAGCCTTCCTTGAAGAAGGGAGGATAAACATTTTAAATGGGATTTTTATATAAAACAATTGTGTTATTTAACCAATAAACATTCAAATAAGGCTTTAGAAGCAAAAAAGTATGTGTATTCCTTAAGCTCAGGGACAATTTCGTAGTTTGTATATAAAACACACGCTTCTGAAGTTTACTTTGCATGGAAAAATATGCCTCAAAAGTAACTTCAAACAGGTTATTCGGGCATGCAGGGTCATTTCTTGTTCTATAAGATGAATCGAAAGCCCATTTGATTAAACTGTAAAATAAATTCCATACTTTACAACACAGAAAAGGTTCAGGTTTCCATTGTAGACAGAAAAATCAATAAACACTGCTCTGGTGCCTCGATCCAGCCAAAGATTCCTCTTGAGTGTTTTAATCCGCACAGCAGATTCATCCCTGGTCCTTGACAGGTCTAAGTAATATCCAGCCCCACTGTACGAGGAGAAGACACCCCACTGGCTGCTGCCATTCAAGTCCTTTTCGTTGGTGTACGTCCACCTATAAAATGGAATATAAACCATTAGGATTTGACAGAGAACCAGAACACAACTAAGCCTGGTTAAAAACTACAGAACTCGAATAGGGTTGACATTGAGTGTTCAGGCACAGGTCAGAAAAACATCCAGGCTTTTGTTATCCTGTCTAGGGCTTCAATTGTAATGTATGCCAATAATAAAGGATTTTAGCTTTGGGTATTATTATTATCTTTTATTTATATAACCCAGCGCTTAATACAATACATATATTCAAGGGGTACGACAAGACGAGAATTGACAGACCAAGACAAACCGATACATTAGGTGTGGAGAGCCCTGCTCGCAAGTTTACAATCTTGAGGGATTGTACTTACGCAGTACCGTTACGGAGGCCAAAGGGTGACGTGTCTTCATTTCCAACAGAATACATATCATAACAGTCCTTGATTTCATCCCTTAAATCGTCTGGTATAGTACATGTCCCGTTCCTGACTTTAAGCTGCCGAAGCCTGGGTACTCCTAAGAGCATGTTCTCATAGTAGATGAAGCTTTGATTTTCACCAATGCTTCTGTTATTGTACCACGTATCCCAGTACAGACCATCTAGCAAAGGGCCTTCTGTAAACTGCAGATAGAAAAAAAAAGAAAAACAAACAAACAAAAAAAAAAACACACATACTCTGTCAGGCTTATTTACCATTTATTCATAAGTATACCCTCCACAAAAACAGCTTTACTTAATTTTCTAATATTATGCTGTATATTACCTTCCAGAAATCTTCCATAGTCAGTAGGTTCTTGAAGGTGGTCCTCTCATTGTTTGAGATTGGCGTGTCCATGAAAAGCTGAGACATAGCTTTAGTATAGTAAAACATGGTTGAAGCCACCATCCCATAGGTCACTGCAGTACAAAACAAAAAACGGAACAGTACCATATCATCATACAGTATAAAATGACAGCTACGAATTCCATTTCTAAAATAATTTTAAAGTGCTCAGTGGTTCTTCATAGAAAACATTTGGGAAAACAAGATAACACCCAACAAAATACAGCATATCATGCATTTTATCCTTCATTATTGAAGGTCTAAGCACTTTTTTTTTTTACTATTACTCAATACAGTATATACATATGTACTTGTAGTAAGAATGGTGTAGCTTATAAGCCAAATGGATAACTGGTCCAGAGGAGGCCATAGTTTAATTGGGCATAGATTATTCCAGGTTAATATCCTGGCACTCCTCGTGGATGTCTAAGTGAAACCACACAATCAAACTGTGCAGTTCTACAAGAGCCTCATCGCATAGATCATAGAGCTCAATCGCTCGTTCTCAACTCCATTACCACAAAGTGTAAAACCAAGAATGTCTATGAGAAACACACCAGCAATCTTGTTTATGCTGTGTTGGCTCAGGCCGTCACCGGCATGCTCACCTTTAGATGGTGTAATATTTACCCTACTTCACCAGGCACCCACCAAGAAGACAAATGAATTCCCGGTTCTGACCTCATCATGCCGACACCTTGTTTTTAATCAAAACCATAGCTCTAAATCCTACTACTTTTTCCAAACAACGTGGGCAAGAGGATGAAGGTACTCTCTGGATATCTGCTTACCTTTCATGGTAAAGGAGAGAATGTATATACAATGTCTGTTGCTACTCAGGGAGAGCACTACTTGCAGAAAGTTCTTGGAAACTTGTCTAAAATAATTTTTTTTCCATCCAAACACATTTCACTGTTTTTATTTCCTATCCAAAGAGGATAGGCTTTGGGGTTTATTCACTAAAGGAAGAGTTTGCAGGAGAGTTATGTCTCAGCCCCTTGACTTCACGAACCACTACGAAGAGCCAACGCCTGGGAACTTCGGCTGAGGGACGAGCCAGGCTGGGCCCGCATGACGTATAAGTAAATCAGCAAGATCTTGAAAATCTACATTGGCACTGAATTATGCATTAAACGGGGCCAGCTAATACATTTGGCTAAAAAAACTTGCTAGTGTCAAATCATCTTTATGAATAGTGAAGCCAGAGTTAAAATATCATTATTATTTAACCATCAAAATTAAATAACAATCAATTATATATTTATATGTGTTTAATGTTATTTGTGTTAAACATCCAGCATGGTGCTGCTCTTGAGTTAACAACCCAGAGGTTGGAAATGGGAACACACAAGTGATCCAGCTGAATAACCTGTTAATATTTCTAATATTTTAAAGACTAACTAGCTCAGAGGGGGGGCTTAAACCAAACTAAAATAGAAGCACATGCAAACAGTGGGGTCATTTTATCAAATTCTTTTAGAGGGTAATTGATTTTTTTTCCCAGAGCATTCTAAGAGGGATTGAACAGGTTTCAAACACAATTATAAAGGCAATTAAAACCTTTTAACTGTAACTCT